>NC_142103.1:95003071-95698487 GCF_054644295.1 Miniopterus natalensis | reverse complement strand
TGTTTAATGGGTACAATTCAGCTTTGGAAGAAGAAAAAAGTTCTGGAATTGGATGGTGTTGATGGCTGCAGAATGTGAATGTACTTAAATGTCATTGTATACTTAAAAATAGTTAAAATGGTAAATTTTATCTTATGTATATTTTACCAAAAGTTAAAAAAAAAGAAGCACATTTCCAGACAACACCTGTGAGAAGAAAGCCCAACATCTGGGGTTTAGCAAAAAAGATTTTTTTATTAGAAAAGCTTACCTACTCACTGGAACTGCTTTAGCTTATAAATACCTACTGTAAGTATATTTTATTTTGTTATATTTGTAAAATAGCTTTGAGTATTTTAAATGATTGTGGCTGCTAGCTCATCATGTAACAAAATTCTAAAGAAAGGTTTAAATTAAAAGGGTTACTTATTCCTAAATAATGTTTCATTATTTTAATAATAGACTTCAACCATCATTTTCAGAAGATAAGATGAGTGGCTACTTATCTTATTTAAATCTTATTTAGGTCCACATTCATATTATTTCCTGAATTATTTGCAAATAATAAGCTGTGTTAAGGCAAAACAAAGGATAAAAATTGGATGAACATATTAACTTTTTTTAATAGCTTGACTAGGAGTTTCATAAATCTCATCCCTAAGCAAAGCATGTCACTATAAATAAATTCTAATTTATCTCCGGCTGAGGGGAAAAAAATATTCCATTAAAATATTTTTTTAGCTATTTAAAGCCAAAAAGGGTATGTCTATTGATGTAAAGCAAATTTTCGCACTAGGAAGAGGCTGTTTTAGGCAATTTCTAAGGGCTTTTTCAACTCCATGATTCTGTGATACGCTGAATCTTTGAAAATGATTCTTGGAGGGAGAGGGAGTAACATCAACAAAGTGGCAATATAGGAATGTCTAGTGCCCATCCCCTCCCAGAAACATCAATTTGAACAACTATCTGCACAGAAAAATACATTCACAAGAACTAAGGATTCCAGGTGAGGGATTACACCATCAAAGAGAAGCACAGAAATAAGAAAAGATACATTGGGGATGAAAGGACAGATCAATCCACATTACCCTATCACCCCTCCTCAAGCCCAGGCAGCCCAGCATGGAGGGAGACACCTTCCCCACGGGAGGAGAGGGGGAGCTTCGTCTCCCTGTGGATGCCAGTGCCAGCCTGCCCCAGCAACAAGCCAATTCTGGTGGTGCGAGGTGGTTCCCAGTGAACTCCCATGAACTTGGGCCCTTGACCCACCCAGGTGCCTGTTGGCTCCTGAAGCCTCTGTGGCTCCTGTGACATCAGGCTTCCAGAGGGCTACCACACACCCAGGCTTTGAACACATTCCAGCACCAGTGGGCTCTTCAGTCCCTGAGTTGCTTTGGTGGCACAAGTCTCCCAATTAGCCTCCACAAACCCAGTCTGCCAGATGGCCTTGGCATCAGGCTGAATAGAAGGGACCCATGCTTTCACCCTACCTCAGCACCAGACCGGCTTCCTCAGACTTAGAGTCCAGATCAGCTCCTGTGACCCAGGCTTTTAGCTACCCTCCAGGCCAGCTTACTGTGAAACCAGGCTCCCAGACAATCCCAGTACCAGGCTTGTCCCCAGACACCAAGACGCTGGGCCTGCCCCAGTGGTCCCTGGTGCTTGGTTGGCCTGTGGGCCCAGGTTCCAGTTCTGTCCACACAGACCCAGGTCTCAGGACCATCACTGCAGATTCAAGTGTCAGACCCACCCCAGTCAACCCAGCTCCAGATCCCTCACCTGTTGACCCAGGCACCAAGGTGGTCCCCATGTATCCAAGCACCAGGCCTGCCCACCTGCTGACCCAGGCACCAGACCTGCCGACTCAAAGACTCCAGTAGCAAGCCCCCCACAGACATCACCAAGAGTTCTCATCATAAGGAAAATTTATTTGTTCACCTTTCTCTTTTGTATCTATATGGGATGATAGATGTTAACTAAATTTATTGTGGTAATCACTGCACAATGCATAAAGGTGTGGGCAAAAGTAGGTTTATAGTTGTAATACAAATAAAAAATACAATAATTAACAAATAATAATACAAGAATAAACTCTGTGTTACACATACTCACCACTGTAAACCTATTTTGCCCACCCCTGTCTAAGTCAAATCATTATGCTGTACACCTGAAACTTCCACAGTGCTATATGTCAATTATATATCAAAAAACTGGAAAAAATAGAAATACCATATGATCTAGTGATCCCACTTCTGGGTATATATTCAATGGCAATGAAATCACTATCTTGAACAAATATCTCCACCTTTGTTTTCACTGCAGCATTATTCACAATAGCCAAGACATAGAAAAACCTGAGTTTCCACTGATGAATGAAAGAGTAAATAAAATATATATATACTGGAATATTATTCAGCCATAGAAAAGATGAAAATCCTGCCTTTTGCAGCAACATGGATGGACCATGATGGCATTATGCTAAGTAAAATAAGTCAGACGGGAAAATACTGTATGATTTCACTTATATGTGGGATCTAAAAAAGCCAAACTCTTAGAAACAGAGAGTAGAATGGTGGTTGCCAGGAGGTAGGGGTAACGGGTGTAATAAATATGGAAGATATTGGTCAAATTGTACAAATTTCCAGCGACGAGATCTAATGTATAGTAACTATCACTAAGAATACTGTATTATCTCTTGAATGTTGTTAAGAGAGATTTTAAATGTTATCATTACAAAAAAGTGGTAATTAGGTGAAATAATGGAGTTGTAAACTACCTTATAATGTTAATCATTTTGCAATATATACATGTATCAAATCATTGCATTGTATACCTTAAACTTCCATATGTTATATGTCAATATCTCAATAAAGCTGGAGAAAAAAAGAACAGAAAGAAAGAGAAAGGAACAGCAGTGATAGGCTGGTCAATTTTTAGCTGACAAGCAGTGATTCATTGTGTCTGCCAACTCCCACGGTCAGTTCCCACCACAGTCAATTTTATGCTACTGAATAGAGCAGGGGAAAGAGGTGCAGTGTTGGCTGTGAAACCACTGGCTCCAGCACATTACCAATAAACCATCTGGTTTGTTCTCGGATACAGCTAACTACCTCTTGTTAATGGCTAAGATTTTGTCTGAGACAGAGTGGCTGATAGCAGGGTGGGTAGGTAGGAGGGACATTTCTATATAATAAAGTGTGCTATGGTTCAGTGGATTCCGTAACAGTGAATATTGTGGCGTATAGTATTCCTATTATATTAATGAGGAAATTTGCTATGGCCTGCTAAAGAAAATGAAAGGCTCAATGATGGAAATTTTTTGTCATCTTACCAAGAGTGGAATTTAGTAGTTCATTGTTAGGTTTGCAGCTAAATTGATCAAGATTGGCCATTCATGTTATGAACTTAATCTCCATTTTGTGTCTTATATTTCTTTAGTTGCAAACAATAATGTGAGGCAATCCATTTTTCTATTACTATATGTAGACAGATTTCACTGCGTATTTGAGAAATAAAACATCCAATTCTACTTCTAAACAAGAAAGGAAATGACTCTCATTAGCACTGAATAGAGATATACTTTTGAAGGAAATTTCAACATCACTATGGTTCATACAAATAAATCAGTATTTCTCACATAGTCTATAAATTAAGACACTATTATTGTGAAGTCAAATACTACTCCTAAAGTGGTTTGTACTATTTATTTCCATTATCCCAATTAAACTCATAAAATCTAATAGCATGACAGATGCTGATCAGTTAGTATTTTGAGAATTCAAGAATAGAATAAAGAAATGACTGAAGACTGTTTTAGAGAGAAACCTTCTCTTGAATGTGTTGACTACCTGAAATATGAGCAGTGTAGCAGGCTCTGTTGGTGCCATCTGCATGCTTTTGATACTCGTTTTACTCCAGCATGTGGGGTTATGTGCCTGAGAATTTTCTCTGGCTACAGCAGTGTGCCCAGCCCATGGAAGGGGCAGGCCAGAAACGCCAAGGAATTAACAGTCCTGGGAGCAGTTGTCTACCAATGATGACTAGCAGAGGTAAATAAATATCTCAGCTGCCTTTCCCCTTGGTGGGTGACTGAGTTGTCCAGACGTCCTAGTCATGAGTGAGCCTGCAGTATTGTTTATAGCGGTAACATGCTCATGAACATACCTGTACTGGCTTCTTCTCCTTCTCTGTCCCAAGTCCCCACTCCCCCACTAGCGCTTCCTGGGATTACTTCCCAAATAAACTACCTGCCCTGAAATTCTTGTCCTAAGGTCGGCTTCTAGGGAAACTTAAACTAGGATAATAAATAAGTGAGAAATAATCTCATAGGAATCTAAGAACTGGCACTGGAATGAGTTTCATGGTAAATGGGTTTGGCACTGAGATCTCATGAGTGTTTACTAATGAGGTTCCATCATTATATAAAATACACTGGTTTTCTTTGTGATTCTATTCTCCTCTCCCCTCCAAAATAATTTCTCAACCTCTATTCTACGGCCGTTTTCTCAGCTTTGGAGCTCCTACTTATTCATATATTTGAATTACTCATAATGTTGACTCACTCCTGGCCTATCATGACCCTCCCACTTCTCTCTACTGCATGAATTTTCAGTTTCGGGCTTCACTGTTAATCATAGGACTAATCTCATTTTTCAACTCAAATGGTAGAGAGTGGAAATCTAACATACTCAATCTTTTAGCAGAGCTAATTACAATAGATTAGTGATGCACAGTTAGGCATCATCCAATCCAGGATACTTATATCACAGCGAAAGAGGCACTGTTAATAATTAGGCCAGAACAACAGGCACAAACCAGGACTTTCTGGGCAAATTGGGATGACAGTCCAGTGGGCATATGACATTAATCAATTTATACTGGCTTCTCTAAGATAAGTTGTTCAGTAATTGTCAAATTAGCCCTGACTTTTATGTGTGTACAAGGGGTTGGGAGATGGCTGGAACATGATCACCCATTAACGAGGCCAACGATTTTCTAAGAAAATAAAAATATGATAATTGTTAAGTTATAGAGCATTCATACTATAGGACTATAAGGACCTTTAGAGACCACCAGTGTTCCTCATACCAAACTTTGGGAACCATTAAAACAATCCAGTGTTTGATGCATCGTCAGAATATATTCTAAGGCTGAAAATAACTTGGTCATGACTTCAACTATGGCCTCTTGTAAAGATGCAAAGCCATCTGGTAAAACAATTCCTCAACACAATGTTTCAAATCAGTATTGAAGTTAAAGCACGAAGCCTATTGTATCCAGTCAGTATTAGGATTGTCTAACACAAATAATATTGGAAGCCAGTGACATCTCAGATTGACATTATTTGTTAGGATGTAATTGAAATTAAAGCATTCATTCATGTATTCATGGCTGTCACAGATACAGTAAATGGGAAGGGAAGTCCTTGATATTACTAGGGGAGCAAATGGCTTCTTTTGGTGTCACATCTTTGAAAATTAAAGAGAAGTTTGTCTGATCACTGTTCTGCATTAATGTATTATAAAAGATGTATCATTCTAGATTGATCTTCTAAATATACTCTCTATAGTTATTTCAGTAAGATTATAGATAAGGTCCATTTCCTTCTACTGAGTTTCAGGTAACCAAGGCTTTTTTCTACTACAGGATAACAAACCATATAAGCTTTCAGTAATTCTCTGGGTATGTAGAGCAGTGACTGGATGAGATAGCAGTCAGGGTCCTAGGCTCAAGTTTTGTCTCAGCTACTTAAATTTGTTCACGTGAGAAATGAGCAGACTAAACAAGATCAGACTTTCCAACTGGGCTCTACTGTCCCATAGAGTTCCATGTATCTGAATGGGACACGAGATAGGAGGGGAAGGAGGAAGGAAGAGATTCCCTTTCATGGCTTAAGCAGTCAAAAATGTCAGGTTTCCAACACAAGTTTCAACCAGATGATGGGTTTGATGTCCTCTATGTCCATGACTTCAGTAACCCTCTCTAATCAGAGAGCTTCTACATTTATATCTCCAAAATGCCTCATCTGAGCATTCAGTTGCTTACTCAACATCTCCAACTGGATGTTCAGAAGCCTCTTAAACTCAATATGCTCAAGATCAAATTCTTGATCTCCCACAACCAAATGGTTTCTTGTTATGTTCCTTATCTCAGGGGGTAGCATAAGTAACCTTTCATTTGTGCAATCCTCAAACTAGGTGTTATCCTAGACATCTATTTCCTTACTTCAATCCATGCTCCCTCTCATATTCTACAAATCTGACTTTTTAATATCCTTTTAATGATTTCACTTCTCTCCGTTTACCCTGCAACCAATATAATCCAAACTGCTGTCATCTCTTGCCTAGATCATGGCAACAGTTTTCTAACTGGTCTCTGCTTCTTTTCTAAACCCTGTTCTTTTCAATCCATTCTCCATATTTAAAGCAGGTTGATCTTTTTAAAAACTAAATCTGACCTTGTCACTCCCTTTATTAAAATATTTCAGTAGGTCACCATTGTTTTTAGGATAAAACCGAACTCCTTTACATGGCCTATATATCTGGTCTTTTTCTTATCTCTTTCTCTAGCCCCATCTCATTTCACATTCTCTCCTTCATGCTTCAGCTACCTGAGTCTTCCTTTCATGTCCTTGTATAAGCCATGGTCTTTTCTGCCACAGGACCTTTTCATGTGTTATCTTCATTTGAAATGGTCTTTCTGATTCATCCAATCTCTGAACATCTTGCCTGGTTAATTCCTACTCATAATTTTTAAAAAAACATATATCTTTATTGATTTCAGAGAGAGGAAGGGAGAGGGGGAGAGAGAGAAACACCAATGATGAGAGAGTCATTGATCAGCTGCCTCCTGAACGCCCCCTGCTGGGGATCGAGCCCGCAACCCGGGCATGTGCCCTGACCGGGAATTGAACCCCGATCTCCTGGATCCTAGGTCGATGCTCAACCACTGAGCCATGCCCGGCCGGGCTCCTACTCATAATTTAGACAGTTGTTCAAGGGTTGGTTCCTAAGGGAAACTGCATAATCCTCATTTTGGCTCATATTCCTGTTATCTGCACTTTTATAACCACATTCCTTTCTGTCTTCAAACTCAGTCCACTCATTTATGTTATTTTATCTATAAAATCCTCCGACAGTTCTAACTCTGAGAATGAGCCTATGATAGATTGTATTTTCCAAAGATGGTTGCAATAATATCTCCTATCCTATAGGGTTTTCTACGAGCCCTTGTGACATTTCCATTAATAGGTAGAGTTTAGTTCCTCTCCCTTTCAATGGGAGCATGCCTATAACTGCTTTGGCCAGTAGAGTACGTCAGAAGTAACACTGAATAACTTTCAAAGTCAAGTGAGAAAAAGGCAATGCAACTTCCTCCTTTTTCACTGGAAAACTTCATTTTGAACCCTCAGGTACATGTACAAAGTCCAGCTACCCTGAGGATCCTGTACTGAGAAAAAGCCAAGCCACATGGAAAGACCACATATAGATGTTCCAGCTGGCAGTTCTAGTCTTCATATCATTCCAGCCAGATGCTAGACATATGAGCAAAAATGTCTTCTATAATTCCAATCCTAGCCATTAATTTGCCTCCAGTCATTGAGATTTCCCAGCTGAGGTCCCAGACATCATGGAGTAAAGATCTCTGATGTGCTCCTATCAGAATTTCTGATCCACAGAATTCATGAACATAATAAAATGGTTGCTTTAAGCTGCTAAATTTTGAGTGATTTATTACTCAGCAAGAGTAAATGAAATAGAGGGCTGTGTCTGTCTTTCTTAGAGAGGTGCCCCAATTGTGTAACACAATGTCAGTGATACCCAGTAGGTGCTCAATGTATATATTTATGAAAAGAATAAATAAAGGCACGTGCCTTAGAATAAATAATGCAAGTTATTCCCCCAACACCTTGCAGAAAGTGCTTTTCCCTCATCTTGTGAAATCATACAGAGCCTTTAATGGCCAATCATGGAACATTTAGTTAACATTTTTAGTGAGTTCTATATAAATCTATGTATAATATAAAATCTCATGAAAAGTAATGAGCCATCAAACTGCAACGTTTTCATAAATTCTGCATTTAACTGAGCTCTCTTCAAGTTTATTACAATTATTGTTGTATCTTTATTTACCAAGCAGTTTCTTTATCTGTCTATCCATCTCTTTATCCCCATCAAGGACTTAGTGATTTTAAGTGATGGGGACAAGATCACTAGCCTTACAAGCTGAGAGCATTGAGGATTTAACTTCAAGAGTTGACTATATCAGAAAGAAATTAAGTTGTAGAAATTGCGAAATCATTACTGCCAATATATTAAAGGCAAGGTCCAATGAAGATGCAGAAGGAAGTATCCAAGAAAAAATAGAAAGATGCTTTGCCATATTGGACAGATAACCTTTTAAGCTGCTAGAAGGTGACACATTTAAGGAATTACTAGTAGCCCACAAGTCTGTCAGTTCTGTCTATTCTGATTAAATGGTGATACTGTGTGGAAAGGAAGCAAAGGCAAAGGAAGCTCTGGGGTCAGAAAGAGGTAACTCAACAGTGGTTCATCCCAGAAAAACCCACTTTGCAGAAAGAAGAGAGGGAAAAAAAAGATCTATAACAGCCCTCTGAAAAGGTGTTTGGAAACAGACCAGGCTAACATTGAACAAAGATCTCAGTGAAAATCATCAGCTGAGTGGATAGCTCTCAACTGTAAGAAAGGTGCAAAATATATCTTTATATTTCTGGATGCCATGTAATATAATTGTGGAGATATCGCACATGGAAAAATTATTCAAGAAGGCTAATCCATTATCCACTAAATTAAGGGAAGTTCTAAAAATTAAAGTCCAATTTCTGCTTTTTACTCGTGTTTTTTCCATCTAGATCGTACTGCCTTTTCTTAGGTGAGACATGAGAGTGGTGACTGGTCTTGTTATTCAGCAGCCACACTCGGCATTTATGACCTAATTGTGCTAGAGTTTATATATATATATGAAACATATATGCAAAATATACATGAAACATATATATGCAGATATATATGTCAGTTATATTCAGTAGTTGTTCCATGTATATTTATATATTTATGCAATGAATAAATGACCATGTATTTGCTTACATTACTCTCCTCAACACATTACAGAAATATATATGCATATATATGTATACGTATATATACACATACAATTATACACACAGACAGAAATACAAACACCACATATCCCCTTCCCCCACTCTTCCTTCTGGAAAAATATTCTCAGATACATAAATTTACAAATGTACAGAAACCACTAAGGAAACAAACAGTAGGATTGGCAAAATATATAAGGAAGGTAAATATCAAGTTCATTTCCAAAGGTATGTGTATGTAGGTTGCCGTGCCTGTTATTTGCCTGTTTACTCTCAGATCCATTCCTTGCCCTTTTCTGCCTTTCTCTGTAGGTCAAGGAACCACATATACCAGGCTTCCTTGCCAACTGGCTTCCAAGCATGATAAAGCAATTGGAGGCCCTGGTGGAGAAAGAGGGAGGAGGGGAAAAGCGAGATAATATCTCCCCCCCTTTCTCTGTTCTGGTCAGTGTCTCTGGGGGCAGCTGCATCTCTTTCATGGCTCCTGGTCCTGACAGCCTCTCCCTCCATGTCCCTGGCATCCCCTGAACAGGTACGCTCTCGTTGGTTTCCACTGGGTTTCTATGGCTCCTGGGCTCTGGGATTACCACCTTCTCAGTTCTCCCTCCAATCCTTGGGTTAATAGTGTTATTGTGCTATTTCTAACGTCTGGGTTAGCTCCCTGTCTCCTGTTTGGTTCCTTAGGTCTTTGATCAACTCTGTGACAAACTTCCCATAACAAGTTCCTCCTGTTTGAAATATCTAGCACAGTTTCCACTTTCTGACAGCTCACTGTCTGATGCAATTCTTGGTATAGTGGTAGTCCCACAAAACAGATCCTTGAAATGAGATTCTGTTTGCGGTGAAACTCAATTATGACTTCCTTGTGGATGAAAAATATCAGTAAGACTTGATCCTAGTAGACCATGACATCACCGATAACTTGAATGAAGGATATAGTTCAGGCCTATTTATGATGATACAAACTAATATAGATATCTTGTGTAAGATGTTTTAAAAGAGCCTTTAGCTCGTGTTGCATTAAAACAATTCATGGCTGCTTGCTTTTTTCTCTTTTAACTTGCAGACAAATGCTTTCAGTAACAGATGACGGCACAGAGAGGGAAAATTGTTATTCTCTTAAGAACATTTAAGGGTTTGTTTTTAAGGGCTTATCTCTATTTCCATTCTAACAGAAGACCAGGCCCCTACATCACAAGCATGAGCTGCAGAAGTGCATAGGAGTAGGAAAAAAAACATGTACTACAGAATCATGAAAGGCCTTGTTTATAACCCCAAATTTTGGAATCATATAGTATTGAAGAAATCCTTTTAAGATATACAGTTTTTTAGGACAGGAATGTAGAGTGAAAAGAAGATTCTCAATCTAAATGCTGTGGAATATCTACTTTTAAAAAATATTTCACGAAGTGCTCCCCCTGATATTTCCAGTATGCACTGGCACCATACATGGTTATTACAATATTATCATTACAATGTTATTACAATATATTTCCTATGCTGTAGTTTACACCCCTATGACTATTTTGTAACCATCAATCTACTTCTCAATCCCTTCACCTTTTTCACCCAGTTCCCCAAATCCCCTTCCTTCTGGCAACCATTAGCCTGTTCTCTGTATCTGTGAGTCTGTTTCTGTTTTGTTTGTTTATTTACATTGTTCTTTAGATTCCACATATAAGTGAAGACAAATACCATATGGAACATCTACTTTTAATAACTATATCCTATATGTGGTCCTGGAAACATAAGATAGTTACAAAATGTTCCCCAAATAACAAAACACACTGATCCAGCGATATAATTGCTCAAAATAGGAGAGTTAAATGTTTGGACATCCTCAAAGTCAGCTTTCTTGACCATCTGGGAAAATGAAATCCTTTATATCAGGAATGGGGCATTTCTATTTATCATTGGGCCTTAGAAACCACAAATTCTGAGTCATGATAAATGATTTCAGTCTTACTGCAAAATGACTCACAACTTAGAGCCCAGTATATTGTTTTGCAAGCTGTATTAAATTTAGTTGGCTAACTTCCTTATTTAAAAATCAATATCCATAGGGACCTTTAGATGAATTCCCTTCCAGAACAGGTAATATCAGCAAGCAGTCCATGAAATTGGAATGTTTGTAAGCTACTTGGGTAAGACACAGCAGATTTTGTTCCTACTGTGGCCTCAGTTTTTGTTAAACTGTAACTGCCTCTAGCTTCATTACTCCCCTCTTTGACAATCGGACATCGACCGGGATGCTGGCTTGGAAAAATCACATCAAAAGTCCCATGAGACCACTTTTAGGTTAGTCACTAATTTAATTTAATAGAGACTGAGGGTGCAGTATAGAATTTTATTTTGTGTGCTGTATAATTAAATATTTATGTGTGCAGGACTTTTCTAGGCCTGAGATGAGAACAACAGTAGGAATCCCCTATTGATCCACTGTCTTCAAGGTTAACGAGAAAGGAAAACTGCCTCTAGGTTTGCCAAAGGTAAAGAAACACTTAAAGTCAAAACTTACATTATGAGGTTTACAAATATGAAAAACACTAACAGGACCCAGTGTTGCCAAGGGTGAGGAAAAATGGATAATTGTCCTTTCAGAGGGTATTTGATACAGCAAACCAATTTTTAGTATTTTATATTAAGGAAATGCTTACATAGGTATAATAGTCCCAAGGATATTCATCAGAGCATTCAACAATGGAAGGGGAATAGAAACAAAGTCAATATTTATCAATAGGGCAATAGTCAAGTAAAATAGAGTTTATATTTTATTTTGGTTATTTTGGATTTGTGTAGTAGCCACTAGTCACATGTAACTAACAAACACTTGAAATGTGTCTAGATGTACACCTGATTTCAAAGATGCAATAAAATAAAGAATGTAAAATATCTCATTAATTTTTATTTTGAATTTCTGCTGAAATTATAATTTTTGTATATTAAGTGAAGTAAAACATTGTTAAAATAAGTTTCAACTGTTTCTTTTTACTTTTTAAATGTGGCTACTAGAAATTCTTTTTATATATGGCTCCCATTGATGGCTCCCATTGTATTTCTAGGGATAGCACTGCTCTAGAAGCAAAGTTTGAGACAAGGATTTATATGCAACTAATTTATTAAGAAAGTGATTCTAGGAAAAACTGGTAAAAGAGCAGGAAAAGCAGGATAGGGAATCAGGGGAAGCTGAGGAAGGGTGTGATTCAGATGACGTTTCAGTCTCAGTCTGATCCTGCAGGGAGCTCTGGAACATAAATTACATCTCAGAGTTTGTCCCACCTTGAGGCAAGAGGGCTGGGCTTCCAAACTCCTCCACCATCAGCCTTGGCTGGGGGGCCAGCTGAGGGCATGCAAACAGTCGGGCATGTCTAGCTCTCCACTGTATTAAGCAGTCCCAGTAAACCAAGGGACACCCTCTAAAGATTATGGGTACAAGTCATTGGAAGCAAAGCACATGGGAATGATGCGATGGGTACACAGAATAAGTGATAGGGATCTGAGGGGATAAAAGCAGCCCACTGATCCTATCAGCTACACTTTATACAATGGAATTCTATGCAATAATTTTGTAGATTTAAATTTTTATACACAGAAAACATCAGTTAACATAATGTGGTATATTAAAAGCATGTTACCAAACATTATATATACTATGATCCCATGTATAAAAAATTATATACATATATATATATCTGCATAGAAAGGTGTTTAGAAGAATCTCCCACCAAAATATTAATACATTTTAAGTCTGGGTTGTGATATTTTACTCTTTTATTTGATTATTTTTATGGTACTGCAGTAAAATATTATTTATTTTAGTTACTGAGATTTTGATGCCCCCATAAATTTTGTACCCTAGGTAAGCACCTCACCTTGTCTCAGTCACTTGACTGTCCCTAGTCCAGCCCTAATTTGGAGGTGTCTTATGATACAACCTTAGTCTAACTAATCATTCAGCACATAAAACCATCATCTGCATATTAATTTTGAGGGGGACATCTAAAAAACCTTGCTGTAAACCCTTCCTTTCATTAATGGCAACTCATCACTGTCTTTACCTAAATTACAACAAGAAGTAAGACAAAAATGTCGTGTATGTTGTGTTATGATGTTGAGACACAGGATTTTCCTGTTTGGGAACAGTTGGCAGAGCAGTAAATAATTTGACTGTGTTGAAAATGTGCTAACATTTATATGTATGTTAATACAAAGAAAACAAAAGTAAAAACACTAAGGGAAAATTGTTCATACAGACACAAAAGTGATTACTAAGAAGAAAACTCGTAGGTCAGGATTACAAAGAAATCCTGCCACGAAGGATCTTTGGCAGAAATTTCAACATTTATTCTTGACTTCATGGGGTCTTGCATTGAGGTTGATGGAAACATACGTGCAGGATCATGTCGCAGTGCATTTTGATATCATTTCCCTCTTTGTTTGCTCCCAGATATTTAGGTTTGCTGAGTATGGAATATGTTGAGCCCATGGATATGCTGCAAAATGCTGACCTCATCCCTTTCGCATTCACTCTCACAAATACCTCTTCCATAAAAGTCTGCCATAAACAGTTGGCACTATAAGTGGCAAAATAGAAAGGTTGAAACTTAAAGTTTTCTTGGTAGTGGTTTTCTCCTGAAAGCTTTGTGTTAAATTGTGTATGCAGTTACACATTTATTATTATCCCAATGTATTTATGCCACTGTGGTGTTTAACTTTTCCTCCTAACTTTACAGAACTACATATTTTCAAATTGTGTTTCTAGTGTAGATCTTACACTTTACAACAAATCCTTGTGCTAGAAAAAATAGTGATTTATACTCTTGTTTGGACATAAAATCTCAAATAGAGCTGATTAGTCATCTATGAATCAGTTTAAAGTTAATGCTTGAAGAATTTTCTCAAACAATACTATGTAGTTTATCCACAGGGGGAAATATGATATATGAAATGTTTGGTTACTTTTGGGATACTTGTTACATATTGTGAAAACCAGATCTTGAAGGAAGTCCCTTAGAATTAGGTAGCATTCAAAACCAAAAATTATTATATGCCTATTTGTCAAGATCAATACAGCATGAGTGGTATGTGATACTTGAGAACAAATATGTGTAATAAATGGACAGGGTGACTGGCTTGTACATGATCACTTTGAAATGGGCTGAAATGAAAAAGAACTTGTACAGCAGAAAATGCACCCCTATGTTCATAGCAATGTTATTTACAATAGCCAAGATCTGGAAACAGCCCAAGTGCCCATCAGCAGATGGGTGGATAAAAAAGCTGTGGGACATTTACACCGTGGAATACTACGCAGCTGTAAGGAAGAAGGATCTCTCTTACCCTTTGGGACAGCATGGATGGACCTGGAGAGTATTATGCTAAGTGAAATAAGCCAGGCACAGAAAGACAAATACCATATGATCTCACTTATATGTGGAATCTAATGAAGAAAATAAAATGAGGAACAAAATAGAACCAGAGGCATAGATACATGGAACAGACTGACAGAAGCCAGAGGGGAGGTATGTGTCGGGGGGTAAACTGGATGAAAGAAGGTGAAGAGATTAGCCAAAGAACATACATGCATAGCCCATGGACACAGACAACAGTGTGGTGATGGCAAGAGTTGGGGGGGAGCAAAGGCTGGGTGGAGGTGGGTAAAGGGGGGAAAAGGGGGGACATCTGTAATAGTGTCAACAATAAATAAAGAAAAAACCCAAAAACTAAAATGAAAAAAAAGAAAGAAAGTGAGCTCTGTAGAAGATGCCTTTTGTGCTCAGACCATATCTCCTTGGCACACACTGGTCCAGAGTATGTTGAGGGCACTGGATGGAAATAAACACTCCAGTATCCTTGCCCTTTGAGGGTAGGGTAAGGACTAGAGAGCTCTACAGCTTGTTCTACATTGTGTCCCAGAATTCCTTAGTGGTACTGAGCCCTGATTGCTCAGCGACAACATATCTGATAAAGCACTCTACATGAGCTTCCTTTCCTTATTTCAATTCCTATTTTCCCAGGGCTTCCTGGGATCACCTTCCAAACAAACTACCTGCACAGGAACCCATGATGCAGGGTCTGCTTTAATGGATCCTCAAATTAGATAATCTCCCTGGAATAAGTCAATGAAGAAATGAAGGTAGTAATTAATTCAGATTGATCACTCCATCAAATCCCAAATCCTTGCGTTTGATGCAACTTTCCTAGGACTGTTAGATGCTTTACATTCTGTCTTTTACAAAATAAGTTAAAAACAAAAAGGAACAATATCTCATTTTATAGATCTCTTCCCAAAGTGCAAACTGATTGAAAGCAAGTTCTCATGGCTGAAAGCGTACAATCTTGATATAAAAAATTTAGGCACATAATAAAAAGGTGAATAATTTTGAACTAACATTCTCAAAGCTTCTCTGTAATGACAGCTTTTATGGCTTAGCATTGACAAATGAAAAAAATATCCCGCAGGCCAACTGTGTACATTCACAAAATAAACTATCCAACCGTTTGGAAGGGTGTTTTTTACAAATAAAACAGGCCCACTTGAACACAGTTTGTTCAAAAGTCATTAGTAACCTTTGGCATTTCAGCTGGACTTCTATATGCTTGCCACTGGGTTACATTAATATTTGAACAGCACACTAGCAAAATGCAGATGCATCAAGGCAATGGAAAGACAAGGTATAAGAACTCTCTTCTACTCTATCCAAATAAATCATCAAGATAATGCTGAGGAGCCTAGATATATCTGTGTACTTTTTAAAATATACAACAGAGAGACAAGTGAGATGCATTGCTAGAAAGAGAAGTGATCTTTGTATGTCCCAAGTTCAACCCTTCATACCCATATTTGAATCTAAATGCCCTGCTATTTTATTACTATGTTGTATCATTTACCACCGGAAAATATGCTGTATTATTCAGATATCAGTCCAGGTGCATTTTAATTAACACCTGAAAACCCCAGTCATTCGGTATGTGAATGTTCATAGTTGTATTCATGATAATCAAAGAACTGTACACAACCCAAATGTTCAATAGGTAAAGGTGAATGGATAAACAAATAATGGTATATATATATGCAATGAAATACTACACAGGAGAAAGGAACAACATGGATGAATCTCAAAAACATACATTAAGTGAAAGGCACCAGGTACAAAAACCTATATACTGTATGTTCCATTTACCTGAAATTCTTGAAAAGGGGAATCTAATCTATAATAGAAAGAAGATCAGTGGTTTCCTGGAGCCAGGAGAGGACTGACTGCAAAGGGGCATGAGGGAAGTTTTTGAGGTGATGAAAATGTTCTAAATATTGATTGTGCAGTGGTTACATAAGATTGTGTAGATTTTATATGTCAAAAATCATCGAACTGTACAATTATATTGGCACATTTTATTGTATGCAAATTAATCTTCAGGAAAGTTAATTTGAAATAAAACTTATCTGAATCTTCCTCTACCAAAACCTTAACTAATAAAACAGTTATTATTATTTGGTAAGTATGGCGTTAAGAAGACTGAGAACAGTTATATTTTGTCAGTGGTTCAGATAGAATTGAGCACCGCCTTGCATTGTGGGAGCCTGTAGGAGCTATAGGAGCTGGGACAAAAACAAACAAGCAAACAAACAAAACCAAAACCTGATGCCTGAAGGAATTCATCTAGAAGGATGGGTAGAGGGGGAGGAGAAGGAAAGAGTAGAGGAAAGAAGCACATTTGGCCCACTTCAGAATTTTGCCTGCAAACAAATAATACTATTGTATATCACCCTGCTTGGCCGTGCCTAGGGGTACCATTTTTGTGGGAAAGGGGTTGTTGAGGAGGCGCAAAGGTATTAAAACATGGGCATGAATCTCTTGGTGGTGTCTTGAAGTCCAAAATGCACAGATATATTTGGTGTGAAAGTCATCTAGATCAATCTTTCTCAAACTTGAGTGAACATCAGAATAATGGGCAGAGCTAATAAATGTGTAGATGCCTGGACCCCACCTGATGCACTAATTCTGGAGTCAGGCTGAGATTTTGCATTTATAGCAAGCTTCTAGGTGATGTTGATGCTGCTGGTCAAGGGGATCATACTTTTTAAAATTTTCTTTTCTTTTATCTTTTTAAAATATATCTTTATTGATTTCAGAGAGAGGAAAGGAGAGGGAGAGAGAGAGATAGAAACATCAATGATCGCATGTGCCCTGACCGGGAATCGAACCCCGATCGCCTGGATCCCAGGTCAACACTCAACCACTGAGCCACGTTCGGCCAGGCTAAAATTTTATTTCTCAATTACAGTTGACCTTCAATATTATTTTGTATTAGTTTTAGGTGTACGGCATTGTGGTTAGACAATCACATACATTACAAAGTGTTCCCCCTGATATTTCCAGTACCCACCTGGCACCATACCTAGTTGTGAAAATATTACTGACTGTATTTCCTATGCTGTACTTTGCATCCCCATGAGTATTCTGTAACTACCAATCTGTACTCCTCAATCCCTTCACCTTTTGCACTCAGTCCCCCAAGCTCCCTACCCTCAATTTGCATCTCTCTGATTAGTGATGTTGAGCATCTTTTCACATGTCTCTTGGCCATCTGTATGTCCTCTTTAGAGAAGTGTCTATTCAGGTCCTCTGCCCACTTTTTAATTGGAATGTTTGCTTTTTTGATGTTGAGTTGTATGAGTTCTTTATAAATATTGGCTATTAAGCCCTTATCAGATGTGTTATTGGCGAATATCTTCCATTCAGTAGGTTGAAAGGGACCACACTTTGAGTAGACCTGATATAAAGACCAGAGGAATTCCAAAGCAAGGATAGACTTTCATACTTAATTATTGCTGAAAATTGTTCTGTTTTCATGACCAGAGCATATAAGTTCAGAAGTTTGTAGCATAGAGGATTTATTCAAGAGAGATCTGAATTTGTTCCTTGCTCAAATTTAGTCAGATTTCAAAGAGCACTCCTTTGGATTATTTTATGAGAGGAGGTGGTTGAACTTTTGAAAACTGATCCTGGTTTATTACTATTTCTTTCTTTGTCATTAAATTTATTGGGGTAACACTGGTTAATAATATCATATAGGTTTCAAGTGTACATTTCTATGATACCTGATCTGTATATTACATTGTGTGTCCACCACCCAAAGTCAAATCATCTTCTGTCACCATATATTTGGGCCCCTTTACCCTTTCCTCTGGTATCCATCATACTGTGTCTGTGTCTATGCATTTCAGTTTTATATCCCACATATGAGTGAAATCATATGGTTCTTAGCTTTTTCTGACTGACATTTCACTTAGGATACTATTCTCAAGGTCCATCCATGTTGTGGAAAATGGCAGTATCTCACCTTTTCTTATGGTTGAGTAGTATCCATAGTCTATATGCACCACATCTTTATCCAGTTCTCTATCCAAAGACACTTTGGTTGTGTCCATGTCTTGGTCACTGTGAATGCAATGAACAGAGGGGTGCATATATCTTTGCAAATAAATGTTTTTCAGTTTTTCAGGTAGATAACCAGAAGAGGGATTGCTGGGTTATATGGTAACTCTATTAATTTTCTGAGGACCAGCCATACTGTTTCCTACAAGGGCTGCACCAGTTTGCATTCCCACCAGCAGTAAATGAGGGTCCCCTTTTTCTCCACAACCTCGCCAACACTTGTCTGGTTAATAACAGCTATTCTAACAGGTGGGAGGTGGTGTCTCATTGTAGCTTTGATTTGCATTTCCCTTACAGTTAGTAAAGTTGAGCATCTTTTCATATATCTGTTGGCTATTTGTATGTCTTCTTGGGGAAAGTGTCCGTTCCGGTCCTCTGCCCATTTTTTAATTGGATAATTTGTTTGGTGTTGAGTTGTATGAATTCTTTATATATTTTGGATATTAACCCCTTGTCAGAGCTGTTGTTTGCACACATCATCTCCCATTGGTTGGTTGCCTTTTTGTTTTGTTGTTGATTTCTTTTGCTCTGCAGAAGCTTTTTAGTTTGATATAGTCCCATTTGTTTATTTTTGCCTTTGGGGTCAAATTCATAAAATGTTCTCTAAGACCAAGGTCCATGAGTTTAGTACCTGTTTTCTATTATGTGATTTATCATTTCAGATCTTATATTTAGGTCTTTTATCCATTTTAAATTAATTTTTGTACATGAGGACAGGCTGTGGTCTAGTCTCATTCTTCTACCATTTCTTTCTTAGAAAATTCTGTGTGTCATCTGTAGGCATGTACAGGGTCCTCTTGTCCTGCAGTCAGAATGTGAGAGCTCATTGTCTAAACCCTTTCAGATGGAAGTTAATAGTTTTGTGGTCCCCAGAATATGCAATTAGTGAGTTTCACTGTACTGACATTTTTAATGTCAACATTACCACAGCAGATGGGAGATGTCTGCATTGGGTGTCTGTTTCCAATTAAGATCTTTAATTTATGATAAATGAATACATTTCCATCATGCCTGTCTTGCATTCAGTGTATGCTTGGTTGATCAACAATAAAAGATGCTAGGGATATTTTGGTATGCAATGAGAGACTGAGTCAGCCCACAGAAAGAAAGCTCACTATTTTAATTGTTCCTTAAATATTTATATTAAATAATAAAAAATCAGGAAAAGGTAAAAAATGAGCTTTATAGTTCTTTTTTACACAAATGTATGTGAAAATTTGGATAACAGAAATAGGGAAAAGCATTTGTAGGCATCAGCACCCTAACACAAATCCTGTTAGCATTTAGGTGTTTGGACTATGCATAGAATCACTTAGATAAGTATAACTATATATTGATTCCTGAATTTTTACCTAATATACTCTAATCTTTATTTTCCCTGTTTTTATATAGTCTGTTCCAGTTATTTATTGCTGCAAAACAAATCATCCCAAAACTTAGTGGCTTAAAACAAAAGGAGTAATTTGAATCAAGAATCGGCAATTGGGGTAGGGCTTTGGCAAGAACAGCTCAACTCTGGTCTTCTCAGAACTGAGGAATTTAAAATGCTGGGGGCTAGAATAGTCTGACTTGCTCACTTGTATGTCTCTGGGTTGATACTGACAGTTGGCTGGGAAATAAGCTTGGGCTATCAGCAGAAACACCACATGTGACCTCTTCATGTTGCTTGGACTTCCTAAAAACATGGTAGCTGGATTCCAAGGTGAGCTTTCCGTGAGAGTGAGCCAGATGGAAGCTGTAATGTTTTTTTATGATCTAACTTTAGAATTTATACAACACGAGTTCCATCACTTTCTATTCATTAGAAATGAGTGTCTAAGGCCAGCTTAACCATTTCACCTACAGTTACACATTTAGGTAATTTTCATTCTAAGACTGATTAGCATGTTTATTTAGCAGGTCTTCTAGAAATAATTATATATTTCATTATACCAACTAGTTTCCAAGAGAATTTTTGTTACATATATGAGAGTAAAGGTACTTTGATTTTGAAATGTCTTACCAGACCTTAATTGAAATAAGATCCTTTTTAAGAGCTAGGGCTGTTTTAATAGGTGATAACATTAGAATGAGATGGGGAAGCAGGTGGATGTTCCTATCTTTAAACTCTCAAGAAAACAATGCATCCAAAACTGTAAATTCACACTATGAGTCATAGCATTTTCCAATTTAAGATGAACTGTCAAGGTGAATGTCCAAGGGTATTTGGGAGAGGAAAGCCAATTGTATAACAACTCATATTCAGCTATGTCTTTTCTTGAACCCTTTAGTCCACAATCACAGCATTTCTAGAATATGATCTCTCTCAATCTTGACTGAACCTCTTCCTACTGCATACTACCACCAACAGGAAGGGTAGGCAAAGGATCCTCGAACAGAGGGAAAAGCAGAAAGAATATTCACCCTTAGTCTGGTCTAGGAGTGGCCCTCCCACAAGAGAATGATGGCTCCAACCAGTCCCAGCTGCTAGAGGACTTCTTGGAAATTTTCAGGGAAGGTATTCTAAAGAGCTGGGCTTCTTGAGTGGCCTGGGCAGGGGCTGTTTGCCTAGGCTTTAGGGTGGCAGTGAACACAGCTACAGACAATAGAAGGAAGTTAACTGTTGCAGATAAATGCCTTAGGTGGGAGTATGGTAGCAGGTGATATATTGTAGGATAGAAGGATGGCCAGCATCAGGGAGGTCAACAAAGGTGACAGGCAATGACCTGGCAGCAAAAAAATCCTCATGATGTGTCACATGCACGTGAACTCCATGAAGAGATTCAGACTGGAAAAGAGTCACTGGATCTTAGTTCCATCATTCTGAAACAGTGTTCCAAGTTCCAGGGTCTGTGGAGTGTTCTTGACAGTCATTTCTCATTCCTCATCTTTCTTGACTTAGCAGTAGCATTTGACACAGTTTATTATTATC
The DNA here is from genome assembly GCF_054644295.1 of Miniopterus natalensis. Classification (NCBI taxonomy): domain Eukaryota; kingdom Metazoa; phylum Chordata; class Mammalia; order Chiroptera; family Miniopteridae; genus Miniopterus; species Miniopterus natalensis. Next base: position 95,677,039 of record NC_142103.1, on the reverse strand, counting down.
TCTACCTGAAACATTTTCTTTACTTTGCTTCCAGAACATCAAACTCATGCAAGTTTTTCCTTAACTCTCTGGCTGTTCTTTCTCTGACTCGCCTGCTGATTCTTCTTTACCTCCCAGATCTCTAACCATCGAATTTCCCAGAGCTTCATCCTTGGACTTAATCTCTCCTATATTTGTACTCACTCTCTTGATGCTCTTATCCAGTTTCATAGGTTTAAATACCATTTACATGCTCTTGACTCTCATATTCATAGCATTCATATTTCTATCCCAAACATCTTCTCTGAACTTCAGAATCATATATCCTACTACCATGTTGATGTTTCCGCTTGGATGCCTAAGAGAGATCCCTAACTAATATGTCCAAAGGTGAACTCCTGGTATTCAAACCCCTGAACTTCATCCACCCATAGTGTTCCCCATCTTAATTGAGGACCACACCATCCTTCCAATTCTCTGAATTGTTGTATAATCTCTGAAGTTGCAATAAATTATAGATCTAGCCATTTATTAATAATGTGCTTATTTATCCCTGGAAGTTATTTTTCACTTTATGGTGCATTTTGCCTATATACTAGTTCTTGCCCCAAATCATCTTTTTAAAAGATCATCTTAAAAGTAGTTCCAGTGAACAAAGTCCTTAAAAAATTAAAAGTTATTTATTGGTTTGGTTTGGTCTGATGACTTTCATTACTGGTATTTTTTAAATTTTTATAAGATATTTGGCTTTTTAATTCTTATAACTTAAATTCATGCCTATGAAGATTCATGAATTTTTTTCAAAATCTAATAATAATCCACTTCCTCCTATGGTTCACAATTTTTATTAATACTTCAAAGAAATCACTTAAGAAAAATGTTGCATGTTTAATTCTTTCCATTTCACTTTAGTTGCTCTTCTTCTGGTTATAGTCAAGTAAAATTAAAGTTCACAATTTCTAATGAAAATACTATCAGTGATAGTTTTGGATGGTAGACTTGTTTTGTTAGTAATTTTTACATTTCCTAAAATTTATTTCTAATGAACACCTATTAATTTTATATTCAGACATTTATACCGTTTTATAATTTTAATATAATTGTAAATAACAAAGCTGATTTGATTAAAATATATACATGCATATCAATAAGAAATCAGGCTTTTATATGTTTATGCCTTTAGTTTTTATCTAACAAAGAGGCTCTGCCTTCACTAATGAGCTTTACTTCATTTAAGGATAGATAGTAATAGGAAAGGTGGTTGTTGGTAGATAGCCTAGAACTTTAACTCTCCTGTTTGCTGTGATTAGCTCATTTACCTTAACATCAGCCAGAAGGGAGGCACTGGGGACAGTTTGCAATAACAATAGCAGCTCCTGCTGCTCCTTCTAATAGTGGAAGAAAGCAGAGCTTTTCTTTGGCCCCCATCTATCTTTCCAGTTTTTTTAAGGCCCTAGACTCAGCCCTACTTGAGGCAAAATTCTCAGCGCCTTGAACTCAGCAAATCAAGACTAAAGTCCTAAGATGTTACCAGTCCCAGAGGTATTTGCCTCTTAACATTCCCTTCTTTGTTTATTTATAATTTATAGCTGGCTGACTCCTGAAAGAGAACTTAAGATACAGTATTTCAATAAGAAACTCTTGAATACCAGAAACTCCAGAGACTCAAAGGAATGTACTTCCATTGAAGAAATTTCTGGTATGAAGGTATTTGCATGAGGGAGGTATTTTAGGGTAGTCACAACAAATAGGTAGTTGTTGGCCTTTCCAATCAACAAAACTGACCTTGGGGATATGTTATAAAAATTTTAAAGGTATTTGGAAAGTTACTGCAGGAAAAAGTAAAATCCACAAAGCAATTATATACAATGCTTGCCCTCCAACATGCCCACACATAGCCCCACCCCACTCCGGATCATCCACTCTTTTGCTTCCATGTTTGCTTTTGACATAAAATGCTTTAGGAATGAATCTTCTCTCTCTTTTTGTTCTTCTTCAAACCTGCATCCTTTGCACTTATCTTTAAGGATCACGCATGCAGGCCCTGGCCCATAAAGTTGTTAATAAAAATTCACCCTGAGGTGTTAGAGACTGACAGAAGTAAACACAGAGATGCAGGAGCCTACAGGCAAACAGGAATCAATCACTTCTCAGGGCCGGAAAAGATGTTTGCCTTCCAAAGAGGTTTTATTTACCATTTGCAACATGCAGGACATCCAATTTAGTTCTCATTATTCTTATTTTTGTTGTTTTCCTGTCCCACAGTAGCTTAGCCTTGAGGGGGAAAAAAAGATCTGTGTTTCTTTCTGAAATTTAACCTGAAATTAGCTTGGATCTCTCAATGGGACTGACAAAATGTTGGTTCACGGGGAAGAGAAGAAGCCAGTAAAAATGAGCAGAGCCCAGCTGTCCAGGAGAGAGCCCAGGCCCAACTATGTAGCATAGGAATTCAAACCTCAGATAAAGATTTATTTGCTGGTCTAGCCATGAAAAAGGCCTGAACCTGCTCCACACAAACTTTCATAAACACAGAGAAGATGAGATAGTAAGATAAAAATATTTTACTGGAGTTCAATAAAAAATATTTTAAATAATGAATATATGAAATAATAATTTGAATACTTATTTCAACTTTTTAGAAGTATCCCTATACTTAATCTTACATTTAATGTTCATAAACGATTAAATATTTCTGTTAATACTATCATATGATTTTTCTTCTTGATATGGCTGATATGGAGGATTGCATTGATTTTTAAAATGCTGAAACAGCCCTGCATACCTGGAATAAATCCTAAATTATACATTTCTGAATTTAATTTGCTGATGTTTTGTTGAGGATTTTTCTAAGTGCATGAGAGATATTTTTCTATAGTTTTCCTTTTTGCATGGTTTTTGCCTGGTTTTGATGTGTGAGGGTAATACTAGCCTCAAAATGAGTGTAAAAATGTCCCTTCTCCTCTATTCTTTAGAACAGATGGAATAAATTGGTTCTAATTCTTCTTTAAATGTTTGGTAGAATTTTCTGGTGAAACCATCTGGGCTTGGAGATTTCTTTTTTGGAAGATTTAAAATTATTATTCTATTTCTTTAATGATTATAGATCTATTCATATTATCTATTTTATCCTGATTTATTTTGGTTATTTTCAGTTTTTAAGTAATCAGTCTATTTTTCCCTAAGTTTTAGAATTTGTTCATGAGCATGATCTTCTCTGTAGTAGTCTCTGTTGGATCTATAGTGATGTTCCCTGTTTCATTCCTGATATTGGTGATTTTTGTCTTTTCTCTTTAGTCATTATCAGTCTTCCTAGAGGTTTAATGATTTTATTAATTATTTTCTAAAAACTAGCTTTTTGTTTCATTATTTTTCTCTATTGTTTTCCTGTTTTCAATTTCATTGATTTCTGTTCTTATTATTTACTTTCTTCTGCTTACTTTGGGTTCATTTTGGTCTTTTTTGTAGTTTCTTGAGGTATGAAGTTAGATTATTGATTTGAGACTTTTCCTCTTTTCTAATGCAAGCATTCAGTGCCATAAATTTCTCTCAGCATTGCTTTAGCTATGTCCCACACATTTTGATATGCTGTATTTTCATTTGCATTGAGTTCTATGTATTTTTAAGATTTCCTTTGAGACTTCCTTTTTAAGTCATAAATTAGAAGTATGATCTTATTCATGCTACCTCATTGCAAATGGGTGGAATGGAAGTTGAGCTGCCCCCTTGGCCCTGCTGACACTTTTCTGGCCAATATGGGGCACCAATTATCACTGCTTTGTTGTCTTTGAGGGGGTATGTAATTGCAGCTCCCCCCAGGCCCTGCTGACACCAGGGAGAAGGGAAGCAAAGGGCTGAATTATACTGATTTGTTGTTACAGGGTAAAAACAAAAGCTCAGCTCCCAGCTCAGGCCCAATGAAACTGTTGGCCGGAGGAGTGTGATTCCTCCACTGGTGTTTAGCTGGAGTAGTGCAGGTATTGCTAAAAACAATTTGTTGTTAGGTCACCCTTTTCCCAATGCTTTCTAAAGGAGGAACAGGCTTTTCTTGGAGCTTTTTTTTTTTCTCGTCTGTGACTATTGATAATTCTGGGTTGGAGGCTTCCGTATCATTTGAGATATATGGGAGGCAATTAAAAACCCAGGGAACTTCACCACTGTGTCTTTCCATCGGTCACCAGGTCACTAGGCCATATGCCTTCTTTCTACCTTTCAGAGTCTTCTTGTGGTTGTTATGTTATGACCAGGAAGTTCCGGGTATAAGAGGGAGGACCTGGGATGAATGCAGTCATTCCATCTTGACTGGAACCAGTTTATGATGAGTTTTTAATAATAGGAAGGGTTGTCATACATGAAAAGTTGGGAATGACTATTATATTACACTTCTTCATCAGATGTCCTTAAATGTCCTTCTCATTAAATGTCCTTTTCTCTTAATATTGTAGGAAATACTTTTGAAATCTATCATCTCCTATGAGTATAATTTTAATGGTTAATTGAACCATCCTTCTAGTATTAGTACATAGGTTGTTTATAGTTTTTTACCACTTTAAATACTGTTATAATAAATGTATATGAGTATAAAGCTTTTCTCTAGTTCAGGCTATTTTCTTAGTTTATATTCCTATAAATTAAATTATTATGTCAAGGCATAAACATTTTAAAGTCAATTGGCATAACACATTGTTCCAATTTTTATTATATTTGACAAGGGAGGGTATCTTTCTCATATAAAACCCACTTTTAATAAAGCCCCATTTAAATGGTCCTTCTGAACGGAGAATAAAAGTATTTTATATCAACTACATTGGAAAAACTGATGTGAAATGTAGAAAATAGCCCTAATCCAAGGGAATCATTATGTAGTACAAAAAAAGCAGTGTGTGGCTACTTTAGAACCCTCAGGAAATATGTCTGAGAATTTTAGTTCTTTGAAGTAATCCAGAGCCTGCAACTTGTAAAAAACGGTGCCTGGCTGTGTTATTCACGGTGGCTGTTACCGAGGAAACAGAGGCAATGACTTGTGAAATCTGGTTTTGCTAGGAAAGATGGGTTGCCTAATGTCAATTCCAGTTCCTAGTCCCCAGGACAACCAAGCGTCATGGCTAGACCCACATCACCAGTCAGGATAGGCTTAACCCTGTCCCTTGGTTCTGGGTTCTGTCCTTTCTCTTGGAAGGCTTAACTGTGGCTGATTCCTTGGAACTTCAGCAGCTTTACTCTGCTTAGCTAGTTGCCTTTCATGATCTCAGGGGCCTGAAAAAGCAGACAAGCGCTAACTAAAGAGAGAACATGGGTGCACAAACAGGCCAGGCTGCAGTGTATTTGGCAGATTCATAGAGAAACAAGTACTCTGCATTACAAATACTCCTCTCTCTTAGAACTAATAAGTGAATTAAGCAAAGCTGCAGGATACAAAATCAACATACAAAAATCAGCTGTCTTTCTATATACTAAAAACAAACAATTTGAAAAGGAAATTTAAAAATCGTCTAATTTAGGATAGCATTAAAAAGAGTAAATTTTTGAAAATAAACATAATCAAAGAGGCAAAAGACTTATACAGTGAAAACTACAAAACATTGCTGAAAGAAATTAAAGAAGCTACAAATAAATGGAAAGCCATCGTGTTCGTGGATTAGAAGACAATATTTTTTTAAATGTCCATACGACCCAAAGTGATCTACAGATTCAATACAATCCCTATCAATATCCCAGTGCATTTTTATTTATGGAAATAGAAAAAACAATTCTAAACTTTATAAGAAACCACAAAAGATCCCAAACAGCCCATACAATCTTGAGAAAGAAGAACAAAGCTGGAGGCATCACACATTATGATTTCAAAACATATTACAAAGGTACAGTAATCCAAACAATATACTTGCATATAGATAGATATATAGACCAAAGGGAACAGAATGGGGAGCCCAGAAATAAGCCACGTATATATGATCAACTGATCTTCAACACGAGTGCTAATACTACACATGGGGGAAAGGATAGTTTCTTCAACAAATGGTGTTGGTGAAACTGGATATCCACATGAAAAAGAATAAAATTGTACCCTTATTTTACACCATATACAAAAATCGTCTCAAAATGAATTAAAGATTTGAATGTAAGTCCCAAAACTGAAACTGTAAAATCTCTAGAAGAAAACATAGGAGAAAGCCTCATGAAATTAATATTGTCAGTGATATCTTGAATATGGCACCAAAAGCACAGGCAACCAAAGCAGAAATAGATAAGTGGGCCTACATCAAACTAGAAAGCTTTGCAGCAAAGGAAACAACAACAGAATGAAACGGCAACCTATGCGATGGGAGAAAATAATTGGAAACTATATATCTGATAAGGGGCTAATATCCAAAAACTATAAGGAATTCCAACAACTCAACAGCAAAAAAAATACCAAATAACCTGATTAAAAATGGGGAAAATACTTGATTAGTCATTTCTCTAAAGAAGATATACAAATGGTCAATAAGTACATGTAAAGATGCTCAACATCACTAAACATCAGGGAAATGCAAATAAAATTCACAATGAGATATCACCTCACACATGTTAAGATGGTCACTATCAAAGAAAAAGAAAAAGAGAAAGAAAAACCAGAAAAATAAGAAGTACTGGCAAAGATGTAGAAAAATTTGTACCCTTGTGCACTGTTGGTGGGAAAGTACAGTGATAAAGCTGCTATGGAAAAAGTATGAAGGTCCCTCAAAAAAATTAAAAATAGAACTACTATATGATCCAGCAATCCCACTTCTGGTGTTTGTTTATCCCAAAGAATTCAAAACAAAAATCTTGAACAAAAATATTTGTATTCCATGATCAGTGCAGAATTATTCACAATAACCAAAATGTGGAAACTACCTAATTGTCCATTGATGAATGAATGGATAAATGAACTTTGATATACACATACAATGGAACTCAGCATCAAAAACAAGGAAATCCTGTCACATGGATGAACCTTGATGACATTATGCTAAGTGAAATAAGCCAGTCACAGGACAAATACCACATGATACCACTTATATGAGGTATCTAAACTACAGTAGGCCCTCCATATCCACAGGTTTTGCATCCACAGGTTCAATCAACTGCAGATGTAAAATACTCATTAAAAAATGTTATGTTGTTGCTGACATGTGCTATGTAGTTAGGCCCATTATGGTTGTCTGTACTGAACATGTACAGACTTGTTTTTCTTCTCATTATTCCCTAAACAATACAGTATAACAACTATTTACATAGCATTTACATTGTATTAGGTATTATAAGTATTATAGAGATGATTTAAAGCATATGGGATGATGTGTGTCTGTTACATGCAAATTTTGGTATCCTGCAATGGTCTTGGAATCAATCCCCAAAGGATAGCAAAAGATGACTATAGTTAAACTCAAAAAGGCAGAAAGTAGAATGGTGGTTGCCAGGAGCTAGGGGTTGGAGGAAATGGGAAGTTGTTGTTCAATGGTTACAGAGTTTCAGTCATGCAAGATAAACAATTTTAGTGATCTGCTGTACAACAGTGTATATATAATTAGTAATATTGTGCTGTATACTTAATTTAAGAAAGTAGATCTTAGAGAGATCCAAGATGGCGGCGGGTTGAGTGGAAGCTATACTGACACTCTCCCAGGACCAATCTAGATTTACAACTAAAACATAGAAAAACCATCCTGAAAACCAACTGAAGACGAGCTGGAGAGCACCCTCATAACCAAGGAGGAAAAGTGGAGACCACACAGAGACTAGTAGGAAATGCAGACGCGAGAGGACTGGCTGGGCTCCCACAGGCAGCAGCTGAAGGTCGGAAAGGATATCTCAGCCGGGGGGGGGGGTCCCACTGAGGACTCTGGGGCCTAAACTTCCCAGCCCACAGCACCAGAACTGAGAAAGGTGCCCACATAACATCTGGCTGTGAAAAGCAGCAGGGAGAGATGGCTGGAACCGCAGGCACCCTCTTAAAGAGCCAACGCACAACGTTTCGTGTGCCGCCACTCACCTTGGGTTCCGGCGGGGGGGAGTGGAGCGGACTGGAGCTGTTTTGGGAGAGTCTGAGGTTGTAGGCTCTGGATAGTGAGATCAGGGGATGCCCATCTGAATTCCTGGGCCGAGTCATTCCCCCAGACTGTGGAGGACATCTTTCTCAGGCAGACAATTTTCGGCTTTTGCCTGAGGGGGGGAAGCAATTGCCCCACCTGCAGGAAAGCCTCTCACCCTGCCCAGAGCAGTTTCTACAGTCTGAGGCTTGTTAAGAGAATGATAACAACCAGCTGCCCCACCCTATGGAGCTTCTACAGCCTGAGGCTCATTAAGAGAATCAGATTAATCAGTCTGCAGGCAGAGGCAGACCTCAGGGTGCTTTCAGTTTTTGCCTGATCTGCTTGCAGCCCCGGGCCATAGAAAAGCAGACTTTGGTGTGCATCTTGGTCCTGTCCAAATGCACCCAGCCCCAGCAGTGGAGACCTCAAGCCTAGGGTTGTTGATAGCTCCAAACAGGGTACTCAGGGCTAGTCACAAACTGCATCTGATGTTGGCATGTACCAGAGACCCTCCAAAAAGACTGAGAGTCCTAGCAGATCTACCTAACACTTAAAAACAAACCCAAAACAGTAGCCAAAATGGGGAGACCAAAAAACAAGCCCCAAATGAAAGAACAAGAGAAGTCTCCAGAAAAAGAGCTAAATGAAATAGAGATAAGCAATCTCTCAGATACAGAGTTCAGAATACTGATTGTAAGGATGCTCAACAGCATGAAAAAAGATATGGAAATTATGAAAAATGACCAGTCAGAAATGAAGAATGACAAAGCATAAATAAAGAATACATTGGAAGGAATAAACAGCAGATTAGAAGAAGCTGAGGATGGGATCAGTGAATTAGAAGACAGGGTAGAAAAAGTCACTCAATCAGAGACCCCAAAACAAAAAACAATTAAAAAACAGGAGGACAGTCTAAGGGAGCTGTGGAACAGCATGAAATGTAACAATATTCACATCTTAGGAATGCCAGAAAGGTAGAAAGTAAGCAAGGGTTAGAGAACCTGTTTGAAAAAATAATGGCAGAAAACCCTAACCTAGTGAAGGAAAAAGTCACACAAGTTCAGGAGGCACAGAGAGTCTCAAGCAAGAAGAATCCAAAGAGGCCCATACCCAGACACATCATCATTAAAATGCCAAGATTTCAAGACAAAGAGGGAATCATAAAGGAAGCTAGAGAAAAGCAATCTGTTACCTACAAAGGAGCTCCCATAAGGCTGTCAGCTGACTTCTCACCAGAAACTCTACAGGCCAGAAGGGAATGGCATGAAGTATTCAAGGTAATGCAAAACAAGGATCTGAAACCAAGACTACTCTATCCAGCGAGATTATCAATCAATATAGATGGTGAAATAAAGAGCTTCCCAGACAAAAAAAAAAAAAAAAGGCTAAAAGATTTTATCACTACAAAACCAGCATTACAGGAAATGTTAAAGGGACTGCTATAATTAGAAGTAGAAATAAAGAAAATGAGAAACATAGGCATAAAGAATTAAAATGGCAATAGATAAGTATCTTTCAATAATAACCTTAAATGTAAATGGATTAAATGCCCCAATAAAAATACATAGGGTGACTGAATGGATAAGAAAACATGACCCAAATATATGCTGTCTACAAGAAACCCACCTCAGAACAGAAGACTCACACAGGATGAGAGTGAAGGGATGGAAAAAACTTTCCATGCAGACGGAAATAAAAAAAAGCTGGGGTAGCAACACTCATATCAGACAAAATAGACTTCAAAATGAAGGCAGTAACAAGAGACCGTAATACTAAAGGGATCAATCCAGCAAGAGGATATAACCCTGATAAACACATATGCTACCCAACATAGGAGCATTTAAATTTATAAAAAACTTCTAGAGGACTTTAAGCAAGAGATCGACAGCAATACAGTCATACTAGGGAACTTCAGCACCCCACTGACTTCACTGGATAGGTCTTCTAGATAAAAAATCAACAAGGAAACAGTGACCCTGAATGACACACTAGATCACATGGATTTAATTGACATTTACGGATCATTCTACCCCAAAGCTGCAGAATATACATTCTTCTCAAGTGCACACAGGACGTTCTCAAAAATAGAAACAAACTGATGAAAAAAATGGATCCAGAGACATGGATCCACAGACTGAGGGATCTCAGAGGGAAGGGGGGAGCGGGGAGGAGGTGGGGAGAGATTAATCAAAGAACTTATATGTTTATAAGCATAACCCATGGGCACAGACATTGGTTTGGGGAAAGCCTGGGGTTGGGATGGATGGGAGGTGGAGGGGATCAATTCAATGGGGATAAAAAGGGGACATCTGTTAATATTTTCAACAATAAAGATAAAGAAACTTAAAAATAAAAAAAATTTAAAAATTAAAAAAGAAGGTATATATTATGTTGTGTGTTTTTTACCACAATAAAAAAAATACTTACCTCTCAGTATTGTAGTGCTAAGTTTACAACATTTGTTTTGGGAAGCATTTTATAGAGATATATTGGCTTACCATCTTTCTTTATGTAAACATAAAGGGAATTATATATTATTGTCCTCCCACCACTTGTAAAGCCAGCTCATACTGACTGAATGTCTACTGCAGTGTTACTTATAAACAGTCTTGTTTAGTTCTGTAAAGGAATACTGTGATATCACAATATCAATATTATTCATGCTTTCATTGATTCATTTAACAAATATTTCTGTGCATTTGCTATTTGCCTGCACTGTTTAAGGCACTGGAGATACAGCAGAGTACAAGATAAGACAATACAAGTACTGACCTTATGAACCTTAGACTCCAGCGAAGGAGACAGAAAATAAATAGTTTTATAATTTTTACAAGCAGCTATAAAAGTACGATATACTAGAATATAAACTAATATACAATATGATTCAATATAACATCAAGTGGTAAAGTTATGACAAATAATAAAGCAGGATGAGGGAATAGAGTGAGGAGCCATTTCGGAAAGGTCACAGAAGGTCGTTTTGAGTGAACTGAGGGTAAGCCATGAGCTGCCGAGGGAAGAGCATCTCCGGCAGAGAGAACAGCACAGCGAAGGCCCAGAGGGCGAGGGAATGTTCGGGATACTTAAACCACAGCAAGGAGGCCAGCTGGGCTGGAGTCGGGGGAAGGGGGAAAACGTCATGCAAGTGGAGCTTTCAGTTTTCATCTAACCAGTGGCCAAGCTGGTACTTCAGCAGTTTGGGTGACTCCCAAACCCATGCTTATTGCATTGTACGCAGCCATTTATTACAACAGCCTGATTCATTCTCACTGAGGATGGAACAAAAGCATTGACAAACAGTAGTTTCTGGAAGCATTTCGTACAGCTGTATTGGCTGCCCATCCCATTTTCCCACCCTGCCTGAGGGCAGTAGGACAGAGGTTTGAGGCATTTATATGACCATAGCTTTTATTATTATCATTTTTGTTAAGGGGACTTTATGGTTAATAATCCAAAATACAGTCTTAATTTACAAATATAATAATAAAGGACCAATAGCCATTTGGGCTTTAAATTTGCTCCTTAAGAAAAGCCAGGGCTATTTTCTATTCTTATTTCTAGTATCCTGGTGCTGAATGAGGGACACCCTTAGCCAAGTCACACATAATCCATTACCTTCCATTAAGATTGAAAGCAAAAACTGACTCCAAATTTTAGGTTTTGAAAAGGTTAGGAAAAACAGGCATGCATCCAATATTTACTCCTCTTTTGCTAATATTGATGAAAAAGAAAAAAATTATTTGAATATTTTGGTTATCTCCTTTGAGACTCATATTTTCCACAAAATTGCCATTTGCAGTGAAGAGCAAGGTTTTATGGAGCCTTAACCACCATAAGATATGTGTTAATAACAATAGCACATTTATGTTTACTTTAAAAGGTTCCATGTGCATCATCACATTTACATAGTAAACATGCTAATCTCTTGATGCCAGATGACTGATATCTCCTGAGAGTACTGTTGAAAACCTTAATAAATTTAATGGCACTTTGAGAAAATAAATTTTTTAAGGGGCAGGTTAGAAAAATAATTTTTTCTGACCAACAAATTTCCATTTTCTAAAGAAATATTTGAATGAAGTTCAGGATCTAAGATAAATAGGGTAAAACTAATCAAAGAATATATTTTTTGTCATGGTGATTCATGCTAACAACAAAAATAGAAAAATGTTTCTCTGCCCAAGAAACATCAAGGCAGCTAAAGACTAGTACTGATAAATAGATTTCCGTAATTGCAACTGGAAATATTTCTATGTGATTTCTTTTTGAAGAAAAAAATAAGCTACTCTTATGGTTTTGCATCTTCTATACAAACTCTAGTCCATCAGTGTCAGTCAACTGTTTAATGCTCTTTTTAAGAAAGCTATCATTTAAACTCACAATTGTGGAGCAAATTACAAGGGAGCCACAAAAAGACAGTTTATAATTTTCAAATTACAAATAATGAAGCTAGAGAAAATTACCCTATAAAAAGGTGCCTATGTGGCTACAAAAGGAAAGTAATCTCCCTGGTAAGTAAACCAGGAAAATTCCATCTCATGCCTTTTTGACAAGAAAATTTTACTTTTTACAAATATATCATTAACACTCATGTAAGAAGCTACTTTTACCATACAAAAGTGAATATTGTATTTTACTATATTAATAAGGTTCTTAATTATCAAAAACAATTGAAAAATCAAATAAAATTTCATTATGTTAAAATATGTATGTTTTAGAAATAAAATGAGTAGCACATTTTAAAGTCTTCAGAACATGGTAAGCAAAACATAACCAAAGAGTTACTTGGAAAAAATGACATAGCCTACTTCTGAGGTACAAATGTTTTTACTTCCCTAAATTCCTCTGTTACAATGTTATTTAAAACTAAATTGAATGCAATAAGTGAACTTACTGTCACTAAGACTATCAATATATTTGTTGAAAGCTGTAGAGTTTGTACAAGTTTGTTGAATGTAAAATAGTTTGTAAAATGTTTTACAACTCTGAAAAAGGTGGATCCTCAAAACCATGCTCTGAGTGTCAATTGTGTTCTGCTTTTTATGGAGATAAATGTTATTGGCAAGGAAGAAATGAAAATGGGCATGTTTATAATCTTATTAATCTTAGTCAAAAGGATTTAGTATTTAATTCTCTCTCTCCCTCTCTAGTAGAATGACTTTCTAAAAAGAACTTAGGCTTTAGAGCTGCACAAAGCTAAGTTAAAACCCTATCAATTCCAATTTCATTTAGGGTGTCAATTTGTTCATCTGTAATGTTGTGATAATAATACTCATTTTATATAAAGTTATCTTACTTAACCAAAATGAACTATGTAAACTTTATAGCATAGTGGCCAGCATGTTTTACAAGGGAATATTTAAGAGCAAACCTTCTACAGTGGTCGGCAGTGAGAGCAGCTATAAGACCAGCTAAAACCAAAGGACTGGCTGGATCATTAGATCTAATTATCGCACTAGGTATCTTCCATTTGCCTCTCCAAATCTCCTCTACCCACTTCTCCACCCAGCTCTGTGCCCCAAGGAAACAGAAACTGGAGCAATGTGCTGGAGTATAGCTAAAGACCTCCTGAGTTATGGGGGGATCCTGCCTTCTCCTATTGTCTTCTCTCCTCTCATGCAGTGGAACCCACAACTGTATGCATGACATCAGCTTGAGAAACAAATTCTAGACTGAAATTCAAGGGACTGCTCCCTAGACCCCCTACAGAACTGGGCTATCAAGGGAGCTGCTGCAGAATCGGGAAGTCACAGCTGTCAGTTACAGAATCATATTGCCCAAGTCACAATCCACGGTTACATGCTGCCTCTCTTCCCACTTAACTCCATTCCCCATTCAAGTTTCGCACAAAAAAGCATCTGATTGGTGGAGCACAAATCACATTCAGAATCCTAGCTTCAAGGGAGGTTTTCAGTCTTTGAATTACAGAAAGGCACAGTAGAAAAGGGTTGGAATAGAAGAGTGAGCCATCCCTTAGCATCTGTTACAGAATGCCATCAAGCTCAAGCAGTTGGTTAGGACTTTCTTTGACATCTGGGGAAAGCACAACTGCAGATCGAAGCTTATAATTAATAGAAGACACCATAAACTGAAGGAAAGGGGTTGACTGGGAACCTCAAAAGAAGTTATATAAAAATCATCTTCTTAAAGATATCAAGTGTAAGGATGATCATGAATGCAATTTATCTAAGCAGTGCAGTCTCTATCTCCATTTCTGATGCTGGAAAGAATCTTACAGCAAAATACCTTAGCATATTCACTAGCATAAGGACAGTTTTAGGACCTAGACCTGGACAACAGGTAGAATGTTCCTTATGCACTCAGGCAGATCTGTGCAGAATAGGAGACAGAACCATTAACTACTTTTCATGAAGGTGTCTCCCGCAGTGATGCTATATATGACTAGCACAGTTCCTACTCAGCTGCTGATTCTTTGGAAAAGAAAGTAAGTACAATTTTTTTAAAAAAACTTTAGACATTTTTGTTCTCAGCTTATAAAAATAAGCAAGGAATCATTGGAATTACTAAAAAACTGGCAATTAATAAAGTAAGATAACTAAATTAAAGAGCACTTATAACTTCAGTGATAGTGACCCAGGACTTCAATATGATTATAAAATGAAATGAAACAATCATATGTATGTACTCTACTGGGGAAAAACTTTTTAAGGAGGAGGAACAGTCGCTCAGCCTAGAATTACATTTGCCAAAGTAGGTTTCCTGGGATTCCAGTAGTGAGTGTTTTTTGGGGTGGTATATTTTGTATTGGTCACGAAGGCCTCTTATTGCGGCATGCCTGGTCTTTTGCAATGTGACTTTGTCATTCTTCCTACACAGAGTTTCAGTCTATTTCTCCACTACCTTGAATCTGACCTGGACTTGGGTCTAGCTTTGACCAACAGAATATGTTAGATGCAATATTTTGTGAGTTCCCAAGCTTAGGCTTTTAGAGGCCATGCATCTTGCACCTTCCGCATCTTGGACACTGTCCTGAGGCTACCACATGAGGAAACCAGGTTAGCCTGCTAGAGGATGAGAGCCTACGAGAGGGAAAGAGGCCAGCACCAAATGCCAGGCATATCACTGAGGCCATCTTAGACCTACCTATCCAGCCAATCTTTCAGCAGAATGCCACTTGAAGTGAACCTAAGACCAACAGAACAATCCAATCGACTGACAGAATCATGAGCAATAATAGATCTATGTTATTTTAATTCAAAAAATAAAAAAGGACTTCCATTACATGCCCTCTTACTGTTAGTTTTAGGATAAGGTCCAGGCTCATTAATGTGGTGACATAGCTCCTTATAATAGGAACCCTGAAAATTTCCACTAAGAACTTAAATTCTGTGTATGATCATTAGAAATGTTTGCCCATTTTCCTTAAGGAAGAACTAAAAAACAGGGGAAGCTATTTAGGCTGCTGTCACCATTTGTATAGCTACAAAACTCAACAAAACAGCTGCCAGTGTGCAAAACAGCTGCCAATGTGTAGAGTATGAAAAAGTGAGCCTTTCACACACAGGGTGTTTTCTGGAGAATTCAGAGAGCTGTGCTGGAGTATGTAGGACAGTGCGCAGAGTTATATGCCACAAGCTATTTCCAACAGCTGCCTTTGTTGGAATCCATGCCTGCTATCATAACATACACATACACACACATACCACAGACAGAGACAAAAACTTTCTTTATGCTTCCACAGAGAGAGGTTTTCTGCTGAATTGATTCTTGTTTAAAGATTGTCTTAAAATATGTCCCCAAATTAACTTGAAAAATAGATCACAAGGTAAAAAATTCTATAAAAGCCACTCTCCAAACTCATAAAACTCTGTTAGCATCCACTTGGACAATCACATTTCCTTGCTTGGCTTTCATTTTCTTACTCTATAAAATTATGTCCCACCTGAAAAGGAAGAGGAAAGAGGTGCCCTGGAGAGCAGCCAAAGACCTCAGGGGTTGCTGAGTGATGCGGCCTTCTCCAGCTATTAGTTAGGCCTACATCCAGATTATGCCTCCTTTATGCCTCTTCTTGCTCTTGGGGTGGTGATAATTTATTAAACGATGAGGAAGGTGAAAATAAATTCCAGTAATCAAGACCTATCACAAAAGTTGCGGGTTATGGAAAGACTGATTTATATGAAAAAGTATGAGGAATGAATGAAATGTTTTGAATTCCTTGGAGGTATCTTTGTTTATTTTCTCGACTTTATCTTCGCCGCTCATTCTTTCCCAAATCACTGAACTTCTAGTCCACCTACTGCATTGCACTCTATTGCTTCTTCTGTGACCTCACAGGAAATGTAATGAATTGGATCAAGACAGCTTGTAGCCATAGACAAAACCTTGGTTTAAATCCATCTTGACACCCATTGCATGCCTGCACCTCAGTTTCTGAACATAATTGGTAGAAAGGTATGCAGGTGGGCTCTCTTTAGATGTATGACCACGAGCCACATGTGAACTCTCAGTGCTGCCTGGAAGTCCTCTTACAGTTTCCTAAGGTCCAATCATTCTCCCACTATCTAACACGACCACGTCACACTGTTGCCCCCTGCCTCAAAACTACAATACCTTTTCCCTGCTTCTCACTTTTGGCTGAGGACTACCACTTGTTTCACTGAAAAGTCAATCAGAAAGAGTTCTACCTTCCACATCTTTCACCACCACATCTTCCAATATCCCTGTATCTGCACCCGCATACTCTGCCTTCTCTGCAGTTTCAACAGATAAAATAACTGGCTCTTATCTCATACCCTTCTCACCACCTCAAGAACAATGCCTCCTTAACTGTCTCCCTTTTGCTGTCATTTTAATCAGCACACAAACATGCTGTAATAAATAGCTCCAATCATAAAAATCTCCCTTGTTTTAACATTCCCTCACCATTTCATCTTTCCATTTTACAGCCAAAGCCTTGGAAAATATTGCCTATACAACCTTCACTTCTTTTTCTCTTTTTAATTTATCCTTATTGTTGAAAGTATTACAGATGTCCCCTTTTTCCCCCCATCGATCTCCTCCACCTCACCCCCAGGCATTCCTCATACGAATGTCCATGTCCATGGGTTATGCTTATAAACATATAAGTTCTTTGATTAATCTCTCCCCACCCACTCCCCCACCCTCACCTTCCCTCTGAGATCCCTCAGTCTGTTCCATGCTGCTATGACTCTGGGTCTATTTTGTCCATCAGTTTATTTTGTTTATTACATTCACATATGAGTGAGATCATGTGGTACTTGTCTTTCTCTGCCTGGCTTATTTCATTAAGCATAATACTCTCCAGGTCCCTCCATGCTGTCCCAAAGGATAAGAGATCCTTTTTTACAGCTGCATAGTATTCCATGGTGTGAATGTACCACAGCTTTTTATCCACTCATCTACTGATGGGCACTTAAGAAGAATGTATATTCAGCAGCTTTGGGGTGGAATGTTCTGCAGGAATAGGGTAAATGTCAATTAAATCCATCTGATCTGGTGTGTCATTTAGGGTCACTATTTCCTTGTTGATTTTTTTGTCTGGAAGACCTATTCAGTGAAGTCAGTGGGGTGTTAAATTCTCCTAGTATGACTATATTGCTGTCGATCTCTCCCTTAAAGTCTTCTAGAAGTTTTTTTAATAAATTTAGGTGCTCCTATATTGGGTACATATATGTTTATCAGGGTTACATCCCTTTAGTATTATGTAGTGACCTTTCTTGTCTCTTGCTATGGCCCTCATTTTGAAGTCTATTTTGTCACATATGAGTATTGTTCCCTCAGCTTTTTTTTTCATTTCCATTTGCATGGAAATTTTTTTCCCCACCTCTTCACTCTCATCCTGTGTGTCTTTTGCTTTGAGGTGGGTCTCTTGTAGACAGCATATATTTGGGTCATGTTTTCTTATCCATTCAACCACCCTATGTCTTTTGATTGGACCATTTATAAGGACCTTCATAAATTAAAATATGTATACAACAAAATCTAGAATGCTTGTGTATTCCCACTTTATGGAGCAGTTTTTCTGATTTGTACTTCATACAACTCACTATCTGAATGTGTTCTGTGGCTATAGTATTTCAAATTTAGTTTACAGAATGTGTTTCAAACAGTTCTGATTTGGATTTTAAAAAGCAGTTCTGTGCTTAAATGAAGGAATGTATGACCTAGTACCCAATAAAAAGAATTTCTCAGTAATAAGTCAGAAACCTTTTAAAGACAGATTTGTCATGTTGGTTAGACTGGTAGGAGTGTTTGAAGGTGTCTTCATTCTGCTGGACAGAACCGCTATGATAACCCCTTCTATTTTCTGTTTGCTTTGCACCCCAGGGATTTTTTTTCCACAAGGCCAATTGAGGGTTTTTCAAGTAGACTTCAATATTGGTGCTCTTTCTTCAGTTCACAGGGGAGAATAGTTAGACTAATCGACAGGAATTTTTCAATCTTATAATTCCATCCATAAATTTTTCTCACGCTGGCTGCTGGGAATGCTAGCAGATGACAAAGTTATTGAAGTGGCAGCAAATGCAGACTAGTGAAATAATTTAGAAACTCTTTTTATTCACATGTGTGGTTGTGGTTTATATTGCAAACATATGCCATATTTACTTTAAGTAAAACTGCTCCTAGTTCACAAGATTGAGTTGTATATGTCAGAATTTCATGGTGTTTCTCAAAGGGCACTATGATTCCCAGATGCTTCACCATCTGAACCAGACTGATGATCTCCCTTATAGAGAAATAAACTAAAATTTACTGAGAACATACTTTATCCTCTTTTTAAAATTTTATTAAGTATTTAAATTACTTACGAAACCCACATTTCATAGATGTGAAAACTAAGGTTTTAGGAGCATGAATTACCTGCTTCAAGTTACACAGGAGCTAATCATACAAAATCCAGTGTGCAAACACATGTTGATATGAGTCTGTACCAAATTAGCAGTTACTTTATGAAACTGGCTTGTAGACACCAGTAAAATTCCAAAGTTGTATACTCAGTACTCTTTTCCTTAACTTAGTATTTTAGAAATGCAGAAAAAGAAAAGAATAAGTGAACACTTGTGTATCAGCCACTTAAATTAAGGAATAAAATATGAAACAATAGAAGTTCTTATATGTTGATTCCCACATTTCCCCCACCTGGGTTTATTATTCCCATGAATGTCTTTTGACTGGGACTGTATTGAATTCTTAGATTGAATTTGGGACAATTAATATATTTATGATCATTGAGTCTCTTCCACAAACATGGAATTTCTCACCATTTCTTTGAGTTTTCCTTACAGTCCTAATAATAACGGTTTATAATTTTCTCCATAAATGTCATGTACATCTTTTGTTAGATATATTACTGGGTATCTTTTTAAATTGCTGTTAAAAATGACATATTTCAGCCCAGCTGGCGTTGCTCAGTGGTTGAGCATTGACCCAGGAACCAAGAGGTCACCGTTCGATTCCCGGTCAGGGCACAGGCCTGGTTGTGGGCTCAATCCCCAGCAGGGGGCGCGCAGGAGGCAGCCGATCAATGATGTTTCTCTCTCATTGATGTTTCTCTCTCTCTATTCCTCTCCCTTCCCTCTCTCTAAAAATCAATAAAAACATATTTTAAAAATGACATCTTTTAAAAATTACATTTTCTAACTTTGTTACTGATAGAAATACAATAGATTTTAATATATTGATATTATCTTAATAAATTTGTTGAACTTTCTTGTCAATTCTAATAATTTTTCTATAGGTTATCTTGGATCTTCTGTATAGACAATTACATATTCTATGCATAGCGGTTGTTTTAGTCCTTACTTTCCTGTTCTAATAAATTTTATTTTTTCCCCTTTATTTGCTTATTGTGTTGAATTATATTAGTAGTCAGCTAATATAGTAAGCTAACCTTGTGAAACAGGATTTTTAAATGGAACTATTTCAGTCTCAGTTTTGGCTGAGGCCCCAAGACAATAAATAGCACATTCCAATGTGAGGTGTGAGACCACCGTGATAGTCCTGTAAAGAAGATAGTTGCAAACTTGTTTTGTGACCCTTAGCTGACCACTAGCCCCCACATCTAAAAGAAGCTGGAGAGGCCAAGTAAAAGAGTGAAAACTGGGGATTGGGAGAAAGCTGTAGGCGTTTTGTACATCTAAAGTTCTCCCAGTGGAAGGGCTTGGGAGCAGGGCTCACATTCACCTCAAGCCTAGGGAAAGAAGCTTCAGTGGAACCACTTGAAGGCTTGATATGTGAATTTTTAAAAATGGTTAGAGATAGCCAGCTTTTTCTTATTTCTAAGCTCTTATTTTTCCATCCTCACTGTGATAGTTTTATGTGTCAATATGGCTAGGGTACAGTACCCAGTTATTTAATCAAACACTAACCTAGGTGTCGCTGTGAAGGTACTTTGTGAAGGTTAATATCTATAGTCAGCTGACTCTAAGTAAAGAAAATTATCCTTGATAATGTGAGGGGGTCTCATATAATCAGTTGAAGGCCTTAAGAGCAAAAACAGTTTTCCGGGAGAAAAAGAAATTCTGCCTCAAGACTGGAGCATGAACTACTGCCTGAGTTCCTAGCTTGCCCTACAGATTTCAGAATTTCCAGCCCCCATAACCACATGAGCCAGTCCCGAAAAAGAAGTCTAGAGAACCCTCTCTGTTCCATCATTTTACAATTCACACAATCATAACCTGAACTCTTAATATCCTGACTTCAAGGAATCTGAGTCACCACAGTAGCCAACGCCACTGCAGCATCTTTGAGTGTGAATAAGGTAGATACACGGCACAATGCCAGAGTCCGCATGGAAAGGCCTGTAGCCCTCTTCAGCATTTTGGTGTTCCTTAACTTACATTATGGAAGTGTGTAGGCGTTCAGACCCAAGGATGATTCTTTGTACCAGGCAAAATATAGAGCCAACCTTTTGGGTGGCATAAAACATTTATTTTTTTCTTTCTTCCCCATCTAAAAGAGTTACTTCCTCTGTCCCCTCACTCCTGAAATAAAATCTTTACATGTACATATTTTTCCCAGTCTTTTCTTCTAGAGGTTTTCCCTTTCATCTAGTTGTAGATTCCTAAGTGAGACCTCATTTCCTCCTTTCTGCAAGATTTGCAATTTACATGACATAGTATCCAATTCAACATCATAAAATTACAAATATAACAAAAATTACATTAAAATGGGGAAGTGCCTTTTTGAAAGTAAGAAAATGCAAGAACATCAGCCAATTAGGGAAATCATGTTGAAATTAATACTTCTATTATAGTTGATAACTAAGAGAGTAAAGAAGAAAAGCATTTGTTTCTTAGAAGGATAGGAAGAAGTAATGGAGCTTACGGCTTGTGATAAATCCTACAGGAGAAAAAAAATAAAGACAGAGCACACTGCTTCTATAAAAATCTAGGAGAATGTGAGTAGTCAACTGCAACTAGGCAAACTCAAACCCATCTACTTTTGACCAGAGATGAATAAAGTAACTGCTTCTTCTCTTTTCCTCTATGTACCCAGAGAGTTAGAGAACTAGGAAAAGTAAGTATCTTCTCCCCTTTGTAAGAAGTAAAAGGGAACATATGTGTTTAGAAATTCCACAATGAGCTTTTTTTTCCCCATCACCACTTTCAGAAACTGCAGTCAAGTGGATTATGAGTTGGACACCAAGGAACTTAGCCCCCGAGGTGGATCTGTCATTCTCTGAATGTTCTAGCCATTCAAAGCATTTTGTAAGAATGCTCAAAATAGAACCACAGCACAGGTCTCTGTGGCTGCAGACCAGGACACTTCACATGCCTCCAAAGCCTGTTTACTTTATTGTTAGGACTCAGAACAATTAAGTTTACTGGTAAATTTCTCCGCCCCCTAGGAAACATCAATATTCTAAGTTAACCTGTTAAGCTGTTGCTGCTCAGCTAGGGCAGGGTGGGGCGGAGGAATGAAAGGACAGTTTCCCAGGCTCTAAACTTCAAAGCTATCTTTGATACCATTCTCTCATCAGGCTCTTGCCAACAAGCCCTTGTACCAGTTTTTCCTTTATATTATTCCTCACATCCTGCCCTTCCTTTCCAGAATCCAGGCTCTCTGACAAACTTCCTCAAGCTAGGAACATTGAAATACCTCAGCAGGCGTATTCCTGTATTTAATCTCCAGTATCCCTTTCAATTTATTATTCCTACAAAACAGAGATTCACATTTCTAGAACATATCATGGTAGTCTCATATTCATAAAACTTCAGCGATCACCCTTTGGATAGAAGATAAAACTCAAACTTTTGCAGAATAGCTTCTTGGCTAACTTCAATAATTGACAAACAGTATAATAGTTTGAATTCCCTTAGCCACACCAGCAGCTTTCTTTGATATTCAGTATGTAAAAGGAGGAGGGAGGTCTAGATATTGGATGTGGAGGCCGGATAGAAAAGGTGAAATGGCGCCAAATCCTAGAGCCCTGGCTCCAAGGTTGAAGTTGTGCTTATGTTCTTGCATTCTTCCTCTTGGGAATGGATGGGGCTTATAGCTATCAGGGTGATAGCTTTCTCATCCTATGGAAAGACAGGGGTCAGGGTTTTAAGACTCAAAGCATGAGCCTAACTGAAAGGCTACAAAACTCACTATGGCAAAGACCGACCTTTTACGGTGTAAAGAACTGCCAACGCCCTGTTCATTTGAGCAGAGCTAGCTTTCCCCGTCTCCTTTCCCACAAGGCTGGTAAGAACTAGGGAGACTCACCTCTCCTTGGCCTAGTTCATTCTAAGTCCCAGTAAGAGAAATGTGGGAAGAGGTGATAGCAACTGCTTACTTTATCTTACTTAGGGGGCTACATTTAAGAAATCAAAACACATTTTTCAGATTGAGTGTTGTTGATCAAAATTTTCTTTGATGAATAATATATTTTTGTGTCTAAGCATGCTTAACATATGAAACCTAAACATTAGTATGGCCTTTGCTATAAACATTAGTATTACCCTTTGGCTATGAGATAAAGTTCAAAAATATTGTAAAATGGCTTCTTGGCTAACTTCAATAATGCACATGCCGTCTAAAATGTCAATTCTCCCTAGCCATACCAGCTATCTTTGAAAAGGAAAGTACCTCTAATAATATTCTGCCAAGGAAAATTCTAATTTACACATAGATAAAGGTGCTGATTTTCCAAGTTTAAGAAACTTAGAGAACTTTTAAAAGATCTGTATCAAATCTCCCTCTATTAATCTGACCCTAACACACTTCAATATTTTTAACTCGAAATTCCCTTAGTACATTTTTTTCCTTAGTGCAATATAAATTTGCTAGCATATGCACAGGTTAGAATTGTGCCTAGCACAGAGCAAGCCCTATTCAAATATTTACTATGATTACTATATGATTATTAAGGGAAAATGTACAATATTTGGATGAAGATATACCTGGATTTTGGATTCTATGTCTGGACTAGCTGGATGACCATGAGTGAATCATTTAATTCTTCTCTGCCTTGGCTGCTTCTTTTGCAAAATAGAGATAATAATAATAACTACATGAAGAATTGTAGCATAAAAGATAATGAAGCTCAAGTGCTTAGTACAGGGCATGGGGCATAGCAAATGCTCCGTAAGGGGGAGTTTTTACTATTATTATTCTTTGCTGTACTTTGTTCTCTCTGCTTCCCAGACTGAAATGCCCATCACACTTACTTCTCTCTCCTTATCTGAACCCTATTCAAGAAAAATCAGTCACAGGGTATTCATCTTTTCCTGAGAAACCAAGACAGAGGACATTTATACTTCCTTTCCTTGCCTTGGTATTTACCTGTAAAGCTCATTTGACTCATACATACATGGCAATTATATTGCATAGTAAGGACTTGATTCCGAATTTGCCAGATATCAAAGCCTATTTTAAACAGTTTTATTGAGATATAACTCACATGCCACATAATTTATCCATTTAAAGTGTGCAATTCAAGGGATTTTTAACATATTTGTAGTTCCATCCATTGTCACAATCTTTAGAACATTTTTATTACCCCCAAAAAATACCACTCCCCCTAGTCGATGACTTCCAGTTCCTCCTTCCCCCTCTAAAGCCCTAGGCAACAAATAATCTCCTTTCTATCTCTACATATTTCCTTATTCTATACATTTCATATAAATGAAATCATATACTATGTGATCTTCTGTGACTGGCTTCTTTCACTTAGTGTAATGTTTTCAAGGTTTATCCAAGTTGCAGCATGTATTTGAACTTGGTACTTCATTTATTTTCATTTCTGAATAATATTTCATTGCTGATGTAAGAATATAACATCAAAGCCTTTTAAATTGTGCTATTCAGTTCTGTGTGCTGCTTCTCAGAACACACTCTCCAGACCCAAAAGGTATGCAAATATTTCCACCCAGCAAAACACATCTTCAGGCAAAATTCACCCACAGTCAATTACTTTGCTGCCTACTTCAATTGGCATAAAAGGTAGTATCAGAATATAATCATTAATTAACTTGAACATTTATTGAGGACTTCCTATCTTAGTTTGGGCTCCCCTAGGAATAGCCCTTGACACAAGAATTTGAGTGCAAATGGTTTATTTGGGAAGTGATACCAGGAAACACTAATAGGGGACTGGGGGATGGGAAGTGAGCCAGGGAAGGGAAGGCACCTAATATAAGACATGTATTTCTGGCAAGTGACACTGTGGGCAACTATAACTTAATTGCACTGAGGGACTCTGGAAATTAGTGTAGAACATGCATTTAACTCAGAGCTATTCCAGTGGAGGGGGAAGCAAGCTGGGGTTTTAATCCATCAACTCTGTCAATCAGTCGTTAGTTGTAGGCTCCTCACAGGGAGTGCTAGTTCTCTGCTTTTCTGGCTTGTCCATTGCTGCAAGCACAACAGGCTCTGATGACTAAAGAAATCCCTTAGGCAAAATGATGCAAGTGTTGGCAACTGGAGGTCAGGCTGGTGTGCTCAGAGAGGGTAGGTGCTGAGGACATGGCAGGGTGTGAACAATGTCTGCTGTAAATATAACAACTATTAATTGAATTTTTCCTATGTGCTAGACAGTTTTCTAGGTACTGAGGATACAGTTGAGAACAAAACAGGAAAATTCCTACCCTCAGGTAATTTATATTCAGGTGAAAAGGTATAGTAAACAACATAGATGGGAAAGGCTGAGTACTAGAGTGAGGAGTGAGTTAAAGAATCTGGGGAGCGCCCCGCTAAATAAGGTGGTCACTGAAAAAGTGACACGTGAGTGGAGCTCAGGGGTCTTATTGACTCTCCAGTCTCCCCTTAAAGATGCTTTAAGATAATCACTAAGTTTGAAGGCTTTTAAAATCAATTCTATATTCAACATTCCAGAGGAAGAGGCATTTGTTGATGCTCAAGGACTCTTAGCAATGTTTTCCACTAATTAATCTATGAGATGGAGACAGCTAGGAAAACATTAGAAAGGGAAAATGTGAAGCTGGGAAGCGATCCCCTCCCCACAATCACTGCCACCATCCTATGTGCCTAAAAATGCATCTTCACTGCAGCCTCCCCACAGACAGTGCCCTCATTCTAGAGTTTCTCCGGCACCAGCAGCAGGCGCCCATGGGGACAGTAACAAGCAGGTGCCTCCAAGGAAAGCCTCAGTGACTGGAGAAAGCCTTACTGTGTGGACAACCCATATGAAATCAGTCTCTCTTCTTCTCCAAAGAATTCGTGTTGGCGAAGGTTATGTTATGTTTCAAATGGTGTGTTTGTTCCTGGCCCGGGGGACACATCCTTGTGGCTCATAAATCCACTATGCTGCAGTGTATAAGTGTGTACAATGGGAGAAACCCAAGGACCTCCTCCTGCCTCCAGAACCTGACACAGACTCCTTAGCACTCTCTTCTGCCTGCTTTTTCAGTCTCATCTCTTGCTGCCTCCCAAGCTGCTACTGGGATGGAGATGGGGAGAATGCTGCTGACACACGGGACCATCCTCAGCTTTTGGAATGGGCCGCCTCTGAAACCTTCCAAGAATATCCTTCCCTGCTCTTTACGCATCTTCTCACACACTTCTCAAGCAGAATTAGCCTCTACCGTTCTTTGAAAGCATCTTTATAATAGTGTTTAGCGTTTAGCTCATGGCGTTGGAATTCATTTTACACCTCTGTTATAGCAGCTAGGCTGTGAGCATTCCCATCCACATTTTGGCAAGCAAGGCCTCCTGCAGTCTGCCCCTTCCTTCTGATCCCAGCTCATTTCCTTTTTTCTGCCCCAAGTCCTCTGGTTGGCCAGTCTTTCCTCTTCATTGTCCCCTTCACTTCTATCAACTCGAACGTGCTCTGTTCATTCTGGCCTTACATTGTGGACCGCAGCTGAGAATTATTCTTACTCCAGCCCTCTGAATTTTGAACCAATTGATAAATGGATAGAGGACTGTAATAGGGGATCAAATTACCAGCTTCATTTCTACTAAGGCTGCCTTGGAGAATGTAGCTCAGGTCTGAAGCCAGAATGTACTTTCTACTTCTTTACTCCAAGTCCAGACCTTGGGACCCACACAAGGGAAGTGGACCAACAGATGAGACCCTTAGCCGCTTAGTGGAGCTTGGCATTCCTCACACCCTGGCAAGCACAGACAGGCAAAGAGAAAAACGTCAGTGATTGCGAATCCACCACTTCAGTCCTGTAGAGAAGCCTGGGCCCAAGGATGTCATAAGCATTCCACCACTCAGGAAAAAATTCCTGTTCCCACCGAGAACACTGTGCGAGGGGAGTAAAGAAGAATTGAAATGTTGGCTTCAATGCTCTCAGTAGAGCAGAAGTTTCCACTTTACGGGCTAAGGCAAGCCTGTGAAGAGACAAAATGATCCCCCTCAACTATGCATGCTCTTACCCATTACTGTTCTATCCAGAAAGCCTCCTCCTTCCTCTCTGCTTTTACAAAACCTTCTCATCATCAAGTCTGAGTTTGAGTTTATCTTTTCCCTGAAGCCATCTCTGATCACCTAAGCCTACAGTTCCCTTCCCTTAAATACTGAATGTGTTCGAAATCGGTCACTTAGTTACATGCAGTTTTTCTATTTGTTTCATACGTATGAGCTGGTATCTCCAATGGGATTCTATGCTCCTCGAAGGCTGTTACAATGCCTAATTCACTTTCCTCTCAGAGCACCTAACAGTACTTTGTACAGAGTAGATATTCAACAGTTAGTTGTGAAAAGTGGTGGGATGAAATGGGGTTAAATAGAATGAAAAAGAATAGACTGCGATAGAATGGGATGGGATGGCATAAAATCGCATAGAGACTGGGGATGGGAAGCTGGATTGAAACAGAGAAAGCCTGGAAGTCAATCAAGTAGATACTGAATGTTTTATTATGAAAATGCAATCACAGTCATTGAAAACTATGATTTTATGGAGTCCTATAGGAGCCCAAACATCATGTATTCATCAGCATTCATCCAGAGGTTGCAGAAGCACCCTGTCCTCCCAAGACAAAAACCTCTCTGTCTTGATGTGAAAGGTGTCTTGGTATTGAGAATCTTCCTCCAGCCCTAATGTGTTTTCTGTCCAGAGAACTCAAGCTATCCCACAAACAATGCCTTATTCTCCAAGGAGTAAGATTAAAGGCAAGTTTTTATATCTACTCCCTGTAACTCCTGAAACTGACTCCAATCAAAATTGAGAAACTGAAGAAGCTTATCTTTGGGGTATCTCCATTCTCCAAAAAGGCTTCTTCCTTTCTCTCAAATACTATCTCCACTTCAAGCACCCAGTTGATCAGAAATTTTGAGTTGAATGGCGCTTTTTTTGGTATCCTTCCTATCACTTCACAAAGGCCTGAGTTAGATCTTACAAGAAAACACAGGTGAGCTGACAACTGAGTAAACAAAGCTGCAGAGAAAAGCCTAGAACAAGAGTCAAAGTTTTTCATAAATGCCATCAGCCTCGACCTGACAAAATACACTCTTTTGCTCTAAGATTATTATACCCATGCAGTTTCTGTTTTTAAAAATATACATTGTTTTCAAGTCAGTAACTATTTTGCAGTTTCTTTCTGTTCTAATAAAATAAGTACAATGCAGTTCCAAACAGCAAGTATATACCTCCAGATTTTTTTAAATGTTCAGAACAAATTTAAGGCTCAAATGCTGTATTGGCAACGTTGAAGTGTTAGCAAAGGCTAGAATGAGATTATAAAATAACAATAATGGGAGACCTCCTAGGCAGAGAGAGTCTCACAGCTATATTTATGACCCAGACAAACTGAGTTCTCTGGCTTTTCTGTAAGGGACAATGATTTCTTAGGATACACACACACACACACACATAATGCTGGATCTCTTACCCACTTACAAATTCGATTTTCAGGGTCTTTTCAAATTACATGTGAACAAAGCAATATGCTATAAAACAAAATCACGATAAATTAGATTTTTTTTAAAATAAAGAAACTACATAGTGTTGCAACACTCACTTGCACCTTGTACCTGATATTTTGGTAAGAAGAAATTAAAAATGTAGCTTAGAATCCAAATTTTTGGTTGCAAGAATGATGTTGATCTATGTCGTGTAAGCAGTGGGCACTAATGACCCCTGTCCTTCCAGGATCCTGACCAACCAAAAGAGTGGTAGTAACGAGAGTACTGTTTTGCCACCTAACAAGGACATCTGAATATAGTGGCTACTTTTCATTGCCAACTGTTGTGTGGCTTTTAATGTGATGGTGTTTATGAAACATCTCTGTGCCACTTCTCACAGCCTTTACCTGCTCGTTCAGCAATGTCTACCACAGCTGATAAAAACAGCAGGAGCAGCACCAACTGCATGCTCAGGCTACTAGAGAGCCCTTTTTTTCCATCCTGTTTTCCCAGGAGCCCAGTTTAATGAGAAAGAACTACCAATAGATCAAGGAACGCCAAATGTATAAGTTCTACAGGAAGAAAAGAACTGGGGGGGCTTCAAAATCATTCTTAACTAAATGCAGTGACACGAAGAGACTGAATTGCCATTGGACCTGCAGAATTTATTTCCAGTTTAGAGGTTTTTTGCCCATGTGAACAGTGCTGCTTCCTCGTGGCCAGCAGTTGTTTATGTGAATGGGGTACAGAAACACAAGCCTGGAGGTATTCACCCCTACGATCTCCTGTCCCTCTATACAGTCTCCCCCAAAAGTGCTGCGGCCTTCTACTCACTCAACAACATATCAATTCCTTTGGGGACAGCCATCCAGACAGGGTTAGAGTGGGCATAAAAATGTCTTGTCTTTTGCCAGGGCTATGGTAATAACTTCTCTCTTCTTTTTCTTACTTTTTATTCTAGACCAGGGATCAGCAAGCTTTTTCTGTAAAGGGCCAGATAGCAAGTATTCAAGGCTTTGCAGGTCCTACACCATGTTTATTGCATATTCTTTTCATTGCTTTTTATACATATTTTTCTTTTTTAAAAATTTATCTTTGCCCGGCCAGGTGTGGCTCAGCGGTTGCGCGTTGACCTAGGATCCAGGCGATCAGGGTTCGATTCCCGGTCAGGGCACATGCCCGGGTTGCGGGCTAAGCAGCAGATCAATGACTCTCTCATCATTGATGTTTCTATCTCTCTCTCTCTCTCTCTCTCTCCTTTCCTCTCTCTGAAATCAATAAAGATATATTTAAAAAAATATATTTATCTTTATTGTTGAAAGTATTACAGATATCCCTTTTTTCCCCATTGACCCCCTCCACCCTATCCTCCCCCTCTCAGGCCTTCACCGCACTATTGTCTGTGTCCCTGGGTTACGCATATTTGCATATAAGTTCTTTGATTAATCTCTCCCCACCCACTACCCCATCCCTGCCTTTCCTCTGAGATCCCTCAGTCTGTTTCATTCTTCTCTGTCTCTGGATCTATTTTGTTCATCAGTTTATTTTGTTCATTAGATTCCACATATAAGTGAGATCATGTGATACTTTCTCTGGTTGGTTTATTTCACTTAGCATCATACTCTCCGGGTCCTTCCATGCATAAAAATCATTCTTAGTTCATGAACCATACAAAAATAGGCCATAGGTCAGAATTGGCTCACTGGCCAAAGTTTGCCAACCTCTGCTCTAGACTATCAGCTACCAAGCGTATTAGTCAGCTACTGGCACATATATATGCTATATAATAAACCACCCCAAAATTCAGTAGTATATAACACTAAGCATTTCTTCTCCTGCTCACAGGTCTGTAAATCAACTAAAGTAGCTCTGCTCACTTCTCAGCCTAAAATAATACATGTGTGTCCTGTTATGCCCATAGTCTCTGTTTTTAAAGGCATTCTGACATGAGAGAATATTGTTATTTTGGAAAAATGTATCCTACTAACAAAAGAAACTCAGTAAAGTTGAGAGTTTTCTGTATGGGAAAGGAGACATCATGCTAGTTGAATTTCTTCTATACTTGCCATCTTTTAAATAATAAAGTAGCTAATATTTATTAGCATATACTATGCAATAGGCACAATTCTAAGCCCTGTAAACATACTAACTTATTTAATCCTTGTAAGTATTATTACCAAACTAAGGCCACTGGTCAAAGTCATACACTAAGAAATGGAAGAGTCTATGAATCACCAGATTGTACACCTCCCAAGAATTCTTTAAGGCCTATGATAAACATCATGGCACTTCTGCTGCGGAGAATAGTAAAATAAATCAAAACAGGAGTCGGTATTCAGATTTTAAAGTCTTAAAATTATTTCTTTCATAAAACTTACCCTCCTGGGGTGCAAGACAAGTGTTCTTATGAATTAGACTTACCATGTTCATAAAACCCACATTGTGAAATCAGTTTATAAAACCTTTGAGCTACTTAAACAAAAGAATGACTGTATAATTATCAGCCATTTTTGTTATGCTAACCAATCGGGTCTTCAGAAAGCTGATTACTTTAGACATGCACATGTGTTGAACACTGAAACACATCTGGCTTTAGCCATTTGAATGTAAATGAAAATCACTTCTATATTTTTTATGACAGCGTATATTGGAGTTAATTTTCTTTGAGATATAATAGACATAGGGTAAACTGTGTAAAATGCACTAATCTTCAGCATTCAGCTTGATAATTTTTACTGTATAAGTACACATTCCCCTCAACCTTCCTTCCCCTCATCTTATAACCATTACCTAGATCAAGATATAGAATATTCCTAGTACCTTCCCAAAGTCCCCTCCTTCTTCCCAGCCTACACTCCCATATACACCTACCCCCAGGTAACCAGCATTTTGTCTCCTCTCTTCCTCAGCTATTCCGCCTCTTTTTGAATTTGATATAAATGGAATTGTAGATATAGACTCCTTTAGGTCTGGCTTCTTTCACTCAACAGAGCATATGAGGGGTTCACCCATGTTGTTATGTGTACCAGTAGCTTGTTCTTTTTATTGCTGTGTAGTTTTCCATTGCATCAATATACTACCATTGAATTATTCATTCTCCAGTTGACAAGCATTTGGCTTGATTTTAGCTTTGGCTATTTGAATAAAGCTCTGATGAATATTCTTATATATGTCTTTTTGTGAACATATATACTCGTTGCTCTTGGGTATGTTGAAGTGTGCACTTGCTGGGTCATAGGGTAGGTGTGTGTCTGCCTTTAGCAGAGTTTTCCAAGGTGATTCTGTAAAGTTACATGTTGAAACACCTAAGTAAGATCTGTAACACTGCTTAGTGGCAGTGCTCTGTTTAATGGCTCAGTTGTAAATAAAGTTTTCACGTTACACACAAACACACAAAATCATATTAAAGTATAATCTTTGGATGCAATAAAACTTTGAGCTTTGGTGTGATCACTAGGTTTGGCAAATAGGCTTAATTATTCCTTATAACGTGTCTCCATCCTCTCATTATGCACCTGATTTGAAATGAACCTCAAAAAGGTGTTTATTTACTGATTCTGGGTGTAAATGCATAGCACTCAGTTTTCTGAGGCCAAGAGCTAAATTCCACTGGACCTTTTCTGTGTGGCCCATCAGTCTGTGCTGCAGATCCGCTCTAGAAATGTAGGAGGGATGGTGCCGGGAATTCCCAGGAAGCGAGGGTGTTCCATTCACCTGGGGAACGAAATTCCCTGCAGCTGCCGAATCAGACCTGGAGACCCGAACAGAGGGAAGCCGTGAGATTCCCGGCTTTCCCCAGGTTGTGCTTTAGGACAGGCTGTCTGGCTTCTGGGGAGCTAGCTCAGGAGAAGCAGGAGGCGGGCAAAAGTCAGGACCTGAGAGAAGATTCCTGTGAGAGGGGAAGCGAAATCTGTCAGAGCAACCAGGAAGGCCTGACGGTGTAGAAAGTTGTGCCAAACTCATTGATAATGATGACTGTCATTAAGATTGTCAGTCCCTACTAGAGACCACCTTTACTCATAGGTCATTAGGTTTAGCCTCGGTCCTATTCTTCCCTCATCAACTTTCAATTACTGAGGCCCCAGCCTGCTTTAGGGTTAAGCTCACAAAGGTAACTGGGAGTCACACTTGTCCTTCCTAAGAGAATCACAATCTAGGCCCCACTGGGGGTCAGGGCCCTTCGGAAACAATGTGGAGCCTAGTTCTCTCTTCTTTTTCAGATGTGGTTTAATCCAAGTGCTGTCACTACTATGAATCCCTCCCCTTCTTCACTTAATGCTATGATTGATGCCTCTTATATAACTAGAATTTGCTCAAAAACAGAACAGGGTGATTATGACGTTGAGGAGCCACCAATTAATTCACTCTAGGAAGTTTGAGAAGGCTGAAGATAAAGAATAGAACAGGGGACACCACTCAGGGTCACGGAGCGCAGGGATACAGTCATGCTCTGTAAGCTAGGAAACCATGCAAATAGGTTGGGATACATTTCAGGAGCACAGCAAACAGGGGAAGGTATCTTAGCCCAGGCCAGGCTGAAGTTCAATAAACCAGTGGCCTCACCCAATTAAATCTGTAATAGTGAGAGTGAGGCTGGTAATTTCCACACACACCAAAATATGTTATGTAATGGCAAAGGGTACTAAAATGGCAATGCCAAAGAAAGCAAGGCAGTGCAGAAGTAATTTGAAATAAATGTCAAAGACAAAGATAATCATAAATAGTCAAAGCAGGGAAGAGCAATGACCAGTCACTTTTGAATGTGTTTGTTTATACTTCTCTACGAAGTACTTAAAAGCAAATGAAAAAACAAAGGCCCCTAGTGGAAAGTAAAGACTCATGCAAGAGAATACATGCATACGTGTGTTTGTTTGTTTGTTTGTTTTGTTGTTTTTTTTTACCAATCAAGGAGAAGATGTTATTAGAGTAGGGCAATAATGAACTCTTGCAAATAGAATGTAAAAGTACATAGTTTATGTAGCTGATTGTTCTGTTCTTTAATTCAAAGGTGAGATATCTTTATTTGTGATACCTATCTATCCTAGATCGATGATCCTAGATCTCAACCCCAGCTGCATATTAAAATTTTGGGTGAGTGGGTGGGCATTAAGAAATGATGCCCAGGTCCCACTGTAGACCAACTAAATCAAACTGGGGATGGAGTTCATCAGAACCCAATCCAACTATTTGTTTACATGTGATCTGCTTTGTCCTTTAAAGAGTTTGATGTGCTTCACAATCCTTAGGATAGAATTTAGTCTAACATGAACTCACCTTACTTGGACTAGTTACTACAACAATTTAGGCTATATGTGACCAGCACTAAGGTTGATGCTACAAAATATTAATTGAACACGATAAGGAATACACAAATGATAGATCTTCTTCCGGCTCTCATGAACTTTGCAATCTAGTAGAAGAAAAATGCTTAATAATCATAATGTAACAGTGACTACAACATGTATTTATGGAAGAGGCACTCACAGAGGCCATTCAAGCAATAAAGATATCACAGACACTTGCAGGAATCAGAGGAAGCTCCATAAAACAGATGCCTGGAATGTAAATCTAAAAAGATAGCTAGTTCTTGACCAGCAGAGATGGAGGGTAGGGCATTCAGAATGCAGGGACAGCACAGTCAAAAGAGCAAAGCCATGTGGGGTGTTTTCCAGAAGCAGTAAGTAGTACATTTGAGCCAGGTTAACAGAACCAAAGGATACACACAGAATCGGAATAGAAAAAACAATTAGAAATATATGATATGTTCAGATTATGCAGGACTTCTAATACTATGATTACAAATTTGAACTTCATTTTCTAGAAGCGGAGATCTTTTTTTGAGCAAGGAAGGCCAAGCAAGTCCTTTGGGAAACCAGTTTGGACACTGGTCTATAGAATTGTTTGGAAGAGAAAGAATTTAGAGGTTGGATGAACAGCAAAGAAGAGGCTATTACAAAAACCTGGGTGACTAATAATGTGAAAAATTAGCCCAGTGGCAGTAGTCATGAAGGAAGAGCAATGCCTTTGAGAGTAATTATGAAGGTAGATTTGACAAAACAAGGAAATTGTTTTGCTATGTGTAGGATAAGGCTGAGGGAGAGGTAAAAAAATGAGTTTGTGGTTTTAAATCAAATAAATGATACCATTTATAGGGATTCAGAATAATAATAGCACTGGCCAGCATTTATTGAGCACCTACGCTGTATCAGGCTAAGTGTTTTTGCTTACTTACATTCTGTCATTCAATCCTCTAACAATCTTATGAGGATTAAATCGTGCAGGTAAAGAAACTGAAGTGTAGAGAGGTTAAAATTTTGCACAAGATCACCTAGCTAACAAGTGGCGGGGGAAAAACTATATAGGAGATGTATGCAACTAAGTTATTAAGCAGTCTGAACTCAAAAGAGAGTACCAAAACTTGTCTTTATTTTTCCTACGCACTGACTTAAAGAATTTGGCCACAATCTCTTTCTATAACCCTTTTTGACATGTCAGGCCACTTCTAAGTTTTCCAGTCCTCTTCAATTATAAGAACAATTCCAGTAACTATAAATTGCTTTAGAATCTTAAAAGGTCTAAATGCAGTTTAAGCTAGTATAAATAAAATTATATCATGTCCAAATCAAGTCTCCTCTCTCCTTCCAGTGAGGATGGGGGAGCACTTAGTCCATTCCATTATTAACTTCCCTGCTAGCTTTCTACTTTTCTCCCAGGCATCATAGATTACTCCAGCTGGTGTCTTGCATTTGGAAGTCACCAAGTAAGAAGCAGATTTAAATATTTTTGGTAACATATGCTCTCAAATCCTTGGGGACCCATATCAAACCCTCCTCAGAAATATCCTCATTCTGTGCTATTATAGGTCTGTGAATTTTGCAGCTCAGCAAACATCCAGTTGGGAGTGAGATGCCTATTTCTATTTTTTTTCCTGACAATTCCAACGTCCTAGGTAGTGCTCTCTCAAAAAACAACCACCCTGA
The DNA here is from genome assembly GCF_054644295.1 of Miniopterus natalensis. Taxonomy (NCBI): domain Eukaryota; kingdom Metazoa; phylum Chordata; class Mammalia; order Chiroptera; family Miniopteridae; genus Miniopterus; species Miniopterus natalensis. The sequence goes on along the minus strand of NC_142103.1, from coordinate 95,641,745 downwards.
GATAAAGATTCAAGTGCAAGTCGTTTATTTGGAAGGAGATCCTAGGAAACATTGGCAGGAAAGAGGGGAAGTGAGACCGGGAAAGAAAGAAATTCAATATGTGGTGTGTGGTTAAGAAAGCATCAATGAGAAACTGGGGCTGGAAAAACTCAGGACCTGATGTAAAACATCTGCCTCAAAGTTCTGCATGAGCTGCAAGGTAGCTAAGGCATTTATACACAAATGCCAGTCATTGGTTGAGGGCCATTCCTGGGATGTCAGATTCCCTACATTTTCAGCTTGCTCTGTACTGAGGCAGAGAAGCCATCTGTGGCTTCAGAAAAAAACACGCACACACAAACCATTCAGGTGAAGACTACCAGATATTGGTAGCTGACAATAGGCCAGACAGGTATCAGTCATTGACAATAGGCCAGAGCACAAGAGAGAGAAAATTCCCGAATAACCCTCACTAGGTCAACAATTAACTAAAATCTTACAAATTCCCTTCTTCATGGAACACATTTCTTCAGTGAGCTTTCATCAAATTGCTTAGCTTTCTTTATCGGTTGCTTGGGGTCATGAAGGCGAGAGTCTACCTCTTGTTAAACCCTAAGAGGATGCCTGGCAGCATCCTGGCCCTGATGTTATAATGGGGGATATTTAGCACCTGTTGTCCTCAGCTTGGGAACTTTAATGGAAATTCAGACAGCAGAAGTAGTTTTCAACCTCCTATTACAGAGACTTTGTCACACAGAAGTAGTAGGACCAGCTACTGGTCAGTGTTCCCAAACAGCAGAGAGCCAAAATATATGTGCAATGAAGTTCTATTTATAATTGTGAAAAACGAAAATGACTTAAATGTCCACCAAGACGGGAAAGGTTAAATAATTATGGTGCCTCTACATATGGTACTATATCAACTATGTAATACTTTCAGAAAATGAGTCCAATGTATCTTGGAAAGGCTGCTAAGCAAAACATCAAAAATCAAGTTACAGAATATATAATAATCTTAATTATATATGTATACATGTACACACTCACAGACATGTACTTTGATACATATATTAAAATGTAAATATACAATCCATTCTTGCCCCCCTCCAGCAATTCTCTCCTCTTCTAAGGAGGATCTTTATTTGTTTGTGTCTCTTAGATCCTCAGTCTTTGTAGTGCTGTTTAGAAATAATAGGTGGACTCTAATTTTATTCATATCAGACAGAGTGTGGAACTCTGAGGCAAAAAGAAATAGTAGGTGGGATGTAGTATGCTGGAGCGATGCAGAGAGAGAGAGAGAGAGAGAGAAAGATCGCTTACCCCCCCCCACACACACACACACGCCCCAACCAGGGATCAAACCCACAACCTAGCTATATGCTCTAACTGGAATCGAACCCATGACCTTCTGGTGCATGGGAGGACACTCCAACCATCTGAGCCACACTGGCCAGGGTCATGACTTATGTATTTGAACCACTGTTTTCTGATGTATTTTCAGGTTGCCAATTGTGTAATGTCTTCTTTTTTAGTATCTCTCAGTTTAGTCTTCCATTCCAATTAAAGGTGCCTGGAGCTTTAATAACATTTCCATCATCATTCACTTATTCTTTCAACATCTATACATGCCTTCCCTTGGTGCTTTATATGCTATTATTTGCAAAACCCTACTATTTTTTGTTATCATGTCTGTTGTTGAATAAATGCTCATTTTGTCGGGGGGGGGGGATGCACAAATACCACAAAGTACCTTCTGAAATGTTCTATGAGAAAGAGGGAATTCAGAGCAAGAGTAGATTTGTGATTAGAAGTGATGTCACTGAAAGGCCTATGTAACACCAATACGTATTTTCCAATCAGATAAACCTCAGCAAGGCTTCTAGTACCTTCCAAAACTCAGAGAAAAGAGAATATTTAGCACTAATCAAGCAAATTCCTAGCAAATGGCAAAAAGGTAGGTAGCCACGTACCTGAGTCAAAGGAAAGAACGCAAAAGGAAGGTTGTCAAATCTTTGTCTTGAAATATGAATAGACTCCTTTTTTCTTATATGAAGGGGAGACCATTTTAATTAAGACATTAATCAAATTCCCACTAACTCTTTCAAGAAAAGAATGATCTACAAAAGCCAAGAACTTGAGCTACTTAAGAAAAATCTCTTTTCTCCCCTCTTGAAGGGCTTAATGGGAATTCATTTTACCTTCAATTAAATCCAACCTCAGTGTTCACTACAGGCCAGAGGTTTACCCTAAATAATAATTCAGGGAAGCAAAGAAATTTGCTGGATACTCCCAGCAAGAAATTTCATTCCATATTAGTCTCCTGGAGAAATCGCCGGTGGCATTCTCCCAGAGGGTATAAATGGTGGCACTCTGGTCCTCATTTACCTTCCCAGGCCGCTAAAGCCAGAGACTCCTTGTTGCCTCATTCTGCTGGCTGCTCAAATGTGCTCTGAGTCCCTCTGAAAGCCAGCAAAGGTCTTCCTATTCAGATTTGCCTGTCATCAAATATTTGCTTGTGCTCATATCAGCCTCTTTGAAAATCTTTTTAGAATTGTCACTGTGATTTGTACATACCCTTTTCATCTTCAAATGAAATCATCTAGCTTGAGTTTTTAAGGGCACAACATTTGAACAAGGGGTAGTTAGTATTTAAAACAAAACTGAATAGAACAAAAGAACTGCTTTGTGATTCATGGGTGTGGGTGTGTGGGGGTGTGTGGGTGTGTGGGGGTGTGTGCTGGAGGAGGTATGGGTGTGGTATTTTCTGGAAGACTAGAGATTACAAAACGGAGTTTAAACACATACGTAAGAAAAGAAAATTTGGCAGACTTCCATTTCAGCCTGTATGTCAGATTACCCTCTCTACTGAAATTCTCAAATGCCAGGTAAAATAGAAAGGGCATCATCATTGTTGAGCTGAAATAAAAGTAGAAAATCAATGGAGACCAAAAGAAAAGTTAAACCAAGAACCCTGGTAGGGGGGTGGGGGGATGCCAAAGGCACCAGTCAACCTTGCGGTTTTGCCGAACTTTGGAGACTGAGTTTCCTCCTTTCCCAGGGCATTTGAAGTGGGGTCTGCAGCCAGTTATCTCCCACATGTACGTGGGAACCCAAAGGACCAAACCCAGCACAGCCCCGGAATAGCAGTGAGTGAAAAATCAAACCCCACTACAGGGGGCAGACAGAGAGCTGGCCTAGCTGGACCCTGCTACTAGATGACCACTACATGCAGTTATCTTCTGAGTACTCACTATCATAAGAAAGCCCTCTCTAGAGTTTACAGTTCAAACTCACACTACTTATAGAGTCGAAAACCCGCAATTGAAATTTAGGTTCAATTTAATATAGTTCAAGTTTGGTACCACTTCCATCAGACTGCAAAAGCAAATACAAATTTCTTCTGGAAGAGCTCGATTTCAATCCAGACTTTAAAGAAATAGCAAAAACAAAGTTCCAAAGAAAATGAACATCTCAGAGTTAAAAATCACAAAATATAGCAGAAATTAGGCACCATGAGTAAGAACCAGAAAAACTAACAGGCAGTAGAAACAGACACATAAGACTTGAGATATTAAAATTATCAGGTACCTGATGAAAATAGTGATGTTTATAGAAATAAGGGGATGAAAGCAGATATGGAAAACAGCCAACTAGAACTTCTAGAAAGAAAAAACATAATATGGATTTTTTTGGTAACTTCTCACTTTAAGTAATTACAGATTCACAGGAAGTTGCAGAGGTAGTACAGAGAGGCCCCGAGTACCCTCCACCCAGTTTCACCCAAAGGTTACATCTTACCTAACTATAGCACACTGTCACAATTGGGAAACTGATACTGTATAAAGTATGTATATAGGTCTATGTCATTTTATCAAATAGATTCTGTAACTATCATGACAGTCAAGATACAGAACTACTCCATCACCACAAAGATCTCCCTTTATAGACATTTTCATCTCCTCAACCTCCATTCTCCATAACCCCTGGAAACAACTAATCTGTTCTCTATAATATTGTCATTTCAAGAGCATCATAAAAATTAAATCATACAGTATGTGACCTTTTGAGTTTGGCTTTTTAAACTCAGCATAATGCCTTGAGATCCATTCAAGTTGTTGTGTACATCAGTAGTTCATTCCTTTTTTATTGCTGAGCATTTAATAATATGGATGTACTACAGTTTGCTTAATGATTCAATGACTAGGATAATTTGAAAGTTTCTAGTTTTACACTATTGTGAATAAGCTGCCATGAAAATTCATGCACAGATTTCTGTGTGTACATATAGGTTTTCATTTTTTAAAATAAATGCCCAGGAGTGGGATTACTAGGTCATATGGTAAATATATGCTTAGGGTTTTTGGTGTTTTTTTTTAAGAAACTGCCAAACTGTTTTCCAGAAAGGCAGTCACATTTTACACTATAATCCTCACCAGCATTTAGTGTTGTCATTACTCTTTTATTTTAGCTGTTCTAATAGGTGTGTAGTACCATCTCATTGTGGTCTTAATTTGCATTTCTCTAAGGGCTAGTGATGTTGAAAATATTTTCATATGTGCATTTGCCATGTGTATATACTCTTCGGTGAGGTCTTTTGATGTTTTTTTCTCACTTTATGATTGAATCATTTGTGTGTTTTTGGTGTGTTTTTTTTACTGTTGAGTTTTGAGGATTCCTCATATATGAGTCCTTCTTTGGATATTTTTCAAATATTTTGCAAATACTTTCTCCTAGCCTATAACTCATTTTTTTATCTTCTTAACAGGGTTTTTACAGAACAAAAGTTTTTAATTTTGATGGCTTTTAAGATAAAAAGGAAGGTTATTATAGTCACTATATTGCCATATGTGGATAAAAACTTCAGTCCTTCAAGAATATATAGCAATTTAAAATGTATGCATGTCTAATAGATTGCCCTCAAATTATAGTAGTGGACCACCTATAAGTCATGATAAGTAGTTCAAATACTCCAAAAATTAAATTACCATACTCCCCTCAGGAATCCTGACTCTCCCTTTGACTGCCCTATTGGCCTGAGCCAGACAACTACAACCACCGAGACCTGAACCTCTTCATTCGTAGGGGCCACTTTTAGGGATAAAACATCTGTATATGAGTTTTTTGAAGAAGAGGGGAAAATTAGGGAGGGGGAACTTTCTTAACAAAGCCAAGGCCAGAGTTAACAGGCACCAATAATCAATAATTGGCTTTGAGGCAGGGTGGGAACTGGGTGCTGGAGGGCAAGGGGGGGGGGAAAGGGAGAGGGAGAAACATCGGTAATGCTCTCAACACTAAAGATTAAATAAATAAAGTACAAATACTTATTAAAAAAATAATAAGCTTTGTGAATGGTACTGTGATGGGTGAGGCAATAAATAATATCTAGTCCTGATCTTCAAACAGGTTATAATCAAATTAGGAAAACAAGAATTAATGAATAGTTGGGGGATTAAATAATTCCCTATGCACATGTAAAACTCAAAATCAAAAATATAAGAAAATTCCCAATGTAATACATGATTATTAACTAGCTGAATACCATTCAGTAATGCCAATAGAATTCTAAGGGTGGAGTGATTCTGTGTGTAGGGGACTTTGGGGACTCCTTCCGGTACACAAAAATTAGCCAAAGGGAACGTAAGCATGGACAGTTTTAAAGGAATCAATTTCTACATCTTCAGCTCTCCTGCGTATTCTTTCCTAAAAATGGTCTGCATTTCCTTTCCCATGTTTGTTGCTAGAGTCATACTTCTCCCACTTTACAAAAAGAAAAGCCTATTTCTCGACCATTTTGAACTTGACTATTGAGCATTGCCCTGGGTGTGGAAACTTCCCTGGTGCCAAACAAGACGACAGATCGAGCTATTGATTTAATTATTGTAAAAGTAATAACAAATCCTTTGTCAAATCGGTTTCCAATTCTGTGCTTTTGGTTAGATAAGCCAACAGTGACCAGTGGCATGAGCATCCAAATCAAGAGATAAAATTTGGATGTTTGTGATCACAGCCCCTGTGCTGCACAACCCAGAGACCTCAGGAGCTATTGTAAATAGGCAAGGAAACACTGTTTAGTACAAGGAGAGTTATTCCTTAAAAACAAGGCAGGCTTCAAATTATGCGGAGAACAAGGTGGGGTCTATGTTGCTCTTACAAGGCAAAATATATTGACTGACTTAAGAAAAGTTCAGCCAAGTTTCCATAAGGATTTATATTTATTTGGTAAAGTCAGAAAAGGCTACCTGTGACCTTGAGATGGGCAGGATGGTAGGATCTTTACATTCTCTTTTTGTTTGAGAACAATTCTGCAATACATTCCTATCATGCCCATGATCCTTTATCATTAATGTTGTACTTAGAAGCCTGGTGGGAAGTCATAGTTTGGGAAGAAATTACCTTGGCAGAAGGATATCAAGACCTGGAATCTCTAGGAGTCCAGTGGTTGGGCACGCTGTGTAATGTAACCATCCTCCATTCTCCCCAAGCCTTAAATTAAAGTGTAGTACAAGCAAAATACTCCATTCATGATTGCTTTGGGAATCAAGAAAAGGGTCAGTGTTCCATATTAGCGTTGGCAAAAAGGGAAGAGCCCTTTCGTTAGAAATGAGACATGATTTACTTGTGTTGTCCAGCACAGTAGCTGCTAGCCACATGTGGCTATTGAACACTTGAATCACAGCTGGTACCACATGTTGAAATGATAATATTTCAGTGTATTGGGTTTTAAAATATATAATATTAAAATTAATTTCATTTGTTTCATTTTGCTTTTCTTAATATAGCTACAAGAAAATTTTAAACTATATATGTGGCCTTCACTGCATTTTTAATGAACAGTATTAAATAGAGAATGCGGAGGAATGTAGGTATTAGAACAAGAGATAAGTAGAAGAAATGCATGCTTCCCTAAGAATTCTTAGAGATTTTGAAAAATGCTGTCTCCCACAATAAGGGATGTGGATTTAAGTCATTTTACTTAGGTATTAAATTGAGAGTACTCTCCCGTGGTTGAGGATTTGGGAGGACACAACTATAGGGATTACATGAATCAAAAGTTTTAATTCAATATTTATTCATATTTTAATAAACGATACCATTTAAAATTTACTAATTAAAGTTGGAAATAAATTATTTCATTAATTTAAAAATACCTATATAGTCTCATAAAACAAAATAGTATCACGTTGCTCACAAGAAACTGCAGTGTTCTAACTGTACAGATGTTCCCAGTCTCTCCTGTCATATAAAGAGTGAAATTAGCCCTTTACACTTATCCACAACATAATATTTGATACGAGAGAAATGACAAGAGGCAGTCAATAAAATAGTTTGGTAAAGAGAATTGTTCCTGACCTTTCCCCTCCCTGCCTGAAGCAGGAAGTACTAGAAGAAACATCACAGGAGAATTAGCCTTTAGTTCCATAGAAACTAATAAATACAATGACTGCTGCTTGTGCCTCTCCTTCCTCTTACCTGGATGTAGTGGTGAGTAATGTCTGTTAAAAACAATACCATTCCACCCAGGAAAATTCTGAAAAAGAGGTTGCAAAATGATATTCCAACAAATCCGTCCCAAAAAATAGCACTTAGCTTTTATACGGTGCTAGAGATGAGGGAAAGGGCTACGGGACCAACATTGGAAATCTTTTACAACGTGACTCCCCTCAAGAATAGTAAAAGGAATGAGTGTGAAATAGTGGGATTTTAAGTCTGGTGCAAAAGGCTAGTCCTAATTGCAATCAATCTGTGTGGAAACCATGCCTGAACAATGCCCTCAGATTCACTTGGAAAACCTTCCATGCTTCCAATAGAACCCCATTTAACCGGACAACCACTTGCAACAAAATGTCCTATGGAAATTTTAAGATAACCACTCTCGCTGCTTGGAAATTTCTTTTTATATATAACCTTTGGGGAGATATTATGAGGAATATGGTGTATTTCATTTTCTTTGAACTGTTAGAATGGGGAAAAAATGTGTCTTTTAATATAAAAAAGTTATTATCTAGTTAGCACTGGAAAGTGTGCTCAAAATTTCAATTACAGTTCAGAATGCATAGCCCTTATTCTATTATGAGATTATGACAAAAGTCCTACTTACCTCATGCATCGCTCTACCCCTGCTTTTTTGTTGCATTTTCTCTGCTAATCTTTTATTTCTTAATAAATATCTCCCTCCTACTCCTCACAATACTCTCTAGTTCCCTCCAGTCATCCTGGAATATTTTCCTCTTCTCTGGTAATGAGTAATCATAGCACCCATATTCAGAACTATCTTGTGTGCGAACTCTTTGAATACCGTTGGTATTTTTTACAAGAAAGTTACTGTAGCATCCACTTTGGGGTGCCTCCCTGGGAGATTTGTCCCCTTCTTCCTTTCGAACATTATAGGACTACGTGGCTCTTCCATGTGATGCTTCAGTACTTCGGGGAAGGCTGGCTCCCCCCCAGCCTCAGGGGGTCCTCTTGAGTTGATCAAGCCACTAATAGTGATTCTACCGACTACTCGGCTTGGCCAGTGACTGGCCAGTGATATGTGAAAGGAAACCTTGTCTTGTGGTCAGCTGCAGGGGGATACATCTGGGAAGTGTTTCTTAACTAGAAACAAGAAACATGTAAACACTTTTTTTTCTGCCTCTGAGCTTAGATGTAGAAAAAGGTGATGATGAAGCTACTGCAGCCATTTTACAACCATGAGGGGAATACCATACAGAAAATAAAGAACCAGAGTACATGATAAAATAAGTCACTGAACAATTGAAATAATAAGCCATGAAGCCACACTGCCTCTAGATATTTTGTTATGTGAAATAATAACCACCCCGTGGCTTAAGTCATTTTGAGTTGAGTTTTCTTTTACTTGCAGCCAAAACCATTCTAATGGATGTGACAATGTAACACATAACTTTGAAAACTGATGCTTGTTAAGTCATTCTATCCCTGCCTGTATGCCACAATAATATTAATAGCCCTAGTTTCCTTCCATTTTACAGAATGGCCTTAGGAAAATCTCTAAGTTTGGGTTTAAAATGGATAACCCAATGAATAAATAAAAATTTAAAGACTTAAGGTGGAGAGAACAAATTATTCTCTCTCTGTCATCATAAGTTTTATATCATTCATTTTCTCTGTCCAAACTTCTTTTCCATTTTCCACACACTATAGGATTTTAGGTCCACTTTCCCGGCTGCTTCATCAGTCAGAGTTCTCGCTTTGGTCAGAGTCATGCTTGCCTAGACCCCTGAAGCAGCAGATACAGGCTGACCAACATTAGTGGCAGTGGCAGGAGCAGCTGCTACAGATGCTTTCCAGGAAATCTGACAAAGAATTCCCAAAGAACTGGGAAGTTGAAGGGATATTAAAAGCATGACTCAGCTAAGGTTATATGTGACATCTGAGTTTTCTCTCTGAGGACATCCTCTGTACTAATAATGTGTGCAATTCAGAGACTAAAATTTCAGTAAAAAAATATCAAGTATGAACAGAACTCAATGGAGATTATTTGAGACTTACTGAGTCTTTAAAACTTGTCCTTAAAAATTGCCCTTAAAAGAGTAAGTTATTTGGGCAAGAAAGATTTATAGTTGAGTCATTCCTTAATCTTAGCAGATTTATTTCAATTCAATAAGCCTTCACTGAAAGCCTAGTTTGAGCTCGGCCCTGAGCTAGGCAGTTGGCATGAACATAGAAGATAAGAAAGAATTGTTCTCTGCTCTCAAGAAGTTCAAACTTGGTCTCTAATCTAGTTAAAAGTCCTAAAACGAGGTACAAATAGGGTTCTCTGTGAATAGAAAGGGTGGGGTGATCAGTGCTGACTGGAGGACTGGAGGTATATCACAAAGGAGGTGGCATCTGAACTATATCATAAAGGACAAGTAAGATCCAAAGGAAGAACGGAATTCAGGTGAGGAGATTTGGGTGATTCAGAAAGATACTCCTGGAATGACAACTGAGCTGCAATTAGGTTGTGTGGTTTTTATGACTTCACCTTTGGAAGTTAGATAAACAGTGAGACTCATTTTCCCATTTTCCTTTCCCTGACTTGCCAGCTGTTAGAATTTCTTCCATCTTCGGCTATTGTTCAGCTCCTTAGTCTGAGAGCTGCAATTTCAATCTTAATGTCTGTTCTTTTTGTGATAGTTCTTGCATAAAATACATTCTCAGTCTCTTCCATGGTACTTATTCTTGATGCAGGGAACAGATGGCAGAAGTCAAAGTCATTTCTGTTTATGGACCATTTAAGATGCAAGTGAGGGACTTCGATTCTGTGACAGATAACTGTTACAGATCTTTTACATTGTTTTTACTTAAATCATTTGATGGTTTTTAAGGCATAATAGCCATTTTTCCTTATGTATATTTGAACAAGAAATCAGAAATGACCATCTATTCTCGGCACTTTCCTAACCAGGTTTTCCATATTTTAAATATAATGGTATGATTTAACTTTGTACTAATGTAATAATTAAATCCATATTTACATTATTGTTGTTTTTTGGCATTTGCTCAGTCCCACCCCCGCAGATTCTGGTCTCTTCAACATACAATATACATATGTTAGGCATTACTGTTTGTTTGGCCTAGGAAATACATAAATGACAGGGCAAGACAAGCCATTAAATATATATGCCTAAGCAACATCATGATGACGAGCATTGGTCTAGATAAGCAGTGTGGGTTCAAATTCAAGATCTACTACTTGATAGCAGTGTTATCTTGGATAAGTCATTGCAACTCTGAATACCTTAATATTCTTATGTTTAAAACAGGAATATCAATACTTAGTTCCTGAAGTAACTATATAGACTGCCCGAGATAATGTATGCAAAGGACTTCTTAGTATAGTATCAGGCCCATGATAAATGGTTTCTGTACTCATAGGGTGGTATGCTCGTAACTGGCCTGTGAAAGTTAAGAAAAGCCTCTTAGAGTAGACATTATTTACATTAAGATTATAAAAATAATTAGGGCTGCCTAGAGGACATGGATCTACGAAGTGTATTCTGGGCAAAGCGAGCAGCATGTGAAAAGACATGGAGACAAAAATGAGTACAGGTCATTTGAGGAACTTAACATGTTTTGGTATAATGAAACCCAGGGTGAATGTGAAAGAATAGGACTCGGGACAGCAGAGTATGTAGATGAGGCAGAGAATAAGGTGAGGTCAAAACACAAAAGCTTTTCTATGCCATGATGAGACAGCTATACTTTAACTTATGGCAGATCAAGAATAACAGAAGAATTTTAAACAGGAGAGTGACATGATCATGTTTTCACTTGGGGTCAGGGTGGTAAATGTGTGTGTGTGAGGGGAAGGTGTGATAATCCGAGAAAGAAACTACAAGGGACTGAACTAAGGCAGTCAACAGAGAATCTGCAAGAAGAGGAGGGTATGGATCAGCAAGGCCATCAAAGGTAAAATCAATATGACCTTACGACTAACAGAAAAGAGCATTGGATGGTTAGAGGAGAGAAACATCTAGTAAATCTCTCATCTTTCTAAAACTAGGTAGATTGAGAGTTCATTAACCTACATTGTAATAAGAGCTCCCTTTTGAACATGTTGAGCCTGAGGGCTCTGTCAGGCATCCAAGCAGAAATATCAATGTGGTAATTCTATAATTCAGAAGAGACCATTGGACTGAAGCTATGGATTTGTAGTGGTCAAACCTAAATTAATTATGACTTAATTATGACGGCATCTGTAATAAAGAGTCTGAATCCATTTTTGATGTTTGACTGCTGACAGTTTTCTAGACCTGCCACTCCCTCTGCCCCTACATCTAGGCAAGTTGATAAGAAGGCCTGGATGCTCCCTACCTTGGTTCTAGGGAGAGGTACAAACTATGCAAGCTCCAGCCCGTGCAAGGGAGTCCTCATCCCAGCCCCGCTACCCAACCATGATAAAACCCAAAGCCAGCCACCCATCCCTGTTCTCTCAAGCCAGTTTCTGACCTGCTTGAGAACTCATTCTTCTCTCTCCAGAAAGTCTCATTATGTGAATGACAAATCTCTTTCATACCCTCTTGGTGCCTATGTAGTGTCACCAGTGTCAATATCCAAACCAATTTATGTGAGCAGTGGTAGGGAGTGGGGTCCATTCCACCTGTTTTGTATGACAACAACAGAGCCAAATTGTGTCTATTATTTAAAGGTCCTTGCCCGGCCGGGCGTGGCTCAGCGGTTGAGCATAGACCTAGGATCTAGGAGATCGGGGTTTGATTCCCGGTCAGGGCACATGCCCAGGTTGCAGGCTCAATCAATGACTCTCATCATTGATGTCTCTATCTCTTTCTCCCCCTCTCCTTTCCTCTCTCTGAAATCAATAAAGATATATTTAATAAATAAATAAATAAATAAATAAATAAATATAAATAAATAAATATCCAATGTTCTGTGTCTTTCTCAGGATAATATGTAGCCTTTGGAATCAACTAAATATGGTATGTATAATGTTTTATATATATGCATCCATTGAGAGTTAGTAATGGGACGCCCCACCCCCAATTTTTAAAACACTAGTCCATATATTTTCAAAAACGCAGTATTTATCAAATAAATATCCATTTCCTTAAAAAGACTGTGACTCCAGTGGTTACATATTATATCTATATATCATGTATATAAAATATTACATGAGAGTAATATTTGATTAAAATTAAAATAACTTAAGCACCAGAAAATTTTAATAAAGACTGAAACTTACAGAGGTTCCAAATGGTTTTACAAATCATTTCTCTCAATGAAACTTACATTCTAAAACATCATACTTGGGGTTTTCCAGTTATTTTTTTTTTTTTTTAGTGATTCCTCATGAGGCCCACATTCGATTTTTCATTTTATTCCATATCATGTAAATGTCATTATTCTGCTCTTTTTCACTTACTATGAGAACATTTATCTCATAAAATTACATAAATGATGCATACTCTAAACTGGGAGTTAATTTTCTTGAGGTTTAATGATGACCTTGGGTCATCTTTAATACTTGCAAACCAATTAGTAGATGGATTATTATGAGCTTTGCCACTGAAATAATTTAAAATTCTGGACATCAAACAAACTTTTCTGAAATGTTCCTCTTACTCCTGATTGATCACTAAATAAATAAATCTCCAAAGGTGTGGGCCCCAGGAGAATCATAGATCAATCAACTACTGAACTGCTTGAGTGGTATTCACATCTGTGTAAGTCAGGGCAGTTTGGTTGCAAATAAGAAAACACTTGAACCAAACTTGTAAAAGCAAAATAGGAATTAAAGGACTGTATTGATTTACATAACTAACATCCAGAGGCAGCCTGATCCAGAGGCAGGGTTGGCTACAGGCACAGTTGGTGTCAGTGCTCAAAAGGTGTCATCAAGGCTTGGTTTCTCTCCATCTCGCTATTACTGACCACTTATTTTCTTTTCTTTACTCTTAGGCTTCTGTTGTATCAGGATGAGGGTAGTAATACAAGCCCATAAAACCCCTTATGTTCAAGTAAAGCAAGAAAGAATCAGTTTCTTTTCCCCAGAAGCCCTGAGAAAGACTCAGTGTGTTCACAGATTCTTATAGGATCATGGGACCATCACTGAGCCAATCCCCGTGTCCTGGGAAATGCAATATGCCGATTGGCTTTGCCTCGGTCCATATGGGCCACTATAACAAAATGCCGCAGACTGGGTAGCTTATAAACAACAGAAATTTATTTTTCACAGTCCTAGAGACTAGGAAGTCAAAGATCAAGGCGCCAGGATGGTCATGTTCTGGTGGGGGCCCTCTTCCTAATTCATAGCAGGTGCCTTCTCAGAGTGTACTCACATGTTGGAAGGGGCATGGGATTCCTGTGGGCCCTCTTTTAAGAACACTCATCCCATTCATGAGGGTTCCACCCTCATGATCTAAGCACCTCCCAAAGGCCTACCTCCTAATACCATCACACTGGGCATTAGCATTTCAACACATGAATTTTGAGGTAATACAAACACTCAAAACATAGCAAGCTTAATCTTGGCCATTTTCTCCATCTTGGTGCCCCACTTAAATTCATGGGCTATAAACAGAAGACAGGTAAATCCTCAAATAGATTTACAGATAGAATGAATAGATGCCCAGCCACCAAAAAGTAACATCTGTACCCTCACCTGTTTATGCTTTCCCATGAGTATCTTAACTGCACCTCTGCCCCTATAGGCAAGACATGATGTAAAGAATATTATTTCTATATTTAATTTCTGCTAACAGATACTCTTTAAGGGAAAAAATGCTCAAGTAGCAGCTCCCAGAATATATATTGTAGGAGTTTGCTAATAAGACTCCGCATTCTTCCACCACCTGTCATCTTGGGATCTTTCACCATTCATTATCTGGTAGCAGGCCTGTAGTGTACAGACAGAAAAGTCACCCCAGAGGGAAAAGAGTTGTTACACTCTACCCCCCCTTCTGGTTCCACTTCTGTACATTGCTAATTTAATCGGGCACATGATTCATTCACTCACCTTAAGCTTAAGCCAAACCTCATACTATATTTAATGTTTTAATTTTATTTTTCACCCACAAATATATCCATGTATAAGATAAAAGCTTTAAAAGTAGTTGTAGTTACCTTCAAGCCAGTATTGAAATGAGTGTATACTGATTGGAAATCCAAGTTAACATGCAAACTGTCCCTTTTAACAGCCTCGTGGAAACGAGGGCTAAACCAGTGAGGAAACTTGGGCAGACTCATATGAGGCCAGGTTGGCATGTTTGGGTTATCACTCAGAAACTGAAAGCCTTTCATTCCATTATCAAATTTGTTATGATCAATCTCAGAGTTTACAAAGGACAGTGTAAGTAGAGAAGCGGGAGCAAGGGAAAGGAAGGTGGTAAAAGCCCAAGGAAGTTGTAATCACTGTCTCTGGATAACAGAAATTCCAAAGCAATAACCTAGGAGAGCTTTGAAAAATAAGAGAGCTGGCTTGCAGGTGTATTTGACTAAGGTCTCACACAGCTAATTAAAATTCCTTTATGCACAATAGTGACTGTGGGTGGGTGGGGGTTATAATGTACTGCTGCTAAATAACCATTAGGACTTGTTCAATAGCTCATGAGTCACCCCATCTTACTTAATAATACCAAATTACATTTGATTCAGTTATAAAGAACTGCTTAGCTACACTAGTGAAATCCACACTATATAGATAAATGCTTCAATTTGATTTTCAACTTTAAGATAGAGACATGGAAAAATCTGATAATAATATTTGTTGTCGCATATATGCATGGTAAA
Organism: Miniopterus natalensis; assembly: GCF_054644295.1. NCBI lineage: Eukaryota > Metazoa > Chordata > Mammalia > Chiroptera > Miniopteridae > Miniopterus > Miniopterus natalensis. The sequence goes on along the minus strand of NC_142103.1, from coordinate 95,626,517 downwards.
GTGTGTTCTCATTATCTTTACAACATTCTGATCTATGGGAGGAAGAGAAAAAGTGAGGTGGTGAAATAATCAAGATAATAGTCATATCTAGCAGCAAAATTTTCACCAGACACTGCCATGTAAACACTATTCTGAAAACATCACTTTTCAAGGATAGTCTTATGCATGATAAATAGTTTTATGCAGAATCAATTACTTGGAGCACTAAAAATTATTTTAGACATATTCTAAAATTCCATTAGAGCCTGTGAAATATCCAATAATGAAAGTTGTATTATAGCGCCTTTTAGTATATGCATTATAAATTAGCTAATTGAGAAAGTTATTTCAGGGGAAAAAATAGAATACCATGTGGATTTTTAAGTTACTGATAATTTTTAAACGTCTCATTGTAATTTTCACATCTGATAACAGCAGTTTTAAGTCTTGCTCTCTATTCACAATGAAGATATTGAATTTTCCTTTCTGTGAAAATTTAATAATCATGAAAAATATGATGGAAAAGTTTTAGCATCTAAAGCTGCTCTCCATATATCTTTGATTTAATGAGAAACATTATTGTACAACATTTTTTCCTCATTCAATTAAACCAACAGTTATTGAATGCCTACTACTTGGAAAGCAAATTACTAGAGGCTCTGGGAGATACAAGAACATTTTGGATGCACAGAATTTAGTGTGAGAAAACAGGCAATTGCAAAAATAACACTTAAAACAAGGCAATGCTATAAAAGAAATACCATTATTTTAAAATTAAAGAAGAGCAAATAATATTCTTGTATTTGGAATAAAAATATTTTAAATGTTTATTTTTTAGTTGGCCATTAATACCATCCCTCTGGGTGATGGACAATATTTATGGCCAACTAGAAAAATCCTCTGGAAGCCCTTAAGTGAAAGGTAGTATACCATGGTGCAATGGTTCTCAAATGTATGCGTCAGAATCAGAGAGGGTTTGTTAAAATACAAATTTCTGGGCCCCACCTCAGTTTCTGATTCAGTTGGTCTGGGGTGAAGTTCAATAATGTGCATTTCTAGCAAGTTTCCAGGTGATGCTGCTGCTGGTCTGGGCATCACACATTAGGGACCTCCAGGGAGCTCTAGTGCCAGATCACCCAAGTCTGAATCCTGGCTCACTGTTTACATCTGCATGATTTTTGGAATGTGCCATAGTCACCTCATTCAAAAAATGTGCATAATGAAAGCACTGTGGCAGAAACTGCTAGGCAATGACCAAACCTTTGTTCTCTTTTTTCCCCTAGGCCTACAGCTAGGCAACTGTTCCCAGCCTCCTTTGATATTAAATGTAGACCTGTGACTGAGATCTAGCCAAGGAATTTTAGCAGAAGTGATATGCTTCACTTCCAGGCCTGACTCCTAATGACTCCCACAAACATCCTTCATGCCCTTTCCATCACTTTTGGCTTGCAGCAAATGAGCATGGAAAACTTGGAAGTAGCCAGCTGAACACAGCAGAGTCACAAGGTTGAAGAAGACGGGATCTATGAACCAACACTTGGAAAAGAGCTGCCACCAAACAGCAACACCCATTTGGGTTTTACAAGGTAACACTTGACCTATTTTTCTTGGTATCCCTGACAGGCAGCATGCTATCTGAGACACAGTTACTTAGTAAATAATTGCTGAACACATAAAGAAAAACTTAAGGAATGAATCAGTCTAACAACAGACATGATTAGAGATAATAAACTCCACAACAGTGGAGAAATTTAAGCAAAACTAAATGGTGTCAGTGAAGGGTTCTATAGAAGGTATTCCTCAATAGGTAGAGGATTCAGTAAATCTCCTCTGGGGCTCTTCCAAATAGAAATATTCTATAATATTACACCCTAAATTTAAATGATTAGGATGCAACTTTTGAGAGCTATAGCTATCTCCCCAGCTCCATTATATTCTAGTTCTTTTGTTTTCTTCTTTCCCAAATGTTTCATCATTCCTTGTTAATTAATCAATCAACATTCATTGAACACAGAAAACCTGCCAGGCCTGTCCACAAGGTACTTGGTGTCTAGTTGGGGTGAGTGCTTGTGAATAAACAGACATTTGAAATAGTTAGTAAACAATATCAAAAGTATTATTAAATGCTACAATAAAAAGTTGTTGAGCCCGGCCAGGCGTGGCTCAGGGGTTGAGCGTTGACCTCGGATCCAGGAGATCAGGGTTCAATTCCTGGTCAGGGCACATGCCCGGGTTAAGGGCTCAATCCCCAGTCGGGGGCTTGCAGGAGGCAGCCGATCAATGACTCTCATCATTGATGTTTCTCTCTCCTTCTCCCTTCCTCTCTCTGAAATCAATAAAGATATATTTTAAAAAGAGTTGTTGAGCGAGTTGCTTCAAATGTGTTATTGTGCATGTTAAAAGAATATCAGCCCACTGGACAGGCAATCAGAGGGCTCAAACTCAATTTTCTTTTCTGTAGATAAGCTGTGCAAACGTGGGCAAGTAATTTAACCTCCCTTCTCCTTTCTATGGAATAAAAATAACAATTCTGTCCAATTTACTAATGGGAAGAATGAGAAAAATTAACTGACACGTTAGTAAGCAGGATCTTTTGTTAATAGAGTGCTCTATTTTGGAAACTTCTGTTTCAATTCAGCTTTACTTTGAATTTCTTGTTTCCTTTCTACACAAAAACCAGGATTTTTGTTGTTAGTAATGGTTCGTCTGAGAGTTCTTTATTCTACCTGCCTGCAGTACCCAGAAAACTGCCTGTTTTTTATCATGTTGAAAAAGCACAACAGGTCTCTGGTCCTTCACAGCAAGGAATGCGATCAGAGTTCTTCACGTTGGACTTATGCCCCCTTCAGCAGCCAGTTGTCACCACTGCTGTTGACCTGCCACTTGCCTGAGCTCAGGGTGGATACAGGAAACTCAAATGCTGCAGCAGGACTTGTTGGGCCAGCTGCTGATGACCAACTGGGAGATTACATTTCATGAGCATTATTTCATGTTTTGGTATATATACTAAATATTCTTTCAGATCTAAAGAGATGGCAAAGAACAGTTACAAAAAGGAACACTTAATGTTTTTCTAAGTGAACATAATATAATAATAAATGATGTAAAATTGGGCAAGTTTGCCCTGACTAGATAAACTTCTTCCCACCAGCTGTAAATGCTGCCTCCAGCTGCATTCTTTTCATGGGCAAACAGTTCGAATTTTGTGCATTTTATCAGACTCATTTTAAAACCATTTCCAAAATGTTTCCCTCTGATTCTGTTTTGAATATTTTTGCATCTGTAATATATTTTTTAGATATTTTTCTCCAATTAAACCCTTTGAAAAAGAAATGAATGAAAAGTTCTACTTCAGCTTTTTCCAAAAGTTTGACTCTGTTTCAGATTGGCCCTTAGACCTCTGTGAGTTGTATTTATGAGAGGTCCTTTGTCTGATAATTGTCTTTTGTATCCCAAACTGGTCCCAATGTTATTAGCCCGAGAACAGAGACTCGGGGAAGAAAATTGAGTATTTCACTGTTCTGTGTTCTTAATTTGGCTATAAAAGATGGAATTTTCCATAAATACTATAAATCAGTGCCTCCTAGACTTTAATGTGCATGTGATTCATCTTGTTAAAATGCAGATTATGACCCAGGACTTCTTGGGTAGGGCCTGAGGCTCTGCATTTCTAACATGTTCCCAGATGATCCTGATGCTACTGGTCCAAGGCTCTAAATTTTTAGTCATCTTTTTTCTTTTTATTGCCCAGTCACCATAGCTTCCACCTGTGTCTCAACAGATACTGGACAGGAAACCAGTTGAACCACTTTTCACAACTCTTTACAAAGGTAAGGAGATTTACTTTAAAATAACTTTTAAAATTTAATAAAAATAAAAGTGGGGTAAACACCAAGTAGAAAGATGTCCTTGTAAGAATGGGTCAAAGGTACAAGAGATTCAATTAAGGAAAGAAAACAAATCTATTCTGTATGGCACTCAGAAGTAGAGTAAATAAAATAGTAGAGGTTGCTTTATAAAGATCTATTCTCTTTTGGTTGGTACAACCTCTGGATGAAATCTTCTCCCCCGATGCCAAGAAACATCCTCCACTCAAGATGTCTTGCTTTGTATTGAATTTAGTTGTTTACTCAAGAGTATAAACATAAACAGACAATGGTGCCTTTAATCTCTTTAATCCAAGAAACTGTCTGGTCTCTGTCTCCCAATTTAGGAATCTCTTTCAGCAAAATTCACAGATTACAAAAGATTATAGTGCTTAGTCTTTCTAAATTGTTACATCTCCACTGAAAGAAGGGATGGACTTTTCTCCCATCTCTGACACTGATGTCTGTAGATGACCATTTTCACAATTACCGTCCAGTGGACTAATAGTCATCAGTCATTTCATAGGCAGACTTAAGTTTATTAATGGAAGTGCATTCCACAAACAATGGAAGACCCTCGTGAAGTCCATTAACCCCACAGGGAAGAACAGACACCTAAAAAATGATAGAAGAGATGTAATAAAGGTTTGCTTAAAAATGAAGTTGGCGGTTGTTGTTCTCATTTACCCTTATCTGCTAAGACTGCTCTTGCCCACCTCTTCTTTACCAAATGGCAGGTAGGAAAGGAAAATTTGCATCCTACCTGTTTTCTACCCACCTCTATTCTCCTGCTATTCATTCTTTCAGAGTTTGTTGTAGCATAATTATTCAGTTAGTTTCTATGTTATTGCTCATTTTTATAGACCCACTGGCTAGCGTAGTGCTATGATATATAATGAATGCTCAATACATATTTGCTAAATGAATGAATGAGTGTATTACGCATATGCTAATTCATTATTTAAACCCTTTTGTACCTTTTCCTGACTCACTAAGAGAATAGAAAAAAATACACATTGACATTTAAACACATGTACACTGTAAAACTGGAATGAGTAAACTATTTGGTTTTTATTCAGAGTAAGAGATAAAAATGCATTTATTTTATCAATTTTCTGAGTACCAAAACTAGTGAAATGACTTTTCATACTTAGCAGAATCTCGTAAATATTTGCCCCAGGAAGTGGTTTATAAATCAGAAAGAGGCTTTCCTAACTTAAAGCTAAAAAGCTAATCTCACCTATCTGACTTCAGAGTTCTTGGTACTTTGAAACCATTACTATTTGTGGTGGACTGCAACATGCCCTGATTTCCCTTCAGCAAAGGGCTTGTTAAACTCTAGCTCATGGCAGTGCAGTTGGCAGGCAAGTTTCACCTGTCAGCCTCTTTGTGGGTGCCTCAGCGGCACAGTCATCTGGTTGAATATCATTCCCCTTACCTGATGACCTACATTCAATGACCAATCAATGCAAAAGTAAAATGTTTTGGCCATCTTGACCCAACTTGGGACAACTCTAAAGAGCCACTCTAGCCTCAGAGTGCACTAAGGAGTTGGCTGTAGGTGGGCCTACCTTGTACCTCAAAATCTCCCTCTTTCCGAGTCCTGCTTCCTTCCCCTAGTGCCCCAAGGGCACTCAAAGTTGGCTTCCTGCAGAACTCAACCTATAATATTATTTCCATGCTCTTTATACAAAATACAGAAAACGTTTGTAAATATCCTCTGAGGACAACTGCTGCACTTTGTAGAATCTACTCTGTGAAAGGACACTTGTTCTGGGTCAGAGATATTTAAGAAAAATCCACATTGCTGAGGCTACTGTTTCCTAATTCTTTTTGATTTTATAGTTGTATTGATGACAGAGGGGAGTGGATTAGAAGTCACATTGCTATGGTGATTCCCCTCCAGTGAAAAGAGCCTCATTTGAGGCTCTTATACTACAGGGTTAGAGTTTCTAAATTGACTACTCTCCTGTGATGCTGACATGAACTAAGCTCTGGAAATTTCTCTTCTTCCCTGGATAAACTATGTAGCATCCAGAAACATGTGAATTTGAAAGACCAATCTTAGAAATTCTCTCTGGATTATTAAGCTACCCTATCACCAGTCCTGGGGCTCTAGCCTACTTGCTTTGTAGTCTTCCCTCCCAAATGTATTTCTTTATCTGTTTATATGATGTACTGATAATTTCAGACAGAGAGGGGTAGGGAGAGGTCTCCATGGTGAGAGTTATTTCAGTTGTCTCCATGGAGATCTCTGCATAGCTAATAAATCCACAACTTAATTTTATTTCTTATCTTGAAATGACCAATGGTCTCAGCTTTGGAATATGTGTGGTAGAAGCCACCAATACTCATACCTCAACTTGTAAAGCAAGTAGAGCTAAGCTTCATTGGAGATTCAGTCTCTATTTTTCATTTCTTTTTCTCTTCCTTTAGGAACCCAAGTTCCTCATATGTTTTGTACTTTTTTCCACCCCATCCTTCATTATAAAGAAAAAACTAAGGTATAAATAAATGATAAAGCAGTATATTACTGTCTTCTAAGGGATAACTTTTTAAATGGAAACAAGGGAATAAGTCTAAGGAATTTCAAGAACTGAGAAAGTATGTGAATGGGGGAAGAACAGGAGGAGGTTGGGAAACAAAGCCAATGCATTGGTTACTCTGGGCCTCATTCTCCCCATCTGTAAGGGGATAGTAATATTATCTACCTCTGAGGGTCACTGTGTGTATTAAATAAGATATGACATGTAATGTGCTTAGAACAGTGTTTGACCTGTTTAGTTGCTGTTTTATATTAACATTTATTTTTACTCACAAGGACAATTTAGGAAAAGTTCCCTTCTGCACCTTTAACCTGAAGTATTAAATTACTAAAAGTCTGGTCTTTCATTTACAGAGAAGCTGTAAAGCTTTGCTATTCCAACAGTGGTCTAAAGACCAGGAGCATCAGCCACAGTAGGGAGCTTGTTAGAAGTCTGGAATCTCAAATCCCACTCCAGACCTACCAAAGCAAAATCTGCATTTTAACAAGATTCCCAGATGATTCCTACACACATTAAAGTCTGAGGAGCCTTGAAGTAGGTATATTGGTCCCCAAAAGGGGCTCTGGAATAAAAACGAACCAAACTTCAATTTACTAGCTGTGGGACCTTGGGTGAGTTACTTCATCTCTCTGAGTCTCAGGTCTCTCTTATGTAAAATGTGGGATAATCACATCTATTTGTAGGACTGTTGTGAGGATTAAATAGGAAAATATGTAAAGCACTTACGAATGTGCATGCTGGGCAACTACCAACTACCTTATGAACTGTGGGTATAATTACTCCCAAAACAATCTCTAGAATTTTGAAATGCAGTTTCATGCTTCCAAGGACAAAAAACTTGACTTCAATTAGTTCAGGATTGTTCACACATTCACATTATTTTAAAGATACATAAAAAAATGTTAGGGATCTCCTTATATCAATCAAAGAAAATATGGGACCCGGTCAAGATGGCAATATAGGTAAATGCAGTCCTCACATCCTCCTACAACCACATCAAATTTACAAGTAAACTACAGAACAACCATCATTCAGAACCACAAAATCTAGCTTAACAGAAATCCTAAAACTACAGATACAAAGAAGCCACACAGAGACTGCTAGGAGGGGCACAAATGAGGAATGAGCTGGTCCCACACCCACATGTGGCAGATAAAAATTAGGAGGGATATCTTGGCTGCAGAGGTCCCACCGGAGGAGTGAGGGGTCCCAGCCCCACACCAGGCCCCCAGGACAGGGTTTCAGTGCCAGGAAGAGAAGTCCCCATAACTTCTGGCTGTAAAAACCAGCAGGGATTCTGACTGAGTGAGATGGAGGGCTGCTGGAGTCCCAGCATTCCTCTTAAAGGGCCCACACATGGACTTACTCAGACTCGCTCCCTCTGAGTTCCAGCACTGGGGCAGTAGCTTGAAGGGCACCAGGGACATATGTGGAGGAACTAAATTACCTGGCAACAGGGCATGAGCTGGAGGGGCAGCTTTCCCCCAGAGAGAAGTGCTGGCAGAGGCCATTGTTCCCCACAAAGCCAGCAGGCTGAAGCCATACCTGAGTCTCTATAAACCTTGCTCACCTGGTGATTCCTTGAGACCCCCGCCTCACCCAACATTCGGGTCCACCTAAGCCATTACCACTAGTTTTTCCATACAAATGGCCTGTCTTGGTTCATGCTTCAGACTTTCCAAAAAGCTCTCAAACAAGCAATATCTGTTCTCAGTATGCCCCATACCTCTTGCTAAGTGGCCCCAGCCCTGGCACTAGTGCCAGCCAGCCTCAGTTCACAGCTTGGTCTCTCCTGGCATCTCCAAGCCCAGCACAAGTAGCAGTCATTTGAAGATCACTATGTAGCTCATGCTGGGTGACCCTGGGCAGGGCACAGGTGGCAGCTGACCTCGGTCTGTACCTCCTGAGAGGCCCCAGAGCCAGCACACCTGGTGGACAGCTTCAGATCACATCGAAGCACCACCCAATCACCTCCACAAAGTGACACACTCAAGGGGCAGACTCAGTGGGCACCAGATCCCTGCTGAAGTAAGTCTTGCTCCCTGGGGTCTTCCCCTGCACAGCTGATCCAACACATTGGCTGCAGCCAGTCATAGCTACCGATTGGCCTAGGGGTAAAGCCTGCTCATTGAGGTGCCAGCAGCAGTCAAGGCTCAACTACAATAGAAGGGTGTACACAGTCCACACAAAGGGTGCACCTGGAGTGCCCAGCTTGAGTGCCACAAGATCCTACAGGACACCTACTACATAAGGTCACTCTGCCAACACTGGGAGATATAGCAGCTCTACCTAATACACATAAATATAGGGAGGTGCCAAAATGAGAAGACAAAAAAAAAAGTCCCAAATGAAAGAATAAAACAAAACTCTGGAAAAATAACTAAACAAAATGGAGATAAGCAGATGCAGAGTTCAAAACACTGGTTATAAGGATGCTCAATGAACTTAAGGGGAGAGTAGATGAACTAAGTGAAAACATCAACAAAAAGATAGAAAACATAAAAACGGAAATAGAAAACATGAAAAGGAACCAGTCAGAAATGAAGAATACATTACAGGTAATCAACAGTGGAGTAAATGAACCAGAGGGTCAAGTCAGAGACTTGGAAAATAAGAAAGCAGAAAACATCCAATCAGAACAGCAAAAAGAAAAAAGAATCCAAAAAAAATGAAGATAGTTTAAGGAGCCTGTGGGACAACTTCAAATGTACCAACTATCACATCAAAAGGAGAAGAAAGAGAGCAAGGATTTGAAACTTATATGAAAAATAATGGTAGAAAACTTCCCTAACCTGTTGAAGGAAAAAGACTCACAAGTCCAGGAAGCACAGAGGGTCCCAAACAAGAGGAACCCAAAGAGGCCCACAGCAAGACACATCATAATTGAAATGCCAAAGGTTAAAGACAAAGAGAGAATCTTAAAAGCAGCAAGAGGAAAGCAGTTAGTTCCCTACAAGGGAGCACCCATACGACTGTCAGCTGATTTCTCAACAGAAACCTTGCAGGACAGAACTTGTGTGGCTTTGTCCTCGCCAGCATAGGTAAGTTTTCTGTCATTACAGTGGTGCTTCGGTTTTCTAACGTAACCCATTCCGGAAGACCGTTCAAGTTCTGAAAAGTTTGAAAACTGGGGGATCCACAGCCGACAGCTGGGCCTCAAGGTCTTGCCCTCAGCGGGAGCCACGGGGCATGGTCGACTCCCAGGCGGGTTCCAAAGCCGAAGCATTTGCTTCCCGGTTTGCGGAGTTGGAAAACCAAGGTACCACTGTATACATTTCTCCAAAGAAGGCATATAGATGGCCATCCAGGTGGTTCATGAAAAGGTGCTCAACATCACTAATCATCATGGAAATGCAAGTCAAAACCACAATGAGCCCAGCCAGCCTGGCTCAGTGGCTGAGCATCGACCTAGGATCCAGGCGATCGGGGTTCGATTCCTGGTCAGGGCACAGGCCCGGGTTGAGGGCTCCATCCCCAGCAGGGGGTGTGCGGGAGGCAGCCCATCAATGACTCTCTCATCATTGATGTTTCTCTCTCTCTCCCTCTCCCTCCCTCTCTCTGAAATCAATAAAAATATATTTTTTAAAAAATGTTAAAAAACCCCACAATGAGATGTTACTTCAAACCTGATAGAATGGTTATCATCAAAAAGACAAGAGATAACAAATAATGGCAAGGGTGTGGAGAAAAGGAAACTGTTGTGCACTGCTGGTGGGAATGTACATTGGTGCAGCCACCAAGGAAAACAGTATGGAAGTTCCTCAAAAAATCAAAAAATACAACTACCTTATGATCCAACAATGCCAATCCTGGTTATATATAGAAAGCAAATGAGAGCACTATGTCAAAGGATATCTGCACCCCTATGTTCATAGCAGCATTATTTACAAAAGCCAAGACATGGAAACAACTTAAGTTTCCATCGATGGATGAATGGATAAAGAAGTTGTGAGATATATATACATGTCAGCCATAAAAAAGAAGGAAACCCTGCCTTTTGAAACAACATGGATGGACCTTGAGGGCATTATTCTAACTAAAACAAATCAGACAGAGAAAGACAAATAATGTATGATATCACTTACGTGTAGACTCTAATAAAACAATTCAAAGAAACAGTGAACAAATTGGTGGTTGCCAGAGGCAGGAGGGAGAGTGTAGGGTGGCAGAAATGGGTGAAGGTGGTCAAAAGGTACAAACTTTCAGTTGTAAGATAAGTTCTGGGGATGTAATGTATAGCATGGTGACTATAAATAATACTCTAAGGCATATTTGAAAGCTGCTAATAAAGTAGATCTTAAAAGCTCTTATTAAATAAAACATTTGTAACTATGTGAGGTGGTAGATGTTAACTAAACTTATTGTGGTAATCATTTCACAATATATACATATATCAATTAATTATGTTATATATCTTAAACTTATACAATGTTTTGGTAAATTATATTTCAATAAAACTGGAAGAAAAAATAAAATAAAATAAAATAAAATTAAATTAAAAAATAAAATAAAATAAAATAAACCAGTCATAGGTGCTGCCAGGAGAGTTTCAAACTTTAAACAGCATGTTACAAATCATTAGTTAGCCCACTGCCCTTACCTTGGGCAAGAGTCTGTCAGATGTCCAGGCAGCTCTGAACATAAGCATAGAACTGCCCCAGTATAGCTGTAAAATTTTATCTTCCACAGCTACAAAGGTGGTGGCCTAGAGAAAATGCTGCTTAAGCCAAGTCTTGAAGAATAGGCACTTATGCTCATTTTGAATTTAGTAGTGCCATTTATTTGATAGTCAATAAATATTAAATACTTGTTAGTTGCTATATGGAGAAAGAAAATTCTATGGTGTTTTAATTTTTTTCCCTTTAGTATTTATATTACCTATACAGTCTTTTGTTGGCATTTAAGATTTTAATGTCTTACTATTTTGGGGTTGGACTCATTTTAGAGCTGAGAAGGAAGGTTTATTCTTATAATAACAAAGGCTATATTTTTTAATGCCTTCTATGTGTTAGGTACTTTAAGTTTATTTGATTTTTATTTTCACAATTACCTTGTGAGATATCTATGCCATCTCTGACATAAAGGTAAGGAACAGACCCAGAAAGGCTACATAAGTTGCCTCAAGTCATAGAAATAATAAGAAGTAAGCACCAAATTCAGATCAGCCTAACTCCATAGCCAGTGCTCTACAACTGTAGCAAATTCTGTCCTGCTCCAGTCACCTCCGTTTGGCATTTGTCACCTACTCCATGCACACCAACAGCATTCTACTGCAGGGACCCATGATTCTCCACCTGCACAGGACAGACCAAGATTGCTGGGAATTTAATGTCCCAGAGAGCAGCTCCCAGGCAGGAGGGATGAGAATGGGGGACAGATACCCCTGATTCCTTATGCCTTGGGTACAACAATTCTGAAGTGTGTCCTAGAGGTCCAAGAAAGACTCACATCCCATCCTCCTACTGATCCCTCCTGGGACCACCTCCCCAATGAATCACTTGCATTTCAATCCTTGCCTGAGAGTCTACCTCTGGTGTAACTGAGCCTAAGACAATACCACATTCCCTCACCTTCCCTTCCAGCCTTAGTTCAGAAGTAACCTGAAAGGTCACCCAGTTCAGTCTCCCACCCACTGCATTTATGTACAAAATCACTGACAGACAACCAGCAGACTCTGCTTATAAAATTCCCCCAGAAATAGTGCTAAATATTAGCATAACAACCTATTTTAACTGAAGCCAGTGCTAGCTAGCTGTGAGCTAGTTCTTACTTGTAGAGCTACTCTTTTGTGTGATTTAAAACTTTCATTGTAGCTCAGTACTCTAGAGCTAGGGCAAAGCTATTTCCTCTTCCACTTGCCAACTTATTTCTTATTTGAAGAGAGCTATCCACTCCTCCCAAAGCCTTCCTTACTCCATTTTTTTCAATGTTTAATTTGTAAAGTACCTGATTAAGAGAGAATCAAATTCTGGAAAGAACTTCTAGGATTTTTCTGACATAGCCCCCCTTCTTGAAGCAAGCCTAGATTAAATCATCAAAGACAGATGTAAAACTATGTAAAAATCTGAACTCAATATAATTTTTTGTACTTTTTTTTTCCTGGCCACTGCCCAGAATTTTGTCCCCTTTCCCCCCACCCACAGCTCAATTTCCTAATTATAAAGTAGAAAAAGAAGGCTAATTGGAATTCATCTATGTCACAGCAATTTGCAGGAAAATATTAAAATTCATCTTTAAGGGATTTTCAATTTTAGGGTTTGGCAATGATGAAAAGCACCAAGATCCTAGCGGGGAAAAGGAATGTGATTGCTGGGTAATTCTGTGATCTTTCTAAGAGTAGAAAATGTGTCTTTTTTCCTTTGAAAAAAACTGTCCAAATGGGAAGAACTCAAAATGAACATGAAACTACTTCTGTCATAAGTGTTGGCATTATCAGCTTTCAAAAAACTGAACCACTCCCGATCATTATATACAAATTTACATCATTATGTAAATGTCATCTATCCACCTCTAAGCCTGTTATGATGAATTCATCTATTATTCATCTTTTGGTTGTGTGCTGGGCATTTTGTGTCATGTCTAAGACAGTCATTTTGGAGAGGGACATTTTAAGAATTTTGCTTTCTTAGCTTTCTGTTAGGGTATTATAAAATTCTTGGACTTATCTCATATAACTTCAAAGTGTCCTTGCCATTAACTTTTCCAAGTATGTGTCTCTTAGGCTTATTCTAACGTCCTTCTAGTTAAACTGTTAATTTTTCAGTAAGCTCAGACATACCAAATCAGCCCATTCCCTCTGGGCGATGATGGCCCCTTTCTCAGCATTGTTCCTCAGGGTGCTTCTTACTTTCCCCCTACTCACTTGTTCCTACTAAATAATCTTGTAGCCCTGGCGGGTTTTGCTCAGTGGTTAGAGCATCAGCCCACAAAGTAAAGGGTCGAGGGTTCAATTCTAGTCAAGTGCATTTGCCTCGGCTTCAGGATTGGTCCCAGAAGCCCTGGTCAGAGCACATGCGGGAGGCAACCAATCAATTTGTCTCTCACATTGAAGTTTCTCTCTCTCCCCCTCCCTCCCACTCTCTCTAAAATATCAATGGAAAAAAAAATATCCTCAGGTGAAGATAAACAATAGTAATAATAATAATAATCTTGTATAAATAATTTACACCTTAGACATACCAAAAGGGAAAAAGAAAACCTCTGATGTGAATTGAAAGGTATTATCCACTGCCAAAAGTATTTTAAAAAATCAACCTAAAGATATAGGAGATATATTGAGAAAGGAGTGCTCTTGCCCCCACCCTTGAAATCATCTATGATTACTCTGCACCTACACAAAATGCAGATCCTGTTTTGAAACCTCTGCAAACATTGAAAATCTCTAAGGATGTGCACAGACCATGCTGACCTGATCGCATCAGAATGATGGGAGTGTTTACAAAATCCAAATCCCTGGGATGTCCCACTGTAGATTCTGATTCTGTAGGTCTGGAGAAAGCATTAACGGAGGGAGGGAGAAAGGGAAGAAAAACAGAAAGTGAACAAATAATTGTGGTAAACTCCAGGTCCAACTTTTAGTAATGATATATGAGAAGCTTATGAGATTTCCTCTTCTAAAGCCTGCTCAGAAAGTTTCTCTGCTCACTTAAAAAGCTATGCAGGCCCGGCCAGGTGTGGCTCAGGGGTTGAGCATCGACCTAGGATCCAGGTGATCGGGGTTCGATTCCCGGTCAGGGCACATTCCCTGGGTTGCAGGCTCGATCCCCAGTCCAGGGCCTGCAGGAGGGAGCTGGTCAATGACTCTCTCATCATTGATGTTTCTATCTCTCTCTCTCCCCCTCCCTTCCTCTCTCTGAAATCAATAGAAATATTTAAAAAAAAAAAAAAAAAGCTGTGCAGGGTGCCTGAAGTTTCCTCACTGCAACAAGCATGCATATTTGGGGGTGGGGGAGGTAAGGATGAAAGAGAAGTATGATAATCATCTTGCTTCATAGAAAGCAAAGTACAGTGTTTCCCCAAGTCAGTTATAATTACAAGTCCAGTGGTTTCATATTTAAAACCTAGAATTCATAAAATTAATGTTACAATTAATTAAGACCCTGAGCATAGTTTTTAATCTTCTTCTCTTCCAAATGGACATTTGTTAAGGTTTCTCTGGAGCCTCATATCAGATGGATTAGTTATGGTGCTTTTGTTATAGTATTTCCTGGATACTCTTGGAAAATGAGTCACATTTAGAAGCCCATAAAAATTTTTCAATGGGGATCAAGGAAACTCTTCGCCATAACGGAGCTAAGGCTTCAGGCCTGGTGGTCTTCAGTCCCTTTCTGCCCCCAAGCCATTCCAGCCCTGCTGACAGCCCAATCCGGGTGCACATGGGGATCCAACTCAGACCTTCTAAGTAGAGACCTGCCGTGATCCAAAGCCTATTTGTGTGTGTGTGAAAAATGCTATGTTATCTCTGAGCCAGAGAGATGTCCCCCTGTAGTGATGACAGAAACATCTTTATATTCACAAATGGACTCTGTGCATCAGCTGCATCATTACCTCCTCCTTTTGCCCAGCTCCTCTCTTGGTGCTTTCCTCTGCACGCTTCTCTTTTTCTCTCCGACCACTTGTGATCCGCAGTGTCTTGTTTCCCAGACATTCCGCTGCCTGATCCCGCCTCCTTGTTCTTCACAGTCCTCTCATTCCCCACCCTCCCCACCAGATCTCTGATCTCCATATAACCCATCTTTTCCCCTTGGCCTTACAGACTGTCCAAGAGCAAGCACTCTCACAGCTGGGCGTCTGGCTGCTCTCTAATCTCCAATTTTCCCTGTAAACATCTCACACAGAACCTGTTGTAACAATTTTGTTCTGTGTAATTTAGTAGTACTGCATTTTCTTTGGGGGGAAAAAAAGCTCAAAAATCCATTATTCTATCTTGTTTCCTTTTTTTTCCTCCCACTTTTTCATGAAATCAAAATGCATTTTAGAGCTTCTTTTCATTTCCTAATATTACAAACACAGGGGCACGAAAAATGCAGTGAGTTTTGCCCTCCCTCCGAAAAGAACCCAGAGCTGGTAGCGTGAGCAATTCAGTCCATTTGAAGCTCTATTGAAAGTACAGTGTAGGCTTGTGGTGTCCTATAAATAACAGCCACATTTCCCAAGGCTGTCCATGGTTTACACAGAGGATCCCAATTAAACCCAGAACAGTGGAAGGAGTAAATCTGCCAAAGAAAATGTACTTACACTTTATTGGCAGATTCAACTACGGAATAAGTGAAATTCTAATTTCCTAAAGTCACGGAGCTTCCGCGTCTGGGTGGAGTCAGGTCCTAAATAATAAACACACTCAATCTGACACACTCTACAAACAAGCTTTTTAGTTTACAGGTAGTAAGTTTTTGATGATATCACACATTTAGGGCAACTGAATGTAAATAAAATCTCATCTCCTTAAACCTGAAAGTATGAATTCACTCTTTCTCTCACCTGTTCTTTGATAACTAATACATGGACCTCAACTCCCTACGTAAACCTTTGTTTCTATGTTTCAAAATATTATATTAGGACCCAGGTCAAACACAGTGTGCTAAACTTCCCACCCCTGATGCCCCGACTGGTATGTCCAGGTTAGAGTGTAGGGAAGAGTGTGAGAGATGACAGTGACGAATGCACAGCGACTCTTGACTTTCACGAGCTGGATTATGTTCTGACTTACCAAGAGTAGATGGGTGTGAATAACAAAGAAATGCGGCGACCAGCAGACTTGTCAGTGAAACCCGACTAAGGCCAACATTTGCCCTAGCAGGCTGGGGTGTTCCTGTTTAATGAAATGTCTTGATTTGACATATCGATTTCCAAATTAGTAAACAGTTTTTTGATGAAATATCCATTTCTCTAGTTCTGATGTAAGGAGTTAAGACATTAGTTTGCCTCTCAGCAGGGATTGGATAAGAAAAGTCTGTCTCTTAATTAACAGGACAAGTTCTCTGAGTGATGTCTTACACAAAAGAGTACTTGAATCGCTCTTAGGCTTCTGAGTATGAGTCCTAGATTTAATATTAAGCATTCACATAAGAACTTTTTCCTTCCCTTCCAACATAATCACTTCTTCCTCCATTTGCTTCCCTGAGTTTATCATCCAAGAATATTGGCAATAAAGCGTTGGAAGTATTAAAATGATAACTTTATTCCCTAGGAGTGCCAGCACCGTGACATCCAGGCTGCTCCCATTTGCATGCCATCTTTTAGAACAACACTATTCTTTCAGGAAAGGACTATGGACAACCTTCTAAATCTGGTCTTAGATTTTAAGTACAGATTTTCCAAAATGACCTTAGAGATGGGGTACCTAACATCCTACCCATTAGTACTTATGTTCAGCGTCCTGGAAAAAATGTCCATTTTGCCAATTAGTTCACACTCATTTGGACGCATACCAGACAAGGAGAAAGAAAGGTGCCTTCTAATCCACTAGAACTGAAGGACCAAACAAACAAACTGGAACTGTGATATCAAGTTGTGAATATTTTGGAACTCACTGTGCAAATTATTTCTAACTATTCACAATAGCAGTTTTGCGCAACACATTTAGTAGGCAAATAACACTCTGTGACACCTGGCCCTCTATGTTCATTCACATAATTCCATTAATTTGTTTCACTTAAGTGTGCTTATCCCTTCGTTTTGCTTCTGTTAGACTACTGACTTTTCCCTTGTATTTCATCTAGCTTCCAAATAATCAGCATTCAGCCTTCATCCATTCAATCACCTTACTAGGTGTGAGGACCATATCCCTGCCTTCAACATCCTTTTGAAACACTTGTTACCTTTCTCACTGTTTAAAAATGTGAAACATTCCTGATACACACATTTAGCCTAAGGTAGATGAATAACATTCTATAAAATGAAACAAGGTGTATAACAGTTCTTCAAAAAATAAAAATAAAGTCCTTTGAAATTAGCTCTCCTAAGAGTCTATTAATCCCATATCCATATCTTTTGAATAGTCTATATAAAACACAGTATACTGCTGATATAATCTCTGGACTATTTTATTCTTTAATGAAGATAAACTAAAACTAAACGAGGAGAGAGGTTATCACACAGGGGTGATATCTGAGAGCATAGTTAATGTTTTAATTTTTCCTGAACGCTGATGAGTTGCTTGAATATGGGGCCAGTGGTTTTTAATCCATTTATTTCATCAGAACGCTATTAAGCCCCAGTTTGAGCCAGGTACTGTGGTAGGTACTAAGGTATACAGTTACTAAAGACAACCTTTTACTCAAGTAGCATCTAAGCTAATGCATATAGAAACAAGAAAATAATTATAAAACCGCATGTTGTTACAAGTTATGGGCAAGCTAAGGGCCAGGTGCCAGTTTGGGGCCTGAGGAACGGCCTCCTTAGGACTGAAGGAGTAGGAGTAAGGCAGGTAAGGCAGGAGGAATGGTGCCCCACTGGATTATATAGAAAGGCCCAGATGCTGGAGATAAACTGCGTGTGTGAGTGGCTACACTCCAGGAAGGCCTCCCTCCTCCAGGATGCTAAAAATTGCAATTGGTGTCCTTGCCTCAGTTTTCCAAATAATTTATTTGTGATATTGACCAGTATTGGAATAATGTATAACAAAACTAAGTAGGCATTCTACTGTCTGCATATAAGGACAACTTTAAACTTCACGCACTTGACTATTCTCAAGTGGTACTTGTTTGTAGATATATTAGATGGGAATAGACAAGAAGGCTATTTACCTGATAAGCCAGTTTCAAATTATCAATATGGGAGAAAAAGGTATATTTTAGGAAAATTATTCAGACAGGACCATTGTCTTAGACCAGTAATTCTCAAATTTTAATATACATCAGAATCCCCTGGAAGCCTTGTTAAAATACAAACTGCTGGGCCCCATCCCCAGAGTTTTTCATTCATCAGGTCAGGTCAGGGTAGGGCTGAGAATCTGCATTTCTAACAAGTTCCCATGTGATGCTGATGCTGCTAGTCCAGGACTACTCTTGGAGAAACACTGGTCTACAGACTTCTTTGAAGCCATTGCAGTCACAGGACTGAAACTATCAAATCACATGAACTCTTATGCGTTAACCATAAATCAGAGTTTAACACTCCCAAAAATAAGAGATTGCATTCAAGATGTTTTCTAACTGAAGCCTGGGGACCTTAAATCTCACTCCCCAGGCTCCTACCTCCTTAGCTTTGTCCTCTGGGTTTGTGAAAGCAATATGATTTAAATAATTTATTCCCATACTAAAAGCCTTGTTTTTGACAAGCACACTCTCTCCTGTAGTCTTGTGCTTTCTGAAATATTCTGTTATGTAAGGAACAAATTACTTCCAAATTTAAGGCGAAGTCAACAGCTATTACTCCTGTGAAAGCTGCTGGTGATAGTGTCGAGAGTGCTCTTTAATGTTTTCTTTCGGGTGAAGGATAAATCAGGCCAAATAAACATCAATCTCAGGGTCCACATACTTGCAGTTGAATTTAAATAATGAAATAAATGTCAATATTTTCAGGAACATCTGTCTTTTAAAAAAGGGGAGCCTTTTTTGGCTTCCCAAAACATATATGGCATTTTGGCTAAATGAGCTTTTGCTAATATATCCACTGAGCACATTCACTGGAACCTTCAAGTGAGCCTCAGAGTAGCCTCAGGTTCTTTAAATGACAAAATGTCTGTGGTTAAACAAAATATAAGCAGCAAAGCTACAATTTCACCCAGAAGAGCCTGTTCCCCACTTGCCTTGTTATGAAACCCTGCTGGCTGAGGGAGCCTCTGGTACAATGACTCTGCAGTTATTTTAAGTATCCGTGTGGGAGGGAAGGGGGATGGGGTGGACAAAAGGTTGATAAATTCCCTTATCCACCTCTGGAGGAGAGGAACTCTGTGCAGGACGCTGCCTGATTTACCCAGCAAGAAGTGCAATCGATTTGATAGGCCAGGGAAAGGGGGCTAGGCAGTGGGAAGGAAAAGGGAAAAGAGAACATTAAATTGAAAATATTTCCGTTAGGCCATCATTTTTGAAGCAAAACCGCACAGCAAGCAATGGAATATTTTAAAAAAACATCTTAATGAACATATCACCATTCATTCGTCTCTTTCCTGTTTCAGTGCTCTTGATAAATTGAGCTGAAATATCTGTGTAGCTCTTATCATCTGTGCGCAACAGGGGCTGTCAGAGGCATGATCGAGAGCAGCCCAAGCCAAGCAGAGTAAGAAGCAACAGATTTCACCCTAGGCAACATTTTCTTTTCCTCTAGAAAACACTATATATACTATTTGTGGATCTCTTGGCGAGGTGATCTTTCCTAGGAAACTTGCCCTCGCCAGAACTCCCCTGCATCCAGCCACTTGCTCAAACAGGGACTCCTCTCTTCACTGCCCACCCTCATACTAGGTCAGGAGTCAGAACCCTGCGCTTCTCTCCAAGGCTCCTCCCAGGGCATCAGAGTAGAGAGGGCGGAAACAAATGAAAACAACTGAAAGAACCACCTTCTCAAATGTCAGGACCCTGACATTTGAATCACGTCATTTAAAATGAAGCCTCATAAATTTTAGACCCAAGCCATAATACTTTAAGTTACCATAATACTTAAAGAAAATATCTCTGACAACATAAAAGACATCTGTCAAATGCATAAGCATCAAAAATTAATGAAGCTTAAGTGGATTAGTGTGAGTATCCATGCTATAGGATTTGAGAGAATCTACCCCAAAATAATTATTTTTTAAAATATACTGCAGATTATCCATAGCTAATGGTTCTGTAGAATAAACTCTATTGCTATTAAATCATTAAACCACAAGTGATAACTATTGCACTTTTAAAATTCTAAGGTGCAATATTTTTAAACATTTTTACACCTAAGAGATCAGGACGCATCTTATAGTCACTGGCGTATTGTGGTTTTATTGGCAAATTTTTAGTCACATAAAACAACAATGCAGCTTATATTCAACGATGTCTTTGATTTGGTGATATGTGTAATTATCACTGATAGGAAAAAACTTTAGCATGAAGCATTTCAACTAACTAATCATATTTTGAGTGACTTACTAAGTACAAGGCATTGGGTTTAGGTGATGGGGAGGCAAAGATAAATAAACAGAATGTATCCCTGATTTCAGAGTTGATAGTATAGCAATGGCCAGTCACATATAAATAAATAAGTTAATGCAAAATGTAGTGCTGTGGGAGGACAGAGGAGGGAGAAAGTCATCCTGATCGAGGGATTAGAAAATAAGGCCCAGGGAGGAAGTAATTTTTTAGATAAGTCTTAAACAATGACAAGGTTCCCATTATGTACATTTGGTGCAGGTGGATAGAGATATAGAAGGTCGAAGAAGTAGGATCTAACCTAAAAAAGAGAAGCAAATCCATAGGTTATGGAAATTGCTCAAGAAATATCAGAGAGCTATGACAGCATTAACTGAATAAAGCAACCAGCTGGCAAGCCCAGGGTGGGCAGGGATGGGTGGGGTGGAATTCAGATTGGTGGGGGCGTGTTAAGTTTGAGGCCTTTATAGGACATTGTAGTGGGCATTTTTTTTAATTTTTATTTATTGATTTTTAGAAAGAGAGAGAGAGAAATGGATTTGTTGCTCCACTTATTTATGCACTCGCTGGTTGCTTCTTGTATGTGCCCTGACCGGGGATCGAACCTGCAGCCTCGGCGTATAGGAATGACATTCTAACCAACTCAGTGGCCCGGCCAGGGCCTACATTTGCCATTTTTGAGTGCTCATGCCACACTGGGGGTTCCCCACTGTGTAAGTCTTGTTAGAAGGCAGATCCACTTCCTGCTACAGAAGTAAAAAAAAGCCACATTTGTTTTCCTGCCTCTCTTGCTGCTAGGATACAGTTGTGAGGCTAGCTTTGGCCAAAAAGACATTCCTGTCCTGAGGTTTGAATCTGAAGTTAGTGATACAAAAATGCAAGGCTAGGAAGGAGAGAATTCTTTTAGAGGTGATGGCAGTGGCAGGATCCAGCATTCAGCAGTTTTGCTGAGTGATTTTGGCCAGAGTCCCAGCTACGAAACCTCCCTACAATCTTGTCTGCTTTCCAACCCAGATTTACAGCTTTCCCAAGGATGCTGGGAGATAGCCAATATCTTTACAATATGTTGCTTTTCTGCTTAAATCCGTAAGAGTCAGTTTCTGTGGTTTGAAATGTAAGAACCCTGGTGCTACAGACATACATCAGAAGATGTCTTACCCAGACTTGGAAAAAGCACACAGCACAGAAGGAAAGTCAGCCTAAAGAACTAAACAGAGGAATCATCTGACTCGGATTGAAAATTAAAGCTAAGAGAGAAAATGCAGATACAGAGAAGAGATGGAGGAAAAGAATGGCATTTTGGAGGTGGGGTGTGGATGGAACAAGAACACTGAGCACAACTGAGAGAAGGGAAGGGGCAGTCAGAGGGCCATAGAAAGCACATATCCTGAGGACCTACTATGGGCCAAGTATCTTGCATAAGCTAACTCATTTAATATTTATAAAAATTTAGTAGGTATTACTATCCTGACTTTTCAGATGATGAAATGAGATGCATAGACATGAATTAAATAACTTTATGAAAGTGAAATGAATCAGTGGTGTGACGAGGATTCAGACTTGGATTTGTCTGATTCCAACATCATACTATCTCCATGCCAGGAGCTTCAGTAAAGGACTTCGGCACAGAAGCCAGAGATAAGGCCTTACTTAGTGCCGGGGTTCTCAACGTTGGTCACATATTGGAAATATCTAGGAAGACATGGAAACTGCTAATGCCTGGGTTCCACCCCCAGAGTTTTCAATGTAATTAGCCTGAGGTGTGACCTGGGGATTGGGACTTTTAAATGCTTCCTAGGTGGTTCCAATGTGCAGTGAAAGTTGAGAACCACTGTGGTAGGTACTATTTCAGCAGAGAAGTGAAATGGCTTTGAAGAGTGAGTGGGAAGTTAGGCTACTGAGGCCACTAGCGCTGAAGTCAAGTATTGATAGGGAACACTGCAGTGGGGGGAACAGATTTGGGAGACATGAGTTTCTAGGTGGTTGAAAAGTGAATTGGAAGTGGACACAGAAAGTGATTGTAGACTATTGTTACTGTAATAACTGTGGGGGTGAAGGAAGGTTGACGGGTAGGTAGCCACTCAGGAGGCTTGTAGGGTAAGAACATGCTTTGGAAGGGTGAAGAGCAATGAGAATATCTGCAGGCTGAGAGAAAGGGGCCCATGAGAAGTGAGAATTGCAGATAAAGGGGAGAGGGTTGAGCTCCTGCAGGAGATGAAATCTGATATTCAAGAGGAGAGAAAGGTTAACTTTAGGAAAGGAAGAGGAAACTCTTTAATAAAGGAAGAAAGAATATTTTTTTGTGTCAGAGAGGGATGAGATCAGTGGTGGGAAAATAATCGTGGGAGAGCTAAAGAGAGTGAAAGCATGGGATTGGAAAATTGACTGTAAGGGATGGAATAAAGGAGTCAAAACAAAGGAGTTAAAGAACAGAGATCACATAAAAAGAATCTCAAGTGCACTTAATCATTAGGGTCACATGACTTTCTCAAATAATATTTGTGCATTTTGAGAAAGTGAGAAAATGGATAAGGGAATTTACCCAGAGCGGGGGGGCTGCCCAGGCTGAGTGGTAGGACAAGGGAAAGAGGAACATTGGGGTGCCGTTGAGATCACATACAGATGTACATTTGAAATCTAAGCAATGCTATTTACTTTGACATGAAATTTAGTATACTAAAATTTACATGAGCCCCCATCACTGACTTGGCACTTAAATATGTAAAATACATACATCCATGTTGAAATCGACATGCATTCAATGACAGATCCTGATGGCTCTCTAATAGAGGAAGAACGGGGTAAAGGTGGTAAGTTCCTTTGCTGTATTTGATATAACCCATATGCATGTATTTCTCCAGTAAAAATGATGTTTAATTAAAAAAATAAGAAATGATTAGAAGTGATTAGACCAGTGACCAGATCCCTAAATAATTAATTTGTTAATTCATCTTTCCTGGTTTCAGACAGGCCACATTTCAGGCACTGGCTAAAACATGTAGGTTTAGATATACATAAAAATCACCCCCACAAACATAGACTGTTTGTTCCATTGGTTATGCCTTTTCTAATTCAACCAGGAAAAGTACTTTCTCAAACATGGCTCAAGCTGATGTCTCTGTCCCTTTTCCTAATTCAGATCTCTGAAGTTTTGATGAACTTCCCAATTATTTCTCAAACCTCATTCTAGCCCCAAACCACTTCATAAATTTTATTAGTGATACTGCTTTTGAGAAATGTTCCTCCAAATGGCATGAACTTGGTACTTTGTTCTTTAAAATGTTCTCTTTCAACCTCTCCGCCCCCCATCCCCTTCCTTTGGTCTTTTGGTTAGAAAACTCCTTTAGGACGCCATTGAAGAATCTAGGCAGGCTTTCTCTGGACAAATGGTCCCATAATACCCTGGTCCCACTTCCTATTTCACACCATGCATCCCAGTTGTAATTATTTGTCTAGAGTCTGTCTGCCCGGCTAAACTATAAAATCTACTAGGTAAGGACCATGTCTGGCATATCATAAATATTCAATAAATATTTGTTGAGTATTTGAAAGAGTAATTGTGAATGGGAAACAGATTTTATGGGAGAGAAACCAAGGCAGGAAGGCTCACTTAGGAAGCTATCATAGTTAACAGAGGGAGCAGACTCCAGCTACGTCTACTTAATTCCTTTACCATTTTCATGCACACTGCCCCCATTGGGCTTTCCCTCCCAAAAGCCCGCACCTGCATCTCTAGGTCTGAAGCCTGCTCTCAGGCTGCCAGAGCCCACCCTTTGCCCATTTCCAGGGAGTAGGCAGGGCCTGGGAATTGATGTCCCCTAGGGGCGGCCATAAAGTAACAAAGGACAGGTACCAAACTTAACACTTCAGTTTGCTTGCCTTGTCCAAAACCAGGCCAAAGCAAACAATAAGTTGTTTAGGGATAAATGTATAGGCAGCAAAAGGGAACGATTAGCACAAAATTCAGGATAGTATTAACTCTGTGAGGAAGAGGCGGAGGGCATGATTAGGGAGTAGCATCTAGGGGCTTCCAAGACACTACTAACATTCTCTTTCTTGAGCTGCCTAATGCAGGTATGATGCTCAGTTCACTGTTTTTTGTTAAACTGTATATGTGTTTAAAGGAGAGGGAGGACAACACCAACCACCCAGTAGGCTAAAGGGGAAATATAACAAGAGGAAGAATTTCTCACACCAGAGGAGCATTGAGATGACTGTGAACAGAAGGCAAAGAAAAACAAACAAACAAACAAACAAGAATAAGGGCAAGAGGGTAATCTTCAAGAGAAGTGCTGCAGATTGCACTAGCCTTGGGAAAATTTTGGCTGATATGATCCAGCAATCCCATTCCTAGGGAGAGCCCAACAGAAATAAATACACATGTTCACCCATGGATGTATATAAGAATGCTTAGGAATGGAGTTCCGACACGTGCTACCACATGGATGAATCTTTCAAACACTGTGCTAACTGAAAGAAGCCAGTCACAAAAGGACAAATAGTATAGGATTCCACTTATCTGAGATACTACAAATAGGCAAATCATAGAAACAGAAAGTAGAGTAGAGGTTATAAGAGGCTGGGAGAAGGGAGGAATGGGGAGTTATTGTTTAATGAGTACAGAGCTTCTATTTGGGAGGACAAAAAATTATTTCATACTATTTTCTATGGGTATAAATGGAAAATACAATATTTTGAAAAAAATACAAATCAATCTTTTCTGTTTTGATATTGCTTTGAAAATGGTTTTTAATTGGCAAAAAAGTCTGCTCATTGCCAATGGGGATGAGATGTGGCATTGAATTATTACACATTTCATTGTATAATATTAAACTATTATAAAAACTGTTGGGGATGGAAGGAACTTTAGAGTCATCTAGTCCAACCCTCAAACTAGATACAAAGTCTTCTATGCAACAACATATGATTTTCTGCTTGGACAATTCCAGAGACCCCCGCCCAAGGTTCCCAAATCCGTTGTTGAATCACTGTTATTGCTATAAATTTCTTCCTTAGATGAACTAAAGTCAGACTTCCTGCCACTTCGCCACTGATTAGAGTTCCACCCTCCAAAACATCATAGACTAAGTTAAATTATTTTTACATATGATATAATAGTAGACAGTGTTCAGTGGAATAGCCATGGGTTCAAGTTACCCATCTCTCCTATTAACTAGTTGACCTTATTTTTCTCCTATTACAAAATGGAGTAAAAAGATCATCTTGCTAAATTGTTGTGACAATTACAGATATTATATAGTAAGCACCAGAAACAGATCCAGTTCCTCATAACAGAAATTCAATAAATTGTACCTTTTAAAAAATTATATGTGAAGATAATATATCTCCCCTTTGTCATTTCTTCTCCAGGCACCTTCCAAATACTTTAAAGTACTCTTTATATTTGACAGGCTCTCCAGATCTTTCACAGTCCTGGATCTTGTCTTTTTGATACCCTCCACTTAGATACCATGTCACATTAAACTGAATACATTACACGCAATATTATCTTACTGCTCACTGGACGATTACTTTAATCTAGACCAGTGCTTTCCAATAGAATTTTCTGTGATGAGGGAAAATTCTGTATCTGCACTGCTGAGTATGGTAGCCAACAGCAACATGCAGCTGTTGAGCACTTGGAATGTGGCTGGTGTTTCTGAGAAATTGAATTTTTAATTTAACTTATTTTAATATAATTTAAATTTAATTGGCCACATAAGGCTAGTGGCTACCATATAGGACTGTGTAGATCCAGACATTTTACTGCCATTAATGCAACCTGAACCTGTATGACCATCTTAGAGTCCATTTCATACTGAGAGCTATGGTCAGCTATTTTAGTTTTTACTTCATAAAATCTAGTTTTTACTTCATGGCGACTATTAATGTTTGATCCAGTTTCCCTTCACCCTATAATTATGAAATCTTTTTTCTGAATCACATTGGAACATAACTTCAGGGAACCTCAGTTTCCTCATCTGTATAATAATAATATTGCTTGTATTTTGTACCTTACACAGTTGAGTTAGAGAGTCAGAAATTTAATATGTATGAAAAAGTTTGGAAGGCCATAAAATGCTTTACACAGTAACCATTTCAGCATCACTACTACTGTTAAATGTTATAGTTCAGTCTCTCAAGATATTTATTAATCTGGATGCTATCTTTTACTTGATTAGATTTTGACTGCTTCACGATATATAAAAGTCCTGGGTCCATTAAGGCTCTCCACGTCTCTAGATGCAATCTAGCCCCACAAACTGGCCTCATAAAGCTTACTTACATCAATATTTTAGCTCTTGCTCTTACCTTTTTCACTCCATGCTTTAGCTACACTGAGCTATATGCCCCCTCTTGCCTCTATGTCTCCACACATGCTCTTCCTCCCCCTGAAACTCTGTGATCCCCTACTTGTTCCTCACCTGGGAGAGTGATGTAGTTCTACTCTTAGGGAAATGGCTCAGGGGCTGTATTAGTTTGCTAAGGCTGCCATAACACAGTACCACAGTCTCAGTGGTAAAGTTATTTTCTCACAATTCTGAGGGCTAGAAGCCTGAGATTAAGGTGTCAGCAGGGTTGGTTTATTCTAATCTCTCTCTCCTTGCCTTGTAGATGGCTGTGTTCCAGTATCTTCACATGGTCTTCCCACTGTGTGTATCTGTGTCCAAATTTCCTCTTGTTATAAAGAAAGCAGTTATATTGAATTATGGCCCACCTATTTGTTTTATAGGTATTTTGATAACTACACTTCAGTATAATTGGTTTACTTTGCAATCCTGCATAATTAATTCTACACATTTAAAAACATTATTCTAAGAAGGGAGTTGATAGGCTTCATCATATGTCAAAGGGGCTCATGGCACAAAAAAAGGTTGAGAACCCCTGACTGATGAACCTGACCACAGATGGCAGCCCAGTCAGAGGTGAAACTAAGCCAATTCAGCCAAGGCAAGATAGGTAACCCATGATGTTGGGTATAAAGTTTTTAATACAATGTCTAATTTATTTATAACTTGAGATAAGGGGTCCCCATTGTGTATATTGTGCTTCCCAAAACTTATAAACACTAAGATTCCTTTTCTTTTACATCAGCTCAATCTGGCCTCAACTGTGCCCTCTTTATCAGATCCTCAACTTGGGCAGTGCCTCCTCTCTGCCAACCTGGCCCTCAAGGTCCCTCAGTCCTGAATCAGTACTTTGGATTCCTCAGCTAAGCTTTGTCCCTGAAGAGGCCAATGACCCCAGATTTTTCTGAGGAAAGTGATTGAGTCTGTTGCTTGAGAGGAGGAGGGTACTGAGAGTAATGTGTGTGTGGAGGGGGGTGCGTATAAACTTGGCATTACCAATTTCACAGCCCACACTCCAGCAATGTTTTGCCTGTTCCACCCTAATCTTGAAGTTTCTAATTGCTTTCTCCTACCCCAAAATCCTTGGCAGCTGTATTTATGCTCTTATTGTCCTATCTGTGGAGCAGGGGTAGATCCAGTTTTTGCGGAGTCATGATGCTTATACACTTTGGGGACCTTCTTTAAGAAAAAGGTCACAAAACTACAAGTACAAAATTAGGCACAGGGCCTTAGAAAGGACCGATGCAACTGAGGGACCCTGAAGCTTAAGTTCCTTTCAGTACACCTGCTTTTGCAATAGGCTCTAGCAAACAGAAAGAGGACTATAGTTGGAGTTAGATTTTGAGGCCCTAATCTGTTACTTGCCAGCCTGGAATACTTCCATGATCAGAGAGGCTAGGAGAAATGCTCCAGCAACCTAGGAGCATAGGGACCCAAGTATCTCCACAAGACATCATCCTTAGAAGGTTTGTTTGAGAATCTAATATGACAAGTGATGTGAAGAAACTTAATAAATTGAAAAGTGTGAATAAAATTTGAATTGTGGTTTTATTACATTCTAAGCAGTCGTCTTACAGAGAGGCCTCTCTTTGCAGCCAGGCCCTTGGCCACCAGACACCTCAGAGAAGATGTAATGGAAGCTATGGGCAATGCCCTTCCTCCATGGCTAGACCACAATGAGAGTCAAAGTCACCATTCCTTCTACTCTTTTCCTCTTGATTTGCATCCACAATTATCTCTATACTAACCAAATTTTAAATAAAAAGAAAGTAGAATAGTAAGTTGCAATTTTTCACCTATAAAATTAGCATATAGGTGGGAATATTACAGTTTTCTTAGAAAGCAATTTGAGACACTGTTAAGAACTTAAAAGATGAATATGGATATCTAGCCTAAGGAAATAGAGAGACCAATGAATGTTTCTACAGGCTTATTTATCATTCTGAATAATTGAATCCTATATGTACAATGCTCAATATTGAGTGAATGAATAAATAAATCATCATACACTAAAATAATTATAGTGTGTTAAGATAATGGGCTAATATGCATTTATTAATATAATGCTTTAATAAATGAATGTTTATGATATAAAGTTATAAAAATTATATGCAGTGTTAAGTCTCAAAGTTGAAAGAAAACACAGTAATAGGTTAACACTGATTATCTGAGGGTATTGGTTTTTGAGTAATTTTACTTCCTTCCTTCCTTATTCTTTTATGTATTTTCCAACCTTTCCACTATAGACACATGCCATGATTATAATCAGGAAAGAAATGTTTTTAAATGAAAGAACTTTACTTGTATACATATATACATAACCCATAGACACAGACAATAGTGCAGTGAAGGCCTGGGGAGGGAGCAGGAGCCGGGTGGAGGGAGCTCAATGGGGGGGAAAGGGAGCATCTGTAATACTTTCGACAGTAAAGGTAAATTTAAAAATATAAAAAAATAAAAAATAAGAATAAATTTTAAAAAATGAAAGAACTTGATCTGAAAGTGGAGATACCTATTGCTCATAACAATCTTGGTTTCAGATGCACTTTATTATCAGTATCAACTAACAGACTAAGACTTTGCTGGCAAGTGCCTGGATCAGGTTTGCTAGGATTTAAAAAAAGGCCTCTGTCTGAGGGCAGTAGACAGGAAGAGCTTAGTTTTCTAACATGGGAAAAGAATGGGCAAATGGAGCCTGATTCTATAGCCTGCCTGCCTTTAAAACTGTGTGCTACTTGTGTAACTGCTCATGCTTGGTTGAAGGATCAAGGGGCACCCTGCCGATCCTCACATGGCAAGAACTTAGATGGTAATTTCAGGCCACAACAGATGGGAACTGTAAGCACAGAAGGTCACTCAAAATATTAGTTGCTTTATCTCTGTACAGCTATGAAGAGAGAGAAGTGTTGCAGACCTGCTGTAAGACAGTGCATTTGGTTCATTCCAGAACACTCCTATCAGTATGTTCAAAGGGCAGAGCACATACGAGGGCAGACTTTCAATTAAGTTACTCACAAAAAAACATTTGGACCAAGGGCAAAAAATGACAGCCTGGTCAAAAGTTAAAGAACATTAAACTGGGGGTTTCCATATAGGTGTAATATCACAAAGTCCTACAAATACAAAATGTATATTGGAAAAAGCATGTTATACTGTTGTACTTAGCAATTCAGGGCCTTAAATGATTCAGGATGCAGTTTAAGTGAAAAAATGTTTAAAATATTTGTAGCATAAATCTCAAAGTGCTCATATTTGCCACTGAAAATTTCTTTAGAGATGAATTTTCCATTTTAGGACTGAGATGGTGCCAGCTTTTACAGGTAAAAAGAAAGTGTGTTTCAGTAGTGAAGTATGAAAAATGTTTTCCAGATCTTAATAAGATGATTGAGTCTATGAATAGGGTACTTTTAAATGAATGAAAAGTGATGAAGTCATGGGATGTGAATTAACTTTAGAATACATGAATACATGAAACCAATTCGCCTTTGAAAACCATGGCTCATATTTTTTTCCCTGCCTTTAGCTGAATTTAATGAGGACCTTTGAAATTTTCATGCCTCCATCATTCAAAAGGCCTCTCAAAATATGCTTCATTATGGAAGGGTGATACCATCATAGTCAAGTAATTAGATGAGGGAGAATAAAAAATGACATATAAAATTGAGAGAAAAGAGAAATAAAAATAAATCATTTAAAAGTTTGTAGATGCTTGTTTTTTATTTAGGATAAACTTGAAGAAGGGGTTATTAAAAATAGGCAAGGCATTTATAAATAAGAATGTTTATTTACTGTATTTTTTTGAAACTTCGTGTCTGATGTCTTGACATCTAAGTGATTCATAAACTATTTCTATCATAGACAAGTTGTCAGAGGAGTAAAAAGTGAATGGATTAAGAAATGATCAAACTAGATTATTTTATGCTTAAGTAAACACAACTCTGATATTTTTATTGATGAGAGTATTACAGATGTCCCCCATTTCCCCCCTTTACCCCCTTCCACCCATCTCCTACCCCACCCCAGGCCTCCACCTGTCCATTATCTGTGTCCATGGGCTGTGCATACATGCTTATAAGTTCTTTGGTTAATCTCTTCCAGCCCTCCTTCCCGCCTTCGCTCTGAGATCTGTCTGTCTGTACCATGCTTCCATGCCTGTGTCCTATCTTGTTTGCCAATCTATTCTGTTTCTTAGATTCCACATATGAGTGAGATCATGTGGTATCTGTCTTTCTCTGACTGGCTTATTTCACTTGGCATAATACTCTCCTTTTAGGCCTTACATGACTATATGAAAAATGTTGACTGAGGATATGCTTTTAGGACTAAAACCAACAAAGAATTTGAAAGTTAGAACTTCCAAACTGTATGGACCACTTCCTTAAAGAAAGTAATTGTAAAGCGCTTGTAGACTTGGCCAAGGCTTTCTTGATCACTCAAGCAGTTTAAGTGACATTAGTTTTTGAGTGTAACACCAATGCAGAGCTTGGGCTATGTACCTACACTGTGAAGTGAAGCAAGGAGATAGAGAATCTCTAAATACATTCCTTCTTTTTAAGTGTCTGTGCAATGTAGTAAACATTTCTTTGGGTGCCTATTATGTGTCAAACACTGGAAGACCATGATAAATAATAGAAAGTCTCAACCCAAGTTGCTCATAGCTCATGCTGGCCTGCTTCAGACCCAACCCAAATATGTAAACAAAATGATGTACCCTTTGGTAACCATTGCCTTACTTCTTAATCCTCAACTCAATATGCCCTATGATTCAAACATCTGGTCACAGGTGATTAGATCACTGCTGGACATATGGCCCGGGCTGGGCCAACCAATCAAATTCTCTTCTGAATATAGGAATTAAGACTGGATGTTGAATTCAATTAGGAATGGTGGACACTTGAACAGAAAGGACATGTGAAATCAGAACTAAAGCCAGTATCTTGATAATTAAGCCTCTAGAATGAAACCCAAAATTAATGACCTGACACTGCTTCCCACCAAAGCATCCTGGCTTCTCTAATCAGCCTACTCCCAAGAAAAGCTATGTCTATATCTATGGCTATTAACTCATTTTTCTCCTACCACTTTCTCCTTTCCACCTAAATAAAAATTTTCCCATCTTCAAGGAATAACCTGAAGCCCTACTTCTTGACCATTCTGGACAATTTATTTCTCAGAAACTCTAGTAGTAGTGGTAACTATAATTATAATAACAATGGCAATAATAATAGCCAGCCCCATATACTATGTCTGGGAAACTGTTATAAGCACTATACATATATTACTAATATTTATAATAACAGCTGGAACAATTATTATCACCATTTTATAGATGAGGAAACAGACAGAGAAGGTGAAGTAATTTTCTCACTAAGAGATGAAACAATATATAAAGACCATACATGTTAGATTTCATATACTGTCTCATGTTTACATACACTACCTCCTTTAATCTTTACAGAAACCCTATTAAGTAGCTATTATTATCCCCATGTTGAAGATAAGAAAACTGAAGCCCAAAGAAGTAAAGGACATTATTCAAGGTTACACAGAGAGTATGTGACACTTCAAGATTAAACCTAAATTGTATATCTATGACACCTTGATTCCTAAGTACTAGACTACTTGTAAGGTCTTGAGGATCAGGGCTACATCTTAGCCTTTTGGACACAGTGCTGACAAAAAGAAATATCAATAAACAGAAAATAAAATGCTCTAAAAATATTTGTTCTAATAAGGGGTCTAAAAAAATGTTGGGATGTTAGCCAAAACAATAATTTTTTTACTTATGATAAAAATGAAAATTACACCTTCCTCTGAAACCATAAAGCTCCTAAAAGCTAATTAGCTATGTGTTATTATTTTGATGCATCTCTGCACTTCTTAATCTAACTGCAAAATATTATTACATCAGCCATTCTGTCTGTGGCAAAATAAGGAAGGATAACACAGCCCCAAACGTTGCTTATCCTTGAAAGATTTTTAGCTTGATATTTTGCTATTTGTCTCTTGGCTTATTTCAGCCAGGATAGAAAGGAATGATTATTGTGTGGGTGTTTTTGCCTCATTTCCTTAGCAGTAGAACCATATTTCATCCATCTATCGAGGGTTGAGAAACCTCGGCTTAGCAAAGGAAGTAAACACAACCCCCTTTCAATAGAAAGGAAACAGATCAAGTTGTACCTGACATTCAAGGAGCCCAAGAGAGTCAAGTCTCTACCAATTAGAACAAAATTGAATCTAGTTCTTTCTGCAACTATTTTAAGGAAGGTTTGAGGGTGAAGTTTTCTGAACCTTCTGTTCTGTTGAGAAATGATGGGAAAGCTATTGTAGATAGCCAAGGGATTAGCAGAAATGAGAATGAAGTTTTGGCTCTCAGAATTGAAAGAAAACTTGACGGTCATTTATGTTTAAATATCTTCCACAATGTTTCCACCAGCAGTCGTTGCCTATTCTTAAAAGAATTATAGAAAATGCTTAGATTTCAGAATTGATAAAATTCCATTTTGGGGTGGCTCAGTTCTTATTGGAGTGAAACACTTCTTCCTATCCAGTCTCTCACAGTAATAAATCATTCCTCTAAGGTTACCATAGCTAGATTTTATTATCATTACATTTATTACTGTTTTGTACTTGTATAAAATAATATCACAGTCTGTATCTACTAACAAAATATTTGACAAGGATTTTCTATGCATATAAAATTATGTTAATAGGTACTGTTTATTGGGCCATTATAATAAGAGTTTATAAACATTTATTTATTATTATTGAGACAGGGGATCTTTGAGGCATAATACTAAGCACATTATAGATATTGACTCATAAAATCCTCACAGTCATATGAGGTAAATGTCATGATCTCTTTATTGCAGATGAGAAAATTAAAACTCAAATAAATTCATAGTCTTGCTCAGAGTCCTATAGCTAAGTGGTAGAGCCAGGTTTCTCTAGATCCTAAGTTGGTGCTCAAAAAAAGAAAAAAAACAACAACAACTGCTCCAACAGTCTCTAACACCTCCCAAATCAAGATACTAGCTCTATGCAGAAACTCTATGTAGACACTTCTGTTTATTGAATCAGATGCTTCACTCACAAGGCTTTACATAGTATTTGATAGATAAGCTCTGTGTGTTTGTTAGCTTGTGTATGTATATATGCTTAACAGTAGCCAAGTACTTAGAAAAAATAAAAATCTAACTTCACAAAAACAGGTATTTTGCCAATGCTGCTAGAAATCACCAGGGGTGAGTATCCTCAGTTCACGCCATATTGGCAGACAAGAAAATATCACAACTTTTATGGCTGTAGTGACTATCCCCTCTTTTAGGCTCAAGTACACCCTGAATCACTCTTCTCCACTTTCTTTGTGCCAAGGGGCAGAGAAACATTGATTTGACATGAAGTCAGCCCAATATATCCCATCCAGAGTGGCATGTCCCTTCAGCGTTACAAACCACAAATAATATCTAAAGGTAAAAGAAAATAAGAGAAAGTTTCTGTTCCACCTGATATCACAGTAACTTACTTAAAAAATTTTTCTAGATTTTGAAACCTTATGAAATATGTAGTGGATCACCTTGATGTTGCTTCAGGTATTCTTACAGCCACTGTTATCAATAAGCTTGTCTCTACAGGAGTCATATGTTTCAGTTGCCAATTCCACAAACCTCTAACCAGTGTCTTAAGTCAATATTTTAAAATGTGATTGCTTATTGTGTTACTGTACTGGACCTCATCTGTAAAGCTTATGTAATTGTCTGCTGTGATTATTTGTTTGCAAATTCATGTGGCTTACTGAACACCTTGCAAATTAAGGCACCTTCTTGGCAACAAAATTACTCTCCAAGAATCTTTTAAACACAAGAAGACTGTTCTTTGTTTGTTTTTTTGTCTAGAGATTATAAAAAGAAATTCTACCAAATCTCTTTAGAACTAAGAACTGAGCAGAGTATTCAAAGCTATGGTCCATACCCATTATCTAGTATCTTAGTCATATTTCACATTCATTAGGAATCCCGGATTAGAAAGTGGCTGCTGAACTGCATAACACCCATGATGATGGCTATAATAAAATAAAAAAAAGAAAAAGAAAAGAAAAGAAAGTAACAAGCATGGGAGAGGAAGTGGAGAAACCGGAACATTCATACATTGCTGGTGGTGATGAAAAATGGTGTAGATGCTATGGAAAACAGTTTGGTAGCTCCTCAATAAGCTAAACATAGATTTACCATATGACCCAGCAATGCCACTCCTAGGTATGTAACCAAAGGAATTGAAGGCAGAGATTCAAAGAGATATGTATATGCTAATATTAATTGCAGCATTATCAACAATAGTCAAAAGGTGGAAACCACCTAAATGTCCATCAGCAGATGAACAAAAAAACAAAATGTAGTATATCCATACAATGGAATATTATTCAGCCTTAAAAAGGAATTAAGTATCCCAGCTGGTGTTGCTCAGTTGTTGACAGTCAATCCATGAACCAGGAGGTCATGGTTAGATTCCCAGTCAGGTTAAATGCCTGGGTTTCAGGCTCGATCCCCAGCAGGTGGGAAGGAGGACGCAGCCAATCGATGATTCTCTCTCATCATTGATGTTTCTCTCTCTCTCTCCCCCTCTCCTTCCTCTCTGAAATCAATAAAAACATATTTTTTTAAAGGGGAATGAAGTACTGATATATGCCACAGTATGGATGAACCTTGAAAACATTATGGGAAGTAAAATAAGCCAAACGAAAAAGGATAAATACTGTATTATTGAACTTATATGAGGTATCTAGGATAGGCAAATTCATAGAAGCAGAAAGTAGATTAAGGTTAACAGGGGATTGGGGAAGGGGAGAATGAGGAGTTATTGCTTAATATTTTCAGTTTCTGTTTGGAATGACGAAGAAATTTTGGAAATAGATAGTGGTAATGGCTGCACAACATTGTAAATGTAATTGATACTACTGAACTTACACTTAAAATTGTTAAAATGTCAAATTTTATGTTATTTATATTTTACCATAGTTTTAAAATATTAATAATATAATATACCAAAATGGGTATATTTTATGGTATGTGAATTATAACTCAATAAAGCTGCTAAAACAG
Source organism: Miniopterus natalensis (assembly GCF_054644295.1). Lineage (NCBI taxonomy): Eukaryota > Metazoa > Chordata > Mammalia > Chiroptera > Miniopteridae > Miniopterus > Miniopterus natalensis. Next base: position 95,590,612 of record NC_142103.1, on the reverse strand, counting down.
AAATTTGCTGCTAGATTAGTAATGGTAACTATGATGACAATGATTGATGAAAATTCTAACAAGAGCAACAACTACCATTTGGAAACTATCATACTAGGAACTTTATAGCGCTTTACTTCTCAATAGTTCCTTAAGTTAAACATAACAGTATTGTCTCACTTTTCACATAAGGTGCAGGAAACTCAGGTACCTCATGCAACTTAATCAGGGTCACTGAGATAGTAAGTGATGGAGCTGGGATTTAAATTGAAGTATATCTGATTCCAAAATTCCTGCTCAAACTTCCTCACCGGACCTATATCCCTTGAAATTTGGAGCAGTTATGTATGTTCCTATAACTCTAAAAAAGGAAGTCTAATGCCTTCATGTGAGCATTTCAAGTTCCAGAATGATGCTGGTCTTAAGCCATATACATCTCTGAGATGAAATCTGAATTGGGATGGAAGCTATGGGGATGTCTACATGTATGGTGGTCTAATAGGGACTGGTAGAGACAGAATGTTGTCAAACTTAAGAACTTGTGTTTTGTTGACAGACTTGAATTTCTAGCATGCTTCTGACACTCTCCAGCTGTGCAGTTTTGTGCAAGTCACTAAACTCCTCTAAGACCCACTTATCTCATCTATAAGATAAAACTAATACTTCTACTTCATAAGTTTGATGTGAGGATTAAGGGCAATAAAGCCTGCAAAGCATTTGAAACAGTGCCTGGCATAGACTCAACAGGCAACACAGGGCACTTCTTACTGTTGCAATGCAGGATGAGATGGGAGCTTTAGTGAAATGGAATAAAGAGGCAGACACTTTTTTCGTTAGGCAAAACACAGAAATTAGAAAATGAGATAAGGTGAATACTAGAAAAAAATTTGTCTTCTAAGTGTTTTGTTCTCAAGAAGAGAAAGAAATTAAAGCCCTTCTCCAGAGATACACAGGACTGGAAGAATCTGAAGTTACCCTTGAGGATAGAGCCAAAAACACGGGGGGAGGGCAGGCAGATGGAGAAGCTGAGGGCCTTGAGGAAGGAGAAAAAGGGCAGAGGCCACAGCAATAAGGGTAAGTTTGTGTGGACTTTTAGGAGTTTATGGAAAGAGAACAAAATTATTTTATCCTACCTTCCGTATACTCGCTGCGTATTGAAGATAATTGTATAACTTCCTTTCTCTATACCTTTTTAATTTTTTTATTTTAAGAAATGAACTGTGTGTGCATGCCATCCCAGACATTACAGGCATAACTAAGAGATAACTAAGGGGATACAAATATTATCATTAATAGTAGGGAGCACCCAGATTCCAAAGATGACTCAGAGTCAGGACTGAAGAACATATACTGGGCCCTCTCAAATGCTTTCCATGTCTCCTAATAATCTAGGTATTAGATGAAGGGGTTCAGTAAATACACGGGCACCCCTCATCCTGATTCACTTTTTAGTTATAAATATAACATTTACATACAGGAATAAAAATTCAAACTAAACAGAAGGATATAAAAGTAAAGTTTAAAATGTTTCTCCTTCCTACCTTTGTGCCATCACCCAAATCCTAATCTCCAATTTAATGGACAGGGTTTTTTTGTGTTTTGTTTTTGTTTTTGTTTTTGTTTTTGTTTTAATATATCTTTATTGATTTCAGAGAGAGGAAGGGAGAGGGAGAGAGAGAGAGATAGAAACATCAATGATGAGAGAGTCATTGATCGGCTGCAGCCCACAACCTGGGCATGTGCCCTGACCGGGAATCGAACCCTGATCGCCTGGATCCTAGGCCAACGCTCAACCGCTGAGCCACGCCCAGCTGGGCTAATGGACAGTTTTTATGCTTAATTTTTCTGGTGGTTACTTCCATTATTCTAAACCAGTAGTTCTCTAATTTCTGAGTACACAATAATTACCTACAAAGCTTGCTGCTTGCTTAAAAAACAGATTACTGGGCCTCACTCTAAATATATCTGGGGTATAGCCAAGGAATCTGAATTTTAAATAACTGCTGTGGCCAAATTGAATCCAGGTGGTTTATGGAATAACTTTGAAAAAAATGCTGTTATAAATTATACCTTAAATCTCTATATTTTAACCAATCAACTTATTAACATTCCAATATTGAAGATGGGAAATTTTAGCACTCAATCCTCTCTCCTTTCCAGCTTTTAATAATTATATTTTAAGTTTTAATTTCTCTATTGATTGCCATTGTAATTTATAATGCAGCTAAACCTCTACTTACTGATCTAGGTACTTTACATGGTATATATTGACTTTTGAGACATAGCCTCTATTACACTTGTCCCCACCTCTCATCCCTCCTCCACCTCCCAGGCCTCTGTCAGCCCTACCATTACTACAATCAAGTTCACTATGACATGATTCTGGCAACCAAGAGCCAGTAAAAATACTGTTACTTTTTATCATTAATGTAAGTCTTATTTCCTTGCGAATCAAGGTGCATGCCTGTACAATAATGACATTGAATATATCACAAAAACATTGGCACTTACAACCTGTGCTACTGTTCCAACTGCCTAGTTTGAATTGGTTCCCTTGTCTTACACTGTATCAATTGTTCTAAATCAAATCATGTATTCATTTGCTTCATATTTGTGTTATGACTTTCTTATACATATTATTTTGTGGAGACTTTATTTCTTAATGACCAGGAAGATATATCCCTTTATTACCATGTCACTAAGACCATATTTCTTAAACATACTACTACTTCCTGGGTCTGCTGTATCCAGTTCCATCCTTGGAGTTCTTTTAATATAACCCTATATTGTACTGCTCTTAGGAGATCTCTCTTCCCAACTTCCTGTTATTTGAAAACAAACTTAAATAAGTATTTCCAGAATGGAAAATTATCTGAATTTTTACAAGTCTGAAAATATCTTTATTTTCCCTTCGTAAATGATTGGTATTTTAGATGTATATAGAATTCTAGATTCAAAATAATTTTCTAGAACTACATCAAAATTAAAAACTGCAGCAAAGGACCTACAGAATGGAAGAAAATATTTTCAAATCATATATCTGATAAGTAGCTAATATCCAGAATATATAAGGAGCTCCTACAATTCAACAATAACAAAATAACGCAATTTTAAAAGGAGCAAAATACTTAAGTAGATATTTCTCTAAAGTAGATATGCGAATGGTCAACACGCATATGAAAAGGTGCTCAACACCACTAATCATTAGGGAAATGCAAATCAAAACCACAATGAGATATCACCTCACACCTGTTGGCTACTATAAAAAATTAATACTGTAAGAGCTCATTAAATGTTAATCATTGTTAATACTGAGATAACAGTAATAGAAGCCACAGAAATAGAGGTAGTATTGGGGGGGAAAGAGACGAAGATTGAGGGGCTGTTCTTGATGCTCCGGAGGAAGAACAAGAGTGTTTGTCCCCAAAGGGTTCTATTTCTAAAGTACCATTCTTTGCACATGTCTCAGTTTGGTCTGAACTCAAACAACACATATGAATTATACGAGAAAACATTTGGTATGAGATGGTGGTATGAGGTGGCATGAGAATCTCTTTGTAGGAAAAGAACAGTTTTATTAAAAGGGGTTGATAAGCCCATTTTGGGGTAGAATTAATCTAAGATTGCTCAAGTTTCATCCAAAATGAGAGAGGGTCACTGCATATAAATATCAAGTTTGGGAGTTTCCTAGGGGAAGGGTAAAGGAGATGAAGCCTCTGACTAGTGGCCTGAAGAAAGGATTTGGGGAAGAATGAAAGCATCGAATGGAAACATTTAAATGTCTGCAGGTTAGAGGAGCTCAAAAAGAACTTCTAAGGGGCAGTGACATACCTGAATGACAATAGCAATGCTTTTCCTCCTCAGAAGTGGAGGCAGTAAGATATCGCATAAGCTGCCCCTTTAGACTGAAGGATGGAGCAGAGGGAAGAAGGGCATTCCAGGGAGCAGGACCAGGAGCAGGAGCAGGAGCAGGAGCAGCAGGCGCATGTTCCTGAAACTGGAACCGGGTTCGTGTAGGCAGACCCCAGGGTGCGGGCTGGAGGTGAGGCAAAAGGTGACCCAGAGAGAAGGTGGGGAACTGACTGTGAAGAGCCTTCAGAGCTATGCCAAGGGTGTAGAGCTTTGAATGTAAATGCTGGGGCTCACTGAGCAGTTTTCAAGCCCAGAATGTATTCCCATTTAATAGTGCAGAAAGAAAAGTAGTGACATATTTTGGGATAATGATTTGAAGCAAGTCCAAAGGCAGGCCAGCAAACTAATTTGGGACTGTTGTAGAGCCTAAGCCTAAGAAGAATGAGAACCTAGATAAAAGAAAGGGCACTGGGCTGGAGGTGATGTGAGGAACTCGACAGGCCCTGGCCGGTGTGGCTCAGTGGTTAGAGCATTGGCTCCCCTGCACCAAAAGGTCGAGGGTTCGATTCCGGGTCAAGGGCACATGCTTGGGTTGTGGGTTTGCTCTCTGCCCCTGGTTGGGGTGAGTGCAGGACACAATCAGTTGATGTGTCTCTCTCACATTGCTGTTTCTCTCTTCTCTCTCTCTCCCTCTCCCTCTCTTCTACTCTCTCTGAAAAGCAACGGAAAAAATATCATCTGGTGAGAATTAACAACAATAGAAGAACTCAAGACAGAATGGACAGAATTGGCTAGCTTTGGAATAGCAGAGTATTAGTTAGGTAGGCTAAGTTGCAGTAAAATATAGACCCAAATATATATGATGATATGAACAATATAAAAGCTTATTTCTTACACATATCACTGTCCTTGTCTGCTGGAAGCTCTCTTTCATTTGGTGATTTGAGTATTTGTGCTCCTTCTACCTCACGGTCCCACTATGCTTTAGAACTTTGTGAGAGTCAGCAGAAGGGGAGAGAGGGTGAGGGGGCACACCCTCATTTTAAAAGCTTTGTCCAGGAAATGGTGCATAACACTTCCATACATATTCCATTCACTAATACTTAGTATCATGGCCACAACATACTGCAGTGGAGGCTGGGAAATATAGCCTAGTTTCATGCCCAGGAAAAAAAAAAGAAATGGATTTTGAAAAATATCTAAAAGTCTCAGAACAATCAGTGAGGCAAAGAGGGAATCTTTGAATAATTCCTAATATTCAGATTAGCTTACTAGGCAAATGGTGGTATCATTACAGAATATAGGTTTTCTTGGAAGGAGGTGGGGTAATGAGTTAAGTTTAGAACATGTCTATGAAGTACGTGTGTGGAGATATCCACTATATCTGTCTATGCTTATCCTTAAGTATTACAGACATAAGACATTGGTCATTATGCTAATTTACTATCTTATAATATGAACATTAAATGTGTAGCCAACATATGGAAGATTTATTTCAATCAAGTCTCTGAAAACTTTTCCAATGAATCCTTCACAGGCACAGAAGGGAAAAACACAACTTAATATTATTCCAAAGCAGGGAGCAAGTTGATCTCCCATGAAAGCTAAATGATATGTTCTATTCAGATTTGGATTATTACACAGTGTACAGTGCACAAGTGCACAGCCATCCACAATGTAAAGAAAAGAGATGCTGAGCATTGTCCCGGTATGGCAGTGCTTGATTTCAAATCATGAGGAACTGGCAGAGAGGTGGGATTGTTTGCTTATTTATTTGTTTATTTTTCAGAGCTATTCTTTGGAAAAAATATGCCTCATGTACGTGAGGGAGGTGAAAAGGAGCTATTAAAGTATCTGATGCCTGAGAGCAGACTCGCTTCAGTTCTGATTCCCTCAGAGTGAATTGCCTCAATGTGAAATCAACTCTCTGATTCTCAAGTAGCCATATTCTCCCTCATGTGTAAAACCAACTATTAAGACTAGCCTGAGTGTTCTTAATACAACTTGGTAAATCATTAAGATTTTATTGTCCTTGATGATTGTCTTGTGGTCAGAAAATGCCTTGTTACCTCCAAGACAGGTTCTTCACTTGAATGATCCAGGTGACTGGATGAATTAAAACATTTTCATTTTTTCACTTTAAAAAATAATAAAGTATATATGTTTATTATTTATAAACCTGGATAATAATATTTAAATTAAGAATTTTCTGTACCTTTTATGTATCAAACTTTGTTTTATTATTAATTGTGTGATAACATCACAGGATCTGGGTGGGGTGGGAGCATTAAATACCTCACTGGAATCATCACAAAATGGGTAGTTAGGTGAGTCTACATATTTCAACACATTCAGTCAGGGTAAGCTGGGATAATATAATTTGTTAATAAAATGACTATCAAACATGCTTAAGAATTTGCAAAAATGTTATCATGTGGACTATAGGACAATAGAACAAAAAAGCAACTATAAAATAAAAACACTATGGAAACCTGCATATCACAAATATACCCAAGAAGCCAGTTCAAGAGAGGGAGGGGAAAGGGAGAGAGGGAGGGAGGAAGAGAGAGAGAGAGAAGGAAAGGAAGGAAGGAAGGAAGGAAGGAAGGAAGGAAGGAAGGAAGGAAGGAAGGAAGGAAGGAAGGAAGGAAGGAAGGAAGGAAGGAAGGGAGGGAGGGAGGGAGGGAGGAGGGAAGGAAGGAGGGAGGGAGGGAGGGAGGGAGGGAGGGAGGGAAGGAGGGAGGGAGGGAGGGAGGGAGGGAGGGAGGGAAGGAAGGAAGGAAGGAAGGAAGGAAGGAAGGAAGGAAGGAAGGAAGGAAGGAAGGAAGGAAGGAAGGAAGGGAGGGAGGGAGGGAGGGAGGAGGGAAGGAAGGAGGGAGGGAGGGAGGGAGGGAGGGAGGGAGGGAGGGAAGGAAGGAGGGAGGGAGGGAGGGAGGGAGGGAAGGAAGGAAGGAAGGAAGGAAGGAAGGAAGGAAGGAAGGAAGGAAGGAAGGAAGGAAGGAAGGAAGGAAGGAAGAAAATAAATGCTTTTTGCCCTTGGAAATAAAAAAAAAAAAAAACTCTTATACCATAATAGTTTGAGTGTTAGAAAAGACTTCAGCACAAATTGCCAAAATGATATAAATGAAAAAGGCTCTCTTGCTTTTCTTCACAGAACAAATATTTTTCTACTCATACCAATGGAAACCCCAGATACTACATCGCCAGCCAATGTGTGTTTACTTCTCCCGGTTATGTAACCCGTCTTTCCCCTAACTCTCACACTCCGCGGGGGAGTCAGAGTTCTACAAACAGCCTGAGATGAAATCATCATTATTATGGCTTTTGCATGCTGAGCTGTGGCTTGGTCCCATAATTCTAAGGGCTAAACCCATAGAGACAAGAAAAGATTAGCAAAGGCTCTTTGCCACTCTCTCTGTGGGAGTCCACTTGGAGGGCTTCTCTGCTGACTAACCCCCATGGAAACCAAGTGCCAGATTCTGTATCACTACAAAACACAAGGTTGCACTACATACCTCTTTATGTGGCTGCCAGATGGAGCTGCCAGTAGGGGAAATGCCTAGGTCTTGAATCTATATTGCTTCTAGGGTTCCAGGGAAAAAGGATAACCCATTACATGTCAATTGATAGCATGCCCTCAGCCCTTGTCCTTCTCGCTCATTGGGAGCTCATTGTTTCAATTAATTTCCACTTCGATTAATATTCATCAAGTGTCCACAGTGAGCTAGGCCCAGCTGGGGGTGGGGGAGCAAATAAGGACAATCACTCCCTCTGCCCACATTTCTAGTGTGGAATGTATTCATCAGTATGGAAATTTCCTGCACCCCCACTGACCTTGAATGGCTGGTCTTCATGAACTCTTCAGAAATAATTATTAAGCCATCTGCCTTATGTAGACATATATGACCCTAGAGGAATTCTAGTGTGAGTAAGAGGTACATCTGCCTGATAGATCTGCCTTTGCCTGTACCAAGGACCTTTTTATAGAGCTCTCTGTAATAAGATGTTTAGAGGATGCCAACAAATCACAATCCTAACTATAGAAAAAATATGAACATTAAATTTTCCTTTGCAAAAAAAAGAAGAGGAAGAATAATAATGTTGATAGTGAGACTGTATTTGGTGGCTAGTATCAGAGATAACCCCAGTGTCCTCTCAGTACTCTGTGGAACAAGCTGAGTTAAAGGATTTCCAAATGTGAACTGATGAAAATTTTCTAAGTTTCCTTTGCTCTGAAATTTATTACATAATATTTATCAGTGGCAGACAGTCAGTGGTAATCCCATGTACACTTTTCAAGATAAAACAGCAAACCTGAATTAACTCTAGTCTGTTAGCTTTAGAGCTATCTACATATGCAAATAAACAAGCTTTTACTGTATTTTCTATATTTGAAACTTGCATATTGATAGGTAGACATGAATATTTTTATGTAAGTCCACACCAAGTCTGAGGTATTTTAAGGCTATTCTGAACCATTCTAAATTATTAATTCTGGTTTAAGGGAAGCAATAAAAATTATTCAGTTTCTATAGGAAACTAATTTTGTTAACTTTCTCAGTAATAGATGCAAAACTCTCTGGGATCCAGTACTTTCTAAATGTCCATTGTTTATTCTGCTAGCTTCAAACTGAAGGTAAAAGTCTGCATCACCAATAGCCCTTCTTCACAGTTAATGGGTGCCTCAATTTTTCATAACATACAATAGTATTCCAAACTAGCGCAGCGCCCATCTTTGCATAATATTCCAACCTTCACAACTGGACTCTAACTAATTCATTTACTGATATCTGGCAGTTAGAAAGTCAAATGTCCTTTTGTGGGAAATTAGTTTGTAGATAGCATACTACAATTATGTCAATGATCTGACATAATCTTATAGTCCACTATGGTGTGGTGTCAGTACAGGTTCCTGCAGAAAGAGATGGCACACTCAAACAAGGTATTAAAGGAAAATTTAAGGTTTAGACCATTTATAAAGGTGTGGGCAAACTTCAGAAAAAGTACCATGGGCTACTGCAGTGTCCCAAGGCTAACAACATCAGGGAGCCTGAGACCTGAAGAAATAAGGGGAGGGAACCATTACTAGAATCTGGGAGAGTATCTATATGGAGACAGCTGTGGCCTTCAGTTAGAGGGAAGCAGAGAACTCCTGGTGATTATGTACAAAGGGAGCCAGGGGGAAAACACCCTCTTCTTATTCCTCCCACACGTAAGTCATTCCCACACGTAAGTCAGCCAGCCTACAAGCCCTGCTTCATCATTGGATGTGTTTGTTTGTTTCTTTTAAATATGTTTTTATTGATTTCAGAGAGAAGAAGGGAGAGGGAGAGAGAAATAGAAACATCAATGATGAGAGTTACTGATCGGCTGCCTCCTGCAAGCCCCACACTGGGGATTGAGCCCAGAACTTGGCATGTGCCCTGACCAGGAATCAAACTGTGACCTCCTGGTTCATAGGGTGATGCTCAACCACTGAGCCACACTGGCTGGGCATCATTGGATGTTATGGGGCATTGTTCTAAAGATAATGACAAGATCTTGTCATGTCACAGCATGAAAGGCAAGATTAATACAGCATGTACTGTACTACGAATTTAACAATTTAAGTACTCTACAGGCACACCTCATTTTATTTCATTTTGCTTTACTGCATTTCACAGATATTGCATTTTTTTACAAGTTTAAGACAAGACCCTTCACCAGCAAAAAGATTACAACTCACTTTACTGTGATACTCACTTTATTATGATGGTCTGGAACTGAACCTGCAATATCTCTGAGGTCTACTTGCATATAATAAGTAGTATACTGTATTGTAAATGCAGTAGTCTATAGCTATGATGTATCCCAGAGCACATACTGATTCAATAGGTCACAGGTATTTACCAATAACATACGGGACGTGTATAAAACAAAATAATTTGTTATAGGAAATTAATGTGCAATTCTGAATCTGCATTAACACATTTGAAAAGCCTAAATATATTTACAACTTAATCTTTAATTTCTTTTTATTTTCCTCCCAAATTTTACTGTTTATGTAGTAATTATAACTTTAATTCAATTCATTGTTCATATCAACACAAGTGGATTATTTCTGAATACAAAAAGTCATTAATCTGACAAAAATGTTCACTTAACTCTAGATCACATAGTTACCTAATAATTAAATACTCCATTGAAAACTTTTTTTGGATATAAAAGATTCTAAACACTATCTACATGCATTATTTCTGCAGCATTAATTACTTTTGGGCTCAACATATTTAACTAAGTCATGATTTTTGGATTAATTTACTTCTGGGCTTTGTCTCTTCCACTTCTTGAGGCATCTCTGGGTAAATAACATTTTGAATAACTCATTCACGAGATGACTCTTTCACTACTGTAATGCCTCCATTAGTATCAGTTGATTCCCATTTCCTCTCATAGAACTGAATGAGGAGCCTCCATCTATAAAAGCCCAGCCATCCCTTGAAAACTTGTTCATTATATTAAATCCTTCAGGCTCCTCTGAAGAGTGCTAACTCTTCAAGTACTCTTCAAACAGAACACTTGACTGCTAATGTGATACTACCCAGGGAGGTTTTAATGGCCAGCCAGGGAGCCAGCCCTCCTGACTGACTCACTCTGCGAATCCACCACTAAACCCCTCATAGCAATCTGTCCACTGAGACCAGGCCTAGATGCTAGGTGGCCAGGATTTTGTAGAATCCTTAAAACAGTGTTTCTCAACCTTCTTTTTTTATTATCACTCTCCACCTAAGGCGACTTTTTACATGCATTTTTCCAAATAACTTCCCCACATCATGACATTTTAATACTAAAATTAACTTTATATCTGTTTATGTACTGTGTGGCCCTTTGGGGGGGCACAAATCATTATAATATCTAAGATTTTTTTTGCTCCACCAAGAACCATTTTGTTCCCCTCGGAGGTAATATCACCTCCATTGAGAACACATGCATTATTTAGAGGACTTGAAGGACTACTTGGAGGTCTCCAAATTACAAGATAGTGGTTTACTAAATTGCTACTTTATCTGAAAGTGAAGGAAGAAGAGTGAAAGATATTGGTGGAAAGGAGATGAAAATAAAAAGAGTACCATGACTTTGCCCTGAGGTCCTAGTTCTAATCAATCAATCAGCAATAGATGTATTGAATTCTGACCACGCTGTGTAAGTATGCTGATATAAAAGATACAGGGTACAAGATTTAAAATAAAAAAGTTTCCATTCTTTAAATATCCCTTCCATATGCACAGGCCATCTTCTGATGTGTCCCATATATTTTCCCTGAATTTCTAACATAATTACATTAAGACTTCAGTCTCTGGAGGGCACTTCTGAAAAACAGTTTTCTATGTACAGATATGCTTAAAAGATGTAAAAAAATCACAAAAATGCAATGGAAGCTTAAGCTTAGCCATTTTGCTAAAAATTCAGGGGAAGGAATGCATGATCTGCTTTCTAAACAGGAGCTTCTAGGTTTGGTGCCAATCTAGGAAAGAGTAATTGCTACGCCGGTAATGCAATTCTCTTCATTTCCAATCTTAGTAATATAAATATTCCTATTAATTCCTGCTCTGTCACCATAGTAACAATGAAGTCTTCCTGGACCTGAATTTAATATGAATAACTAACAGCATTTGGGCACAGGGCTATGTTCTGGGAAAGTGATTCCCAGACACAGGTCAGTTGTCCTCCCACATCAGAATCACCTGCAGAGCTTATCAAAAGTATAGACCAAAAGTGTTACAGCCAGATTTAGTGGAGAAGAATTTCCAGAAGCGAAGCCCAGGGATCAGCTATGTATTTTTCAAAAGCTTTTCAGTTGATTTTGATTCACACCCAGATTTGGAAAGCACTGTGGGGATAGTCAGGATATTTGTTGGTTATAGAAACAGAAAGAAAAAAATGCAAAGTAGTACTCTGACTCAGATTTTGCTAGTCACTAAGTTTGTGACCCTGGGCCAAAAGTTATAATTTCATTGATTTCACCCTCTTCTCTTGATGCTTTCCAGCTCCTCTTTATTCCTAGATTCCTCTCATCCATGAGTCTCTCACAGTCCGAGTTGCCTCAGGGCCTCCCCTACCAGCCTTTGTATATCTTTCAGCTAGTGCTGCCACTAACAACTTCCTGGCTCTTTCCTTTTGTTTCTCACTCCCAAGTACCTGAAGAAGATTAAATTGGCTCAATCCATCACTGTCATCCCTGATAGACAATGTTTGCTCAGGCCAGTAGGACCACTAGGACCTCTAAGCCACTAGACCACTAGAGAGCCTGTAGTTTGGCTGCTTTAGAGCTGCATGCTCTCCCCAGGCCAGTCAGCTGAGACCAGAGGTATGGAATCACATAGTACAGAACAAGGTCAGCTCAGAATCTGGAACCATCTAGGGCCATTTTCTTCAACAAACCTTATGTTTATGGTTATAGTTGCCAATCTGAGGCATTGTATAAAATGGGTCCTTTCTTCTTTAAATTCTATAATATTATTAATAAATAATATCCCAGCCAAGCACATGGATGATGACAAGTATACATATCTCAGTCATCCCAGGTAAGTAATCTACTTATTAAATGAGCTTAAGGAACCATTCTTTTGTGCCTGTCCTCTCACCTCTCCTTTTCTAATGGATCACCTTTCCAGACCATTTGGATATGAGGCACCAGCCTTTGACTGTCATTCCCACTCATGATCTGAACACTAGTATTTCGGTCAGATATTTCAAACTCATTCCTCTGTTTTTTTCAACTTATATCTATATCTTGATAAGTATTTAAAGAATGTGGTCAGGGGCAGCAACTGCTTTTCTTGCTTCCCCTTCCCTCTCAAGCACTTGTTCTCATGTCAAATGTGTCAACTAAATCTGGCACAAACTTGAAGATGGGTTCTCGGATCCATTCTAAGTAAAGCAGATACTGTGCTATGCCATCTAGATCCCTCAGCTTCTGGTAATGTAGCCAAGAGACAGTCCTCAGCTGTTAGCCCTGTCCAGGAATTGCCCTTGGTTGGAAAGAGCTGCTTCACTTAAGGCCATGTGTCTTTCCCAGGGCCAACATGTATCCAGTGAGCGTACTGGAGAAGTATAAAGACACAGCCCCTTTGTGGTAATGCCAGGCAACCCTGAAAAATTGTCCCAGTTTCAGTTGCCTGTGGAGTTGGTAGAAGCCTCTTTGGGACACTATTAATACCCAACTTCTCCATCTGCCCAGTACACTTCCACCCCTTACCCTCCAGGTGTTGATCTGAAGAGCACTCCCAGTAATCCTCCTGCATGTTAATCTCTCTCTCTGAGAGTCTTCTTCCCAGGGAGCCCAGCCTGCCACTCGGAGCCACCTAGGCAATCAAACTGATGGTTCACTATGTCTAACTTATCAATACCATGTCCATGCATACACTTTGCATTTCAACATCCGCTATGTTTCCAGGCCTCATAGAAGTCTCTCTCTCACTTGGCACTAGCAATTTAAAAAGTGGCCAATAATATTAAGTGCATGGTGTAATGCATGTGGAACACTTTGAAAAGGCATAAAATAAGCTTGAAAATGTTCTTATAAGTGAATCAGGAAAGTAAACATATCAAAAAGAAGAAAGACAAAGTGGCATAAAGCTCTGAATTAATTAAATTTTTAGAAAGGAATAGTCCTCTACAGTGTCCTATAAGCAGGATAAGCAAATGATGAATTTTCCAAGACAGTTTCCCATACTGACAAAGCATGAGATGGAAAGGTGTGGACAGAAGAGTCAAGCTGATTCTTCATTCTACCTCAAACAGGCTTTTCAGTGTGTGAGATCTACCATTACATGAACTCAAAGAAAGCCTAGTCTGGCTCTGACAGCCAAGGGACCAAGACTTGCCCTTTAAAAATTAATCCCTAACCTTACAAAAAATTTAGTGCCAAATTTAAGAGGGAAGAAGAAAGAGATGGACAAATAGCCTAATGTCACTGAAGGCCACCTAATGTCATTGAAGTTTCCCCTTATAGTCTAATATCACTGAACACTGGTATTCGTAACAGATGTTTTTTGATCCAGTTCCCAGAATCTCCCTCATACTTGTTTGATCCCTCAAAAACAGTTTTGACTCATTTTAGACTACGCTGTTTGTTTAATCAGTTAAAAAGAAAAAAAAAAAAAGTGTGGATAAGGTTATGCAGAGCACCACTCTACTAATGAAAAATGCATGATGAATGTTCACATTCAAAGTATTGGTTCAAGCAGTGATATCTATCTCCTCATGCTCATTTGCATGGATGTTGAAAAAAATGACCATTATATGGCCAAGATTCAAATGTGAAAATGGCTCTTTGGTTTGCCACCCTGACTACTGTTTGCAGAGTCACTTGGGTCTCTACCCTGCCTCTCAGAGACACTATTGTCCTCAAACTATTGTTCAAACCGGGTTTTCTTGCACGGTAAAGATTTTTGCCAACCCTGTCCAACAGCTGCTAGTTTTTTCCAGCTATGCCCAGCAATGTAGTCCTCTCTTGCAGCTGTGATTCAGAGTTTCTTAAAAGCTCCCTTTCCTTCTCAGTTTGTAGTTACTGCAGTTCTCCATTCAGTGAGGGTTTGAGTGTCTGTTGCCGACCACTGTATAGTTGCACTGGGTTAGCACAAGCATTTCATCAATACAGGTAGATTGACAGTTTTATGGCCCTCTTTTAAATTTATTTGTTTATATAAGTTTTGGTTGTCTATTACTACATAAAAAAGTACCCCACACTTAGTGGTGTAAACCAGCAACAATCACTTATTATTATTACTATTATTGTCACTCACATTTCTGGGGTTGACTGGACTCTGCTAGACACTTCTTGCTCAGAGTTTCTTATTTGGCTGCATGCAGGTAGTTGAACTCATCTCATTTTTCCCATTCACCCATCTGGTGGTTGATGCTGACTGTTGACTGGAACCTCAGCTAGAATTGTTGGCCATTAAATGAACATATGATCTCTCCATGTAGCCTGGGAACCCTCATAATATGGCAGTTAGGTTCCAAGAGCAAACAAGCCAGAGAGAGAAAGCTAGCTGAAAACTCTATCGACTTTTATGACTTAGCCTTGGAAGTAACATGGCATCACTTCTGCTATATTCTGTTGGCCCATACAGTCATAGAGTCATAGAGCTTCAGGAGGCGAGAACACGTATAGTTCCAAATTACTTTTTAACATTAAACAGGACTGATAAGAAGAGAATGTAGAATGGGAAATATTGTTATGACCATCATTGGGAAATACAGTCTCTGACAATGTAACTTTTTTAAAATTACAAAAACAATATATATTCATTGTAGAAAATTCAAAACTACATATAGTTCTAAATTACTTTGTAACATTAAACAGGACTTATAATCTAAGGAAGATAGAAGTACAGTCAACTTTTGGCTGTTTCATATCAATATGGAAATCATATTTTCTAATCCCACTGTTAAGATCTGTTGGTGTTTGTATTGCTTCCAGATCAAAAAAAAAGCAGTTGAGACACAATTTGAATGCTTAAATATTGAGAATTTTGGACACTGTGATGGTTAATGGAGGGTCAACAAGATAAAATATATAAAGCCAGAACTGTCTCAGAAAATTCAGTTTGTGCTTATCCCATTAATAGGATGCTACAGAGGCCTATTCTTTCAAAAACTTTACTAACCCAGAGCTTTATGCCACTTTGCCTTTCTTACCTTTGATTGTTTACTTTCCTGATTCACTTATAAGAATATTTTCAGAGTTGCTTTTATGCCTTTCAAAGTGTTCCATATGTATTACCCCCATTTGACCCTCCACAGTGCCACCAGTCATTGTGTGATGCCAAATGGAACAATTAAGTAACAACTTTGTATTGTCATTTAAAATACTCATTTGCAAATGTGCAAAGGACCTGAATAGACACTTCTCCAGAGAGGACATACAGATGGCCAAGAGACATATGAAAAGATGCTCAATGTCACTAATCATCAGAGAGATGCAAATTAAAACCACAATGAGGTATCATTTCACAATTGTCAGGATGGCTCCATCAACAAATCAACAAATGACATGTGTTGGGAAGGGTGTGGAGAAAAGGAAATCCTTGTGCACTGTTGGTGGGAATGCAGATTGGTGTAGTCACTGCAGCGTTTCCTCAAAAAATTAAAAATGGGGACTTCCAGCCAAGATAGCAGCATAGGTAAGCACAGTACTCACCTCCTCCCACAACCACATCAAAATTACAACTACAGAACAACCATCATTCAGAACCCACTGAAATCAGGCTAAATGGAAGTCATACAACTATGGTATTAAAAAAGAAGCCACATTGAGACTGGTAGGAGGGGTGGAAATGAAGAACAGGCTAGTCCCACACCCATGTAGGGCAGATAAATATTGGGAGGGATATCTTGGCTGCGGAGGTACCCTCTGAGGATTGAGGTGTCCCAGCCCCAACCAGGTCCCCCCATAGCTAATACAACCATTAATAAGCACTTGGACTTATTTTGCTTAGCATGATATTCTCAAGATCCATCCATGTTGTCACAAATGGCAGTATTTCATCTTTTCTTATGTCTGACAAGCATTCCATGGTATATATGTACCACGTCTTCTTTATCCAATCATTTACTGCAGGACACTTTGGTTGTTTCCATGTCTTGGCTACAGTGAATAATGCTGCAATGAACATAGGGGTGCATATATCTTTACAAATAAATGTTTTCACATTTTTCAGATAGATACCTGAAGAAGTTGCTGGGTCCTATGGTAACTCTAGTCTTAATTTTTTGAGGAACCTCCATACTGTTTTCCATAGCAGCTGCACCAGTGTACATTCCCACCAGCAGTGAATAAGGGTTCCTTTTTCTCCTCAATCTCTCCAACGCTTGTTATTGCTTGTCTTGTTCGTAATAGTCATTCTAACAGGTGTGAGGAGGGAATCTCACTGTAGTTTTGATTTGCATTTCCCTAACAGCTAGTGAAATTAAGCATCTTTTCATATTTCTGTTGGCCATTTGTATATCTTCTTTGAAGAAATGTCTGTTCAGGTACTCTTTCCATTTTTAATTGGATTGTTTGTTCTTTTGTTGTTAAATTGCATGTGTTCCTCATATATTTTATAAATCAACCCCTTATCGGAGGTATTGTTTGCAAAAGTCTAGACCCACATGATTTCACTCATATGTGCGATATAAAACTGGAAGCAACAAATGAATAAAGAAGACAAGCAAACAAACACCCATAGACACAGGTAACAGGATGGTGGTTACCAGAGGAAGGGGGAAGTAGTAAAGGGTAAACGGGGTGAAATATGTGGTGACAGGAGATCTGACTTTGCTGTGAAATATACAATGCAATATACAGATGATGTATTATAGAATTATGCACTAGAAACATATTATTTTATTAACCAATGTCACCCCAGTAAGTTTAATAAAACATAAATAAGCATCTGGGGACACACTTTGAGCTCTTGGTTAGAGACAAACAGACTGGAAGTCAAGATACTTAAAACCATACCCCACGGGAAACATTTCAAAGAATCTGGCTGTTAAGCTCTGGAGGTGAATGCGGGGCAGGGGAGACACATTTGATAACTGAATTTAAATATCTAAGTAGGTGTCACATGGAAGCTGGATTTGAATTGTTCTTTATGACCCCAAGGGACAGATCTTGGGCAACTGGGGGAAAGCTTCAGGAAGACAGATCTGAATCAGTGTAAGGGAAAGCCATTCGGCAATGTAACAGCCTCGCAGGGAAGTGGACTGCATATTTCAAGAAGCATTCTAAAGAAGATTAGCCAAGCAATGGGATGGGATTGGGTGGGGGGCAGGGGGTGTAAAGTGATTTTTCAGGATTGTGAGTGTTTGGGTTCTGGGCAGGTTCTAGGTATGGGAGAAGATGCTAAGCTATTAGTTAAGAGGCCTGAGTAATTGCCCTTGCTCCCCCACTAACTGGCTGTATAATTGCCATTTGGAGACTTAATTTCTTTTCTTCTAATGAGACAAGAGTATGAAGAGAAGTTGATAATGATGTCACTGTCTTGAAAGAAACAGCAATCCCATATCAGGTTAGTTTGGCACTAATGTCAACCTTATGACAGCAAAGCTGTTTAATTGAGGCCAACCTAATTTACTAACACTGGAATCTCATATACACCAACATGTTTTAGAGCATTTCTTCTCTCAGTAAACAAGAGTGAAAGTATAATGTACATATCACCACTATGGAGTTTTAAAAAACAGGTTTAACCAAAGGGAAAGCTTGTATGGTAGCTATGCCTGATGCTCAAGGAGAATCAATTTGTCTTTGAGAGTAATTACCCTCCAAGAGTAGCTTTATCCTTGGCTTCTATGAAATACCAGTATAGCTGGAACTAAGTACTACAAATATATTTTTATTAGTTATTAAATAATTAGTGTTATTAAATAGTACATAATGAGCAAAATTAATTGGTAACATATCATTCACATTCTGAGTCTTATAAGAATATGCAGGGATAGCTTATGGCATCCTTGATATCCCAGGAACCAGAGAGAGTCTGCTGTGTTTGCATTACTATTATAAATTTTACAGAGGAAGGAAAACTCTTTCTCTTGATACTAAAACCCAGGACTATGGACAGAAATGAAGCCCCATTTCCTGACACAATGTTTCCATTCCTGAATCAGGAATACAGTCAATTATATCTATCTTTCAGATGCATGGTAGTTTGTAGCAATTTCTAATGGAGAAGTGTATCATTCAAGGTTCAGGCAAGGATGCATAATCCTACTCAGATGATTCAATGAGGAGATTTTAATGAAGGACAGGACTGCTTACAGATGTATGAGTAAGGTTTTAGGGAAACAATCAGGAAGGCTGAGGCATCCTGGCATAAGTTATAGCCGAAAGTCATTACCAACCCTAGGACTGAAGGGGAAAGTGGAAGAAATAGTATTACAGATACCAGTGGGAGCTGACACATGGAGTAGGAGACACCCAGCAGAAGCTGTGGTCATGAAGAGACTCAGCCACAGCCAGAACCAAGGCATGAAGAATGTTGGCACAGGGATGAGATATCCAACTTGTCTCTCTCTCTCTTTCCCTCTCTCTCTCTTCCTGTGATTTCATGCTGGTGCCTCCCTTTAGTGGAATCAACAAAGCAAACTCAGGAACTTGGTACATGTTCAAAATTCCTTGTTGAATGATAATCTCTGAACTCCCATTTCAAATTTTTCCCATAGTATCATACTCTCGTGGGGATGTGGTCTAGAAATGTCTGGTGATGACCACCTAACCTGTAAATAATTCAGTCCACATGCCACTTAGGGAGAAAAATGATTCACAGGGTCGCATTTATTGGCACTTCATCCTCATGTAAAATTCATTCAGCCTCTAATATAGGGTGCTGTAGACAGAAATGGCCTTAGATCTCTTGAATCTCCTACAAATATAAAAGTATCTAGAGACATGCTCAGCAAAAAGAAGAGAGACTACAAATACCACATACAGATATGAGTTTGGCTATATAGATACATGTACGCGGGGAATGTGTGTGCCTTTAGTGAGTATGCGTATACATGTATATACGTACTGAATCTCCTTCACTGACCTTCTCCAGATCCTTCTCCAGGTTCACTCTCCCTTCTCCTCTCCCTGCTCTGTATCCTGAGAGACTGAACAACATAAGTTACATCAAGGGCCTTCCTCACCCTCTGGCTTCTTGTTAGGTTCGGACAATGGGAGGATCAGCAGCAGAATATCAGAGGGCAGTAAAAGAGAAAGGTCAGGAGATTTAGTCCTCTGACTCTCTTTGTGGAATCACTCACTACAGCCAGCTCAACAGAAAGTCACAATTTCTATCATGCAATCCATGTTTCTCTCCAGGTTCTAGCTAATGTTCTCTTCCTTGGCCCCTTCAGTGGTGATGATACCTTGCTGTGACCATTTCCCGAGGTATTCCACTATCCCTGTGTTTTCCCTGTACCCTGCCCACATCTTATAAATGGTGCCTTTATTAAACTCTTCTCAGATTACCCAATTTAAGTGTGCCATCTGTTTCCAGCAGAAACCCTGACTGATACAATATGCCCTGACAACTCACAAAAATTCAGTGTTTTTCATTCTACTGCACCATTTCAGGCTTTAAAAAGTCATACATGCTGGGTAATAATCTAGGTCTATTAGACTGTAAGGTCTTCAAGAGCAGGGATCATACCATACACATGGTTGTAACATTTGCTGGCCTAAATAGCTCCTGCGCCATAGTTGTCACTCAACAATTATTTTGAGGAATACAAAATTGAGCTAAAATACAACATAGCTCTTCCTAGGCTATAATCTTGAACGTACAAGATAAACATTATCTTAACCATGACATAAAATTCACATGATTCTAAAGAATTTGAGGATGTTAACTTGCTGAACATAATACCTATTTTAGTGTCTTCTTCATGTAGAAATAAATTATGTTTAAGGGTATTATACAGCTTAGAGTGTAATTACATTAATCAGAAAGTGTGTCTTCTGTTGGTTCCTTTACTGTTGCCATGGTAGCAACCACATGTTTGTCAGTAGAGAGCACATGTAGAACCCATTCTTAATTACACATGTGGCACTACATTTCAGAGAATGCAACAAATATGGAGGTCATGGAGTGCATGGAAAAGAGATACAGTGAAAAATAAATTTATCTGCAGCTTTCTATCTTTTGGTTATTCCTAAACCCTTTATTAATACGTTATGACTTCTTGTTACACTTTTCCTTTCACTGCAGTAAAAAGATCTCTGCAGCCACCCACCAAATTATAGTCCTCTACTGCTGAAATGATCCAGAACTGTTCCTGAAAAAAAAGTCAGTAAGAAATTAAGTCCTGTCATAACAAAAATACAGTGGAATATTTGTGTCCACTGACAATTTTCTAAGAAAACTGACACACCTTCTGTCTTTTCTCATATCATGGCAAAGCATCAAGGCCTTCCTTGATGCCTTCTAAGTAGTCTTTGTATTACTAAGAGTTATTATTTGGGTTTAAATACCTTGCTTAGCTGTGCAATGTAGTTAATAGCTCTTGTCATTCACAAGGATATTGCCAAGATTAGCTAATTATTATACATTTAAAAAACAAACAAACCAAAAAGCATAATATTAAGGATAAAGAGAATTTCCAATCAAATGTTTTTCATAAAATCAAGGCTAAATAATACTTTTTCTTTCTCTCCCTCTACTTTTCAGATATTATTTAAGGAAGACTACACATTTTTTGGAGAAATAAGGGCTGATCTTTCCTTAATTCTAATTAAATCTATCCAAAGAAGAACCATATGCCAATTCAATCTAGTTGAAAAAAATATTTATTTTATTCTCACAGCTTAATCACATATTTTAACATTAGTTTTGTCCAACTAAACTTAATATTAACATTACTTTTTCTGACTAAACTTAATATTATATTGGCAATAAACTGCCATGCAACAAAACTTTTGCCCCTTTTGGTTTTCATCTCATCAATACTGATTATTTGATTATTTATCCTTTCTATTAACATTTGCAACTACTTTTTATGCACTTGATACTTCCACAGACTCAAAGGATAATGAAATGAATTGTCCCAATTCTCCAAAAACTCATGTCTAGTGGATGAGATAGACATGCAGTCAACTTGTAGGCCAGCTATTTGTGACCTATTGAAAATCTTAGTGGGAACCACTAATCTCTGCTCCCTATGCTCACTCATTCCTCAGCAGCTAGCCCAAGATTGCTCTTGGATATCCATAGATAGTTCTCAAAGGAGCAAAAGAAGTGCATAAGGGCTCCTTAGCCTGAAGCTTTAAACTGGCCCACTGTCACTCCACTGCATCCCATTGGCCAAGGCAAGTCACAAAGCCAATCCAGATTTAAGGGGTAATTATATAGGCTCCACCTCTTGACGGCAGGAGCAGCAAAGTAATAGTGCAAAAGTTGTGAGTGGAGGGAAGAGTGGAGGACTGGGGCCATTTTTGCAATCACCACAGTATCAGATACGTAGTAAGACAACCAATCAAACCTAGCAGGAATCAGAAAAGGCCGAGTATAATCTTGAAAGATGGGGGTTTTCTATAATAATGTCCACTAAAAGACAAATTGATACTTAGATTGACAGTGTAAAACAAGGAGTCTAAAACATATAATTGAGTAATACCCTTGAGTCAAATGTTCCCTTACATTACTTAGCTACACCTCTGAGAAGCAAAGTAAGACCTTTTACTCCCATAACCATTTCAATAGTTAAGAATTCTTTTTTTTAAATTTACCTTTATTGTTATAAGTATTACAGATGTTCCACTCCTCTGTTGATCCCCTCCCTCCTACTCTCTCCCTGCCAGGCTTTCACTGCACTCTTGTCTGTGTCCATGGGTTATGCATATATGCACATAAGGTCTTTGGTTAATCTCTTCCCACCTACCCTCCTTTCCCTTTGATATATGTTAGACTGTTGCATGCTTCAATGTCCCTGGGTGTAAAAAGAATTATTATTTGTCAACAACTGGAGAATCACAAAAATGACAGACTAGCTTATATTGAGTGTTCCATATATATTTCTTTACTAAATAAATTAATTAATGAAGTAACTTGAAAAGTCTATAAAACTTTATTAGGCCAGCCAGGCAGAATCAAGAAAGATTCTGCCACAGAAAGCAGCCAGATCTGGGAAGCCTCTTTATTCCCACAACTTGAAACTGACTCTCTTCTCCCATCAAGAGAAACTGGTCAGCCCTACCTTGGGAAATGCTCTACCTTCTCAGGAAGCACCAACGGAGACCAGTGGGAACCCCAGTGGCACCAAATAAACCAAGCAGACCAAATTACTATAAAGGCTCTGAAAATTAAAACCATTGAATCCAAAGTCCATAAAAGTAAATCAAGACCTGTGTGCTTACCCTGACTGCCTGCTAAAATAAAATATTTAAATAGAACTCTGGGTCTCCTAACATAATAGCAAAATGTCCTGTATGCAATGTAAAATCACACATAATTCCAAGAAGCAAGAAACCCAAACTTGAACAGGAAAAGACAATCAATTGACACCAATGCCAGGACAAGTCAGAAGTTGGAATTATCAAGAAAAAAATTTAAAGCAACCATCATAAAAAAAAAAAAAAAAAAAGTTTCAACAATTACAAATTCCTTTGAAAAATAGTAAAAAAATAATCTCAGCCAAAAAAAAGTTATTAAAGAACAAAATGGAAGTATAAAACTTGAAAATACAATAAGAATTTTAAAAATACCTTACTGGACAGGTCCAATAGTAAATTTGGGATGACATAAAATAGAATCAGTAGACTTGAACACAGATGAACAGAATTTACCTAATATGAAAAACAGAGAGAAAAATACATTAAAAAGAAAAACAAACACAACTTTAGAGATCTATAGGACACTGACAAAAGATTCAGGATTTTTATCATTATAATCTGAGAGGGAGAAGAAAAATAATGAGGCTGAAAGAGTATAAGAAAAAATATGACTGAAAACTTCCTAAATTTTGCAGACACAACTCTACAAACTTAAGAAGCTGAATGACATCCAAGTAGGATAAATACAAATATATCCACACAAAGACCTATCATATTTAAACTCTTGGAAACCAAAGACAAACAAAAAAATCTCTTGAAAACACACCAAGAGAAACAACAAATTACCTATAGAGGAAAACTAATTAAAATGATATCTGATACCATGAAGTGAAGAAGGAATTGGCAACAATATTTCAAGTGCTAAAAGAACTGTTAACTTCAAATTCTATGTCTGGTGAAACTATCCTTCAGGAATGAAGGGGAAATAAACATATTCTCAAATAAAGGAAAACTAGAAGGATTTGTCACTAACTAACATACCCTTTAAGACTGCCTAAAAGAATCTCTTCAAACAAAAGAGATATGATAAAGGAAAAAATATTAGAGCATCACAAAGAAAGAAAGAACAATGAAAAGAGCAAAAACATGGATATATAAAATAAATTATCCTCTGTATTAGTTTTATAAATTATATGTAATAATAAAAACAAAAATAATAATACCATATGATACTCAATACACTCATATTTAAAAGCGGGGAGAGTAAATGGAGTGGTAAATGGAATAAAAAAATGGAAGTATGATTTCACATTTCACTAGAAGTGGTAAAATGATAATTCCAGTAGACATCACATAGGTATATTAAAATACACATATAAATTACTACAAAACTGTAAAGATGTACATTCAAAAACATTATAAATAAATCAGGATGGATTCCTAAGTAATATTCAAGTAACTCACAGGAAAGCATGAAAGAGAAACAGATGAACGAGGACCAGGGAAACAAACAGAAAACAAATAATAAAATGGCATACTTAATCTCTAAAATATCAATAATGACCTTAAATGCAAATGGTCTAAATAAATCCATCAAAAGATAGAGATTGGCAGGCTATTTACAAGAAGGTGACTTCAATTTCAAAAACATAGGTGGGTTGAAAGGGAAAAGATGGAAAAAGACATACCATGCAAACATCAAAAACAAGTAGAAGTGGCTATATGTGTATCAGATAAAGTAAAACTTAAAACAAATGAAACTACAAAAAATAAGAGGAATCCTATATAATGATAAAAGGATTAATATATCAGGAAAACAAAATAATTCTAAATGTGTACATACCAAAAAAGAGCTTAATAATATTTAAAGCAAAAACGTATAAAGCTGAAAGGAAAAGTAGACAAATCCAAAATCATAGCTGAGTATATCAGAACTCCCCTCTCAACGGCAACAGATTGAACCAGTAGATTAAAAAAATCAGCAAGGGTATAAAAAATCTTTATAATGTATTATTTTTTTCATTTATTGGGTTCAGTCTATAGGATCTAGTTGACATATATAGAATACAGCACTTGACAACAGCAGAATACACTATTTTTTCAAGCAATCATGTAATGGTCACCAGATAGAATATATCCTGGGCCATAAAATAATGCTCAACAACAATTTTTAAAGGTGAAATCACACAGACTATGTTCTCCTACCATAACAGATTCAAGGCAGATACCAATAACAGAAAGACAACAGGAAAACATCTAGAAACATGAAAATTAAGTAACATACTTTAATTTAATTCATGTGTCCAAGAGGAATTCTAAAAGGAAGGTGACTTCAAATTCAAAAACAATTAAAATGCAACATGTCAAAATATGTGGGATGCAGCAGCTAAAGTAGTGCTAAGAGGGAAATTTAAAGTATAAAATGCTTTTATTGGAAATTAGGAAAAGTGGCAAATCAACTAATCTAAGTTCCCACTGCAAGAAACTAGAAAAAGAAGAGCAAACTAAACTCAATGCAAACAGAAGAAAATAAATAATAAAGATATGAGTAGAAATTACTGAAATTGAAAATAGGAAACAGGAGGAAAAACAATGAAACATAAAGTTCGTTCTTTGAAAAAAATTAGTAAAACTGACAAATCTCTAGCAAGACTGAAAAAATAAAAAAGAGAGAGGGCACACTCACCAATATCAGGAATGAAACAGAGGCTACCACTAGAGATCATGAAGCCATAAGAATGAAAATAAGGGAATAATACTGTTATAAGTTGAATTGTGCTCCTCCCAAGTAGATGTTAAAGTCTTAACCTCTAGTATCTCAGAATGCGACCTTATTTAGAAATAGGATCTTTACAAAGGTAATCAAGTTAAAATGACTGGTAAGCTTATAAAAAGGAGAAATTTTGATATAGAGACAGAAACACACAGAGGGAGGATGACGTTAAGAGACACAGGGAGAATGCCATGTAGAGATGGAGGCAGAGATTGGAATTATGCTGCCTTAAACCAAGGAATAACTGGGGCTAATGGAAGCTGGAAGAGTCAAGGAAGAATCCTTCCCCTGCAGGTCTCAGAGAGAGCATGGTCATGCCAATACCTTGATTTTGGACTTAGAGCCTCCAGTAGGAGACAAAAAATTTCTGTTTTTCTAAGTCACCCAATTTCTAGTACTTTGTTATGGTTGCCCAAAGAAATTAATACGAATATGAAAAACTTTATGCTACCAGAACTTAAGATGAAACAGATAATCAGAATTGTTCTATTCAGGAAATTGAATCTATAATTTATAAGTTTATAATCTCTTATACCAAAGCAAATCAGACAGACAGTACCAAAAAAAAAGAAGTTACAGAAGAACATCTCTTATGAACTTAAATACAAAATTTACAACAATAAATATTAGCAAAACAAATGCAAAAATGTATAAAAAGATTTATACCATATATAAATATTTTTATATGACCATAAAAATTTATGGGATTTATTTATTTATTTCAGTTATGCAAGGCTGGTTTAACATTTGAAAATCAATGTAATCCACCATATAAACAGCTTAAAGAAGAAAAGTAATACAATCATATCAATTTGTATAGAAAAAAGCATTTGACAAAATTCAATATTCATTCATAATAAAAATGCTCAGCAACTTAGGAATAGAGGTGAATTACTGCAACTTAAAAAAGGGCACCTACACAATGCCTACAGCTAAGATCATATTTCACGGAGAAAAATTGAATGCTTTCTTCCTAAGACTGGTAACAAGGGAAGGATGTCCATTCCCGCTACTCTTATTCAAAATAGTACTTGAAGTTAGATCCACTGCAATAGGCAAGAGAAAGAAATAAAAACATACAGTTTGGAAAGGAGAAAATAAACTGTCCCTATTTATGGATAACATGATTTTCTATTTAGGAAATCACAAGAAATCTCCCAAAACTCCTAGAACAAATAAGTGAGTTTAGAAAGGTCAAAAAATACAATATCAACCACAAAAATCAGTTATATTTTTCATACACTAACAATGAATGTGTAGAATTAACAATAAAATTTAAAATGATATCATTTATAATTACTCCAAAGAAAAATAACTAGTTATACATTTACCAAAACATGTACAGGTTTTGTATGCTAAAGGTTTCAAAATGCTGATGAAAAAAATCAAAGACACTCTAAATAAATGGAGAGACATACTCTGTTCAAGTATTAGAAGAGATGACATAGCAAAGATGTCAATTCTTCCCAAATTGAATTATAGGTTTAACATAACTATCATAATTCCAGCAATATTTTTGTATATATAAGATGACTATCCTAAATTGATAAGAAAAGACAAAGTCCCCAGAATAACTACAACAATCATGAAAAAGAAGAAGAAAGTGGGAGGAATCATTCAACCCAATATTAAGACTTACTATATAGCTACATAATCAAAACAATGTGGTATGAGCAGAGGGACATATGGATCAGTGTAATAGAATAGAGAACCTAGAAAAAGACTCACATCAATATGTTCAATTAATTTTTGACAAAGATATATAGTTATGCAAAGCAATTCAAAGGAGAAAAGACTTCTCATCAACCAGTACTGGGGCAAATAAATACAAATAGGGATAAAAACTTTGACTTAACCCTCACACATAATACAAAAGTTAACTCAAAATGAATAATGAACTTGGATGCAAAACATAAAACTATAAAACCTTTAGGAAAAACCATAGGAGAAAATCTTCAGGATATAGGGGTAGGCAGAGAGTTCTTATACTTGACAACAAGAACACAATCCATAAAAGAAGCAACTATTTGATAAATTTATCCCCCAAAATCACATCAAGTACATGAAAATATGTTCAACATTATTGACCATCATAAAAAGGCAAATTAAAATCATAATGAGATATCTATCACTATACACCAATCAAAATGGCTAAAATTAAAAATAGCGACAACACCAAATGTTGGTCAGGACGTATAGAAGTGATTACTTACTCATTGTTGGTGAGAATGTAAAATGCTACAACCACTCTGGAAAAGAGTCAGGCAATTTCTTTAAGAACTAAACATATAATTACCTCACAAGTCAACAATTACATTCTTGGTATTTATCTCAGAGAAATGAAAACTTTTGCTCACACAAAAACCTATATGCAAATATTCATAGCAGTTTGATTCATAATAACCAACAACTGGAAACAACCCAGATATCTTTCAACAGGTAAGTGATTAAACAAACTATTATATATCTGCACAATGGAATACTACTCAGCAATAGAAAGGAACGAACAAAACAACTGGGATGAACTTCCAGGCAATTATGCTAAATTTAAAAAGCCAATCCGAAAAGGCTACATGCTGCATAATTCCATTATTATAACATTTTGGAATGACATAATTATAGAAATAGGGACTAGATTAGGCACCAGGATGGAGCTATGTGGAGTGAGGGAGGTGAGCACACAGGGATCCTTGCAGTAGACAGAACTATTTTTTTCCTTGACTATTATAGAGGATATGTGAGCATATGTAATACAATTATAGAGAACTAAATACACATACACAAGAATACTGATAAAACTGGGGAAATCTGAATTAGATTAGTAGATCTTACCAATGTCAATATACTACGCGATACTGTACTATAGTTTTGTAAGATGTTATCATTTAGGGAAATTGGGGAAAGGGCACACTGGATTCCTCTGTGCTAGCCTAACAACTACATGTGATCTACAATTACCTCATTAAAAATTTTCAATTTTAAAAAAGAAGGCTACATAGAAGCCACTGAACGCAAGCAGGAAATATTTAGGCATTCTTTGCCTTCCCTGGAACAGAGACCTGTGTTTTTATTGGTATATATCCTTAGGACTTTAAAAACCTCTCATGTTGCCACTTGTGTTTTGCCAGCACTTCCTCTATGAAGTGAAATGTACATAAAGCTTTGAAGTACTACAATTTCCATGTAACAGTAGTAGAAAGAAAAATATCTTCAACTACCTTGTCAGAGTAGAAAGTAAAGAAGTGTCTGACTCAATTGCTCATACTCTCTCAGCAAAATACCAGACTTTCAAGGGAAAGGTTAGGTACCAGTTTTCAGAAATGTTTTTATTTCTCTTCCTTTCCTAGGACAATTTGATTCAATGATTAAAATTTGGAATAAAAAAGACAAAAGAACAAAAGATGAAAAGAGGTAGTAGACTCAGGATCCTTGACCCTAATGTCAAATTCGCTCTTATCCATCTGTGTGAGTTTGAGCACAACTGCTCAATCTTTTTGCATCTAAGTTTCCTGGTAAAAATCAAAGCCTTACACCAAATGCCAAGATCCCTTCCAGCTTGAAAATATTCTATGATCCTATGAAATTTAAAATGTTGGTGAAAATATAGTTGATGGTGTTTCACCCCATTCCTTCATTAGACTTAATTTAATAACATTCTCCATGGTAGCTGCAATTGGCATTCCAAGCATTCCTTTCAGCTGTGTAAATGATGCCCCTCATTCCAGCATAACTGTTCAGGTTTCATTACCAAGTCTCCAAGTGCCAATTAACTTTAAAGCAGCTCTCCAATATGGGCTCCATTACAATTAAATGCCCCTGAATATCCCTTAAATTGAATCGACTGTGCAGGAGAGCAGCTAAAATTTTGGGTGAACAACACTCAACAGCATTTTCTCTTTTCATTCCATTAAAGTTTAAAGTGTGAAGAGACTTGAGAGGGTATCAATCATGTAGCTGCTTCAAGACTTCTTAGCTACTAATGCTTTGGGGGGGATCCTACTAATACTTAGGGGGTCTCTGATCTCACCATTCTCAAGTATTACCCTTGATACAGTACAAAATTTTTTTTTTCGTATGACCACCCAGTCCCTTGAGAAAATCTAGACTAGGAAAACTCTCAGTGGTACCCATCTCTTCTTACTACCTGATTCCCACTCCTTGCCAAAAACCTTAAACACCTTACGGAATCTCCAAGTCAGAGCTTCTTCTTCAAGGGGCAAACCTGGCTGTTGACCACAACTCAATGTGTGGTGTCTAGTTTATCCTCAAATTCATAAATTCAAGTTTTAAGAATTTTTTCTCCTAAATATGCTTTCTACAAAGTGCTTTTCTTTTCGATCCTTTTTTCCACATTTTTCCTTTTCTAAGCCATTACTATCTTACTCATATCTTAGCTCTAATCATTATGTGTTAAAAGATCTTTCAGAAAAACCAAGAGCTAATATGTGTTTGGTGGAACGGAGAATTCATTCTACAATAATGAGCACTCAGCAGAGTAGACTCTCTTGTTTCTTCTTTCATTCTTTCTGTTCATCTATTTTTAAATGTAATATCTGACTTATTTTTCCTGAGTCCAAAGAGGTCCTTTTCTCTTCTTACTGAATATTTAAGTTTTGTGATCCTCTGAATTAAGATCATTGCTTTGAAAATAAAGCATCCTTATTCTATCTGATGCACCCTATTTGGGTTTCTCCCAAAATTATCTTCCTCTACACCAGCCAAATTTATTACTATATACTAGGTGAAATGTTAAGCACTGGGTGGGGGGGAAGTAAACAATTCATAATCTCGCCCTGGCCAGTGTTTCTCAGTGGTTAGATCACCAGACTGCACACTGGGTTCGATTCCAGGTCAAGGGCACATACCTGGGTTGCGGGTTTGCTCCCTGCCACTGGTCTGGGCACGTGCGGGAGGCAACCAGTCGATGTGTCTCTCTCACTTCGATGTTTCTCTTTCTCTTTCTCTCCCCCCCCCCCGCCTTCCTCCCTTCCACTCTCTCTGAAAAGCAATGGAAAAAATATCCTCAGGTGAGAATTAACAAAAAAAATTAATAATCTCCATTTGTGGTCTCAAGGAGTTTATTCTCCTGGTGACACCAATCTGCACCCTCATTTCTCAACCAGAAATATAGAGAAGACAACAGTATATGTACACATAGCAATGCCATTAAAAGCCCACACATCAGCTCACTAGTCTTTCACACATATTTGAAGTTCTTAGTACCATGGTATGACATATTCAGAAACTCAGCAGAATCTTTTTTTTTTTTTAAAGTATATCTTTACTGATTTCAGAGAGAGGAAGGGAGAGGGGGAGAGAGAGAGAAACATCAATGATGAGAGTCATTGACCAGCTGCCTCCTGCACGCCCCCTGCTGGGGATGGAGCCCGCAACCCGGGCCTGTGCCCTGACCGGGAATCGAACCCCGATCTCCTGGATCCTAGGCCGACGCTCAACCGCTGAGCCACTCCTAGCTGGGCTCAGCAGAATCTTAAAAAAAAGACTGAAAAGTGTCTGTAAATGTCCAAAACCATCACTTTTAAATGGAACTACATGCCATGAAGATACTGTTGAATGGAATGTGTTGAGCTGCTTGCATGTGTCACTTAAATGTCTATTACTTTGCTTCTCTGCTTATTTGCTGTCCCGATTATATATAAACCCAGGCCAAAGATATAAGGTTTGGATAATAATTATTGCCTAAGGGTTCTCAGTTTTGTCATAAAATAAATAATGTGTTTATAAAGATTACCCATGTATTTGTACATCTTTGTCTGGAACTATGCCTTCATCCAATTTATAAACAAAAATTATGCCATGTTAACAGATGGTTGTACATGTAAATAACCAAAAGAACAAGAAGAATTGGAAGATTACGTATCACCAGGATTCCTATATAGCCACACGCTCAGGAAGAAAGAATCAGGAGCAGTTCTATAAGTTCAGACATTGAGACAAGCACCGCTACCCTGGCTGTACATTAGAAGAACCACCTGAGGAGATTAAAAAATCTATACCAGTGATTAAAATTTCACTAATCTGGGGAGTGTCTTGGGAATTAGGATTTTTAAAAAGTTCCCCATGTGATTCCAAGATACAGCCAAGATTGAGGCCTATTGCACTAAACAAAATCCATAACTCAGCTCTATTTACCAATCATGTTTAACTACATATTTAAAGTAAATTATTTGAAAGATACTTTTCTGAAAGCAAAAGCAATTCTGTCAGAATAAAATATTCTTCACAGCTGTAGATGATAATATACATTTTCTTCCTGACTATCAATAATAACTCATTTTATTAAAATAATTTAGGTCAAAGAACTACAATGTTTAATATATCTCTTTCTAGCCTGGTTTTTAAAAATCTGACATGGACATATTTAATTAAATGTAATAAAAACAGGTACTTCAATTTGTCAGTGAGTTGCTAATGCTCCATCATTATGCAATAACTCTAAGTATTCATGTTTCTAACTGCTAAAAATGTTATCGACATATTTTATTCTGAGAGCTTATGCAGGGTTAGACAGGACAGCAGATGGTATCATGGCTTTCCTCGAACTGTTTCGATTACTGACACAAGAATCAAGCAATTTTTAAATTTTGTCTCAGTATCCAAATCTTATCAGTTTAAAGATTAGTCATGTTCATAGCTAAGTAAAAGCTTCTTGAGGCAGGGTGTCTAAAACAAAGGTCAGTGTAGGTGAGGGAAGGAAATAGTTGTGACGTATGAGATTCTAGTTCAGTTCACCCCATAATGACTCACTGAAAGCCAATTCCCTATAAATCTGTGCTGTTCATAACATGGTCTAAACCAAGTAGCATAGGCGTCACTTGGGAGCTTGCTAGAAATGCAGCCTCTCAGTCCCCACCCCAGACCTCAGAATCTACTTTTTAACAAGACCCCCAAACGATGCACACTGAGGCTCATATGACCACTATAGGTGATTTGTATTCACATGAAAGTTTGCACCTCACCAAATTTTATAAATTTAGCATGTTACCAAGAGCATGTTTTAAGGGACAGTCTTAAATTTATCTAATTAATATATTCAATAACTATATTCTTCTTAGCAGCATTTTAAGGAATATTCAGTTGATCAAAAGCTAAGGGTCATAAAATAGCATACTTTTCTATAAACCTATTCTTTTTATCAAGATATTTATAGGAAAGATAATTATGAATAATATGGCATAATTGAAATATGTTCTTAAATGTCAGTATATAAATAAAGGATATAATCATAAGTATATTCACTTAATGTACATTCTTAGTTTTAGAATACAAGTCATATTTTTGGTAAATTGATAAATTTGGTAAATTTGGCAAATTGGCCATTTGGTGAAATGGTATTTGACAAATTAGTGTCAGGCCAAATGGCATTTGGTAAATTGATTTTCAGGGATCAGCCTGCTTCCAATGGGTAATAACCACCATGGCAAATCTATCTGTATTTTGACTATACTTCCCTTTTTTCACTTTTAAAACCACGTGAGTAGGCTGACTAATATTTAGACAAAAAGTAGGATTAAGACCAGACCTGGGTCTGAGTTCTAGATCCACTCCCTGTATGATCTTGAGTAAATTATTTAACTTTCTAAGACTCTGTTTTCCTTGTCCACGGGCCTGTTGTGATGATAATAAATCCCTAGTACATGTTAATCAGTCACTAATTCTTGTTTTAGTCATTTTATCATCAAGATTTTTAATTTGTTTTCAGATAAAGAAAATAAAATAAGCAAAGTCACACTGCTATTCTTCATTATATTTACCAACACTGAGAAATAATTTAATTCACTTCTCCAGAAAAAAAATACTGGCAAAGATGATTAATGACTTGAGTCTTTTATCTTGTTTTTAATTTTGTTAACTTGTATCATGACTCCTTGATGCAGATGAAATATCTCCTTTTCTAGGAGGTTGTCAGTCATTCTTGGATGCAGGAGACAGTGCTGTTTGCTTTCAGCACTCTCAGTACCCAATTACAGCATCTACAGAACCTTAGCAAACAGGAGAATGGGGGTAAATGGATAAATGGTTGAAGGCCAATGGTGTTACATATGAATAAAGTACAAAAAATTCTCAGAAAATTCTGAAATGCCTAACACTAATGAGAGATAATTTTGCCAGCTCTCATGCATTTTAACAGATAAGAATTCAAGCAGATAAGACAATTCAAGTTATACATACCAATCTATTCTACAATCAATTTATTCTCTTTATTTTCTTAGATGGTAAAAGAAGTGAAATGAGATTTCCCATTATGAGGAAATAAAATTCTTACCAACCTTCAGATTTGCTAAGATCAGCTCTAGCGTTACTTTTGAATTAAAAGTAAATTATGTAGGTTCAGTGAACTAACTGATACCCTCTCTTTATATAACTCTTTTACAATATGCTACATTAAAGAAAGAGGAGAGAATTACCAATCTATATTTACTCTTTCCTGGGTATTTTACACAAGTTATATTACTTAGAATGGCCCTGTGAGGTAGATCTTATGTCACTGATGAGAAACTAAGATTCAG
The DNA here is from genome assembly GCF_054644295.1 of Miniopterus natalensis. Classification (NCBI taxonomy): domain Eukaryota; kingdom Metazoa; phylum Chordata; class Mammalia; order Chiroptera; family Miniopteridae; genus Miniopterus; species Miniopterus natalensis. The sequence continues at coordinate 95,556,687 of NC_142103.1, read as the reverse complement.
GTTAAATGACTTGCCCATGAACACACAGCTAGGAAATGCAAAATTGAGCTCCAAACCCAGGTGTCTCTGCCTCTCAAGTCCACATTCTTTGTAATGCCCTTTGCAGCTCTCAAGGCCTAAAGTATATTTAAGAAAGTCCATCTGACTTGTCATAGAAAGAGGGGGTCATTAAGAGGTTGGGGCCATCACCAACTAACATTTTGATCAAGCAAATTACTATACCTCTAGTCCCTCATCTACAAAATTAGTAGATAGATTCTAAGATCTTTAGTCTTCTGTCACTTCTAAAAGGATGTTATGTTATGTTACCTGGTACACAGAACACAGTTCTATATTCATGCCTTGATTATTCATTTAATCATTGATCTATTAATTCATTCACTCATCATCAATTTACTTAAAAACTCATTTACCAATTGTGTTTATTAAATACCCATGTATTTTCCAACACTGTTTCCATACAGATACCATTTGCGCTCAAAGAATTTGTTTTAAATGTTGAGGGAAATGCCAACATAGATGGAGTCTGCCATGACTTAGTCTCTAGCTACCAAGTACACAAAGAGCTAGTTATGTGAAGTTGGGTTGCTTATTAATCTTATGGCACTAATAAAGTTTAGATTTATGCTTAGAATAATAATAATAATAATAATGACATTAGTAACTACCATTTAGTCACAGGTTTCTTTGGGGGAAGATGTTTTATGTTCATCATGTTATTTTAATGGCTTATAAATCAAATGCTTTTTATAGTATTTTATAGATATTGATTCAGCACAGGAATTTGAAAAAGGTAATAAGATACAGAAGGTAGAAAATATCAAAGTCTCAAAATGTGCAGCGGGGTCTGTCTTGTTCAGCGCCAAGTCAAGGCAGAAGTGTCAGCTGTAGCATGAAGACAAATGATATGTCTATTCAGCAATGCTTTAGTTCCACCGACAATTCTCTCCTGACTCAACGGTAAATTTTCATGCATTTAATAGATGCATTTTGCCAGTGATATATAAAAACCACAAAGAATTGACTTAATCTCCATTCAGTGGAACCCCAAAAACTTTAGCCCTGAGTAAATTCATTTCTAAGGAACAGACAGCCTTGGAGTCAAGTGAAGAGAGTCACTCTTGCATTATATCAAAATATTTTAAGCTTGAAGCTGCCACCACATTCCATTGATGAAATAGCAGTCAGCCAGTTCCTCCCAAAAAGGAAAAAAAAATTAGTTGTGTGCCGCAACCAACAAAGCATTAAACACTGCACATGGTAGAACTGATAGATTTGCTGCTCATGGAGGCAGCAGGATAAGCTGTGTACCTAGGTTAACAAATTTAAGGTTTTCAAAGTAATCATTAGAGCTGATTGAGTATAACAAAAATGGATACTCCGGTTGTGAAACCGAAAGCAGCTAGAAGAAATTTTTCTTTTTTCCCCATTGGAAAAAATAATTCATGAAAAGGAATAATGTAAAAAAGTTTCTTTTAGCAAAAACATATTTCTTGTTGATGGAAAATGTCCTCTACTGTGCACTTGCAGAATTTGAACATGTTTCTCAGTGTTTATCAAATAATGGCCATATTTAAGGGCTAGCTTAATAGCTAAAGAATCCAGGCAACCTCTCCATTAAAGACATTGGTCTCTCTCTCCAAAACTTTGTTCTCAGTAACTTAGTGAAGGCCTTGAAATTGCATCAATTTCCCACTGAGTTTAAAAAAAACAAACTTATCTTCCACGGTGTGACTGTTAACATAACTCCAAGAAGTCAAAATAGTAAATATCATCAACAGTCTTTAATCCATAAACTCAAATAAATTAATGTGTCAAATTGTTATAGTAAGACATAGGACACAGACCAAGTAAATTTTGACAAAAGAAGGGAAAATAAGGCCTAGTTCAAGAGCTGCAAGCCAGAACAGTATAACTTAATGGAGAGACTCTGCATGGCAAGGGAAAGCATGAGGACCTATGTTCCTGATGGCAAAAGAAAGGCATGAAAAGAGAGAATGGAGGAAGACAGAGACGAACTGTGGCTATATCTCAATTTTGCCTTTGGGGAGCTCTGGCAATTCTGTTTGGATGCATCTGTATCGCTATATTCTGTTTTGCATGTTTTTCAAAATAAGCTTCCTCATTTGAAAACTTTGGCCTTTTTCAAGATGAAATATAGAATGAATAACCCATCCTTATATTACAATATGGTTATGAAGATACATAGGGGAGCTGCTGATCCCGATGAGAGATGGAATAGCTGCTATTGGGGAAGAAGAGACGAGAATGCCCATTGGCAGAAGTCTATTTTCTCCTGTGGTTCAAAGGTACAAATGCGAATGCTTCTTGCTCTTGAGCAAGCTTTGGGGCTTTGTAAGAAGCTTTCAGAAACCACAAAAAGGACATCAGATTCAGTCCTTGACAAAAAGCTCTTCTCACAGAGGGTTTTTGATATGTCATTAAAGATACTCAAAGAGTATTTGTCAGATGGTCACAGCTATTTTAAACCTACCTAAAGGGTCTTATTTGACTCTTACAGAAAGTTTTGTTTTGTGTTCTTGGTTTTAAGTGGTTTTCTACTATAAGTGAAACATAAAGTGAGCTGTTTTAGCCGTGGCTGTTTTACTGGGCAAAACACGAGGACTTGTGCTGTGAAAAAGGATGTATGACAGGGGAAAGTATGAAATGTGGCAAGCAAGGGGCAATGGAAATGTACCAAGATTAAAACCTACTATCTTTTAAAAACCCACAGATCCTGAAAATATACCTTTTGCAGAATATCCCCTGTATCTGGGAGCAACTCAAAAATCATTAAAGCATTAATTTAAAAGGCACCCACTAAAAGTGAGTGAGGACCCAGTAGCTCAATAGTTAGTAGAGCCTCTGGCCTTCAGAACAGAAAGTTCTCCACAGTGACTGCCTCCCCTTTTCTTATTTGCCATGTGAAATTTAAAAAAGAAAATGTAACATAACTGTGAGGAAGGCACAAAGAAGGCTTTCTGTGTTTGTTTATTGTCTGAGACTATTCGGCATTGAGAAAGGGATCAAATACATAATTGTTGCCATGTTTAACTTAATCTTTAATATATTTTAATTGGAAAAATAATACTAACAGTACATATTGGTCTGAAGTGATCCCTCTTCCAACTCGCTGGCCTAGGGAAAGAGGCCATTCCATAAGTGGTGTGGTAGACAACTTCTAAGATGGTCGCAAACCACCCCTCCTCCTTATAGCCACACTCCTGCTAACCCTCTCTCCCTTCAGAGTGGGCTGGACCTAGTCACTCACTTCTAGTGGACAGAACACAGCAAAAGCAATGGGGTGGCACTCCTGAGACCAGGATTTATAAAGATTCTGGCTTCCACCTTGCTCTTCCTTTCTCATTCGCTTGTTTGCTTTGGGAAAAGACTGCTGCCTAGCTGTGAACTACTCTACTGAGGTGATGTTACAAGGAACTGAGAAAGGCCCCTGGCCAACAGCCAGTGAGGAACTGAGCCTTTAGTCCAGTGGTGAGTGAGAGCCTGAATTCTACCAACAATACCGGAGCGAGCTTTGAGACAGGTCCCTCCCCTAGTCCAACCTTGAGATGACTGCACCCCCAGCTAAGCCATGTCTGGAATTCTGACCCGCAGAACCAGTGAGATAATAAATGTTGTTGTTTTAAGGCGTCAATTTTTGGAGTAATTTGTTATGGAGCAATAGATAAGTAATTCTCAGGCTTCAATATTTTTTCCTGTTGTAAGTTTATCCCATATCCCTTCCTCTATTTTTAAAAGAATATAGGTGTAGCACAAGTATTTTTGGCAGGTGGTAACATAAATGTTGACAGTGATTAACTATCTGGGTTTAAATTACCATCACTATTTTCATAGGGAGTACAGACTTTTACATAACTGTGTAAAGAGCAAACCTAAATCTGATACAGAAAAGTCCCAAAACATGAATTGCGATCTCTTTTGCCTAAAATACAGATAAAAGCAGTATTCTTTTATGCCATCTTAAATTTCAGTGACTTTTATTTGTATTATCATAACTTTTGAGCATCAATAATGATATATTCATTTTTTCCTCAAAGGTATCCTGATGAAGCACTAAGTAAGCATTTTCACAATGGCAAAAAAAATATTGCTGAAAAAGAAAAGAAACAAAAAGATATCTAAGAGACTAAACAGAAGAGTATTAAGTAGAATATTTGCAAGTCTTACATACCATCTTTATGTTGCCTATCACCATGTGGCAAAAAAATATGAATCCCTGTAATATTTTAAAAATTCTTCTTGAGGAACTTTAAATTCATGAACGTTAGCTTGATCTTTCGCAATTATGAGAACAGGCTTTTGAAAATTACTTTGGAATTTCTCTAATTCTAGTTTCAGCCACTCAAGAGTCAGATGTAGATGTAGTCAACCGTAGCCTCTAGCTATAGAACTCAGACCTGGATACTAGATTATTTATTCCCCTTCCTACACAGTCATTCCAAAATCCAACAAAAGAAAATGCCTAACCTTTAAGGAAAGGATTCCAGAATTGAAAGTGCTCATATATAGGCAAACTTATCCTGGTTCCTTAGGCAATATCTTCACTGGTTTTAAAAGCTAAGTGAAATAACCCAGTCAGACAAAGAAGAGTGTCATGTGATTTCATTCATATGTGGAATCTAATGAACAAAATGAACTAACAAGCAAAATAGAGACAGGCTCATAGAGAGAGGCTGACAGCTGTTGGGGTGAGGTGCTGGGGTGGGAAGGGGGATTGAGCAAAAAAAGAAAAAAAAAAAAGAGAGAAAAAATTCATGGATATGGACAAGTGTGGTGATTGCCAGGGGGTAGACGGGTGGGGAAAGGGAGAAGGAGTATAGAGGAGATAAATGGTGATGGAAGGAGTCTTGACTTGGGGTAGTGAACACACAATTCAGTGTACAGACGATGTGTTGTAGAATTGTGCAACTGAAACATGTATAATTTTGTTGACCAGTGTCACCCCAATAAGTTCAATAAAAACAATAAAAAATAAAAGGCATATACTTGTTTTTAGTGGCTTTCAAATGGCAAGAAATAGGTTTTATTTGGTAACTTTATAATTAATTATTTCTGACAAAATGGTCTACCATAAATGTTCTACCATAAAATGAAATTATTAAATAGGCAGGCGATTTAGCATCGTGTTGGAAATTTTCCGTAAATACAGTGGATTCGTTTTGTTGAACACTATTATGTCTAGGTACTGGAATTACAAAGATCAATAAGATATTTAAACAGATAGCTATATTTTTAAGTATGCTCAGGTATGCACAAGTACTTATACAATACTGAAAAAGGAAATCTTACTGAGTAAGAATTAATTATTCAAGTAAATGTGTGTGTTAGTTAGAATGGAGGGATTTAGAGCATTCCAGAAAGAGTTGAAAGCATGAGCTAAGGTTCAAAAGCAAGAAACAGTATGCTATGTTCCAGGAATCTATGCCAGACCAGAAAATACAAAACTCCCTAGCAACCCTGGCAAATACTCTTCACTGGTTACTTCAAAGAGGAACTAAAATTTTATACCAAAACCTCCCCCTTTTAGCCCCACATATGTGTTCCAGTTTATTGTTTATATTTATGAAATTTATTATATGAAGGAATATACATAAATCTCATTCTGAGGGCTCAATAATTTTCAACAACCCTTTTGTTATATGCACAAAATCTTGAATTACAAAACACCTCCAAAATTATAGCTCAATATCTAGATTAGGTCAACCCTATTTGAATCTTCTGAGTATGAAGCCCTTAGAGGTAAGCATCACCCACTGGAGAATACTTCTTCAGCAAGTTTTTGTTTTGTTTTGTTTTTATGGGTGTGCTGCAAGTTATCCAGGATTTTTGCAAGCATTTTCCTTACCCTATCCCAGAACATTGCCATTCTATTCAAGTGCTATGCTTTTCCAAGGCAAAGGCAGCCAATTCTACCCAAAAAGTGTTTCCTTAGTTGCTTAGTTATTTCTAAATCAAGGTCTTTCAACTTTTGGGTCACGCTTGGCAATGTTGTGATGAGAATTGACTGTCCTTGGCCCCACATTTAGCCCAGAGAATAATTTCATGCTGAGAAATAGAAGACAGCAGTCAAAGATATAAATGGAGTGTAATTAAAAATCCCCCAAATTCAGTGTTTGTTTTTAGAAATCTCCCTGATTGCTTATCTGTTTTTGTAACTGCCCAAAAACATTATTTGTAACTAATTTATTGAAAGAATGGTCAGACACATTTTCTTTTATATTATTCATAAGCTTTCTAGTAATTCATTTTTCTGCTATAGAAAGATTTCATTATCAGTTTAACATTTTATCTGTAGATGGCAACTCGGTGGTATTTCAAATATACTGTCATTAAAGTAGTATTGTAATTTTGAGATTTTATTTTTTACTAAATTTATTGGGGTGACAGTAATTTAGTGATTTTAGTGCTTCACATTTTTAATAAGAAAACAGATCCATGTGTAATTAAATGACTTATAGTTAATTTAATTATCAGTATACTTCATGGAATAAAAAAATAAAAACAATACTGTTTCTTTCTCAAGACTCAAAATATTTATTTCCCTTTAAATTAAAGGTACAGTTTATCTCAAGTTATTTTTTTATTTCCTCCTTGATTTCTTTATTAACACATAGGTTATTTAGTAAGCATGTTTTTTTAGCCTCCACGTGTTTGTGTTTTTTCCCAGTCTTCTTCTTGTAATTGATTTCTAGTTTCACAATGTTGTGATCAGAGAAGATGCTTGAAATGATTTGTCTTCTTAAATTTACTGACTTTTATTTTATGGCCTAACATGTAGTCTGTCCTGGAAAATGTTTCACGTACAAATGAAAAGTATGTGTATTCTGCTGTTTGGGGATGGAATGTTCTGTAAATATCTATTAAGTTCATCTGATCTAATGTGTCCTTTAAGGACACTGTTTCCTTGTTAGTTTTCTGTCTAGATGATCTATCCTTTGATGTCAATGGGGTGTTAAAGTCCCCTACTATTATTCTAATAGTGTCAAGCTCTTCCTTTATGTCTGTTAGTATTTGCTTTATGTATTTAGGTGTTCCTATGTTAGGTGCATAGATATTTATAAGTGTTATAATCTTGTTGGACTGATCCCTTTATTATTATGTGATGTCCTTCTAAGTCTCCTTACAGTTTTTGTTTACAAGTCTGTTTTGTCTGATATAAGTACTGCTACCTCAGTTTTCTTTTCATTTCCATTTGCATGAAATATATTTTTCTGTCCCTTCATTTTTAGTCTGTGTGTGTCTTTCAATCTGAAATGAGTCCCCGTAGGCAGCATAAGCATGGGTCTTGGTTTTTTTATTAATCCATTCAGCTATTCTATGTATTTTGGTTGGAGCATTCAGTTTATGTACATTTAAAGTAATTATGTATATGTATGTACTTATTGCTATTTTATTGTTTTCTGATTGTTTTTGTAATTCTCTGTTCCTTTCTTCCTCTCTTGTTCCCTTTTCTTAAACATTGATGACTTTATTCAGTGATTTGTTTGGGTTCCTTTTTTAATTTTTTTGTGTATCCATTATAGGTTTTTGGTTTGTGGTTACCATGTGGTTCATATATAATGAGCTATATTTATGGCAGTCTATTTTAAGATAAGGGTCGCTTAAGTTCAAACACATTCCAAAAGCACTACATTTTCTACTCACCTCCGCACATTTGTGTTTTTGACATATTTTACATCTTTGTCTGGGTATGCCTTAATTTATTACTATAGTTGCACATGTTCTCACTACAGTCTTTTAACCTTCCTGTTAGCTTTATAATTGGTTGATCCACTACATTTACTAAATTTTCTTATTTTTAGTCTGGGCCTTTTCTTTTCCACTTAAAGAAATCCCTTTAACATTTCTTGCAATGCCATTTTATTTGTGATGCACTTTTTAAGCTTTTGCTTGTCTAAGAAACTGTCTCTCCTTCAATTCTGAATAATAATCTTGCTGGGTACAGTATTCTTGATTGTATGTTTTTTCCTTTCATCACTTTGAATATATCATGCCATTCCCTTCTGGCCTTCAAAGTTTCTGCTGAAAAATCTGCCAAAGCCTTATGGGAGATCCCTTGTACTTAAATAGCTGCTTTTCTCTTGCTACTTTTAAGATTCTCTCTGTACCTTTAACTTTTGTCATTTTAATTATGATATATCTTGGTGTGGGCCTCTTTGGGTTCCTCTTTGAAACTCTCATGTTTTTTGGACTTGGATGTCTGCTTCCTTCACCAAGTTAGGGAAGTTTTCACGTATTCTTTCTTTTAATAGTTTTTCTGTCCCTTTCTCTCTCGCTTCCCTTCAGAAACCCTTATGATTCAAATGTTGGTATGTCTGATGAGGTGCCACAGTTCCCTTAAACTAACTTCATTTTTTAAAATTCTTTTTTCTTTTTACTTTTCTAAGTCAATGATTTCCACTACCTTGTCTCCCAGCTTACAGACTCATTCTTCTGCATCATCTAATCTCTTGTTGATTCCCTCTAGTGAATTTTTCATTTCATTTACTGTATTCTTCATTTCTGACTGGTTCTTTTTTATAATATCTATATCTTTGTTGAAGTTCTCACTGAGTTTATCTATTCTTCTCCTGAGATCATTGAGCATCTTTGTAACCATTGTTAAAAACTTTTTATCTGGTAGATTGCTTATCTCCAGTTTGTTTCCTTCTTTTTCTGAGGTTTTACCCTGTTCCTTTATTTTGAATATATTTTTATGTCTCCTCACTGTGACTGTCTCTCTTTGTTTGTTTCTTATGAAATAGCTGAAACAGCAACCTCTCCTGTTTTGAAATATGGCCTTGTATAGGAGCTTCCCCTTTGTAGCCTGTGTATGCTGGGTGTCTTTAGCAGGCCAGCTGGAGTTCATAGCTGTGTTTTACAAGGATCAACCATATTTTCAAATCCACAGTTGGGAATCCACATTTCCAGAGGGTCAGCCTAAGTTCTCGAGGTCCACTATAATGCATAGTGCCTATAGCTAACAATACTATATTGGATATTTAAAATTTGCAAAGAGAGTAGACCTTATGTTAAATGTTCTTAACATGTAAAAAAAAAAAATCTTACCTCCAGATTTATGGTTATGTAGGATAATAAACAATTAAATCAGTTTCAGTTGGGTCTTCTGTTACTTAGGAGAAAATTCTTGTCACAGGTGGGTTATCAACACAACTATAACCCAGTGACATAATGATTTAAAATTAATTGATGGGATATTTTGGCATTACATACACATAACCTCACAAGTTTTCCAGAGAAAAGAACTCTAAGAGATACAATGGAGAATGAAGTCCATGTTCATTCTTCATTGTTTCTTTTCATGGGAATAAGATTAAATTAAGACACGTCTCTTAGATCTAGACATCAGGTAACATAATTCATATTATAAATATAAGTTTTAAAACATAAAGAGCTATTATTTTTAAACTACAAAAAATACTTGTATTATTTTTTGAAAGGAATTCAAGCTTTAGGAGGTATTTTTCCTTTCAAATTAATTTTTCTTAATGCCACACATCAAACTTTGTTTATGAGTGACATTCTGAAATCTACATGTCCCAACAAGGGCTTACATGCAGGTGGTTTATTTTGGGGATATGAAAAGGCTGAAATAGGGAAAGAAGGAAAGGCAATCAAAGAGTGCCTTATTGAGCTAAGTAATGCTGTGGATAACTAGAGCTCAAATCCACTGGGAGCCCTAACAGAAAACATGTAGAATGCACTTCAGATTTGCATCCCCAAAGCCTTCTTGAGGCTTCACTTCCTTCAACTACAAAAAGAGAATTTGTCCTTTTTATGAATTTTAAAATCACATATAGCTCTAAACTTTGTATTTATGTATAAACACAAATGCTGCTTTGATTGACCAAAAACAATATACCAATTCATACTGTAAGCATGAGTAATTTTATTCATGTATTTTGAAACTTATGTCAAACTCCTAGGATATTGTTGCATATAATAATGCACAATTTAAAATGCAGTAGGGAAAAAATTTTCAACTAATTATGTTTTGAGTTTTTTTCTATTTTATTATAAAGAATTTGCTATGCCCAGACAGTGCTGAGAAATAAGCCCAAATGACTGAAGTTATAGCTGTTCCTTCAGTTGAGAATGTTTGGGATATCTTCACTCTGCCAATAATTATTTCATCACATTTTAGCTATAAATTGATTCAGTCATAATAACTATGTGGAATCAAAAGAAGAGAGGGGAAATAGAAACTGCTCTATCTAAAACAAGAGTTTCCTAGAGTGATTTATAAGAACAGAATAATTTGAAAGAAGTTTCATCACAACTAATACTAAAGTACTTGAAATTGTTTATTCTAGTTGTTTACTTCTTTCTTTTCACATATATATACTGCATCACTATTTAATTATTTCAATCCAATGTTACAAGTTCATCTTAACTTACTTAGTACTTGCCACACTAAATAGGTATTTACTATATTTTATAGGATAGAGTAATCCTACAATGCCTTTTAATTTATTAATTCAACTCTATATCTATAAATGAAGTTTTTTTATTAATATGCTGATGAAATTTCCCTTTTAAAGAAACATAAAATACTTGACATATTTCCCCTACATTTTTGGCAATTAATTTTATATTCATAATCTTCTCTTAAGCAATAAAATGAACAAAAACAACTTATCTTTTCACTGTGGGTGTCTCATAATATTTTGCCCCTATTAAAGTCCTTTCCCAGTGTTAATCCCTTCATAATCCATAAGGTAACACAAAATAGTCAGTGGGTTTTTTTTGTGCTGTTCAAAGGATCTCATAACTGAATTCATAATAGAACTCATAATTCTTGGCAGAATTATTTTCATTTTTCTATAAATCTGGAAAAGTGCCACCTAGGGAATTCTGAAAAACAGCCCAAGTGTGAAACAAGAGTTTGCATCTCATCAAAAATTTAGGATTTTGTATGAATTGTTTCTGACAAATGTTTGGCAGACAAACATATATATGTGATGGTTAGAAGGGATTATGAAAGGAAAACAGCTGAGCTAGAAACCTCTTAGTCTCTAAACCATTGGAAAAACATAGAAGTATTTAGACTTTTAGCAACTAACTTCATAGCTTCATTCATATCAACACTTGTACAATCTAGTGTCTGAATAAATGGAGACCCTCTTGGAAGTTTCTCTTTTAATCATATAACTTTTTCAACCAGAATAAATCTATTATGCAGTTTCCTAATTTTCCTTTTAATTCCTCTCCCTAACTCAACCAACCCTGAATTATCCAAAAACAAAATATATGCAAGGACACCAGTACAACAGCAGCATCCAAAAACTCTTTATGAAAGATGTGATATTTCCTATCTGTACCCACTCACCACCCCCTCACCTCCTACCCCCACATTAAAGTAGAATTGTCAAAGTTACAACTAATATGGAATTCTGTCCTCTTTAGTATTAGCGTTGTTTCTTTTACTTCTTTATGAAGATGGGACACCATAGTCTTCTTTATTTAGGGCCTCTAATTGTTTTATTATTAAATATTTTATTAGGGATGTTTTCAAACATATACCAAAATAGACAGAATAGTACAATGAACCCCCATATATCCATCACCCAGGTTCAATAATCTATAACTCTTAATAATTATTTCATCTATACTTCGACCAACTCTCACTTCTAACCTGCCATTATTCTGCAGCAAATCTAAGATATTATATCATTATATTTAAAAGTATTTAACTGCATCTCTAAAAGAGATCTTTTTGGAAAATTTAAATCTTCAGAAAAATTATAAAAAATAGCACAATGAATACCTGTACTTCTTTACCAAGATTACCAGCTGCTAACATTTTTTGCCACATTTTCTTTATCTTTTTCTATATAAGTATATAACAAGGTATCCCCCAAAAATGTATACATATTTTAACAGCTGATAGCTCAATTTTGAAAATGAAACGTATTTTAATAAACATTGCATTTATAATTATTCAAAGTGTGTGTACACATTTTCTTGGGACACCCTATATATGCATAAGTATATTCAAATTGTTTTTTGAGTCGCGTAAGAGTAAATTGCAGATATCATGACCCTTCCCTAAAACGTTTTAGCATATATCGCTTAAGAATAAGGATACTTTCTTACACAACCATTATACAACGATCAAATTCAGAAAATGTAACATTGATACAATACTACTATTTAAGTTTTTTAAAAAAATTTAATCCTCATCCAAGAACATGCTTAGAAAGGGAAAGAGGGGGGCAGGGAGAAACATTGATTGGTTGCCTTCCACATGTGCCCTGACCAGGGATTGAACCCACAAGCTGGATACCTGGCTATGTGCCCTGACCGGAAATCAAACTGGCAACCAGACAGTGTTCAACCAATTGAGCTACTCCAGCTGGGCACAATACTACTATTTAACATAGAGTACACAAATGTCTCCAGTCACCCCAATAATGCCCTTTATAGTAAATATTTTCAATACAATCCAGGATTGTGTTTAGTTGTTATAGCTCTTTAATCTCTTTTTTCTTAAATTTCTTTTAATCTAAAACAATCCCTTTACGATACTGACATTTTTGAAAAACATAGATCAACTTCTCTATGGAATGTTCCTCAATTGTCTTAATATAGCCCTGATATCAACCATCTCCACCCCTTCTCTGTAGGCCTTTGACTTCTTTAGATACATGGATGTCATGGGGATATATGAGGGTGTTCTCACTTAGGAACCTTCACAAAGAAAGCTTTAAGATAAATGTGTTTGGATTTGTGGGGAAGTAGAAAGACAATGTGGAGAAGCAAACAGGGGTGGACACTATGAAGCACAGGCTCAAAGTTATTAAGAATCAAACATTTAACATTTTCATTAGCATGCTTTTTCAATTGCTTCTTTCTAACTATTACTATATTTAGAATTTCACTTGACAAGTGCTCCAAGTAGAACATCTTAATAAGCAAGTATGTGTATCTGATGAGATTTGGTGAGCAAGCTGAGACCACTGCCACAATATACCAGTTTGCTTCCTACTTGCCCTAGGCCTTGTCTTGGCCTCTTAAATTCATCCTCCCACTGCAGTTAGAGGAACCTATTTTACATTACAACACTGACTATGCTATTCCCCTGCTGAAAAATCACCAATGTGATAAAGTTCAAGCTCAATGTGATAAAGTCTTCCATGACCTGATATATCCTAGCTGCCACTCCAGTTTCTTGTATTTCTTTCTCAGCTTCCCAAAGATGAATATGTATGTGCCCAGAAACAATATGCCAGAGGGATGAGTATAGTGCAGTTTCCTAGAGCCTCAGCTTTATACAACAGTTAAGGAATTGCGGCAGACTGTATTTTACAAAGATGGATGACAGAGTACTGTATATTTCACTCCACACTCATTAAATATGAAATTTGTCAATCCTCCCATCAAGAGATAGGTTCTATGTTCCCTCCTCTTGAAATAAAGGAGTGTATGTGTGTGTGTGCCTGTGTGTGTAAATACTTGCATCAATGCCAACCATGACATTAAAAAACTTCATCTTTCAGAACTATCATACCAAGAAAATGGTAAATCCAGTCATATAATCTAGACCTCTAGATTTCAATGTGTGATTCACAGACCCTTTAGGATTTGCAAGGCCATCCACTAAAATATGGGGGAAATATTAGAACTTGGAAATTCCTTTTATATTTATTACCTTATTTTTACAAATTTATCTTTATTGTTGATCTTTTAAGTTTATTTTTATTGTTGACACTATTATAGATGTCCCCCATTTTCCCTCCCTTTGCCACCTCCACCCAGCATCACCCCTCCTTCCTTCTGGCCACCACCACAATGTTGTCTTATCTATGAGTTATGTATATATGTTTTTTGGCTAATCTCTTCACCTTCTTTCATTTGGTTCCTCCCACCACCCTCCCCTCTGACAGCTGTCAGTCTCTTCCATGTATTCATGCAGCTGGTTTTACTTATTTTTTCAGTTTATTTTGTTCATTAGATTCCACATATAAGTGAGATCTTGTGATATTTGTCTTTCTCTGGTTGGCTTATTTCACTTAGCATAATCATCTCCAGGTCCATCCATGCTGTTGCAAAGGTAAGTTCCTTCTTTTAACAGCTGAGTAGTATTCAATTGTGTAAATGTACCATAGCATTTTTATCCACTCATCTACTAATGGGAACATGGGCTACTTCCAGATCTTGGCTCTGGTAAATGAAACTACTATGAACATAGGCATGCATATATTCTTTCTGATTGATGTTTCAGAATTCTTAAGATATATTTCCAGAACTGGGATCGCAGGATCAAAAGGCAGTTCCATTTTTAATTTTTTTAAGGAGACTCCATACTGTTTTCCACAGTGGCTGCACCAGTCTGCGTTACCACCAGCAGCGCATATGTGGCTCTCATTTGTGTATCACACTATATTTTTATTTGACAGTGCTCACATATAACATAGTTTTATAGTAATACAATATGTAAATTTTAAACTAATAAACCTGCATTAGGGAGATTCATGTTTAAATGTTTTTACAATCACAGGAGTGGGCAATTAGAAATGTTTGGAGAGTGCTGATCTAGAAAGGTAGTTGGGAAATCCATTTTAAATAATGTAGGACACATGATACCAAAAGAAAATAAGTATCCATCTCTTTCCTTTTGCCTTTCCTCCTCACAAGTCCTCCAAAAATGTTCATTATTCTCCAAATTAATACTCCCCTCCTAGGATGGCCTAGTCTACACTGTTCTCTACTCTGTAGTTTACTCAATGTCCTACTGGCAAAGATGCCAGCATGGGTATTCCTTCCACTACCTATCCAGCTAACCAGCTACCTCATCCAAAAGTTGCTCTCTCAAGTGGCCTCAGGTCAGGACTAGCTACATACTTGTGAGACCCAAAGCAAAAGAAAAATGTGGGGCCCCTTGCTCAGAAATTATTAAGCACTTCAAGAAAGAAAGAGCAGAGCATTAAACTAAGCACAGGGCCCGTCTGAGCCCTGAGCCCTGGGCCCTGTGCAAGTGCACAGGCCCGACGCCCATGAAGCTAACCCTGTCTAAGGTCATGTACCTTGTTGGAGCCTCCAGGTGTTCTTAGTTCTTTCATACCCCTAGATAATTACTGTGAGGTACTGAGAATTCCCCATCCTGATTTAGCAGGATGATTATAGGTCTTTATAATTATAGTTCCCTAAGTAAAGGCTGTGCTCTTTCATTAAGCTGCTAAAACCGTATGTTTTCTTGAGTCTTCTCTTGAGTCTCATGGACCATCTCTGGATGGAACATTCCTGGCCACAGCAAAGAGGAAGTTTTTAATGTCTTTACAAAAGAGATACATCTCATTCCCTTAGCATTCTCAATACTTATTTGATTAAATTTGAATTAGAATGTCTTTCATATTGAGTAAGAGACAATGTTTTGATGATAATTATTTCTTCACATAATATAAGGCCTAAGTGACCTAATGAATGTAAAAGAATGTGGAGGGCTGTCATTATCACTATTTCATTACAATATAAGAAATACTAACAAATTTAAGTGTAATTACTCTATGAGATTTTAATCCAATTTAAAATATCATTATTACGCCAGAGAGCTGCTTAAGAATGATAAAAGAAAGGTACCAATGTTTCTCCTGAATTTAAAAAAAAAGTGAATCTTTATTAGTAGAATACAAAGAATTGGTCCTAATTAACTCTGGCAAATAAATCAGAGTATTGATTGCACTGCAATAAATATTGACATTTTTGTTCATAAACTGACGTGCAAGAAATTGTGACTTCTGAAAGTAGATGTTAAAAAGTATGCCCCCCCCTTTTAGGAATAGAATAGCAACAAGCACATGGGCATAGGCAGGTATAATGGAAGTCTGAACATAAAAAAATTGAATGATTCAAAGATACAATAAGAGGGCACCATTTCATTGAACTGACGGCTGCCATAAATCCCATGACCTAATTTCATTCCAATGACAAATGGTTTACTTTTAAATAGTTGCTCCATACCATGCTTGCATTCATTTTAAACTTAATCGGGCATGAGTAGAATACAAAATAAAATGTAAACTTTTAAATCAAGGTGAAAAGGTGTCACGTTAATACTTAGAGAACAATAAAATATAGTATTACACAACTTTCATAAAACTATCTCTTATTCTTGTAATAAAGCATTTATATAGCCAACACAAAATTTCTAATATTATATTTTGTTAATTAGAATACCAAAAAAGCAGAATCTACTTTCAGGACATGCTATCTGGCAATTCAGTCAGTGTCAAAATTTATTTGCATTTGGCCAGCATCCTTCTACCCAAACATATAGAAAATAAATTAGTGGAGATGTTTAAAATTATGTTATAATGTAAACATATCAGTAAATGCCCGAGCGTGCCCCTATTCTTATTAGCCACCAATTGAATGTCTATTAAGAGCAAGACATTTGTCTCGTCTCTAAAAAATAATCATAATGCATATCCTGCTAACTCACCAGCTAATAAGATTCAAATGAGAGAATAAATATTTTTTAAAAACTTTAAGATCTACAAATCATTGTGTAGCCATATCATATTTGTATATATCTTATATCCTCAGAACTGCTTTAGCTCTGCAGTTCATCTGAAGTCTGTTCTCAGGCAATTGCTACTCCTTATAGTTTAGGGATTATTTTTTCAACTATGCAGCCTCTGTCTTCCAACTGCTACTATAGCATGGTTCCTCACACTGTGGATAAGCAGGTGAGCATGCTGTCCATCTCAGGCATAATACAAAGCAATTTAAATTTTGTGGTGCTTCTTGATTAATATGAATTATTTACATAAAGCATTATAAAATAAGATTCATCTGCATATGAGAAAATAATCCCACCTAGTCACAACAGTTGAACTTCCCAGCTAACATGACTTAAGTAAAAGAAAAATGGGTAGTAGCAGCAGCATTTTCTTTGAATAGATGACTCATTTCTCACTTGGTGGTTGATTCCTCTGTGACACGAGGAGGATAGCAGGTGAATGTGAATGAGAAAGGTCACTTTGTTCAAAGTAGAAAAAATAGCTGTGATGTGCTTTTCATAACAGTCAATCATATTTATCCATATAAATGTAGATAGTGACAAAGACAATACTAAAATAAAACACATCGTGCTGGATATATAAGGAAAAAGGAAAAAGACCTTCTCCCTGAGGATCAATCCATATATCCCCAGTGGCCATTTAGCTCTCTTTCCAATAAATGGGATCTTATTACCTTATTTTAGTTATACATTACAAATATAATAGGTATGCTTTTAGGGGGAAAGGTACTTATCCAAAGGTATTCTATTATGACAGGTTGGATAGGCATAAATAAGCCATAACCTGGGCCTTATTCAAAGAATTGGTGCCTGCTACTTGTTAAGCATTATAAAGAATATGTACATAATATGGTCTCTAATTCTTTCTAAATATCCAACTCCATTCTGAGTTCTGACATTATACCTTCTGATTCCAAAACACAGCTTCAAGGGACAAATTTTTAAAAAGCGAAGATCATGGTTCGCAGAATAGTACTTGATCCATATCATAAAATCACAAAATATTAAACTGGAAAAGAACATAGTGATCATTTTATTTATTTTATTATTACATATAAGAATACTAAGTCCTAATAAGTTGAAATAACTAATAGAGCATAACCTAAACTTGGGCCTCTGAGATCCTAATATATATGTTCTTTTAATATTTCTTTTATTACTTTTGAAAAATTTTATTAAACTGTTTCCTTCTAGGATTATGGTTAAGTCAGATAGACACTTGATTAAATCTTAAATTCTGGGGGTTTTTTCCAGTAGTTTTTCTCTGCCTTATACACTAACACTATTGTAACAACAACAACAAAAAGCTAAGTAATAAAATATTTGATATCATCCAAACCTCACCCTGACTCTTTCTTCCCTAAAATTGCACTAGGGTCCACTTCAGTTTAGATTTCCTAATATTATCATCTCTGGAGTCTAATCTGAGAAGAGGTAAAAGAAGAAAGGCCTGGTTAGAGAACAATGGGGACCTATAAGTGCACTAAGGCACTCTTAGTCCTCTCAACAGGACTATCTTTCTGAGACAGAGCCATCAAATATTGCAATTTTTTTCCTATGGTTTATACCAGAGCTACCCAGGACATCAATTTAGATTGACTGTTTGGCTGTGTGGTTGTTATAAGTAGACCACAGGGTTTCATTAACAATTGTAAACACCACAATATACCATAGGGCCTCTTTTGGCCCCTGTTTCTTGGTTCATATATCATTTCTACCCTTATCAGTCTCTTTCCAACAATAAACATTTAGCAAGTATTTTTTAAACATCTTTCGTTTGCAAGGAACTATGCTGGCACTGAAAATACAGGGATAAATAAGATAAACCAGGTACCATCTCTATGGAGCCAACATCCTAATCTGGCATGAAAAGAAGGAAACAAAGCTAATAACTGGTTGTGATAAAGAGTTTGAGGGAGATTTAATAGGTAATATGATAGTGCCTGAGTAACTTCCATGAGGTGGCTTAAGTTAAATAAAGGGGTCAAGGGAAATCTTTCTGAGAAGGTAATATTTGAACTGATCCCTGAAAGGATAGGAAGTTGATGTAGCTGGCTTGGAGTGAGCACAGGATAGCAGCAGGAGATGGAGGTAGGCGATAGATGCGGGGCTGATCGTGTAAGGCCTTGTGGGCTTATAGGAAAGAGGTTTTGATTTTATTTATAGTGCAGTAGAAAGCCATTGAAGGGCTATAGAGGAATTGACCTTTTTTATAATCTCAAAATATAACACTAGAAGAGTCTATAGTGATTATTTTGTTTAAATATTTTATTATAGAGATAAGGGCAGTAAAGCCTAGAGAGTTAAAGTGAGTAATAGAAGTGAATTTTTTAAGACCAGAGCTGAAACTTGGTTCTCTTAGCTCTAGAGAAAGGCGAAAAGGTAAATATCAAGGAGTAAAGAGGAGATTTTTTTTTTTTAGATCATTATATAAGAGTAACAAATAACCATGGGATGGCTATGATTCAGGTCATTTTTTTCTAAATGAAGAAAATGGCCAGACAAAGAAATAGCCAAAGGGCTCAGTCCCAAGAACCAAAAAACTATAGCATCTTTTCTCTGGCAGAGGCAAGATGGGACATTTGGGTATTTTTAGGTCACCATCCTCAAAATGTAAGAAATATGCTCCCAAATAATCCTGATTTCTGCTAACAATACACTATGATTGTAACTAATAAGCACTGTGCTATCTATATACCTTTTCGCCCTTACCACCTCTTATGATTCCACTTCCAACACTTGCTACCTACTATAAAGAACTCAATTGATATTAAATAGGCTTCTGAAAGTTTTCTTTAGTTTAATTTCTTAAGCTCAATTATTCTCAAACATGCTTTTAAATACCGCAATAAATATATAACAATGACCATTAGTTCTTAATATTTATTGAAGACTACAATACACTACAATAAGTGCTGAAAAAAAATTATTTTTAAATAGTTGATTGTTTCATACATGCCAAAGAGGACAAAGTTTAGTTTTGCAGAAATTTATTTATTTATAAATTTATTTAGATCTCATAGCTCTTTATGCTTTCAGCATGTTGGGCAACCATACTCATTAGTTGTTCCTCAAATAATACTTATAACTACTTTAGCATTTTACACGTATTTTAGAAATGGAAAAATTGATTAACAGGGACTTGAGTTCCTGGCATGAGTGCAGAATGTCATCTACTAAAAATCCTTCAGATAGACCAGGATTTCCTGGAATCAAGAACAACCTTTGGTCCATGAGTGCTGCCTTAATACCCTGAAAAAAAGTAAACTTTCTACAAATTTGCACAGAAATGATCCACAAGTCCTGACACACCCTTTCCTTGGGAGTAATCTGGGAAATAGGCAATTCCTACTCCCATTCTCTTGACAGTTTACTGTGTTTTATTTCTAGGCTGATGAAGCATCTAAATGGGGAGATGTACACTTCCTATGTTTGTTAATAAAGTTTTTACCTTTAGAAAAATGAGCTGGTTATGCCATGGCTTATTTGTTCTGTCTTTACCTTTATTTATATACTTTTTGTAGGCTCTGCAATCAAGTCATAACCAATCAATATGGTAATTATTATAACTGTTTATTGTTTAGTAGAAAGCAAGGTAAGTACAATACTGATTATAGAAGAAAAAGTAATTTTGTGACATCTTAAATGTATACTATCAACTTAAAAACAAGCACTTTAAACATTGGCCCCACTTATGGAAATTCTGGGAAATTATTTCACAGATACAATCACACAAGTGTACAAAGATATATACACACACACACACACACCCATATATGGATTTTTCACTGCAGAAATTTTGTATAAGCAAAAAAATTACAAAAATCTCAAATAATCTTCAATAACAAAATAGTTAATAATGATACATCCACAAAATGGAATACTGTATAGTCATTTTAAAAATTGAGACTTTGAAAATATCCAAGATGTATTGTTTCCGAGTCACAAAATAGTATCCATGGTATATCTACACACACACACATATATTTAAAAATTCATAGAAAAATATTGAAAGGGTTTCTTACTAGGTAATGGGGTTATAGTAGAGTCTCTGTTTCTATTATTTATATTCCTGGTGTTCTTTGAAATTTTTAAAAATCTAGCATGTACTGCTTTTGCAGCCAAAAGTAAAGATTAAAATACAAAGTATCTGAAGAGTTACTATATCTTAATAAAATATAAGATTGTTATGTTGAAAGTTAACTTTAGGATGCATGGATAAAAATCCTATTTACTTAATGGAAAAATATGAACAGGTGAATAAGAAAACAGAATTGAGGAAATCTAGGGGGGAAAATATAAAAACATAAACAGACAATAGAAAAGACAAGAAAATTAGACTGCATGCTAGAGGTCTATTGTCTGAGAATTAGGAGATACAGAGAGAAGAAAAAAACAGAGGAGAAAAATGGTCAAAGAAATAATACAAGAAAATTTCCCACAACTGAAGGGCACAATTTCTTCAAGGACCCAACAAGTTCTAAATGCAATAAATAAGAGACCCGAATCAAAACAATATTATAGTGAAACCTCAGAACACAGTGGGAAAAGGATAATTCCAAAAGCTTCCAGAGAAAAAGTGCAGTGCACTTACAAAAGATGGCAAATTAGAATGTCATTGCACTTAAAACAACAGTGGAAACTAGAAGGAGACATTGCCTTCAAAATTCTGAAGGAAAATTATTTCCAACCTAAAATTCTACACAAAGCCAATCTAATGCGACAGTTGTATAAAGACATTTTCAGAGAAGTAAGGACTCAAAAAATGTACCTCTCATGTCCCCGTTTTCCAAAAGCTATTGGAGGATGTGCACCACCAAAAGAGGAATAAACCAAGAAAGAGAAAGACATGAATTCCAAGAAAGAAATGATTCCACACAGGAGAGCAATGAAGGAAATTCCCAGGGTGATAGTATAGGGACGTTTCAAGACAGGACTTGACAGCAAACCCACAAAGCTACCCATAAGGAAGAGGGGGACAGTAAGTTCCAGGAAGATCTCCAAAGAGGAATAATGAAGCTGATAATTATCTGTTGCGTTTAAATAAAGAAGATTAACAGGTCTGTGAACTTCTTTTTTCTTTAGCCCAAAATGACTTTAAAATTTTGCCTGAGAGGGGAATTACCTTGTCAACCAAATGGCAATCACTTTGTTGCCAAATGTCATGTTCTTCAAATGTTTTATTCTATGGTGAGAGACCTAGGGATTGGACATGAAAAATAGTTTGTGCTTAGAGTTACCTTCTGCTTTGCTGGTTTGAAAGACTGAATCCTTCACTGTCAGACCTAAGAATCTTCCTGGGGTACTGTTAATTCATTCCTAGCACTGAAAATTCAGAACCAGGTATTTTGTCTTGTCCTTTGAACTGAATGACAATCATGCTCAGTGTTTTCAAGAGTGTATGGTGGGGGCAATATCTGGGGAGGGGTGAAGGACAGTTGATAAACATTTCTTTCTTCGCCCAGTGTCTATAAAGACTTTCCTTCAGTTGTCAGCTATAACAACTGAAATTTTAAATATAAACAAATGTATGTTTCATACTCAAAACACAGCAATGTGACAGGCAATGAACTACAGACACAAACAACAGCTAAATGCTCTCCCTTCATAGGCTTTGTAGCCTAAAAGTAATAATATATTATTACAAGCTTGATGAGTATAAAAAAAGAGAGCACATAATAAAAGGATTTAACCTAATTTAGGCACAAATGTGGAACATATTGCTATGCACAGCTCTCTTTCTCCTTAAACAACCTAGCTAAGTACTCATACAGAAAGCATGTCCTGAGTCAGCAAACAAGGCTATAAATTTTTTCTATTTTTACTGCCTAGCTTCCCAGTCAATGTGCCCCAAGGTAAACATACTGATCCTTCAGAAATACAATATTTAAACTCACTCCTGAAAAATTCCATTTTTCACTGACGGTAGATTTTTTATGCATATTCAAAATAATCCAGTCTAGAATTCTATACCTAGACAAACAAGCAAGCCAGCAAACAAAGCCCTTTCTACATGCCTAATCACTACAACACAAATTTGTCTTTCTCTGTTGATGTCTCATATTTCACAGCTATGCTGCCTCACCATTTTAATTTGTGGCTGCATAGTTTGATATTTTATCTGTTAAAATAAGCAATAACCCTTCTTAGTATTACTGACTTTAGGTACCTGAAAGATGTACCAATTTTGTGATAGGCCGTATGTGGTCAAACTTACTGTAAACCATAAACTTCTTTCATTTAAATAAGAAATAATATAAATAAAAAATGTGATAGTACTGAACATCTATTCTGGCTCAGAAAATGTACACTGAATCCAAATTTTAAATCAGTTATGAAAACCAGACAGATGATTTTAGAATAAAGGCTTGGGCAGTCTTCCTAATTCTGAGAACTCAAAAAAATAATATTGAAATTTCCTGTCTCAAGATTTTCCATTTCCATCAGCGTCTTTGATATCCAAGCTAAACTTTAGGAAGATAAAAACAATGCTAAAGTAAAATCTCCGATATATCTCTTTGCAATATTTTTTCTGACTTATCTCCTCAGGCAAGGGAAACAAAAGAAAAAAATAAACAAATGGGACTACATCAAACTAAAAAGGTTATGCACAGCAAAATAAAGCGTCAGCAAAATGAAAAGACCACCTATTGAATGAGAGAACATATTTGTTAATGATACATCCAGTAAGGGGTTAATATCCAAAATTTATAAAGAATTCCTACAACTCAACACCAAAAAAAACCAACACCAAACAGTCCAATTAAAAAGTGGGCAGAGGACCTGAATATACTCATCTCTAAAGAGGACATACAGAGGGCCAACAGACATATGAAAAGATGCTCAATGTCACTAATCATCAGAGAGATGTGGAGAAAGGGGAACCTTTGTGCACTGTTGGTAGGAATACAGGCTGGTGCAGCTACTGTGGAAAAGAGTATGGATTTTCCTAAAAAATTAAAAATGGAACTAACTGCCTTATGATCCAGCAACTCCATTTCTGAGTATTTATCTGAAGAAACCCAAAACACTAATTTGAAAGGGTACATGTGCCCCTATGTTCATTGCAGTGTTATTTACAATAGCCAAGATTTGGAAGCAGCCCAAGTGCCCATCAATAGATGAGTGGATAAAAACGCTGGGGTATATATATACAATGGAATACTACTCAGGTGTAAAAAAAAGAAATCTTACCATTTGCCACAGCATGGATGGTCTTAGAGAGTATTATGCTAAGTGAAATAAGTCAGACAGAGAAAAACAAACACCATGTGATTTCACCTATGTATGGAATCTAAAGAACAAAATAAATGAACATAATACCATATGATTTCACTTATATGTGGAATCTAATGATCAAAATAAACTAACAAACAAAATAGAAACAGACTCATAGCTGTCAGGGGGGAGAGGGTATGAGGACTGAGTGAAAAAGGTGAAGCGATTAAGCAAAAACAACAACAAAACCACAAACATACAAAAGAAAAACACCTCATAGATAAGAGTATGGTCATTAACAGAGGGAAATGGGGGTGAGGGAGGCAGGAGAGGGTAAAGGGGGGATAAAAGGTGATGGAAAGAAATGTGACTTGGGGTGGTAAACACACAATACAATACACAGGTGATGGATTATAGAATTGTACACCTGAAACCTATATAATTTTATTAAGCAATGTAATCCCAATAAATTCAATGTAAAAAAACAAAACAAACAAACAAAATAGAAATAGACTCACAGATACAGAGAATATACCGATGGTTGCCAGAGGGGAGGGGGTTTGGGAGGCTGAGTGAAAAAGGTGAATGGATTAAGAACTACAAATTGGTAGTTACAAAATAGTCACAGGAATGTAAAGTGCAGCATAGGAAATATAGTCAATAATATTAACTATAAATGGTGTCAGGTGGGTACTTGATATGGGGGGAATCACTTTGTAAAGTATATGATTGTCTAACCAGTATGCTGTACACCTGAAACTGCTATAAAATAATACTGAATGTAAACTGTAATTGAAAAAATAATTTAAAAAATAAAGAAAAAAAGAAACATTGGACACAAAACATTAAATTATAAAAATGTTGCTTGTTCACGAGAGAGATTAATATTCTTGAAAAAAATCCATTATATCTTCTCATATAATACTAGGCTTTACTAACTTTTGTTTGGTGGAAATACAGTGGTTCAGTTTGATGGAAGTGGTCACATGAGTTCTGGAGATAACACTAAAAAAGTAATTTGAAGTCATATTGCAAGTGTGTTGCTATGCAAATGAGTTTGAACTTTACATTAGTAGGTGACAGTGGGAGCCACTGGAATTTAGGAGCAGGTTTATACAGTAAGATGATTTTAAAGCTGTGCATTTGGGAGAATAACTTGACAGTAGTACATAGGGAATTTATGGGAGAAGTAGGGGATGGAGAGAAGAATGGAGGCTGGATGGGGAGAGGGTGGCCTACCACACCTAAAGTGAGGTATAATAAGGGCCTGAAAGAGGAGAACAGCAGCGGGAATACAGACGAGGGAACAGATGCCAATTATAAGTGCAGTCTTGTATCATCACTACATCTACCATGGACCAGGAAAATATCTAGCCACTGTCTTACATGATCTGACCTCCTCAAACATTGCTGGACAATAAGAGTTTTCGTCTAAACTCTCCCAATGTTAATTGAATAAGTATTTCATATAATGGCAAAATGTTATGTAATATTAAAGATAGATAAGTAAGACTACTCTATCTGCTCCTGAGAAGCTGGTAGTCTGATGGAAGGAATGTTCTGTATGGAATTAAGTAATAGAAGATCGAAAGATGCTGTGGCATAATATTTATTATTTCTAAGGCTTATCTTTAAAATTCCATGATGATGTACATCATATGAATATAGTCAATAATATTGTATAACTTTGCATAGTTACAGAGGGTAACTAGATTTATTGTGGTGATCATTTCATTATGTATATAAATATTATGTCACTCTGATGTACACCTGAAACCAATAGGATATTGCATGCCAATTTTACTTCAGTTTAAAATAATAATAAAAATTAAAGATAAAATAATATTCCATGATATATTTTAACACCTGTATACTCATATATGCATTTCTCTAGAGGAAAACAAATAACTAACAATGGCAATTATCTCTGAGGAAGGAAATTGAGTGGCTGGTGAAGTGTTGGAGAAACACTTGCTTTTCACCATGGTCTCTAGTACCATTCAAATTCTGTACCATCTGAATATATTATCTATTTTTAAATATTTTTTAAAATATATGATTCTCTAAATTCTCCTTTATAGAAAATTATGAGCACTTGGAAAAACATAACACATTCTATAAATGAGAAGTAATTATTAAGACAAGTGGTAAGAAGACATAGTTGATTTGGAGGGTAGGTAAGGGAGAGATATGTCACACTCTGATATACTGAAATAGGTATTTGGAATTGGGCATCAATCAGGGATTTAATGCTAACCTTTATACACAGAAGGTTCCTTTTCCTAAAAAGATATTTCATTAAAATCTTATTATGCACATCATATATAGAAGAGTGGTAGGTTTTTAAAGAATCCTGGTATTTTATTTGGAACTAACTAATGAAAAAGTCCAAAGTGGTCGCTTTATCTAATTTTTTAAAAATTGCATCACAAATTAAATTGCCTGTTTGATGAAGACACATTGCTTGACCTTGCATAAATGATATTGTTTAAATAAACAAATTTTAATGGAAAACAATAGTCTGGTATATAATAATGTTTTTCTTCAATTTAAAACAGAGGAATAGAAAATGAAAAGATTATGCAATCATTCTGCAAGTTTATTGGGAAAATGAATGAACATGTGTTTTGGTTGCTCTGCAGAGACGACTTGACCTAATTGAGAGAGAAATGGAATGCCTGGTGACAGAGCTGAATAATTGTCTTTTAGAAAAAAAAAGAGTGAAAGAATTATCCACCTTCCGTATTTCTTCCACATGGAGTTTATGATGACTGTTTCAACCCTGGAAAATAACTCATGCTCCCCAAAACTCCAAAGTGGAGACTCTATTATCAGTAGTTTAATTCAGAGCCTTTAATAGTAAAACAAGGACTTCTTTAACACAATTATCACTGGTGAATCAGGAACTGTCCTTCATCTAGAAAGGTGATGGTTACTGACTCACTATCTGTAGGCATGCTCACTCAGGTTGTTTCTGGTTTGGGTTATCTGTTTTTATTTTTGGTTTATGCTTTTGTTTCATGTTTTTTGTTTGTTTTTGTTTTCCCAGTATCAGTTTAAAATTTTCCTTATGCATGCACAGTCCTTGGCTATTTTCCTCCTGACCAATGCATTGATTTGTTATGGTGAGTTTGTAGCTAGAAACAGATTGATGCTAAACAGGCATACAGAAGGAAAAAAATCCATCAACTCTGCCTCCCTACCCCATAGCCCAAATAAGACACTCCTCCAAATTATTTGCTCATTTCTCTTTAGTTCCCAGGAAAGTGTGAACTCCTTTTGGGAATTACTCTTGTTTATCTCTGTATTATCAGTTTCTAGATGTTGGTTTGTACAGTGGATCACCTAAACGTCAGAACAATTCTATTACTAAGGGAGTATTACCAGCTATTTGACCAGAGTTTTAAACCAAGTTCATGGGAAAATACAGAAGGTGAAAATACTTTATTAATTGAGTTCTTGCCGTTATTGTAGTTTGGAATAGTAGTTTTTTACAAGCTTAATTTTAGAACTAGTACATTATGTTTTATATTCTTTAACATCCAAGAAATGAGACTTATTATAAAGTTGTTTATGGTCAATCACTTTGATAAGATCAGCTTCACAGAAGTCAACAACCATTCATTTAATCCATTTGATAAACATTCACTAAATAGCAGGTTGTGTGCTAAATGTTATGGATACCAGGATGAATTAGAGATAAATCCAAGTCTTAAAAAAAAAAAGCTACACAACCTAGTTGATCGAACAGATTTCTCCCATGAATGAGTTTATAACATGGGGTATTGTGGGATAGCAGAGGGAATACACTTATTCCAGCCCAGTGGGCTCAAGGAAAGGTTCCTAAGTTTAGTCTTAAAGGATGAGTAGAAGTCACGCTCAAAGAATGGCTTGAGCAAAAATGTAATGGAAAGAACATGGTGGGTAGGAGGAAATGTAAACATTTATGTATCACTGAAGCTTAGTGAAGAAAGGAGCAGAAGAAGGTGGAAGAAAAGGCAAGCAGTAGCTAGATAATAGAGTGCCAAATTTTCCATATTATGGAATTTAGAAATAAAGGGAGCGCTTGAAGAGTTTTAAGCAGAGCAATGCCAGGGTTAGATTTGTGTTTTACTAGATCATTTGAATGGGGATGAATATGGATTCGAGGAGTATGCTTTTAGAGACAGGGAAGGCAGTATTGTATTGTAACAGTCTGGGGGAAACACTGAGGGCTCGAGCTTGGGAAAAGGAGACGAGTTCCAGAAACATTTAGCAGGGTTTGGTCACTGATTACATGTGAGCCAGGAGGGAGAAACTACAGCTTTCTAAAGGGGGCCAATAAGTGATTATACTGCTTACAAAGGAGTTACAGGGTAAAAAAATGGGGAGGGGAGAGATTTGGGGGAAGGATAAGAGTGTAAACAGACATTTGGAATTTGAGATAATGCTGAGACATCTGGTTGGAATTGCATATCAGAGTTAAATATGTAAGTATCGCTCCAGGAAGTTTTTGGCCACTGAAACCATGAGAGTAGAGCTGAGGAGAGAACAGGGCAAGTGTTAAGGGAAATAGTATCATGGAAGACAAGAAATGAATTTCAAGGTGGGAATTATCAACATGTCACATGCAGCAAAGAGGCCCAACTGGATAAGAGCTGAAAATGCCCTGTCATGTTTGATAATTAGCAGGTTTATGGAACATAGTAAGAGAATTTTCAGTAGGGAATAAAAACACAAAGCTGATTATATTAGCTTCATTGATAAATGAGAGGTGAAGAAGTAGAAATGAGTTAGACTTTTTTAGAAGTTTATATAAGAGGAAAAAGAGAAAATGGTAGTTCAATTTATTTTTTCATAAATCATTCTTTTGGTGTCGTAGCTAAGAACTCTTTGCCTAATCCAAAGTGACAGACTTTTTTCTTATATTTTCTTCCAGAAATTGCATAGCTTTAAGTTTTACCTTTAGCCTTGAGTTAATTTTTCCATACGGTGTGAGATTTAGGTCAAGGTTTATCTTTTAGCTTGTGGATGTTCTATTGTTCCAACACCATTCATTAAAATAACTCTCCAACCTCAATTGAATATTTTTGCACCTTTGTCAAAAATCAGTTGGTTGTACTCGTGAGGGTCTATTTCTGGACTCTATTCTGTTCCATTGACTTATGTGTCTATAATTTTACCAAGACCATACTTTCTTGATTAGCTTTTGTACTGTCTTGAAATCAGGTAAAGGTGAGCCCTCCACTATTATTCTTTTTTTTCAAAATTGTTTTGGCTATTCCAGTTACTTTGCCTCTCAATATAAATTTTAGAATCAGCTTGTTATCTACAAAATAACTGCTAGTATTTTTTATTGAATTTATTGGGGTGACATTGGTTAATAAAATCATACAGGTTTCAAGTGTACAAGTCTATAACACATCACTGCATACTGCATCATGCGCTCGTCGCCTAAAGTCAAGTTTCTTTCTGTCCCCATTTATCTCCCTTTGCC
This sequence comes from Miniopterus natalensis, assembly GCF_054644295.1. Lineage (NCBI taxonomy): Eukaryota > Metazoa > Chordata > Mammalia > Chiroptera > Miniopteridae > Miniopterus > Miniopterus natalensis. The sequence goes on along the minus strand of NC_142103.1, from coordinate 95,527,450 downwards.
CACTTCCACCTCACCCCAACCCCCTATCCCTCTGGCAATCACCATATTGTTTTTGAATCTATAGGCCAACTGGTGGAGAACTGACATCTTAACACTATCAAGTCTTCCAATCCAGGAACATGATGTATATGATTTATAATAATACATATTTGGTCTTCATCCCCTCATTCTGTCACAGAGCTCCTAAAATTCTTGGAATTTCTTATGTGATGAAGGTGTCTTTTGTTACATTAATGAGATGACTTCTGGAATGCTTCTAAGTCACCTAAGGATGGGGACTGGTCACCAGAGGAATTAACCACGTGATTAGAGGGCTGAAATTTTTAGTCCCACACCTTCACCCCCATCTCCATGGAGGGAAAAGGGACTAAAAATTTTGTTCAACCACCAATGGCCAATGATTTAATCAATTTTGACATGCCCATGTAATGAAGCCTCCAAAAAACCCAAAAGGACAGGAGTCAGAGAGCTCATTTTTTTGATCCACTTTGAGAATTTTTGTCTTTTAACTGATGCATTTAGACCATTGATGTTCAAAGTGATTATTTTTTTGATCTTGCATGCTTGTTATTGTTTTCTCATTGTTGCCCTTGTCCTTTCTTTCTATGTTTGTCTTGAACTCTTTTCCTGCCTTTGATATGATGTAGTTGGGTCTTACTATTTTATCCACGCTGACAGCCTCAGGCCTTAATTACTAGTGGTTGCCTTAGAGCTTGAAATATACACTTACAATTAATCCAAGTACACTTTCAAGTAACACTACACACTTCTCAGGTAGTATGGGTGCCTTATACCCAGTATAATACCTCATTTATCCATAAGCTACAATCACCCAATATATTCAGTTTGGGAAGTGTCTACTGACATATGTTCAAGCTCACTAATTCTTTCCTCTCCTGTGTCAAGTCTGCTGATGAATCCACCAAAGGTATTCTTCAGTTTTGTTACAGTGTTTGTGATTTCTAACAATTTCCTTTTTTTTCTTTCTTAAGAGTTTCCAACTCTCTGTTTACATTACCTATTTGTTCTTGCATGTTACCCACTTTTCTATTACAGTCCTTTGGATATTAACGATTATTATTTTAAATTCTCACTGTGATAATTCTAAAATCTCTGCCATTTCTGAGTCTGGTTCTAATATTTGGTCTGATTGTTCAGACTGTTATATGGTTTGGTTTGGTTTTGCCTTTTAGAATGCCTTGTTGTTGTTTTGTTGCTGTTGAAAGCCAGACATAATTTATCAGAAAAGGAACTGACATAAATAGGCCTTTGGTGTGAGGTTTTGTGTATACTTGTTTGTGAATTAGGCTGTATTTATTGTTTGCTGTAACTGTAAGTGTGGGCAGCTAAGATTTCCTCCAGTGTCCTTGTCTTCTCTGTTATCTTTGAGTTTCCCTAGAAATTCCTTCTTAAATATAACCTAAGCTTTGCAGTGCTTTTCAGCTGTAATCCCCTATTATTATGCAGGAGCCCTCTTGATGTTATAGAAACATGTGGGGGAAGGAGAAGTATTATATATTCCTATTAAATACACCTTCATTTTTATTAATCCTGTTCCCCTGGGCTATAACCTTTGTGAGTGCTTCTCAGCTTTTTTCGCTTCCTTAATTGAGATAGGAAGGCTAGAGGGGGCTGGAGATGGGTAGTTCCCTTCTTCTGCATTAATTAGGCAAAGGAAAATTCAGTGTAGGTTAGGATCTGGTAAAATAGTTTCTCCTGAAAACAGTTCTTTGTTCATGGGAACAGAATCCTCTGGGCATATTTCAAAATAATTTCTTTTCCCCTTCCCTTGCCAAAAGCGAGAGGGGATTTTTCTCCAATCTTCACCCTGAGAAAATGTTGGATCTCCTGGAGATACATCAGAGAAGTATGAATGACCCTTAAGGCTGAGTCCCTAAGAGTTTTCTCTCTCAAGCTATTCCATGCTTGCTTTCCAGCAATTTGTCAATTACCCTTACATGTTCTTACCATGCTCCAGCTACAGCTTCTGATCCTAGCAAGCTCTGATTCTCTGTATTGACCTGTCTCTCCAGTTTTTAGGGCTATGGTTCCTTTTGACTTCAATTCTCGGATAGACCTAAGAAGAGTTGCAGATTTCCAGTTTCTTCAGCTTTTTTCTTGTAAGGGTGGGAAAGACAACTTACAAGTTCTTTACATGTTGGACCAGAAACTGGAAGAGGATTATGGGGATTGTTTTAGCCATTTTATCAGTCTCTTTTAATTGGTGTATATAGACAATTTACATTTAAGTTATTTATTGATGTATTATGGCGAAACTTGGCTACTTTAGTATTTCTTTTCTGGGGTTTTTTTCTGTTTCTCATTCCTCTTTTTCTATTTTCTTACTTCCAGTGGGGTATTTAAACATTTGTACAAATCCTCTTCTAATAAATTTATAGCATTTTCAAATACATTTCTTTAGAGTTTTCTTAGTAGTTGCTCTAAGCACTGTAATATACATTACAATCTTCTGGTTCAACGTTTTACCACTTTAAGTTTAGAAACATGACTTCCACTTAGGTTCCTTTTTCTTCACCACTTTGAAATATATTTGTTTAAAGTATGTCCTCAACATACGTCATGTACACAGCAGCTAGTGTTATAACTTTTGCTTTAACTTTCAAATATGATTTTTAAAACTCATGAGGATCATCTGTTTTATATACCCCTATTTTTTACACATTCCCATTTTCTTTCCATTCTGAAGTTCCATGCCTTCTATTATCATCACCTTTCTGATTAGAGAAGTTACTTTAACAGGAAGTTTCCTAGCAAATAATTATCTTAATTTTCCTTTGTCCCAGAATGTTTTTATTGAGCCTTCATTCCTTAAGAATTTTTTTTTTTAGCTACAGAACTTGCTGTTGAAAGTTCTTTTTAATTCAGTGCTTGAAAAATATTGTGCCACTTACTCCTGATCGCCATAATTTCAGATGAGAAATCTGCTGTCATACCAATCAGTGTTCCCCTATAAATAATGCAGCGTTTCTCTCTGTATTCTTTCAAGATTTTTTTTCTTTGTCTGTAGTTTTCAGAAGTTTAATTATGTGGCATGGCATGGACTTCTTTGGATTTTTTGAATTTGTGACTTGCTCATCTGCTTGAATATGTAGATGCATTTCTTTTGCAAAATTGGGATTATTTCAGCCATTATTCCTTGGAATAATAGTCATGTGCCACTTAATGACAAGGATGCATTCTAAGAAATGCATCATTAGGCAATTTTGTTTTTATGCAAACATCATAGAGTGTACACATACAAACCTAGATGTTATAGCATACTATACACCTAGGCTATGCAGTATAGTCTATTAATCCTAGACTACAAGCCTGTGCAGCATGTTAGAGTACAAAAAAAAAATGAGATTAAATCAAGCACAAGAGAAAATCATGCAATCAAGAGATGTAGTAAACACAATAAGTATGAGGCTGCTGCCAGCATAAGACAACATAGTGTTTCACAGCAAACTTTTTAAATATAAATACAAAGAGTACACTATAAAATAATAGTTAAAAGTATAGTATTTACTTTTATATACATAAATCAGTAACATAGTCATTTATTTTCACTTTCAAATATTAGGTACTGTAAATAATTGTATGTAGTATTCTTTTATATGACGGGGAGCATAGTAGGTTTGTTTATGCCTATCACCACAAACACATGAGTAATGTACAAAACTGTTACAATGGCTAAAGTGTCACTAGGTGATAGAAATTTTAAGGTCTGTTACAATTTTATGGGACCACTGTCAGATATACTGCCTGTTGTTAACCAAAATATTACACAGCACATGACTCTATTTCAGTCCACTCTCCTCTCCTTTTGTAACTCTGATGATAAAAATGTTCTCTTCACTGTTGTCCCATAGGTCCCTGGGACTCTCTTCAATTTTTTTAAATCTACTTTTCTTTGATGTTCTGATTGGGTAAATTCTACTAATCTGTAGTCTAGTTGACTTATTCTATTTTTACTTTCTCTACTATTGAGCCACTGAGTTTTTCATTTTCATTATTGTATTTTTACTTCTATCATTTCCTTTTTTTATTATTATTATTATAGCCTCTTTATCTTTGGTGAGATTTGCAATATTTCAGAAGAATTCATAATTGCTTATCATAAAATTTTATATCTGTTTTTAAAATGTTATCAGATGATTCCAATATCTAATTCCTTTTGATGCTGATATACATTAATTTTCTTCTCATTCATGGTTGATTTTCCTGGTTCTTGCTGGGATGAGTGATTTTTTATTATATCCTTGACATTTTGGAAATTGTATTATGAGACTGTGGAACCTATTTAATCTTCTTTACTTTACCAGGTAGTCCACCTGTTGAGGTATGTGAGCACTACCTACTCTGCCAGATCCAAATGATAGTTCCTCTCCCTATTCAGCCCCACCAACAGTACCCAGGTAGGGGAATCAGAGCACTACCTGCTTCCACCAGGAAGGAGATGGAGAACATCAGCTGCCCACTTGGTCCAATCATTACTACCTCTACAGGAGAATCAGATAAGTGCTGCCTGCTTGATCCCCACTCAGCCTGCTGACACCACCTAGTGGAAAAATCAGAGTGACATTTACTTGCGCCAAGTGGAATACCACAGAAACCACGGCAGATGAGCTGTGCTTTTTCCCCTTGCTGTTTGTCTGGTATAGAATGGGTATTGCGAAAAAGGGGTTTGTTGGGTTTTTTTTTTGTTCTTAGACCACTTTTTCCTGGTCCTTTGGCTAGAGCGTAAAAACTAGCTTTTTGTGGAACTTTTTTTTTGTCTGCCCGTTGGCAATTCTGGGTTGGAGGCTTCTGCCATGCACTGCCCAGGATATATGGAAGGCAACAGGTAAACCCCGGGACCTCACCACTGTGTCTTCCCTCAAGTCGCAAGGTAACTAGACTGAAGGCCTTCTTCAGTCTACCTTTCATAGTCTCTCTATGATTGTTTTGTTATGTCCAGGATTTTTTAGTTGTAAGAAGGAGGACCTGGAAGGAATCAGGCTACTACATCTTTCTAGAATGAGAATTCTCCCAAAAAGTTATTTTAAGAAGACATTTTCTGTTTGTACCTTACTAGAGTTGTTTTTAAAGGGATTAAATATTTAATTTTACCAAATTCTTTTCCTGTATGGAGGATAATATGTGTTTTGACCTTTAACCTACTGATAGGGTTAGGATGGACATTTAGAAAAACTGCTCATGATGGGCTGAACTATTTTTTCTATGAAGGAGGAAAGGCAATCTATTGACCACCAATTTTTTAAATTTAAAAATGAATTTGAAAATTCACCACTTTTGTAAAGAACCTCAAATGAGGACTAAAGGCTTTAATATTTGATGTTATTAGGATATATATAAAATTGATGTCTAGACGATGCTGATGAATCTAGTGAAGGTAGATACATTTTCCAGTGAAGCTGGAGTCCTCCCAAACAAAAGTATGTACAACTTTACTGGTAACCATTTTAATACTTATATGTGCAATATATTATTATAAGAACAGCTGCTCAGCCAAGTGGCTCCCAATATTTTGTTTCAGCTGTCATCAATATGCTGTTTCTCTGTATCTTATCTGACAACTTCTTAAAGCCTTCTTTATTTCTCAATGTTTCAGAAATATATAAAAATTATGACAGTCAACAATCAACCTTTAATTGGTTCCTAGACAATGGTCACATGTTGAACCATCAAAAAAAGTCCATCCTGCCCAGCCAGGCGTCGCTCAGTGGTTGAGCATTGACCTAGGATCCAGGAGATTGGGGTTCGATTCCCGGTCAGGGCATATGCTCAGTGTTGGGGGCTAGATCCCCAGTTGGGGGTGTGTAGGAGGTAGCTGATCAATGACGACTCTCTCATCATTGATGTTTTTATCTCTCTCTCCCTCTCTCTTCCTCTCCCTGAAATCAATAAAGATGTATTTAAAAAAAAAAAAAATCCTAATTTCTTTTATGCACAAAATTACAGAAAAGAATTTCATTCTTGGATATAAATTAGATACCACAAACAAACCAAAATTGATCAGCTAAGTACATAGAGTAAAACTAAAACACAAATATGTGCCTTTAAACCCATGAATTAAGTAACTAAAATTAAACACAACATATAAAAACTTGATTCCTAATATATATTTTTCAGGGATTTTTCAGAAACAAAAAGGAATCAATTACAGATCCATGCCTCAATATGCATGAATCTCAAAACATTATACTGAGTGAAAGAAGCAAGACACAAAAAATACATACTACATAATTTTATTTACATAAAATTCTAAAATGAACAAAACTAGTAACCTATGATGATGGAAATTAGATCATGGTTATCATGGGGGATATTCACTGAGATGGTACAAAAGGAACTTAATGTGGTGATGTGAACGTTTTGGGTCTTAGTATGGTATGGGTTACACAAGTCTATGCATTTGTCAAAACTGAACAGTACACACAGAGTGTTTAGCTGTATTTAAATTGTAATTCAATAAAAACATCAAGATCTATATATAAGACTAAAATACTTTGAAAGTGTACTGGCTAAATAAGTTTTCTCCTCCCCCATGATAAATGAAAGCCTTAGATATGTAGGGCAAGGCAGGGAAAAAAACTTGATGAGAGAAAACAAGGTTTAGTTGGAGAGGAGGGTTGTGTCCTTCCCTCCAGGTGCTAAATAGAATCCTACTCTGAGTACTTGAAAGAGTATAAAGAAACCTGGGTGAAGACCAAGGAGATGGCAAACCTTTAAGAAAAGTCCTCCAAACCATTAAGAGTCTAATAGCTATTGTTTGCCTGTATTGGAGAGGGCTAGAGAAAACCCTCTGAATTTACAAGTGGGACAGCATGGAGAGTTAGATAGTAGCTAAGAAGAGAAATAATGAGGCTGCAAGAGATCCACAGGTGATACTAAAGACCAAACTAGAGGAATATACATCCAGGGATCCAGTAAGGTATATAGTTTGATTTTAGCAGATGTCAGTATGCAGAAGATAGGCCCAAGGATTAGATAGGAGTTATGTTACAGGAGATGACAGTTTAGGACATAATCAAATCAAATATAACAAGTAGATATGCCCATATTATGGAAAATTTTAAACAGTCTATATATCTACCTCAGGGAGGGGGAGAAGGCAAAACCTGTGGATTTCCTTAAGAAAAATCACAAAGGTGACCAACTTTACCGGGTTGTGACAAAATAAAACTTTCTGAGGTAAACATAGTTTTCATGTCACTAGATAAAGTTTTCTGAGCACTTGAGTTAGAAATTACAGTTATTTGTATAAAAAGCAAAGCTTCTCTTCATGCACCTGTTAAATTTACAGAAAAATTGCAAAAGCAGTACAGAATGTTCCTTTGTATCCCTTATCCCTCACCCTGCTTCTCTAAAGTCAACATTTTACATAACCATAGTTTGATTATCAAGAATAGGAAATTAACATTAGTACACTGTTATTAACTAAACTACAAACTTCATCCAAAATTCACAGATTTTTTTCCACTAATGTCTTTCTTCTGCTCCAGCAACCCATATTGCTATCACAACTGAGTTTTTGCAGCCTGAGACATATGTACTCATAAGAAAACTACATTCTTCACTTCTCCAACACCTTTATACTGAATTGAAAATTTGGGTCAACTCTCATGAACATTTTCACTATGATTATATGTGTACAAACACCTTCTAAAAAGACTATATATGATGAATACTGAGGGAGGAGCAGATTGCAGGGTGATTTCTTCTGTTTCAATGATCCCTTGTATTTGGTTTCATTGTGGTAAACAACTTTCTAAAAGGCTGGCCTTCTACTTTAATGATTTTGCTTTTTTTTTCTGGAAAAATGTTCTATGTATCTCTATAGGTAGTTACAAATTTTTCTTGAATGCTGATGCTATGGCAACAAGTTTTTCTTTTGAAATAATCAAACCTTTTTTTGCTCAAGATGTTGACGTGTCAATACGCTAACTCTCAGTTCTCTTGAACAGGAAAATGTTTTGGACACATATGTTACTTAGATCTGAGGCATATGAATCTACTCACTTCATTCTATCACAAATCAAAAGTGTTTCTACCCGATAAATCAACCCATTCCAATCCCAAGTACCACAGAGGACATTGGTCCTCCTTCCAAACCATTTGAAGGTAGAGCTTAGCTGATGTCTATGTCTGAGGAAGTCATTAAGTATTGGCAAATTCCGAAATATAGGTTCTGATTACACTCATTCAGAAAAAGAAGGGTCATAAAAGCAGAGCATCAAAGTCAAATTGTCATAAATTTCCTTGTTTGAGAATATTTTTCTAACCAGTTTATGGGAAAAGTTTGACACAAGGTCCACTTACCGTGAACTTTTGATTCTCTCTACCAATCTTCAGATATTTTTTTCCAGGCCTTAACTGTAGAATAATATGTAAAGTGATGAAGTGTAGCAAAATTGCCACCTCAAAATATGTTCCTTGGTATATTGATTATTTTGAACTGAAGGCTCTTTTAAACATGCAGGGAGAGGTTTACTCTGATCTCCCCTTATCTGCCTAAAGATAAATCCTCCAAAAGCAACTCAACTGTCATATATTCCCTCCCCAGGAGTTTCATCCACTAGAGAAAACTGACTCATCACAGGAGAGAAGACTAGATATCCACACCACATCCAGACAAACTTTTTCACAAAGTATCATACCTCCGATTTATCCTTTTAAGGGCCCATTAATCTTTCCTAAAAATCACTTATTTTTCCCTGTGAGGCCAACAACCTCTTCCCTTTTCTCTACTAAAATGATATTTAGTACTGAATTCTAAAGCCACCTCTCTTATTAATCTATCTTTGATTACAAGTGTCTCAACTAAGAACTCAGAAGGGTAAAGGGAAAATTATTTTTCCTCCCTTATAGTGATAATGGCAGGTATATTAAATCTAGAGAAACCAATTTCTAAGAAGCACAACTAAAGTGTTAGCAAATAATTTAATTCTTTGAGGTATTCAAAGTAAATGCAAAACACAATAGTACAAATGGCAGGTATCAGCTGGGGCCATCTTTATCAAATGCATACAGGAAATCTTTGTATAAATGTTTGTTTTAGGTGGCTTGTTTTATGATTTATCAAAACAGATAAATTAGTATTAAGATTTTCCATTTTTACATGGCTGTTGAACCCAAACCTCTATAAGATCCTGTCAGAGTCCAAATATATTTTTCATATCAAAACTCAAGTACATTGCATGTTAACAGAATATCTCTCTTACTAACAGTTTTTGAAAGAGACTGAACGACTTACTATTTTCACATATTTATGTTCTAATATACCAAGAAAAATTGGGTTATCCATACAATATTAAAAAGCTATGATAAAAGAGAAACATACTGCATATAGGAAAACAATATCCCTTCCCCCAAACCAAGATCCCAATAGGTACCTAATATAATTTCTGAACAGTACTTTTAAACTAAATGTTAGATTTAGTTAATTCCATGATCTTTCTTATCTTTCTTTGGCTGCAACTCCATCTTTCTGTTCAGGAATAAATTTTGCATGTGACCAGTCTTTCTTTTTCTATGAGATTATACATACCAGAAGTTGTGCTGTTAAGGAAGTAAAGTTGTATATTTTCTAAGCACAGCACAATATTTTTGTGAGATAAATACATGCAATAAATTTTTGACCTCTGCCTCATCCTGTCATGTGAAGATTCTGGCAAAGCCTTGTAGGAACTATAGGTTGCGACGGTGAACCTTCAACCACAGTTTATTTTTGTCCAGTCCACAGAAAGTCTATTTTCATGTATAGAGAACAAAGCCAATGTTTAACTTTTTAAGCCAATTTTTTATGCAGGTACTCATTTAAATATGTTGATAGTGAACTGGTACTTTAGTAATTCAAACATTTTCTTCCCCACTCCCCTCCCTTCCCCTTCCAAAATCTTTACTCATAATCCTGACAAAAGGAACAGTTTACAAAAGCTGAACTTTTATTCACATTTCTATACCCACATCGAAAAAAATGCATGCTATAACTGAATATCTTATGTGTCTCATTTTACAAACATAAATTTACTCAATTATTTTTTGCTCCACTTTAAACTTTTGTAGAATAGTATCTTAAATCAAAAATATAGACTTAAGATAGAATAGCATAGAAACTTATATGGAAACATTACTAAAATGCAGATAAACATATTCTTTTAAAATACACAGCCAAATAAATATAATCAATTACAGTTAAGCCTTCAAAATAGTCATTTTTGAGATGCTAATGTAATTCAGAACGTTTAAGGAACTTTTAGAACCTTGCCTTCAGTAATTTTGTGGCATGGTTTTAAAAATGTCTATTTTATAACTTTTTTTAATTAACCAAAAACAGTATTAGCAAATTGGAGCATCAGTCTTACCGGGCAGACATGGCTTCAAATGAATTTTGACCATCAAAGTTTTCCTAAAAGAAAAAAAGGGTTACAAATTTTGAGGATATTTAGAAGACTATGCTATAAATTCTATGCAATTTGAATAACATTAGCTTACATTTGTATACTTTACAGTGATTTTGAATGCACTTTCTCATTTGAGCCTCATGACAATTCTAATATATGGTCATCACCATATTGCAGATGACAATACTGAGGGTTAGTGAGGTTATAGGACTTGCTCAATATTACAGAGCCTTAAACTTGAAGTTTGGACAGAAGGCCCAACTCTTGTCACTCCTAATTTAGCTCTCTTTCTAAGTTCATCATATCACTTTGCAATGTTACATGTTCTAGCAAACTTCTGATTTTTCTTATAATTTTATATGGAATTATTTTCATACAAATTGTAATAATATAATTATGCAGCTGCTGTATGAGATAATTTTAATGAGGATACTTGATTCAATAAAAATTAAGGTTTGCTACTGAAAACATTCTTAAATTTGCATTTTGAATTTACACATTCAAATTAATATCTAAAGATGGAAAGCCTCAAATCATTACTTCCAAATTTCTGGACATCTGGTACCATAAGAATCATTGTATCAGAACAATCAGTCCTTAATATAACTTTAAAAATCTGGACACATTCAGTTTGTTAAAAAGGACACAACAGGCCCAAAATGGAGTTACTTGTGCTAGGCTCCAAATCACCAAACCAAGGTTTAATACCTAACTTAATTACAGTTTGAGCCTCCACCAGGAATGGAATTTTAAACCAGTCAATCTGGATTTCTCCGGTCAGCACTAGTAAGGTAAACTGCCTGATAGGCCCCTGCTGTCCCCTAAATAAAGGATTTTGCCATAAACAATCATCTCTTTGCTAATGTAACTTCCTTATTCCATCCTCTTCTGTCTCTAAAAGTCTTTCAACTTGTACAGCTCTTCGGAGTTCCCTTCTGTCCACTAGATAGGATGCTGTCTGATTCATGAATCATTGAATAAAGCCAATAAGATCTTTAAATTTACTGAGTTGAATTTTGTTTTTCAACAAAAGGAATTTTTAAAAAATACACCCTATCTCTTAATGGCATAATGTGCCATTAAAAAATAAGATTGTTTTTGTATACTATTAAAAGTAACCACATGCCAGTGGAAAAAGACTTGGCAATTATGTCTTCATACAGGACTTTTGCAAAAAGTTATCTGCTTGGGAAGCAAGAAAATGCTGTCAGGAGTCTCATTATCAACTAATTTCTTCTATCACATTCCAAATCCCATGAAAACTGGGTTAACTTATAATTGTATGACATGGGGAAAAGTATATCTCCTTTAACTAGAAAATACATGCTACTTCAGTCGAGAAATAATATATTGTTCTAAAAATAAAATTTCTGACTTAGAAGACATATGGTGAATCTTCCTGAAGTCAGGGAGAGAGGAGGAGTTGTCATGAAATGTGCTCCATTAGAATTGCCAGGGGGACAGACTGTAATTTCCTACTAACAAATGTCCCTTTTTTAAAAATATGTTTTTATCGATTTCAGAGAGAGAGGAAGAGAGAGGGGGGGAGAGAGAGAGAGAAATATTGATGTGAAAGAGAAACACTGATTTGCTGCCTCCTGCAAGCCCCACTCCCCTCCCCCCGCCCCCACTGTGGATCTAGCCCACAACCCGGGCATGTACCCTGACCAGGAATCAAAGGGGCGACCTTCTGGTGCATGGGACTATGTTCAACCAACTGAGCCACGCTGGGCACAAATGTCCCTTTTATAATGTGGTTGTCCTTATATTTTCTTATTACAGGCACAATTCTTTTACTTTTTCCCCTGTGAATATGTGAAATGTTTCTTTTTTAAATTCCCAGAATTTGTTTCTATTTACTTAGTATAACTCAAAAGGTATATTGTATACCCACTGCATATAAAAATGGAACAAAGACAAAACATCTTTTCCAAAGAGTTAATTCTACCTGTGGGAGTGGAGGGTGACTGATTTGGGAAAGGATCCAGGGAGGAAATTACATTTCAGTAGGATGTCTATGGGTAACAAAGGTACTTGAAGAGATAACAAGAGAAACAAGGCTTTGTTTTCTCATGCAGATAAAACAAAGTGTTCTTGGGAATGGCTAGAAACAGAGAAGTAAATCTAGGTTGGGGTCACCCAATGAGTGTAAAGTGGTATCTCATTGTGGTTTCATTTACATTTCCTTAATGATTAGTGAGGGTGAACATTTTTTCATGTCTTTTTGACCATTTGTATATCTTTTTGGAATACAAGAATAAACTGTGTTTCACGTACTTACAACTGTAAACATACTTTGGCTCCACCCTGTATAAGAAGTCATTGTCAAATTCAATGTCATGGATATTGTCTCCAGTATTTTCTTCTAAAAGTTGTATAGTTTTAGGTCTTACACCTATGTCATTGATCCATTTTGAGTTAGGCCTTGTATAAGGTAAGGGTCCAAATAGGTTTTCTAGCAAGTAAATTTCTGGTTGTTGTTAGGGTTTTGTTTTTTTTTTAATGTTTCCATTAGAGAACAAAAACTTGTAGCTTCCTAGTTCACCATTTTGCTGACATTCTTCTGAACTCTGGTTTCTAATGAGAAAATGGCTATCACTTAAATGATTTTTTCCCTAAAGGTAAGGTGTTGTTTCTGTCTGGCTGCTTTGGGGATTTTTTTCTTTGCCTTTAGTTTTCAGAAATTTGACCATGATATATCTTGGTATGGACTTATTTGTTTATACTATTTGAAGCTCATGCAGCTTCTTAAATCTGTTGGTTTGTGTCTTTTGCCACATTTGGGGAGTTTTTAACCATTATTTCTTTGAGTCCTTTTCCAGCCCTGCCTTCTTCGTCTTCTCCTACAGGACTTCAACGACATGTATGTTAGATCTTTTCTTTTTGTGTCACAGGTCCCAGAGTTTCTGTTCTTTTTTTAAAAGTCTATTTCCTCTTTGTTTTTTAGATTTGGTGATTTCTATTATTCTGTCTAACAGTTCACTGATTCTTTCCTCAGTCCTTTCATTTCTATTTTGCCTCTATATTCAATTTTTATTTCAGTTACTGTATTTTTGTGTTCTTAAATTTTATGTTTCTTTCTTTAGTTTATTGAGATGACACTGTTTAACAAAACCATACAGTTTCAAGTGTCCAACTCAACAAAACATCATTTGCATCCTATGCTCATCACCCAAAGTAAAGTCTCTTTCCATCCCTATTTATACCCTCCTTTGCCTTCTTCCACTTCCTTCCACCCCCCTTCCCCTCTTGGCTATCACCATACTGTTGGCTTTGTCCATGTGCTATATATATATATATGTACACACACACATTTTTTTGCTTCATCCCTTTACATTCTTTTCAACCAGCACCACAAACCACCCCCTGACAGCCACCAGTCTGCTCTATGTATCTATGCCTCTGCTTCCATCTTGTTTGCTAAATTATTTTGTTAATTAGATTCCATATATAAGTGAAATCATATGGTATTTGTCTTTCTCTGACTGGCTTATTTCACTTGTCATAATATTGTCCTGGTACATCCATGCTATCACAAAAGGTAAGAGCTCCTTCTTACCAAGTAGTATTCCATTGTGTAAGTGTCCCACAGCTTTTTTATCCACTCATCTACTGATGGGCAATTGGGCTGTTTTCAGATCTTGTTTGAGATTTTTCTTGCTTCTTGAGGTAGGCCTGCAATTCTATGGATTTTCCTCTCAGGACTGCTTTCACTGTGTCCTGTAGATTTGGGGTTGTTATGTGTTCATTTTCATTTTTCTCCAGGTATCTTTTATCTTCTTCCTTGATCTCATTGTTAACCCATTCATTGTTTAAGAACATGTTATTTAATCCTCAATGTGCTTGAGTGTTTTTGAGTTTTTTACATTGTAATTGATTTTTGCTTTTATACAATTGTAGTCAGAGAAGATGTCTGATATGATTTCAAACTTCTTAAATTTATTAAGGCTTATCTTGTGTCCTAGCATGTGGTCTATCTTAGAGAATGTTCCATATGTACTTGAAAAAAGTGTGTATTCTCCTGCTTTCAGATTAAATGTTCTGTAAATACCAATTCAATCCATCTGGTCCACTATGTCGTTTAAGGTTGTTGTTGCCTTGTTGATTTTCTGTCTGAAAGATCCATCCACTGATGTTAGTGGGGTGTTGAAATCCCCAAATATGACTGTATTGCTGCCAATGTCTCCCTTAATGTCCACCAAGATTTTCTTTATATATTTAGGCGTTCCTATGTTGGGTGCACATATGTTTTCAAGGGTTATAACCTGTTGTTGGATTGATCCCTTTAATATTATGTAATGTCCTTCTTTGTCTCTTGTTGTGGCCTTTGTTTTGAAGTTTATTTGTCTGATATAAGTATTGCTACCCCAGCTTTTATTCGTTTCCACTTGCCTGGAATATTTTTTCCATCCCTTCACTTTCAGTCTGTGTGTATCTTTTGTTCTGAGGTAGGTCCCTTGTAGACAGCATATGTATGGGTCCTGTTTTCTTATCCATTCATCTTCCCTACGTCTTTTTATTGGAGCATTTAATCTTTTCACATTTAAAGTTATTGATAGGTACTTAGTTATTGCCAGTTTATTCTTCATATCTATGTATCTCTCTCTCTATATTTCTTTTATTCTTTCTTCTTAAAGAAGGCCCCTTAAATTCTTGCAATACTGGTTTGGTGATAATGAACTCCTTTAGCTTTTTTTTTTTTTTTTTGTCTGGGAATCTCTTTATTCTACCTTCAATTTTAAATGATAGCCTTGCTGAGTAGAGTAATCTTGGTTCTGGGACCTTGTTTTGCATCACTTTGAATACTTCATGCCAACCCCTTCTGGCCTGAAGTGTTTTTGTTGAGAAATCAGCTGGAAGCCTTACTGGAGTTCCCTTGTAGGTAACTCTTTCTCTTGCTGCTTTTAAGATTCTCTCTCTCTTTAACCTTTGCCATTTTCATTATGATGTGCCTTGCTGTAGATCTCTTTGGGTTCATCATGCACTCCAAGCTGGATACCAGATGGACTTACAAGACCCATTTTCTTTAGCTCCAGCCTATTTATCTAGCCTCCTTCATGCCCTTACCCATTCACTATGATTCAGCCACACTGATTCCCTTTTTGTTCCTCAATTACCTCAAATTATTTATTGCCCCAGAGACCACACACATGCTTTTGGTTCTTTCTTGAATGGGCTATTTCTAATCTTTTTGTGCCTGTAGTCTTCTTATATCTCAAGACTGTGCCTAAAAGTCACCTATTCAAAGAAATTGTCTCTTATCACATTAAGAAGTTTCCTCTCTCCCTCACCCCAGTTGTTCTCTATCACTATACTTTGTACATTTTACACCAGTACTTTTCATGATTTGAATATATATATATATATATATATATATATATATATATATATATATATATTTAAGCCACTTACTTACTTGTGTGTGTGTGTGTGTGTGTGTATGATATTTCCCAACAGATTATAAGCTCCATAGGGTGAGGGGCTACACCCATTATATTCACTAATTTATCCATGGTCCCCTCTACATGATAACCATTTAATTAATGTCTGTTGAATAAATTAATGGAGACAAAACATTATATAATATACAAATTACATTGACACCTTATAATCTAGAAAGATTATAGAAAGATGCTTACTTATTTATTTGCTATGCATTCATATTTCCATATTGTGAAATGCACACAAAATACTTTTGTATATCTCTGTCATTTTGCTTGCTACATTATGTGAAGAATATCTATTTGTATGCTTTGTTTTGTGTACAGGAGTTGAGGATAGCAACCATGTTTTACTCATTTTTTTTTATCTATAGTGTTTAGCATAGGACCTGTACAAAGCAGATGCTCATGTTGAAACATCAATAAATGATAGCTTGCGTTGTACTGCAAAGTATTTGAAATTGTTCCTAAGAGAAACTAAACAAACCAAAATATTTTTTCACTTAGATCATCAAAATAACTAAGTTTCTTTTCAAAATCAAGAAAATGTCAAAAAGCAGTGGCAAACTTGTCTCTCTCTCTTTCGGGATACAGTTCCTGGTCAGTGGGAATAACTGACTTGTTCCACTTGGTATGAGCATCCTAGAAGTCAATAAGACCCATTTGAGAAAGAAAGACAAAATCTATGGAGAAAGAAAGCAATCTTCCTTTCCCGCTGCCCATCTTTATTCCTCTATTATTATTAGCCAAGGATTAAATAATTTGTCTCCTACCTTAAGTGTTCTTACATTTATAATTTTTGATCTATAGAGATGTACCAGTTAACTTAAAAACAGGACCTTTTAACATATCTAGCACCAATTTTGCCAGTTCATATTTGCCACTACCAAGTAAGACTGGTAAGTATTCAGATGAAAATGAAAGGGAATTCCCAAAATCTAGGTGTTTTGTAAATAAATGTTAAAGCTCAAAAGAAAGAGTTTAGCTCCAGGTTTTGTTTTTGTTCTGCAACATTAACAGAGGGTTGTGCTTTTTATTAATTATGGGGTTCTCTTAGGGAGCCCCAATAATTAGGGTAAACAAAGTCGTCTTAATTTTAAAATTAAGTTTCTATTGCCACCGCTGATAATGATTTACTAGGCCAGAGCTGGACTGGCCCAGTGTATCCAGGCAGAGGTTCAGCAGAGCTCACTTTTTTTGAGAGTATTTATGGACTTTCTAGATCAGATCAATGCCAAGTGGTCAAGTAGTACCTAAGCAACAGCATGGTGGCAGCTGCTAGCTTGGCTTATCACATTTCCATAGATTCAACCAATAAGGCGAAAAAAAACCCAAATGGATTTAGTAAGTTTATTATTTACAAAGACAACAATGCAAGATTAGCATGGTGCCAACTCCCACATCCCTAGTCTCATAGGATGATATCACATCAGAGGGGCCAGATGATGAATGATACAAGTGATGGGTCACTCTTATTGAGGAAACAACTCTAAACTACAGCTGAACAGTTCTATAGTCTGAAGCTATACTTGAAGCTGGAGTGAGGTGGAAAGTCCCATGGCTCACTAGAATAAGGGTGGCAAATGAGAAATGGACGTGGGATATGTCCTCACAAGACTGTCTTGCCATGTTCCAGAAATGATCACAGGGCATTTTGCCAAGACATGTAAGCCTTGCTCACATGGCCTACATAGAGATGTGCAAGATTATGAGAGTGCCAGGGCAAAGCTGTTCCACAATCTGATGAGGAGGGGAGGATTTTAAAGCCAGCCTAGTTTAAAAGGTGCCATCATTTTGTAAGTGGTGAAAGTATAATAACATGAGTAGGAATCATCATTAGTGTCTGGGATTGCATCAGAAGATTATGCAAGCAGTAGCGGTAAATTGGAGAATCATTATCATTCATTGTGGAGCCATCTGAATAAGATATATACACAGGTGAGCTGTGAGGAAGGATAGAAGGAAAATCAACTTGTGAAAAAGTTAATGCCCTCTATATCAAAGCTCCATATTCTGAGTCCGGTTCTTACACAGGTCTTAATAAGGCCATGAAGGATATAAAAACTGACAAAACCACCAGATTTTTCTTTCAGTTCTTAGTGGAACAAGATCATTTTTGCACTTAACAGAATTTCCCACTCCTTCCTACCTGAAATTCTTTTTATCACTGGGCTAC
The DNA here is from genome assembly GCF_054644295.1 of Miniopterus natalensis. Classification (NCBI taxonomy): domain Eukaryota; kingdom Metazoa; phylum Chordata; class Mammalia; order Chiroptera; family Miniopteridae; genus Miniopterus; species Miniopterus natalensis. The sequence continues at coordinate 95,509,424 of NC_142103.1, read as the reverse complement.
AAAGACACTACATTCTCTTGGTTCTTCCTATAATTTACTTATTTTCTCTTTCTTTTCTACAGTCTTTCTTCATGAGCGTCTCACACTCTTCTCTCATTCACATTCTTGTTTTAGTAGTGACTCTCAATTCCATATCTTCAGCCCGCACTGAGCTTCACATTCCTATATATGAATGCAGAAACTGCCTACTACAAATCCCTTCTCAGCTATTCCATAGGTCTCACGTTTACAATGTCTAAAACAGAACTAATGTCTCAGATCACTTCCCTCTTCCAAATCTGCTCCTTCTATATTTTATTTTGGATGGAGATGAAATAATTTACCCATTCAACAAGCTAGAATCCTGGGAATTATTCTTTTTTATTATTCTTTTTTATTTTTTAAATTTATCTTTATTGTTGAAAGTATTACAGGTGTCCCATATTTCCCTTCATTGACCCCGTCCACCCAGCTCGCACCCCCTCCCCAGGCCTTCACCCCATTATTGACTGTGTCCACGGGTTATGCACATATGCGTATAACTTCTTTGGTTAATTTCTTCCCACCCTCCACTCCCCTTCCCTCCTTCCTCTGAAATACGATCGTCTGTTACATGGGTCAATGTCTCTGGATCTATTTAGTTCATCAGATTCTTTTATTCATTAGCTTTTTCTTAAAGAAGACCCTTCAACATTTCCTGTAGTGCTGGTCTGGTGGTGATGAACTCTTTTAGCTTTTTCTTGTCTGAGAAGCTCTTTATCTGACCTTCAATTCTAAATGATAGTTTTGCTGGGTAGAGCAATCTTGGTTGTAGTTCCATGTTTTTCATCACTTTGAATATTTCTTGCCACTCCCTTCTGGCCTGCAAGGTTTCTGTTGAGAAATCAGCTGACAGTCGTATGGATGGTTCCTTATAGGGAACTAACTGCTTTTCTCTCGCTGCTTTTAAGATTCTCTCTTTGTCTTTAACCTTTGGCATTTTAATTATGCTGTGTCCTGCTGTGGACCTCTTTGGGTCCCTCTTGTTTGGGACTCTCTGTGCTTCATGGACTTGTAAGTCTATTTCTTTCCCCAGATAGGGGAAGTTTTCTGTCATTATTTTTTATTTTTTCAAATAGGTTTTCAATTTCTTGGTCTCTTTCTTCCCCTTCTGGCACCCCAATAATACAAAAGTTGGGTCTCTTGAAGTTGTCCCAGAGGCTACTTACACTATCTTTATATTTCTGGATTCTTTTTTCTTTTGATCTTAAATTGCTGATTTGATTCTCAGCATCCTCTACTCTAGATTCCCTGTAAATTATTCTTCATTTCAGTTCATGTAGCCTTCATTTCTGATAGGTATTTTATTAGGTCATCGATGGTCTCAGTTGTTTTTGTAATACTCTTACTAATATGATTGAGCATCCTTTTAAACAAAATTCCGAACTCTGTATCTGTTAGCTTGCTTGGATCTATTTCATTTAGTTCCTCTTCTAGAGATTTCTTCTGTTCTTTCCTTTGTGACATGTTTTTTTGCCTCCCCATTTTTGCTGCCTCCAGGTGTTTGTTTCTATGTATGAGGTAGAGCTGCTATGTCTCCTGGAATTGGTAGAGTGGCTTTGTGTAGTAGGTGTCCTATAGGGTCCAGTAGCTCAGCCTCCCCAGTCACCTGAGCTGGGCCTTCTAGGTGCTCCCCTGTGTGGGCTATGTGCACTGTCCTGTTGTAGTTGAGCCTTGGTTGCTGTTAGCATCCCTGGGAAGAATTGACCACCAGACCAATCAGCTGTGAGGACCAGCTGCAGCTACAGCCAAAGAGCTGCTGTGCTGGAGACACCCCTATGGAGCAGGATTTACTTCAGTGGGGCTTTGGTGTTCACCAAGTGCACCCCTTGAGTGTCACTCGTGGCTGTGGTAGGGTTGTAATCCAGTGTGGTCAAGTCTGACCCCCAGGTGCACTGTCTCTGGGGCCTCCCGGGAGGTGCAAAGTCAGCCTGTGCCAGTGCCTTGCCCAGGGCCACCCAGCATGAGCTACACAGCAAACCGTAGTTGGCTGCTCCTTGTGCTGGGGTTGGAGGTGCCCAGGAGAGGCCAAGCTATGAGCCAGTGCAGCTGCCGCTAGTGCCAGGCCTGGGGCCACCTATCAAGCCGCATGGGGCAGCTGCTGCTTGTCTGAGAGATTTTAGGAAAAGTCCTAAGCATGAGGCTCGAGAGGCCACTTGCACAGAAAAGCCCCTGGAAAGGGCCTGGATGAGCTGCAGGTGGGGAGGGGCGGGGCCTCCGGGAATCACGGGGCGGGGCCAAGGGTGTGAGTCAGGTGCTGGTGATTCCAATATGGCGCCTGCCTGCCGGCTGTGCGGGGAGGACTCGCCACAGGAGCCATGGCCTCCGCCAGCCCTTCTGCCCGGGAGGAAGCCGCCCTCCGCCTCTCGCCCGGATCTCAGGCAGGTTAGTTCCTCCCCGAGTGTCCCAGGTCCCTTCAGGCTGCTGCCCGGCGCTGGGCTCAGAGGGAGCGTCCGAGTGAGTCCGCGCCGGGCCCTTGAGAGGAGCTGCTGGGGCTCCCGCGGCCTCTGCAACCCTCAGCCACAGTCCCCGGAGTTGTGGGGACATCTCTTCCCGGCCCTGGAGCCCTGGGCTGGGGCCTGCTGTGGGGCTGGGACCCCTCCCTCCTCTGGGAAACCCCCACCACCGAGATCCCCTCCCGGGTTTCCCCGGGGCACCAGGTGTGGGCCCGGCTGCGTCTCCGGGATTCAGCCCCGACCCGCCCGCGTCTCCCCCTCCTACCGCTCTCAGTGCTTCTTCAGTTCCCTCGTTGTGGGGCTTCTGTGCATCCAGATTTCAGGGGTTTCTGAGTGATGGTGGTTCTGTATTTTAGTTGTAATTTTGATGTGGTTGGGAGATGCGGCGGGTGCAGCTGTTCCTATGCCGCCATCTTGTTTCTCCACCCCTGGGAATTATTCTTGATATTGCTCTTTTCCTAACCTTTTATATCTAATCAGTCACCAAGTTCTCCTGAGTACAGGGGTGGGCAAAAGAAGATTTACAGTTGTGAGTACACAAAACCAAGATTTTATTCATGTGCTGTTTTTTATTACTGTATTATTTGTCATTATTAACCTACTTTTGCCCGCTCCTGCATTTATTAAATACATTCATTTTCTCCATCCCCACCTTTACTGTTCTATTTCTGATCCAAGTCATCTCTTTACTGGTCTATTGCCACATCCTCCAAACTGACACCCTTTTCATCTTGTCCCTCTCAAATGGCTGCCAGTCAATATAAAACATATGTAAATATGACCAAGTCATTTCATTTCATAAAACTCTTCAATGGCTCCTATCTTTTTTGTCTTTTAGTTTGATTTTTTTCTCCTCTGAGCTGGCTCTTGCCCACTCCTCCTTCCTCATTTCTAGTCAGCTCTTGCTTTGCTTTTCAACTCCAGCCATCCAGGTACCTCTACATAGTACTCTGTAGCTTTGTTCACACTGTCCTTCTGCCTATAAGTTCTTGTCTACATTATTCCTTGGCTGTCATCCTTTAAAACCTAGAACAGGCATTTTCCTCTCTATATAGTCTTTCCCCAGCTGCCAGGTACTTCTCTGAGCATGGTCCTGAACACATCTGTCATTGCATTTAACACATTGTCCCATTAAACTAACAGTGAATGTTTGTCTCCCCTACCAGTCTATGAGCACCCTGGTCATCTCTGTAGCCACAACATCAAGCTAATTTTTCTGATCAAATGATACAACTTGGGCTAGCTCATTGGTAGTATTCAAAACATGTTTGTTGAATAATAAGTTTATGTGTTCTTCATTGATGGCTACTAAGTGCACCAGAAAATTCCCTGATGGGCTGGGGCTTCAATGTGTTAAGAAAATGAGGTTTCCTAATCTAGATGGGATCTGGGATTTTTATTAGACTGTGATTAATACAGTAGATAATTCCTGGAAAAAGCCCTTAAAAACCTTATTGGAATAACCTCGACTTGATCCAATTTCTCTTCACCCAGAAATGATTGCTGTGAATCTTGGTCTGGAAAGGACATGACTTGATTTAATACAGTTTACCCTAGAGGCAGAAGAGCAAAGAAAGGATTCTATTAATTTAATTATGGTCTCTGGGTACTTTTCCTTGATAATCTAAAGTGAGTTTTGGCCCACAGCAGCACACTGAAGGCCCATTTATAGTTAAAGGTCTCTTCCTACTTGCTTCTCTAACTATTGGAGGCATAGACAGATTGCTATCTGGTCACTGGTTACATCAGAGGCTTTGGTTCTCTATTCATTTCTTTTATCCATAGCTGTTAGTTGAGTTACACTGCAAGAAAATAAAAACATTTTTCCAGAAATTTTGCTAAGCTTTCTATGAAGCAGGTTTTACATATTGTTCTTGAGAATAACTTGTGTTTTATCAGTACTAGTCTTATCAGAATTGCCTAGCTAATGTTTCTGAACAAGGTATACAACTTGTCCATCATAGAACACCTGCTTTTAAAATTATAGGAAAGGTCTGGACAAAACTAAGTAAAAAAAAAAAAAAAAAAAAAAAAAAAAAGACGGCTCCTATCCTTTCCTCTATTTTAGGACATTGACTACCCTCATAGCTATTCCATGTTGTCACTTCTCACTAATCATTCAAACATGAAAGATAAAAGAAAAATAATTTATGATAAAATGTTACTCATTTAAAAAAGCAAGAAAACTAAAAATTAAACAGACAGCTAGAGCAAAAAACACCATCTAAGCAAACTGGGAAAATCACCAGAACTCTGCAAGACATTTTGTCTAAATGTTATATAATTAAAAAAACATTAAAATATATCTTTCATGGCAAGTCTGAGGTCTGATGCAGAGCAAGCTTCTTAGCAGAAGAAATAGGAAATGAAGATTAAGGCCCCTATAAAATAAACTACGTTGGAAAATGTGAAGGTTAGAGATATTCAGCTTGTAGCTTCAGGAGAAACATTCACAGTATGTACTCCTGTCTTTGGCCCCAAAGAGACAAAGGCTTAAAGGTCCTTCTTCCAGTGGAAGGCTCCTCCCTATCTGAGCCAATCCCTAAGAGTCAGATCCATTGAGCACCTAGATTCTAGTCAGAGGACCTTTGTAAATTCCATATCTGAAGTACTTAGACTCATTATGTATACTATAAAATCTTAATCAGAAATACTTTGGTCAAGAGACTTTAATTTTATATTGAAATCTAGAGGGAGAATAAAAAAGACAAAACTATAACAATTGAATTAAAAGATTATTTTAAGTGATTTATTTTTATATGGTTGCAAACAGCTCACAAGTTATAGGTCTCCAATTAATTTAATTAACTTAATATTTCTCCTCTGCTTCCAAAAACAATCCAAGTCATCTTCCAAAGAATCAGTTTGGCCTTTATATCTAGACTGTTGAAGTATGTGTGACATCATGTCATTTAGTATGTTATGTGTTGATGTGTATTTTATGATATGTATTTTTATATGTATTACAGTGTATTTTTATGATATGTATTTTGTGATAGTATTTTCTCCTAATCTTGGAAATTGTATTGTGTATTAAGAGAAGGCAAAACTAAGCTGCTGAAGTTTGCCTCTAATCACACTATACTACACTTACAAAAATGGGGCAATATGGGGCAAAATTAAGCTGCCAAAGTTTGTATATGATCACATTATACTACACTTACAAAAATGGGGCAAGACATTAACATTTTGAATAATAGGCAAAATAATATAAGAGCTAGTTTATTTGAAAAGTTATGGAAAGAAAAATGCAGGAAAGATTTAGCTGAGTCATTTGGAGTTGAGAATAAAAGTGTGAAAGCAATGATGATTTAATCCTTTCACATTTCTTCTCTCCAAATCAAGAATATTAGAGTGAAAACCCAGTTATGTTCTGAACAAACTAAAATAATTAATGCCAATTACACTGTCAAAACCAAAGACAAAATTTTTTAATGTTTTGCAAGGGAAACCTCAAGGAGAAGGGCTTACTACAAATACCTAAGGCCTTGTTGAATTCTATGATAGTATAACTCCACACCCACATTTTGGCTGGTATTTAGATCTTAGAATTTTTTATAGTTATCTCAGGTGACTAGATTAAATAAATTTCTTACTGTAACATAAATAGGAGGTGAACATGTACAACTTAATTCTGATGTAGAGTATTCCTCAAAATCATTTCTATGGGTTTTTCCCCCATCTTCCTTGGCACTGGTCTTTCCATGAAATACATCTTTCATTTTTACTGCATTCTGGTCTGTGGCATTTGTTCTGATTGATACTCCATTCATTATGCAAACAGCTCTCTTTAAACTTGCTCGCAGAATGATGAATAGTCTGGTTGCTTGTCATGCAAGCCCAGTCAGGATATGCAGTTTGGTGTTTCAGCCAAATTTGTTCACTTCCTACATTGCTGGTTAGGTACTGGTCAGGAACATTCCTAGCAACTCTCAGACTCCTTTGTAGTTAACTTCCTGATAAGACGCAATGGGCCTTCCCCTTCCAAAGTACTGTTCTTTTTGTGACACTGATACAACGCTTGTTAGTTTTAAAAGCTCATATTCTGGAATCACCTTAACTTGGTATTATAATTGTGTGTCATGACCCCAGACAAATTATTTAACCCCTTTAAGCCTTATTCATTAACTTATTCAACATTTATTGAACTATTTGTAATGGACTCTAGGGATAGGAACTGACTGTGATAACCAAGGTTTTCTCAACTGTAAAATGTGGCTAATGATAGAACTGTTTTTGCGGACATGTGTAAATGACTTAGCACAGTGCTCAATGTTCATTATTATTATTATCAGAACTGTTATTTTCATAAAATTACTTTTAACATCTCTCTATGACTGTAACGTCTGATTCGCAATGCATCCATCCCATTGTTTCTGAACACGGAACTACTCTAAAAGTTACTAATGCTGGAAATGATCTCCTCTAGAAATATTGATGCAACATTTGAGACTCAGTTGGAATGTAAGCACTCCAAAATACCTTCCATACGTGGTTAGCCCAAGAAATAATTTCAAATCACAACCATAATCTAGATTATGAAAGGTGCTAGGCCTGTATCCTCTGCACATAGGCTTGTCTGGATAATCTAAGTTTCTTTCCAAAGTTTCCCGGGTTATTACAAAAATAAACATGTCTACCGACAGACCATCTTAAGTTTTACTTGGTTTCTATCACTAGCTTGAAAACATCAAAATAGTTTACCGTGGTTTCAGTTCTCCGTATGGGGGTGAGGTGGGGTGGGGTGGGGGATGTCAGCTCCCGTCAGTTGAAAAAAGTGGCAGCTATTGCATCGCATGAGAAGATGGGTTACTACAGGAACAGGCAGACCTATCGACATTATTGAAATGGTTATATAAATAAAATGAGGGTTTTTTTAATGAGTTTCTGTTTATTGAACGGAGCTATTTACGAATGACAAAGAGAAAATATCTATGTGGTGGTAGAGAGTTTGCATCTGTACTTTCTAGGATTAATTACTTGTGGTTTAAAGTGAAGGCTCGTGAGGCGAACTGACTTTTACTCAGGGCTATAAAGTGGCCTGTGTAAGTGAAGTGCCTAAGTTTTGAAGGATCACTTTGTTTACAATTTGTTGCCACTCATTTTAAATCCCAGTGTTCCCCTTCAGTTCTTACGTGAGAATATCTGAAAACAAAAGGGTATCCTCTGAAGTAGGTACTGGGCACTCTCAGCTTTGGAGGACTTGGCCAAAAACCCCACACAGAGCCCTTCAGAAGGCACGTGGGCCCGACCTGTGGGTGCCGCCAGACCGCGCCAGCAGCTCCCGGCCGGCGCCCCGGCCCTCCTGCCTCGGCACCGCTGCGCTTTCGGCTGGGGAGCCCGGGCCAGGTCCCCGGCGTTCCGCGCCTCCGTCTCCGAAGGCGCGCGGGGCCCGGGAACCACCTCTGGAGCCCACTCAGCGGGGGGGGGGGGGGGGGGGGCGGCAGCGAGGAAAGCCGGGTTCCAGCTGCGACGGGCTCCGCTGTGTCCCCCACCCCTCGGCGGCGGGGCCGCAGGTACCTCCTCAGCAGCCTCAGCAACTGGTGGGCGGCCGTCCCGCCGCCGTCGCGTCGGCTTCGAGGCCCTCGGGGGGCGGGGCTCCGGCCACCAGCACCTGACTGACTGACCGCCGCGGGCTCAGGCTCGCGCCACCGCCGCCGCGCACGCGCTCCTCGCGCTCCTCTGTCCCGGGCCGGCTCGCGGGGCGGGAACAGAGGCTGCGAGCCGCCCGCACCTGCCTGACTGACAGGCGGACCCGGCTCTGGCCTCGTGCAGGCGCGCGCACGCGCACGCGCCGGGGGCGGGACCGCGGGGCCGAGCGGGCGGGGGGCTCGTGGCGCGCGCGTCCCGCACCCGAGGGCTGCAGAGAGATATTTTGGGTGGCAGGAGGCCCCTCGTCATTTCCGCCGGGCAGCTCTTCGTGCTGGGGCTTCACTCCCGCGCGCGAGGCGAGCGGGCAAGTTGGCTGCGGGCGTGCGGTGGCAGTGGCGGCGGCGGCGGCTCCTTCCCGGAGCATCGGACCCTCGGCGGTGCGGGCCATGAACTGAAGCCCGGAGGGACGGAGACCCGGACCGAGTGGCGGAGCAGCCGCAGCCTAGGCAGGGAGCAGGAGGCGCGGCGACCCCGGCGCGTTTTCCTCCCGGTCGCCGCTCCCAGCGCTGCTGCCCGCCGAGTGCTGAGACGCTGCAGCCTCGAGACCCTACACACAAAAGCCGCTTTCTCCGAGCTGCCCGCCCAGCGAGGCGGCGGCCGGCGACGGACCCCACCTGCAGGCAGCTCGGACGCTGAGTTCGTTTTGTGTCTGAGCTCCGCACCCCACGCGGGACCGACCCCGTGCCTATGGCTCTGATCATGGAACCGGTGAGCAAATGGTCTCCGAGTCAAGTAGTGGACTGGATGAAAGGTAATGACCGCTGTGCGGAGGGCGAGGTGGCCCTGGGGTGCGGGGTCCCGGCAGGCTGGAGGGAAGGGGCGCCCGCCACGGCAGAGCCGCCATCGGGGCATCCTCAGACGGATGCTGGTGCGCGGGGGGAGGGGGGACGACGGGGGTCCTCCGGGGCTGGTAGGGGCTTGGGATCTCGGTCTCCTATTGTCTCCAGCGGGTTGCTCCCCAGCTGGAGAGGGGCGCGGAGAGCGCGGGAGGATCGGAGGCTGCAAACCCGGCGGCGGAATCCCAGAGCAATAGCGGCGCATTTTGCCCGCTTTCCGCCTCCCCTGGACGCCCCCAGACCCGGAGGACGTGGCGACCCACGTCTCCTTAGGGAGGAGCCCCCAAGGGACCTGATCGGCTGGTCGCCCCTTCCCGAGCCCCTTTGTTCCCAGGAAACCTGACGCCCTCTCGGCAGCCGCCCCTGCCAGGTGCCCTTTCCAGCGCCAAGTCTCCGGGCAACTTTTAAGGCCACATAATGGGGTCAGGATGCGGCCGCTCCAGTTTGGATCGGGAAGCAAACCCTCTACCCCAGGTTGGGCTGAGGATGCTCGGAGGATGCTCTACTTTGGGGAGAGGAAAACGGGCTTCCCCCGGGACAGCATCGCGCTGGTGTCTGTGGGCTCCCTCCAGCGCATCACCCCGCGTCCTTTGCCTCCTCTGCTGGCCGGTCGAGGCTTTGGACTTCAGGGCTTTTTCTTGGGGGCTCGACGCCAGGTGAGAGGCGATGCGCATTCAAATTCCTCCTCATTTCTTCCATCTTGAAGGCTCTCCCCCCTTTTCTCCCTGGCAGTTTCTAAGAGCCGTACTTACAGACACTCGCCCTCCTAGTCGAAATCCTGGGCTTTTCTCTAGTCCCTGGGCTTTCCTGCCTCACTATCTCCCTCTGTTGTCTGAGTTAAGGGGCCTGTAGAGAACCCCCCCCCCCCCATGACTACTGCTCTCTCACCTCCCATTCCTTAAGATCCCTAAGGTTCTGGGAATGCTGACGGAATGAATGGGACTGAATAGGTGCTTCCTGGCCATACTGGAGAGAGGGTAGAGCTCTGCTCTTGGTTATTCCTAGGCACAGGCTCAAGGTAGGTTAGTCAGGGGCCAAAGGCTTATCATTTATGAAAAATGCGTGTTCGGGAAGGCAGGGGCCCCTTCTTAGGGCTTGCTTAGCAGGCACATTTTCCAAGGTCCAGGTGCTTTAGAACGAAAGGTGAGCTAATTGGAACTGATTGAGAACCGTAGGGAGAAACAATTTTTTCTCTTTCTTTTTCTGAACCTTTTGTGATTCTTGTGGATTTTCCTTTATCCAGTTGCTTCCCTTCTGTTCCCTTATATGCCCATTTCTTTCTCATTGACTTCATTTTCCTTTTCTAATATGTGGAAAGTGCTTTGTAACTGCAAAGCACACAACCACGAGAGTGTGTGTAATTAAATCGAATCCATTCTTTATCGACTGCACCCCTGTGCGTGGTGCATTGTGCTGAGGTGCTATGGGTGCCATGACTAAGACAAAGTCCTGCAGTGGCCCCTCTTTGCTGTTTCTTCTATTTTCATATTTGCTATTGAAATTCGGCTTTCCTAGATTCCCACCAGCTCCCCTCCCCCATTGTCAGATACGGGCAGACATCTGTCTCCTCTGTTTCTCGGCCATGGGCAAAAGAGCGAGGTACATGCAAGAAGCAGGGATGCCTCATTAAAACCCTTGCCTTGAATTTGCCTAAAAGGTTGCTTTAGTTTGCGTATATTACTGAAATTCTCAAAGCAAAGCTGCCTTGGCTCTAGGGAAGTCAGATTACCTTCAAGACTACCTCTCACGAATCCCCTGCTGCCCCTAGTGAGTGCTGCATACTCCATCTTCCTTCCCTCCCACCCTCCCAGTGCGTTCTTGCAGTTTCCCTGTCTACAGTTCAGGTCCACTGATCAGGTAGAACATATGATGCGCATACTCTGACACATATCTTTAGTGTCCCAGTGCACTAGTCCTTTCAAAACCTCTCCAGCCTAAAATGTAGCTGCTTTGAAGTTGGGCTAACATTGCTAGCTGCGGTTTTAAATGACTGTTACATTCAAGTCGAATAACTAATTTTCATACCTGTTGGTGACGCATTTTTGAGCTATTGGAAAAGATCAGTGAGGTTGCCAGGATGGAATTTGTGTATCCTTATACCCATTAGACTGGAAGAGAATAACTGATGTCATTATCTGCATATTTCAAGTCGAAACTGCTTACTGATGAGATTTCCATAATCTTTATTTCAATTTGATTTGAGATATCAGAAAATAAGATTTAAAAATAGTTGGATGAAACGAACATTTCCTCAACTTGTAACTTAGACTGTTACCTAATTAATTTTTCCCTTTCTACGCTTTTCCCAAAATAGATTTTACAAAACACATTTAAAAACTACTTTCACCCTTTCCTCAGATGCAGTAATGTTTAAAAGTCAACTCATTAGACTGTACTTTTGGAATAGCTAAACCTCATTTCATGTTGTATAACAGTGTTATTAAGGCAGTACCAAAGAATGAACAGGACTTTTGAACAACTGCAACATTGTGGGAGTTCCCCAAAGCATGCTCCTAATGTGACAGTTTCATCACCCTTAATATTTGAAACATATAGCATATGCTTTCAACTAGTCCCAATCATAAACAGTTATAACTCTATATAGTAAGGTACATGCTTTATGCTCTTTCTAAGATAGTCTTCTCTTTACTAAATAGAAAAGGAACCATTAGGCACATAAGAATAGTATGGCCACATATTTATACTTCCAGACAATTTATATAAATGATATAGAAACTCAGTAAGCAGAGAGGGAAATGAAGGGGGGGTGGGGGGGACAGGCTGACAAGATTCTTAAGCTTTAGTAGCATATTTTCAAGATTATTTGCGAAGGACCATTTATACACTGCAATTTATTTTGATCTGTTACTTTTTATTAAAATATATTTAAGGAAGATACAGATATTACATTTACATGTTAATTATTGGTAAAGACATAAGGAAATACTTGCATTTTTTGCTCACCCTCAGTTCCACTGTTTGTAAAATACAACACTCACTGAATTTTTTCTTGACCATGAAAATTTGATGTGACACACTGTCAGTGTTAGTTCCAGTAAATATATGAACTCTTCATGAATCAGTAAAATAAGCAGTTATATTCCAGATTATCCTGATGGTACTTCAGGCTATTCAAAAATATTTTATAGACCTTAGAAATGAATTTTATAAAAATATTTTTGAGAAAATCAAAATCATTTAGCATTGAAACCAACTTTTTTTCAATTGGAAATTGCATTCAGTTCTCTTGTACTTTTGACAAAATTTTAAAATGTAAACCTTTTTACAGTAAATGAAAGCAAAGCAGTTATTGGAAAAAGCTATAGGTAGAAAAGTAGGCCAGTAACTTTCTAATTTTTCCTCGGTCTATTAGCCTAAAATTCTTTCTGAGCTCCTGTATGTTCACTTGCAGGGCCTAGAAATACTTCATAATCTGCAGTTGTTTGAATCTACTTTTTTGCCCTCTGAAATGTAGCATAAAACCTCTGAACACTTTAGAGCTCTTATTATTGTTATTATTAATTTTCCTTATCCATGTCACACCCAGTAATTTCAGTTTTCTTCTCACACCTTTTCCAATTTTGAAACTCTTTCAAAATATCCACTTGACTCAGATAAAGTTATTTTCTGGAACCAGTTCCTTTCATGACATTTTCCCAGTGACCTTAATCCTTTTCTGGATCAAATAAAACGGAATATTTTTTCAGAGTCAACCAACAGGCCCCACTTTGCTCCTCTTCTCTGGTCTCTGTGACTTAGCTCCATCCATTCTTGTATTATTGTGGCTCCTAAAATAATCTGAATTTTAAAGATAGCCTCTTCTCAAACCATGCCACAATTAACCGCTCTGCTTTTTCCTGTTTACTATAAACCATTTTCTTTAAGAAGCATTCACTGACTTGTAATTTCTGTCCTGATGACTCAGCCGTCTTGAGGATAGAAAATGAAATACAAAAAGAAAAAGAAAATGAAATACATTATTTTAGGTATAAAAAACAAATAAAACCACCATTTTGCATATAACCCTGCAAACGAGAAAAATGCAGTTATGAAATGAGGTCTGTTTTGTATAAAGGTTAAATGCTGTAAAGGAGAATGTATGTGATAAGGTAATTTTGACAGGTACAATGCTTTTTAGTATTCCCCCCCCCCATAGGACCCAGAGCTGAGGCTGACATATATCTTAATTAGATGAAGGAAAATGTCAAAATTTTGAGTTAAACATTCTTGAGAGATCAGAAATAATTCTGACAGGAACTTGAGAAGTATATACCGCAAGGAAAAAAAGTGTAATCAAATTGGTCCTATCACTTCCTTTGGAAAAATTATTTTTATTCTCAATTGCAATGTGACTAGATAGTCACCAACAATCGCCTACTTTGGACTTGACATTTTTGGAATGGAAATTCTTGTCATTTTACACAAAGACAAAATTTACCTTTTCGATATGTAAAGTTTAGTTCACAAGAAACATCGTTTTATTTACAGTGTTATGAACATTTACTCTTTAAGTTAATATTCATGATTAATGGAGATTAGGAAAAAATAGTACATTGCTGTGTATGTATTCTGGTTCTTATATATTATGTACTCTGTACTTCTTTATGGAAGTACTTTAATGGATTGCTTTAAATAAATTATTCCCTGCCTGGGGAAATTAGTCTCTGTAAGGGAGGGCAGTGACATTGACAAACCTACGCCAAGAGAGAGACAGGTACCAACTACTACATTTGGTAAATTTTAAAGTTTCATGTGTATACAAGCACCAGTGGAAAGTGAAGATGATGATTTTAGTACGTCAGGAAGGAATCCATGGGGAAGGTGGGGTTTTGGCAACTGTTTAAGCAATTTAATTGAGGCATATTTTAAGAGGAGTGTATACTAAATGTAGAGGCTTAGCAAGAAACTCTAGCATTGTGATGGGGTGATTAACCACAGGGGTTGTGTCTAGGTTTGTTTGGTTGAAGGAGTGAGGTGGGCAGTAGAGGGAAAGTGAGGGAGGAACCATGAGTAGGTGGCACAAAAGTACAAGAACAAATCTGCATTTCACAAAGACAATAAAACTCTCATCATGTCCTGAGTTTAAATAAATACCACATTATAAAACTTTGGCTGCCAAAAATAAGCCCACAAAGAATGTGTATTGAATTGGTACAGCTGTTTCAAATCTGTTTCTCAGGAATAATTTGGAAATAATGTTAAAATGAGTTTTTTGAAGATTAATTACATCATTAACATTATGTTGTTGGATATTTAGAATTTTACTGATCCAAATTTGTATATGAAGAAAGAATATAGGCTTTTAAATATTAATGCTGTTCTTAAACCAAATGATAAATTATAATTTTTATTTACAGAACACTGACCTCAAATTAGGACTTAATTTGTTCTTAATGACACTTTTAGTTTTCTGTGTGACTTCCCTATATAGCACCTCGCACATAAGGCTTATTGTGAAAGGCGAAGGGTTAGCTTCTAGAAAGAGTTCTAGAAGGATGGATCATCTGGATAATTTATAAGGGGAGGGGGAAGGGAGGGTAACTAATTTGAAGAAATATAGTCTAAACCTTTTTATTTTTTATGATTTTGTCATGGTTGAGTGTCTGGCTAAAGAACAGCAAATGTAGTGTTCAATATGGGATTGTGGTGTTGAACAACAGTGACTGAATTCACATTATTCATACATACCGTAGGCCCGTGCTCCTTAAAATAGTACATTTCTATGGTTGTGGAAGCCAAAACATCAAAAGAAGCCAGAGTTGATTTTTGCTAAGTATTTTAAAACATTATTTTTATATTAAGTCAAACAGAGGTATTATATTCATGTCATAGAAAGCAAAACTGGCATGATTTAAAAGATGAGACCAGAGGCTTAACAGGAATTTTAGGCTTGCAGCAGGCTGCTTAAAGCTACACTTCCCAGACCTCCCAAGGTTATGAGTCCCTTCAGGATTATGGATATATCAGTGGAAAAGTTTGAGAAGTGGTGGTTGGGTTTAGAAAAGGTAAACTTAATTAACTCTGCTTCCTCTTTTTCTCCTATTGCAAGTGGCAAAACGTCTTTTCAGCCAAGGTCATGATAATTACAGCCTTTTACTTTTGTTTGCTTGTTTTTTAAAATTCATAAACCTGTAGTCAGGATGAACTTCTCGGGAATGATTCTCATCTGATCCTGTTCTTTCACTTCTCACCCCCATTAGCTTAAAAAAGATTGAATGGCTTCTCACTGTTTTCAGGGTAAAGATCAAAGTCCTTAAAATGGCCGATAAGACCCTTGAAGGTTTAGCTATTGCCTGTGAGGTAAGCTTCACTGGCCTTCTTTCCGTTTGCCCAGCACTAGGCCTTTGCACTTAATATGTTCTCTCTTACCTTTGTTCTTTACCCAGTTAAATCTGACCCATCCTTCAGATCTCACACCTCCCCTCCACTGCCTCAGAAAAGCCTTCCGATTCCCTAAGTCACATCATATCCTCAAGTTATATGTTCTCTTGGTGCTGTGTTTATCCTGTTGGCCAGTTTTATTTTTACATTAATTTGTATTGTTATTTGATGAAGGCAGAGGCCACACCATTTTTTGCATAACAAGGCAAAAGAAAGTATATGGTGAAAAGTAGTCAATTAGGAAATATTTTTTGAGTGAAGGAATAAATAAATTTATCCACAGATTTCTTGTCTGTCAGCAAATCTGATTCCTAAATGATCATGCATGTAAAGTCTCTTATAATGCTCTAACGGATACTTCAGTGCCAAGTTGTATATTGTGTGCCAGAATACAGTGGAAGTAGGGTTGTTTTATCCATATTTCATTGTTGTGTTACTCTAACCAATTCAGTCATCTAAATCATGGTTTAGATTCATTTTGTTAAGAAATATTAGTAATATCAATGAATTCATAACACTTCTGTGTTTATGCTATCAGTATGCTGTAAATACTATTTGCTATCATTTAGTAGTCCAACACAACGGGCAAACATTACTTTAAAAAATGAAAACATATTCCTTTTCTTAAGCACTTTCTTTCAGACAAATTTTTTAATTGTTTCTTCATTTTGGTATTTCTAAAAGAACTCTAAGGACATATATGCATAACCCATAAACACAGACAACAGTGAGGTGATGGGGTGAGGGAAGGGGGTGGGGGCTGGGTGGAGGTGGGCAAAGTGGGGGGAGATGGGGACATCTGTGATAGTGTGAACAATAAAAATAAAGTTAAAAAATTAAAAATCAATGATACTAAATAAATAACCTTAAAAATTAAAAAAGTAAAATAACTCTAAAAAATAAATAAAATAACTATATATATTGGAACACATGGTAGATTGAAATTGATAAAATACCTTAAGTTGTCCTTAAACTTTTGTAAAAGTTTAAAAAAAGCTCATATAAGAAATTAAAATGTATTTTTCTCTTGTGAGAAGAAAATACCCTTTATTTTTTAACTTGGAGGATAAATGGAAAAATAGCCCTTTAACTTAAAGAGAACTATTATCTTATATTTAATGTTGACTTTACATTTTTATTAATAGGAATAAAAATAAGATATTTAAAGATGTATCTTAAATCAGTATTTCTTATATAATTTTCCATCTCTCCCTCTGATTTTGAAAAATAAATTTTAATTTTTAAATATAAATTAATTTGGACTAATTTTTTACGGGCTCTTGGCAAGAACCTGTGTAGAGAGTTAGTGTAAAGCATTAAGTTGTTGAATACAGGTGCCTCGTGCAGACTTAGTGAATTACATGCTTCTGGATAGTCAGTAGTAGGCAAGTTATAGATATTTTTCTAATAAATCATTCTAATAAAGAATGCTTAGAATATAAACTACAATAAGTGAAATTTTTAAGACCTTAACATAAGTATGCCAGTTTGTTAACTCTTAATAAAACAATACCTCCAGGCTTAAATATTCTAGCTAGTACTGAAAAACAGTGGATTGCAATTGTACCCGGATTTGAATTACAAATAACTATTAAACATGATAGAAATTTTTGGGCTTTAAAAATGTATTTAGTTTCTTGTTCAACTAAATTACAATTATTAATTCCAGTGGAAGTGTTTATTACCTTAATCTTACTCTTAAAATAACTGCTCTTTCAGTTTTCTGTGTTCATCTGTTGGATATTTTGTCACAACAAAATTGTTTTAAGAACCAAAATTTATTAAATAAACCAAACTCACGATAGCATTAATGTATTATAATTTGCCATGATGGAAACATTATGAAACTAATATCAACTATAACACACTTGCCTGTTTTATATTTACTTGACATTAATGTTCTTGAAAATTAGTCTTACTAGATGGGTTGGATAGTCTTCTGATAACATGATAGATAAGAAGAAACCACATTGTTAGTTGCTTTTAAAGTATTGCCCAATATTTTTTTGTTTGTTTGAACTTTTGGTTTTGTTTCAGCCACATCTGCTATTTTTAAAATGGGCTTGCAACATGTTTTCTCAAGTAATACCTACCAAAAAAAATTAGTGGAAGTCTGGCTTAGATCCTGGATTTTACTTTTTTCAATTTGTTTACCAAAGATTATGAAAGATTCTAATTTCTAGCAAGTTGTGAGGCTTATAATGTAACTTATTAATAAAAACCTTTTAAAAATACTTGCCTTAATTAATTATGCTGAAGGATTAATTTCAACAACATTAGCTGAATTCTTGTTATAATTTTGGTATGTTTTATATGTGTATATGGGAGTTTATTTTTTCCCTGCTGAGTAGAAAATTCATATTTTAATTTTGTGAAATGTATTTATATTTGGCTTTCAAAACAAGCTACTGGGCTATTAAAAACATAAAAAGTGTTGTAGAGTTTTTACTAATGGTGCTTAAAACACACAGTTAGTTGCTCGATGGAGCCTATGTGCAGACCAAGTTCAGTGTGGTTTAGAGCCAATATGGATGGCAGGGGTAGATGCTCTTTCCCCATTTTTCTCTGTATGGTGCCATGGTGTGAGTTTTGTGGCAATCTCTGTTGGCATCAGTGTTGCATTAAATCAGTGACAGGAGGTTTCCTGATGTAGAAGGCTGTCAGACAATAGGCTTTCAGTTTGATATTGAATTGTCACACACACAGAGAAGCTAGTTCTATGGAATATTTAAGGCTAGATAATATTTTTCTTTCTAGTGTATCTCTAGACGTAATACTGTAAGTATATTTATGCTAAAAACAGATTAATTCAGACTCTGTTTATTTGAGATTTGTAATAATTTCATTAGGCTTCAATTGAAGTTTAATCTTTAAATATGTGAAGGAAGGGTTTGCTGATCAGTCTAATAATTCAAACAAGATTGGAAAGAAGTGATTTGACCCAGAAGTACTGTACTTTTCCAGGAGCCATTACCATGCTGTAAATATGCTAGCTAGAAATGAGTTGAATTTTTTAGTTAGAATTTCTGCACACTTAGAATCATGATTTTTGATTTTTGGAATATTTTTGCACACATTCTGTGGTACAGCTTGGTTCTTCCCCTCATTCACACAAGTTGGAAAGGTTTCATTCACTTCACATCTATTATTATTAATCCTTAGAAGTGGGATAAGGGACAGTTATTAACAGCTTTTTACAGGTAAGGTACAGAGAAGTTAAGCAGCTCAACAGAGATTGTACAGCTGTTCAGTGATGAAATTAGGTGGGGCATCAACTTTTTTCCCCCCTCAACTGGATTGAACTTATACTTTCATGGATGAAGGACACAGTTCAGAATTGTACATAATTATCTTCAAACATGACTTTTTAAAAAATTCCTGAATTTTCTGCCCTTTAAAAATTGGCATCATATAGAACATGGTAAAGAACACTGGAATCAGATGCCTGGGTTAGTTATATCCAGGTTCCATTACTCCCTAGCTGTGTGACCTTAGCAAGGGAGAGTCTAAGTAACGTGCCTGGTTTTCTTATTTTTGTGCAATAAGGGTGGTAATATTATCTACCTCATAGGATTGTGGTATGCTTAAAACGATGCCTGGTACATAGTAAGTAAATGATAAATGTCAGCTTTTTATTTTAATTTAGAAAGAGGTTGGTTGCATTCTGTTGGCAAACTTCAGAGGCAGAACTCATAATACATAATATTTATTGCCTGCTTACTACGTACCATGTACTGTGCTACGTGCTTTCCCTGCATCATTTTATGCCTATCCTAATCCTGAAAGGTTGGAATTAACCCTATTTTACAGATGAAGAAGATTTTGCTTAGAAACATTGAATGACTTGTTCTACATACCCAAGTATTTATTGAGCAGGGGTTCAATAAATATTTTGAAGAATAAATACATAGTAAGTGGAAGAAACAGAATTTGAAAAATTTCTAACTGGTTCCAGTATATATATTTCCACCTTGCCTTTTTCACCAGAGGTGGATGTGACATGAGAGGAATCCTGGGAATACTTTCAAAGATGTGGATGGCCTCTCCATCAGACCCACCTTTTCTGGTATGTGCTAAGGTGGGCTATGGTTCTTGGGTCCTTTGGGTCTCTAGAGGGGTGTGTGTGTATGGTGAGGTGTTTCTACTCAGAATTGGGCTTTAGCCAGTGACAAAGATGCCACATAGCACAGTAGTCTTGGTGATATCTTTCTTATTTTGATGTTAACCCCAGGAGTTTAATGCTCTCCTCGGCTTAGTCCAGATTTAGACAAAAGATCTACTTCAGACCATTGCCACTACAACACAAGGCTGAGATGTTTGATTCTAAAAGGATTGTCAATAAAAGTATATGATGCCTGGCCCAGCCGGCGTGGCTCAGCGGTTGAGCATCAACCTAGGATCCAGGAGATCGCAGTTTGATTCCCAGTCAGGGCACATGCCCCAGTTGCGGGCTCGATCCCTAGTAAGGGGCGTGCAGGAGGCAGCCGATCAATGACTCTCTCTCATCATTGATGTTTCTGCCTCTCTTTCTCCCTCTCCCTTCCTCTCTCTGAAATCATTAAAGACATACTTTTTTAAAAGTACATGCCCGACTGGGCGTAGCTCAGCAGTTGACTGTCGACCTAGGACCCAGGCAGTCGGGGTTCAATTCCTGGTCAGGGCACATGCCCTGGTGGCGGGCTAGGCAGCTGATCAGTGACTCTCTCATCATTGATGTTTCTCCCTCTTTCTCTCCCTCTCCTTTCCTCTCTCTGAAATCAATAAAGATATATTTTTTAAAAAGTATTAAAAAAAGTACATGATGCCTGATAATAGATGTCCATAAACAGCGAACATTTTAGTAGAAATAATATTCTGTTATATTCTTTTGTTCATATTTACCTAGCAATTAGTACCACTATCTGCATTTCATCAGTGTTTCTTTGAATAGCAGACTTTATTCAGTGCATTCCTATAGCTTTGAAACCCTTACCTGCCTACTAAATGGTAATTGTTTTCCAAAATTGTTTTGTTTTGTTTTGTTTTGTTTTGTTTTGTTTGGAAACACTTTCATCATAGACCAGTAGCATAGTGAATCACAAAGGGAACTTAAGTGTTAGAGAAAATTTAATCATAATCAGTCAAAAAACTTGTGAAATCATTGCAAAATATGGAATGGTCAAATCGAGCTAGAGATATTTGATCACTTGAGTACCTGTAAAATGGTAATGATAGGTATAATTCCATCTACATTATACATATTTAAAATGATACACATGGTTTTACCTGTGTATCTAAAATATATATGCTCTAGCCTATATTTAGGAACTTATAGTTGGATTCGTTCAGAGTAAAAACACAAGTATTATATTTTCTATTTCTCCTTGTTTTCCTTCAATAGAATTGAGGTGAGTTTGCTTTAGACTGGTGCTTTTAAAAATATTTGAAAACAACTTAAATTGTTCTTTGTTTGTGGAGAGAATGATTTGAAGTCTCCCTTTGCAGGAAACCTACCACAATACTCAGGACCGTAGACATTAAAAAACAACTTTGAACTGTCGTAATTATCAACTATTTTGAAGTGGCCTTAGAATTGTCCATTTGATTATATAAAGCATTCATTATCTTTTAAATCCATATGAGTTAAAATTAATTTTGTTTGGAAATATTTTTGAGAATTTTATTAGTTTTCTTGAAATAATTGTTAACATCCTATGTTAATAAATGCTCTGGTAGGAGATAGACTTTTAAATAGGGTAAGCCGTAAATCTCCATCAGTGTTCATTTTTAGATGTGTGATTTAATGTGTAAAGGAAATAGTTTCTAATTTTGAGGTTTTTTTTTTCAAATGAGGCTGCTTTACCAGCTTCTTCTTATACTTGTGACAAACACACACAGAGAAAATAAACACAGCAGAATAATATCTTGGGATCTAGTAACATTTTTCTCCCTACCAAAACACCAGTAATGAGATCACAAAAATTTAAGGCTTATGTCTAAAATAATAAATACTTTAAAGGTTCGACATCACACATTCACCCCTACAACACTATTATCACACCAAAATTCATTCCTTAATATCCTTAGGTATCTAATTGTTCAAATTTCTAGTTTCATGTGTCATAAACATTTTTACAGGTTTTTTCCTCTAAAATTGGGATTCAAATAAAGTCTACACATTGTAGTCTACCTGATTCTTTATTCCCTACATTGATCCTTGGGGACCCAGTACCCCCTTTATATAACAGACGTTATGTAATGTCCCCTGAAATAAAATAGATAATATAACCTATCTACTCACATAATTTTTAAAAATTCCCTGTAATGCCCTTACTGTAACAAGAAGGGAAATAATTTATAAGTAGGTTTCTATATGTAGGTGCTCAATATGACTATACCAGAAGATACAAGTTGCTATTTTTGCCTTTTTATAATGAGAATGTCTGGATTTAAGAAAAGCAGTATATTCTGAAGTCATTCCATATAAGTACAAGAAAATGGAAGAGTAGATGAACTAAGAGACGCTGGAATAAAAATGAGTGTTAGAAGTAGTACAGGCTAGACTAATTTGATATGTCATCCTAATAATTCCTCTTGAGGAATTATTAAAAGTCATGTGGGAAGGAACCACACCTTTTTGGAGAAATGGCAGATTCTAGGACTGGAGAGGGATTGTTTAAGATGAGGCTGGAACATCTTGTAGTGCAAGAAAGTAAGGAGGTGCTCAAAGAGGGCAAGTTAAAGACGGGAGGATTATGAAAGAGCTCTTGAAGGCTAAAGCTGGAACAATTTGGGCAACAAAAGTGGTATTTGGTTATAACTCAGTGTATAAAATAAACATCCATGATTCCATACTGATATAAATAAATGTCTAAATAAGTAAATACATGAGGGAAAAGAGAAAAATCTCCCATACAGAGAATTCCAAATAATTTATGTAGATACTCTCCTCTCTAGGAGTTGGCACTTAACTCCCCACCCCTTGATTATGGGCTACACTTAGAGACATGTTTCCAAGGAGTAGAGTGTGGAAAGGGGAAAGAGCTTTATAATGGAGAAACCAGTGAACACTACATGTGGACAGGTGATCAGAGTTTGCATTATCAGTGAAAAGGCATGTTGATAGCATGTACCCTTAATATGAAGTGATGAGAATGGCACTTTACCTGGGTGATCTTCCGTCCCAAAACCCATGACTGTACTCTAAGCACGAGAAAAACATTAGGCAAATGCAAATTTAAGGATATTTTACAAAATATTTGACCAATACTCCTCCAAACTGTCAACTTCATCAAAAACAAGGAAGCTATGAGAAAAATCACAGCTGATGTTCTGAATAGGATCCTGGGACTGAAAAATCACATTAGAGGGAAGAAAATACAACTAGTGAAATCGAAATGTTTAGTTAATAGCAATATACCAGTGTTGGTGTCTTATTTGTGACAAATCTATCATATATTATGAGCTATAAGTAATAGAATGTGGATGAGAGATATACAGGAACTCTGTACTATTCTTGAAACTTTTTTGTAGATCTAAAGCTATTCTGAAATAAAACATTTATTTAAATTTTTAAAAAATTAGTTTATTTCAAATTTGCTAATTCCCAAAATAAGCAATATCTCATATGTGAAATAGCTTTGTTTTGCCTCTCTGTGTTAATAATAACGTATTTTCAAATACAAACAAAAAAGTCACTTGGGATACAGACAGTTCTTCAGTGTGGATCTGTTGCATCTATTGATCTAGCAATCATTCGGTAACCCCAAACTCATTACAGATATCACAATGCTCCCAGGAGCAACATTGGCAATGTCCTGACATCAAGAACCCTTCTGCTTTACCTCTCCTGTGTAAACCTCATGCTTTTCCACCTGTGGGGAAAAACACACAGAAGTTTCCTTGAATGAATGGTATGCCTGGTTTCCCTTCTACTGAAATTGAACTTTTATTTGCTAATCAGGAAATGTGTTTAAGAAAAGGAAACAATGTTCATGGGATAGGGTGGAGACCACCAAACCTTAAGTCCATCTCCTCATTTTACCTCCTTGCTAACAGATTTGCAGTTAAACTCTTAGACAGAAGAGTGTGCTGTTCTAAGCGTTGTTAACCAAGCCTGATTCCCAACACTCCTTCTAATTGTAGTTTCTGTTTCCTGCAGACACTGTGTCAGAATGTTAAACAAGGCGTGAAAATGAGCAAATAAATGTTAGGTTTTATAATAATTGATATTCAGCTGAGTATATAAATGTATTTAGGGCAGATATTTGCCTAGGGTAGATATGCTGAAATTGAATATAACTAAGTGACCTTTTCTCATTGTTTTTCTGCAAGAAAGTAAACATTTTTACTTTCGTCATTAAATGCACCTTATTTTCATTGTATTATGGGGTCATGTAGTGTGTTTAATAGCTGAGTTTGGATATGAGGGTGGTTATAACTAAAGGCCTCCTTTGGCCATATCTCCAATAAATTATATTAGATTTTAAAACAGGGCTACTTTAATACTTGCACTTTATTCCTGTATCTTTTTTTGGTTAAGATCTTCCATATTTTCTAGTTCATTGCTATGAAACTTCTAAAAGGAACAATATGTAATAATAAGTAGATAAAACTGTGACTAGGAATTTAATGCATTAACCTGATACTTTTTTCTTGCCACAATAAATTGAACTGTTATAATTATCACAATTTCAACTTGATTCTTTGTTATTAATCTACCTAAGTAAAAGTGTGAAGTTCTGCTGATATTTATGTGAATGTCTTAGAACTGTCTCCCTGGCTTGCTGCTAAATGTCTTTTTGTTTTCCCGATGCTAAGCTCTGTGAGTACCAGCGTAGATGTGCATTAATGTGTTCTTTGTGAAATGCTTCTGCTTTTTGTACAAAGTATTTCTTAAGCTATGCTCACAGGAATGAAGTAGAGTTTGTTTCAGTTGTCTGTTTTGTTTTAGTTAGGTAAGAATGCTTTGCATTTAAAGAAATCTTCAAAAAACAACCTGTGGAGATTGTACATTAAATATCAAGGATTTGAAACTGTCTTTGAGTATGGGAGTGGAAAGGATGGTTTGACTTTCCAAGATTCTCCAGTATCTATCCTGGAATAGAATCTGTCCCAGGATAGGTGGGCAATATTTAGATTGAAGTTCTTTTTACAACTTTCCAAGGATACTTTCTTAAAAAAATTATAAAGATTTAGGATGACTAGCTATTGCGATAATACAGAGATTCTTCTAATAATTAAAAACATAATGTCAAAAAAACATAATGTCAGAAGCAAATTGTGTGATTTGCATTACTTATGAAATGCGGATGGCAAGAAGTAGACTTGGAAGCTTCTTCGGAATGCAGATGGACACGAGTTCTTCAGTGAAGTTAATTAAGGATAATCATTGTATAGTAACCATTATTTTGTAAGCTGCCATGAATTTAGCATTTTACTTTCCCAAGTGAAAATGCCAGATGATGCCTTTCAAGGCTGCTGAGAACATCTTTATCCCCTGTAGCCATGCCAAAAGACTCACTTCTTATCCTATCCCTCTCTTCTTCCATCTCTACATTTCATACAGATGAATGAAAAAAAATTAAAGCGACATCTATCTTGTAGGAAGCACTCTATGTAGAAGACAATACAAATTATCTGTAGGATTGAGTTGGAATTAGAAGTCTCTCTAGTTGTGGTCCCACCTCACTTCTGTCTTGTATTTTCTATGTGTTTAACTCATCTCTTCAATCCTCAGTTTCTTTGTCTAAAAATGGGGATTAGGAAAGTGTGCTTTATGGGGAATTCTGAAGAATAATTAGTCAAGATGCTTTCTAGGTAGAGATGGAGTAACATTTTGACACTGGCAAAATAATTGTTTATTAATTGCTGAACAGGATTTTTAAATTATCTCTATGGAAAAGGATTTTTTAAGGATTCCAATTTAGAAATAAATTACTGGATATAACCCACATAAGTTTGCCTTAAGATATGGTGTACAAAGAAGATTATACTGATTTAAAAAGATATATGGAGTATAAATTTTAGGAGGCTGGCTCTCTTGTGAGAACTCTTTCCCTCTTACTAGTTTCTGTCTTCTGTGTACCTACTTCTCTAACAGCTTTATTGGAACATTTCTCTTCAGGCCATTTTTTTATTTTTTTATTCCAAGGATCTCTTAAGTAATTCTCCCTAATTATTAGAATGATATCTCTCTCTCTCTTCCTTCAGGGAACTCAATACAAAGGTCATAAGGCATTGCTATTGATGGCTCTGCCATCCTCAAGTCTGACACAGATAAACACATCTTAGTAGTAGACCCTGCATATCATGATTCCTTGTACCTCTCAGCATTATTTTACCTAAAGGTTTATGATCATTGAAATTTCATTTCTCAGTCTTTGTCAGAAGATTAGAATATAAGAGTTTTATCATAAAAACCATGTACACAGTGATCAAAATTATTAAACACTTGAATCTGCAGTGAAAATGACAGGTACTTATAAGCACTAGAGCTTCATTTAAGTGATAAGAATGTATTGACTTTTCATAGGAGAAACAGTCAATTGTAAGAAACAAGCGAACCAATTCATTCAAGCTTGGATCACTGAAAACAAGAGAAACCACTGGCAAAACAATGCCTTTTCTCATTCATGTGTCACAAGTGGTATTTGGATTGAGGACAATTGAGAAGCATTAAGCCTACAAATTAGTTCTCATCTTGTGTAGAATGTTATATGGAATGGGTGTTGGAAAGTGTACTTTCCCAAAGCTACTATGCTGGCTTTTTTTTTTTAATTACCAGAAGTTGTGCTTTTCCTGTTAGGTTTCACATTTTGACCTACATTCGTGTTTTCCTTGGAAAAATGTGCTATCTGTCCAACATTGGTGCACTTGTGTAAATGATGTCAACACATAAAATTTGGTAGAAGAATTTTTAAAATATAAAAATTAAGAGCCTTGTTTTAATCATTATAACAATGTGACAATGTTGATTTTAAAGCTTTTGAGAAATATCTTTCACCATGATTTTGTTGCCACTGCTACTTCCTCCATCTTTTGATACTGATATGTTTCTAAATGACGGGACAACAACGTGCCAGATTTTATTCTTATATTCAAACTTTGGATTTTGTTTGGGGGGGGGGGCGGGATTGGCCCTGAGCCATTTATAACTCTTTTTTTTTTAAACCATGTAAATTTTACACTAAATGAATGCCAAAAATTAAATTAAATTTAAAAATGAAAGAAAAAAATTGACATCAGGCAGCTGAGACAGCTTTTCTCCCATCAGAGTTACCTAGGGTAAATAATTTGGATTTCTGCATTCCTTTGCTATAAAAGAAAGTCTGGAGGTATGTTCTCTTTTAAAACTCTAAGATTCTTTGATTGTAATTTTTTTCATTGATTCTCTTATTTGGTTTAGAAGCAATGAATGATGGCCATTCTTGATTTTCTAATTTATATTTACTTTAGTGACCCCTAGTGACAGTTGGACCCTCTGAATTTTTAGAAGGTTTAATTTTATTCTTTGGGTGTTGAACTCACAATACAATATACAGATGATATATTATAGAAGTGTACACTTGAAACCTGCATAATGGAACCCCATTAAATTGAATAAAAATATTTTTCAAAAGAAATAAAATATATTTCTTTTATAACTTAAAAAATAAAATAAAGTCTTTGTAATGTAATAGTTCCATAATTAACTTCTGGATATGGGCAAATGTATTATGGATGTAGTACAAGTATGTCACTTAAATTCTTAGAAATATTTACAGCTATTTTTTATTTTAATTATACTTGATAGGCAAATTTGAAACACAAATACAGTTTTTTGTGTGCATTAATGTCACACATTAGTTAAAGCAGTTGGTAACATTTCTTTTATAAAAAGAACATGATTAGTTGCTCTACACACTGACACTCTTGTTCTCTGTGAAATTAATTGATAGAAAGTTAAAATCAGAAATAACTTTTAGAATTCTCTTGGTTCCATGCCATCATATTACCTGAAAGTAACTGAGCTCAAAGAGGTTAAAGGGCCCTGCCAGGCGTGGCTCAGTGGTTGAGCGTCGACCTAGGATCCAGGCGATCGGGGTTCGATTCCCAGTCAGGGCACATGCCCGGGTTGCGGGCTCGATCAATGACTCTCTCATCATTGATGTTTCTATCTCTCTCTCCCTCTCCTTTTCTCTCTCTGAAATCAATAAAGATATATTAAAAAAAAAAAAAGAGGTTAAAGGACTAAATTTATGTGTCTTTCTAGTATCAAAATTAGTATGACAAAGAACCCAATATATGAAAGCTCAGAAACAATATATTGCATAGATCTTTTCATTGTTTTAAGGACATCTCTGTTAGGAACAGAAAAGAATAAGTTCTTTTGATCACTAGAGTCAAAGCCAGAGCAGGTCTTGATTAGCACATGCAGTAAGTCTACTTTGTAGAATAATCCCCTCATTAAGAATGTTTGGTTTAGATTTTTTTTTTTATCATAATCAAATGTAAGATTCCAAGAGTGCCAAACTACATTTATAGGGAGTTAAAATTCTATTAACTGCCAGAAAAACTTCTGATGGTCTTCTGATCTCTGTGTGCTCTGACTCAGTGATTTAAATCTCATTTTTGAAGGCTTTGTAGATTGTTAGTGTAGTCCAATGCAACAGGATTAAACCCCAGTTCAAACACACAGTAGATTTTGTGGTCCATTTAGAGCTGAATAAGTGGTTTGCTATGCTGAATAATCTATTGCAATTCACTTAGTTTAATAATTTGCCATTTTAATTACAGACAATATACATATATCTAAAACTCTAAATGTGGAATAATTTTTGACCCTATATTCTTTAACTTTCTGTATTACTGTATTTAAATAACCTCATTCATACTACTGGAATTAATACAAGGATGCACAAAAGTAGGTTTATAGTTTGTATGGATATAATACAAATAAGTAATACAATGATTAATAAATAAAGAATAATACAAGAATAAACTGTGATGTGCATACTCAAAACTCTAAACCTACTTTTGCCCACCCCTGTATATTATAAGAAATTGGTCCCTACTAAATACAAATAGCTGTCTTTGATACATCAAAAAAGTGTGTTTCGAAGGTCAAGGCCAATGAATTCTTTTAAAATTTTTTCATAGAGCTTATTTACTGTGGTGTCCTCCATCACATTAAAAAAAAAAAGTTCTCGAAGTAGATATTGCATCATTTGTATGGTTCCCATTCATTTCTCTTTCCAGCATTCCTATGTCTCCATGTTAGTTACAGCCTCGACAGTTGGAATCTCTGATTTGAAAGAATTATTTGCTTAAAATTTAGAGTAACTACAGCAGTGTGACATCTGCATTTATTAGTGGTTTAATAAGGTAAGTAAATTACATAACCATAGTGATATTTCAGGTAATTATTATTTTTTTGAATATATGGATGTCAAATAGGGAGAAGTGGCTACATAAATAAAAGTATTTAACAAAATGGAAATGAACATATTATGGGGTTTTTTTTCAGTGTGTAAAGGTCTCTTGTATTATGCATGCTGTCAAGTATTCAATAACTAGATGAAAATGTAAAGTACTTTTCTTTCACCCCTGAAATGCCATCGTGTGTGTTTTCTATTCTAAATTTCTTTCTAAAAGCATTTAACACCCTTCAGGAATACTTTCTTCTACACATTCAGTTCTAGGTATTGTGTTCTTCAAGATTCATCATCTTTTAACAAAGGCAATATTATGTAACTTGATCGCTTGAGAATGAACTGTGGCATATGCACTTCTTTTGATAGTTACTGTCAAAGATGGAATAACACTTTTCCTGCCACCATAAGAAGCGTGGTCACCCCAGGACAAGCATTGAGTCATACTTCTGGGGCCATTAGGAAAAGTTCACATCATTGGCAGCCACCTGGGCTCTTCATGTTCCATGACAAATGGCAAACTGGCACATGCTGTTAATGGAATGTTTCTCAAATGCCTAAGGCCCAGGAAAAAGGAAACTGAAGTCTCTGACTTATTTTGATCAGTAGTTTTGAATTCTTAATTTAGTTATTTTTTTTCACAAATTTGTAATTGTTTTAACATAACTAAATTTATATTATAACTTGATACGGTAAAACTAAAGCATCTTGTATAGTAAAGACCTAAGGAATTGAGGCTTGTTTCTGTATTTTAAAAATGGGTAACCAGTCTCAACAACTCAGACAACACTGAAATATGACCCTTAAGGTTTTTTTTGATCAGTAGTTATACAGCTGTTAATTTAGCCTAGATATTTGCTGGACTTCTAATTTATATGTGTATCTGAAGTATTTATGCAATTATGCAAAACAGTAATACAATATTAGAAAATTTTGTTGATCGTCCTGATAAATACAGACAAAATGTGGAACCACAGCAACTGTCCATCTCTATCAGAAAAGAACCTTAAAGCATAAATGCTATTTTAGAATGTTTTACTTATATGATTATCAGTGGCACTGTGGTTAAAATAATTATCTTATAAAAGCAAACAAAACCTTTAATTGGATTGCTTTTTTAATATACATCCTTGTTACCCCTTATTTTTATTTTATATGAAAGTTAATTGTATATTCTTCAAATGAAAGGAAATTTGTTTTAGAGACATCTCTTTGTAGTGTTACGTAAAACATGTAATTTGCTAATTATAACAGCTAATTCTGTATGTTTGGGTAATATTTTTATTTGTTATGTGAGTTCTTTCATTTTTTATAGGAAAATAAAACGTGTTGCTACATAATTGGGTATTTTTGAAAGCTGCTCTAAACATTGGAGTCTACCATAAAAACCTTTTAGGATAGTGCAGTTATTTTTCTTAGGGTGATTAGAACACACCCATTCTAATTCTAAGTTTTGCCAGAATTTTTAATATTATTTAATCACAGTAATTTGAACTCTGCTCAGCCCTGCCCACCATCACCATTGTATAACTAGCCACCTCCAGTAATCTGCTCCAGTGATCACTATATATTGCACAAACTACTCCAGTAATCACTATATTACAGTGAGAAAAATGTAGACTTTGATGCCAAATACACCTGGATTTGAAGCCAAATATGCTTAGATTTAAAATTCAGCTTTGCTGTTTATTGGTTGAATGGATTTGGGCGCATACTAATACCTTTGATTTTCAGGCTTCTCCTTTTTGAAAATGAGAGAGCAGCACCTACTTTAAGAGTATTAGGTATAAATGAAGTAATCTATGCAAAAGACATACCTCAGTCTTTGTTATTATTAATTTTTAAATAAACTTTTGCTATTTTATGATTATGATTATTGTTATCACCACCACCAACATTACCTATAAAAGAGGATTGTAGTGTGTGTGTGTCGGGGGGTGATAATGTATGCAAAGACCATAGTAGGAACTAGAAAAGTATTGATGGTTATTGGTTAGCACCAGCTATCTTGCCAGTAGCCTACAAACAGTTACTTACCGTAATTGACACTGAACGCAAATAATCATGTATTTTTGAGCCACTCCAATTTAACCTCACTGAAATTACATAATGAAACGAGAAAAATGAAAGAGTATTGAGAGCATAAAAATAGACATAACGATTGTATAAGAGATTGTTTTACGTTTGAGTCAGAACCAGGATTCTGCTGAAAACTGACCACTGATCTCAACATGGCCTACCCATACAAAAATTTCTGATTATGCAGCTCATGCCTTAATATACTTGGATAGCCCTGTTCTGATCATTAAAAAAAAACAAACATACTTCTGAAATGTAGAACTCTACATATTTTAATTTTGTTATATACAATATTTTTTTCAGACTTAGCAATATCTGAGCTTCAGAAGACTTCATAAAAATATCTGGCACATCCATACAGAAAGATTTTTTGAATGAATGAGTGAATGAAATCACCCCCAAATGGATTAGGAATCTAAATTTGAAAAGTGAAACCATAGAAGTACTAGAAAAACCCAAGATTTTCGCCTCGATTTATATTTTTTAAGGGATTCAGTAGGAAGATTTCCTTTTAAATTGGTGTGCCCCCCATTTTGCAGACGTGCGTATTTGCAGGTAACAGGCATAGAGGACATCGGTCCTCCTTCCGTCCTCTCATCACCCAGGACCTACTTCCTCTTCTTTAGAGCATCACCGTCTAAACTGATGACTCCCGGTGACCATGCGATATATTAGCAATTCTCTCAGTTTTTTACATGAACTTTGTATCAACTTAACTAACTGCATATAATACCAAAGGCAACTCAGATTCCATAATGGGGAGACAGGGAAAGTATGTTAAATTCTACTATGACTATGGCTGATGAGTGTAAAATTGTTAGAGAAAGGAGTCAACTAGTGATTGTTCACTACATACAGGCTTTAGAAGAAGAAAATCTTACATAAAATTTAAAGAAACATCACAAGATTAACTTTAAATCTGTGTTGAATTTTAAAGTAAAGGATATATTTCATTGTACAAACATATTAAATACCTTCTGTGAACTAAGTTCTGTTCTAGAAATACAAAAATTACATATATAGTCCTATAGCTGGTCTTACTAAGAATATGAAATTAAATGTAGACTCTTATCCTGAGGGTCATTATATTGACTCCAATATATGTTTCCATTCTTTATATAGCTGCTATATTATATTTCAGTTAAACCACATGGTCAGAACAAAGAGTAAACTATGGTACATTTTAAATAACTGCTTCCAGAAAATAGCATTTTGTAATATACTATTCCACATAGGGTCTTTCATTACAGCTTCTATATTCATAAATAGAAACATGCAGCAACATTTACATAAAGTAAATCAGAGTGCAAAAATACCTTACGTAGCTGAAAGAATCAGAGTTTTTAATTACTAACCTATCACAGAATTTCATTTAAAAGAAAAAAAGATCAATTCTGGGATAGATATGCAAGAGATGTATCAATTCTTTAAGAAACAGTGGCTTGGCCGTTGAGCATTGACCTAGGATCCTGGACATCGCGGTTCGATTCCCAGTCAGGGCACAGGCCCGGGTTGCGGGCTCCATCCCCAGCAGGGGGCCTGCGGCAGGCAGTCAATCAGTGACGACTGTCATGATTGATGTTTCTGTCTCTCTCCCCTTCTGCCTTCCTCTCTCTGAAATCAATAAAGATATATATATATTTTTTAAAAATCAATATGTGCTCAGGTGAGGATTTTTTTAAAAAGAAAAGAAACAGTGGTTCACTAAAGCTTAGCTTCTTAAAGGAGTAAAGGAAATAAGAGGGAAGATGAGATTTTTATCAGGAGCTAGGGCTCACGTGTATAGTTTGAAAAAGTCCCGTCTTTTATCAGAAAAATATTTAAATTTCATTGTAGCCGTATGTTATTTTCCCCCTTTCTATGGCTACTTGATGTCGTATCTTGCTTAGGAAGACTTTTTCCATCCCACTCTTCTTAAATATTTTCCTATATTTTGTTCCAGTACATTTATTTTTTTGAAACCTTAATTTAGCCTTTCAATATGAACAGTTTTTTAAAGTACAATATATAAAGTAGGGATCTGACTTTGTATTTCCCAAAATGGATAGCCAGTAGTTCTAATACAACTTATTGGGTGGTCTGTCTTTTCCCTCCACTTATTTAAAATGACAAATTTATGAAATATTAAAACAATAAACCTCAATCAGGTAAACTAAACTTTATGGATGCGTCTGTTTCTGGATTCTCCTTTTTTGGTTCAATTATCTATTTTCTATTTCAGTGCAATTTTGAATCAGTGTTTCTTTATAGAATGTTTGCTGTCTGGATGGCAAGTCTCCCTCCCCCCTCCCCCCATCCCCGCCCCAACATGTTACGTTTTTTCAAATATTTCTTGTTTATTGCTTATTTTTCCCTTTCATATGAAATTTAGGCTCAGTTTGTCAAGTCTGTCTCTCACTCGCTCTCGCTCTCTATCTCTCTCTCACACACACACACAAATTTCATTAGGGTTTATGACTGGGATTGCATTGAATTTATAGGCTATTTTGGTCAATATTGAGTCTTCTCATCCAGGAGTGTATATGTCCCCTTCTTTATTTATATGGATCTTTTAATCTTGCAGTGAAATTTGATAGCTGTTTAAAAGAGAATGTCTCCCATATTTCTTGTTAAGTTTATTCTTAGGTAGCCTGTTGTTTTTATTCCCGCTGCTGTTACCGGCATTGGGGTTCTTGGGTTTCCCAAAATAGTAATCAAGAGGAAACCCTAGAGAAAAATCGGGGCAGATTTTATTAAGTCTATGCTCAAACACAAGGGAGACAGCACAGAGCAAAGGAAGGTACACGGGACTGGCTGGGGGCTGGCTCGGCTTGGCTGCTTTTCCCCCACTTCTATGGCTACTTGGTGTTGTATCTTGCTTAGGAAGACCTTTTCCATCCCACTCTTCTTAAATATTTTCCTATATTTTGTTCCAGTACATTTATTGCTGGGGGAAAAGTGGACTTGCTGGAAAAGGGCGGGCTTTTTGGAACTTTTCATTTCGGGATCTAGTGACTTACTTTTCTGGTAACTACTTTGGAGCCTGAGCTGCGGGGGCAGGACGGCAATGTAGCTCACTCCCGCCACCCCAGGACGGTTCTGTAGTGGCCAGACGTTGAGAAACTGTGCAAGTGGGTCAGTAGTTTCAACATCTGAAAGGAAGCAGGCAGCTGGAAGGGAGATAACATCAGCTACCTCAGCGTTTTCGAGTAAGGAGTGGAGGGGTGATGACATTCTTGAGGTCAGCTTATCCAGCATGCCTTCTGGCCACCTGGGCTTCACTTGGCTTCTTGGCCACCCAGTATTTTTCCATTCTCGGGTCCAAGTACCTGTACTGTCTCATTGTGAACGGAATTTTTTCATTACATTTACTAATTTGGCATTGCTGTTTAGAGGGAAGCTCATGTATACTGCTCTTGTATTTGACCACTTTAATTAACTTGCTTGTTTAGTCTAATAGTGTTTCAGTTGGCTTTATTGGATTTTCTAAGTAAACAGTCATATTACGCATATGTTGATAATTTCTTTCTCATAATATGTGTAACTCTGACTTTTTCTTGTTTGTTTTTTGTGTGTGTTGACTGGGGCCACTGCTCAATATTGAAGAGTCTCGGCCTTAGTGAGAGTACTTCTTGAGTTTCACTTTTATGTTAATCTTATGATTCTGAACTTTCTAAATATGTTCCTGAATTTAACAAGGTCTGGTTAATTGATATATTGACTATTATATGTGTGATTAAATTTTGTAATTAAAAATAAATATCCCATATTTATATAAATCCTAACAATTGATTTAGAAAAGTTAGTTTAAGGATGATCGTTGGTGTTCTCACAGCCGTAAGGATTTAGCTTCCTGTCCTCTAGGAAGCAAATTTACGTTGAGGATGATTTTTACATATTTCCACTTAGTAACTCAGTTTATCAAGTAACTTGCTTTCAGATTTTATAATAAAAATATAATTTTAGCTGTAAAAAGTTTAAATCTATTTTGAGTTGATAGCGGTTTATTTATATGTAGTGATGATATCATTAACATTTTAATTAGTGAACCATTGGAGCACTTTACTATGTTCCCCCATTATTATTTAGAAATTTCCTGGAAATTCATAAAGCAAGTCCAAAAATAGTGAAGTGGAGAGGTAAGACCATTTGAGTACTCCCAACCGAGCCAGAGTATTCCCTGGTTTCTAACTTCCCCTCCATTCTGTGTGTCAAGAAGAGAAGAGATGGTAGTAGGAAAGTCAGTGTCATGTTTTCGGTTTATAGACAGTGATTTGAAATACAAGCTTGCATTCTTCTTGAGGTCTTCCAAATGTGCAAGGAATATTAATCCTTTTGTTAAAGTAAGGCCTGTTTTTAAAAAGCAAAAGGTAAGTATTATCTGTGGTATTCTCTGTTTTTTCTTTTTTGTTTATTGTCCCATCATGGTTGATTTCCTTTTTTTAAAATTTCTTTTTAAATTACAGTTTACAGTCATCATTATTTTGTATTAGTTTCCAGTGTACAGCATAGAGGTCAGATAGTAATATACTTTATGAAGTGATCCCCCTGATATTTCCAGTACCTACTTGACACCATCCATAGTTATTACACGATCATTGACTATATTCCTATGCTG
This sequence comes from Miniopterus natalensis, assembly GCF_054644295.1. Classification (NCBI taxonomy): domain Eukaryota; kingdom Metazoa; phylum Chordata; class Mammalia; order Chiroptera; family Miniopteridae; genus Miniopterus; species Miniopterus natalensis. The sequence goes on along the minus strand of NC_142103.1, from coordinate 95,474,014 downwards.
TACTTTCCATCCCCAGGACTGTATTGTGACTACCAATTTGTACTTCTTAATCCCTTCACCTTTTTCACCCAGGGCCCCAACCACCCTCTCCTCTGGCTACCATCAAACTGTTCTCTGTATCCATGAGTCTGTTTCTATTTTGTTTGCTTGTTTGTTTGTTTTGCTCTTTGGATTTCACATATGAGTGAAATGATTTGGTACTTGTCTTTCTCTGGCTGACTTATTTCCCTTAGCATAATACCCTCTGGGTCCCTCCATGCTGTTGCATTCTTTTTATAGCCGAGTAATAGTCCATTGTATATATGTAGCACCACTTTTTTATCCATTCGTGTATTGATGGGCACTTGGGTTGCTTCCATATTTTGGCTATTGTAAATAATGCTGCAATGAACATAAGAGTGCATATATTCTTTAGAATTAGTGTTTCAGGTTTCTCCAGGTATATACCCAGAAGTGGGATTGCTGGGCCATAAGGCAGCTCCATTTTTAACTTTTTGAGGAACCTCCATACTGTTTTATGGTGGCTGCACCAATCCGCATTCCCACCAGTAGTATACAAGGGTTCCCTTTTCTCCACATGCTCCTCTTATTTTTTCTTAATGATCAAACTATATAAGAGCCATAAATTGAAAAGTTTCATTGATTCCACGCCTCACTGTAACACTTTTTGATTTTGTGGCTTTACTAGGTCATAGAGTAACACTACTCTTTTCCCACTTGATGGACTCTGCCAATACTTTTAGTTGTGGAATATGGATTAGAACTTCTGTTTCTCAAATAAACGTGAGAGCTGTGAGGTATTTTGAAGCAAATGTAAAACCTTAGTTAACATTATATTCTTAAAAATTATTAGAAGGTTGAAATGCAGGATTAAGAAATAAATCTTATTCCAGAAGAAATGCTCCCAGGAGAAATACTCCTAATTTATGTATTCATTAGCTCCCCAAGTTTGAACTAGTTAACCTCGAGCCTGGAATATATTGTAAGTGTTAGAGAAGGGATGCCATAGTAAAGCATTGGAGTAGTTATCATAGACGCACATGGGCCATATTTCCTTCCAGAAAGACGCAGTTTCTCCAGATTAGTTGTATTCTGTTTCCTATGCTTGGCTTTTATCAGTTCTTAGTTTTTCTTTTTTCCTATTATTGTGTTCTTACAAGATTATCACCAACTGCATACCTCTCTTACTCAAGTAGAAATAATAACCTTCTTTTTGACAAGATTTGGGAATTGCCATGAAAAGCAATGAAATCACCTCTTTTTGTATATAAAATTTTACTGGGACGACATGACTTTAATAGGAATGCAAGGTTCCATTTTGAATTCTTTATCATTTTTTGGGGATTATAGCACTGGGAAGTCAGGATCAGAGTGCTTTGATCAGAACTATAGCTGTCCAAACCTTTATTAAGAATGTAAAGTTCCTTTATCATTACTGAATGAATCATACTGTTCCTAAGTGACTTTTAATTTGTGATGCTATAACCACAGAGAAAATGTTTTTTAGGAGGTTTTCTTGGATTGTTGCATATTTTAATGTATTTCATATTTTATTTCTTGAAAAGAAAAAAAATTATTCGCTCTAGATTCCTTCAAAATTTTTTCCATTTCTGGAAAAATACCTTGAATTCAGTAGTCTGCTGTTAGAAGTTACGAGTACTGAATGATTGCCTTTGGGAAAGGAACAGTTTTGACTCTATAAAATTAAAACAGAAAGACAATATGAACCTTTCTCATGTACATTTAGAGATGTCTGCCAATATTTCTATAGCTTTCACCAGGATTATTTGTAATGCTTATCACAGTTTTTTATACGTATAATATTTGCAAAACAGTGCAGGAAATAGCTCTCTTACTTTATGGCTACTCAAGATAACTCTTGGTAAATGCTTGGTTTCTTTCGCAGGTTGATTTACAGCTGTCTTGTGTATAGGCCTGTGTTACAGTCAATGGTAGTATATTTATGTGTATGCAAATACTGTATCTCTCAGGGTCTTTTCACTGAAAATTCACCAATGGAAAGATTTGGGACTGAACTGAAATAGAAGCTTGCTAAAAGGTTGTTTGCACAGCTGCTTTCAGGCAGCGACCGAAGTCTCATAGGAGGGTGAGTGAATAAGCTCTTGTTGGGCCACGTTCAGAAGCTTTTGGGTAGCACTTTGCATAATATAAAGTCGTCATGTGTGTTGGGTCTTTGCCCTTTCCCTAACCTCCCCAAGCCCTACCTTCTGGGTTTTTTCTTTTCCTTCTTGCTTGGTCTCCGTTCCCTTAGAAGAGCTGATTGTTTATCCTTTGTGTCTTGTGGAGGTAACTAAAAAAAATTGTCTTCTCTTATGACATCAGAATTTAGTGATCTTAAATTACATTTCATGTCAGACAGTTTTTAAATTCTTAGAACTGAGCGAAGATGATATTCATGTATCTTTCTCTTATAAACTGCCATCTGTAAAACTAGGCTTTTGAGCAGTAATTTAATCAGGAAAATTATGAGAATATTAAGCTCCATTAACTGTTGGGTGGACAACAGTATGAATCTAGGATTAAATTATAATTTAGAACTTTGCAAATGTCATCTGAAAGTTAATTCTTAAATTCCTGGCAAGCACTTGCAATCTGCTAAGAAACAGATGTTATGGAGGTTAATTTGTGAATAGAGAAGTGATGTCTTTTCAGTAAGGAGTGAGCGCAAGATGAAAAATACAAGTGGGTTTAAGCGAATTGTTTCTCTGACACAGTGTTAGCGAGGCTGTGGTTCCCTCCTCCCTCGCCTTCTGCCCCCACCCCTCTGATTCATATACATCTCTGGAGAACTTTTTCCTACTTCCTTTCTAATTTTCCAGTATTTCACATTCTGACTCACGTGCAAGAATTTGGCATCTGGAGGGAACAAAGGGAAAACGGTGCTTACTGACAACCTTTTCGATTTTGATTGGCACGAGGAGAAACCCTGCTTTGTAGACGGTGATTGCAGTAGAATGCTATCATAATGAAGGATAATTTTACTGCGCAGAGAGGAATTGTGAGAAATATTAAAAGATTCTCCCATTTTAGGAGCTCTTTGAGAAATGCTTAATGGGAAGGAACAGGAGTTTGTACTCTTTGTCCCCCCCCCCCCTTTTTTTGAAGAAATTCCACTGCACTCTTTTATAATTGATGACAACAGTATTGTGAAGGGCGAAACTAATTGTGCTCATTTAGGCCAGTGAATTTCTCCATAGACTTCACATTTTGGAAAATTAGGAAGTTTTCTAAATACCTACCCTTAAAACATGCAATTAGGGATTTATTCAAATAAGCATAATTACAATTAGTTTGGCACAGCCTTTCTTCTTTCCATTTAGTTAAAATAATTTGTCTAGCTTACAGTATGAGAAATTTGATCCTGTGATATATAAATTTATGATGAATATTATTGATCTTTGGGTATCATTATAAATGTATTTCCTAATTGGGACTGCTAAGCCCATAAAGGACATGACTAGATATTTGGCACCATGAGCCTACTCGCATCTATTCATGTGTATTACCAGTCATCATTATTGTCATATTTGATAATGACCTCATAACTTGTTGAAAAAAATCAAGCCTCTTTTTGCCCCTGACAAGCATTGCTCTAGTAATGTCCACTGTTATATAGGCGCTTGTAAGAAATACAAAGTCTCAGGCCCCCAGGCCAGACCAACTGAATTGGAATCTCCAGTTTAGTTAGACACCCAGATGTTGTGTATGCACATGAAGTTTGAGAAGCAATGAGAAATGGACATTGTTTTGAGTTATAATTATTATATTTGTTTTGATTCCATATTTTGGCTATTGTAAATAATGCTGCAGTGAACATAGGGGTGCACTTTTCCTATAAATTGCCTAAAAAAGAATTATTTTTGTGGTATAATAAAAATATATATTTTTAAAAAGAATTCTTTTGAGGAGGTCTTATAAATTTTAGGGTGAAAAATTTTAATCATCCCAAATAGCCCATTTTCCTAGGTCAAGTCAAACTTACATCAGAGGCCAATACAAAGTATCTGGCTTTTAATATAATTGTGTGATAGTATGTATTGATTCAGATACCTGAGAAAATATATAAAATTCATTATCACCACTTACATTTTTCTTAGACAATCCAAAAATGGCTGTGGGAGAAATGTAGGATTCTTGTTATCCTGAAAAATAAATCCTTGTGAATACATTTTAGCTTTGTTTCGAAAGGCCAAAATTCATACCTTTATTTTAATTTTTATATTCAATAAAACTGAGTGATATAAAAATTCGATGGAAAATATATGTTCACTGACAATTAAATTGGACCTAGTATTTAAGAACCTGTTTTTTGGAGTCAGAAATATTTAAAAACGCCACAGGTTTTGTTTTTGTTTGACCTTGTGAAATTATTGAATAGTTAATTATGCTGACGTTCATTTATAGCAGGGCAGTGTGTGTTTGTGTGTGTGTAACAATGGAGGATGCTCCAAACAGTAAATTGGAAATGCTGAGTAAGATTTGTTTTGTATTAGGGAAGGATCATCTGTGGAGATGTATTGAGATCAGGTTTAATAGAACCTGAAAATTGCCATTTGTTTCTGCAGTTACTTTTATGCTAGAGATTTTTTTTTTTTTTTTTGGTGGAAATTATTTCAGTCAGAGTTAATGAATTGTATATATCAGGACTAAAATGAAGGACTTTCTAAAGGCAGTTCTTTACCTATTGCCTTAGTGTTTCTGGAATCACCATTTTAAAAGATGTTCCTACCTTTTATGACATTTTTCTGTGGATTTTGATTTGTTAGCCAGGCGATTATGGATATAGCTGTAAATAACATAAGGAATAGGTTTTCCTTGTAGGTCTTTTCCTTCCCTTCCAAGGAGGAGAGTAAGGGGGTGGGGGGCGGCATACACAGGCGCAGAGAAGTAAAACGGCCAGAGAAATGAATGGCCCACTGGGAAAGCTGTGGCCTCCACGGCCGCGGCTGGGACAGGCCGTGGGGTGAAGGTGCTGAGCGGGAAGATCAGCCCCCGCCGGAGGCGAGCCTCTCTTTGGCAAAGGGCAAACGCACTGAAGCCAGAGACCTCTGCCGAACACGAGTCCGAACCCAGCCCTGTTCCCGCTGGCCGTCGGTGCCCCTCTGCGTCTTGTCCCCAGCCGAGCCTTTGCTGTTCCCGTGTCTAATGCCCTTCCTCCCCCTTTTGCCTGGCTCCCTCCCACTCTTCCAGACCTCAGTTCCTGCCACGTTTCTTGCAGAAAACTTACCCTTGATCTCTCTCTCAGATTTGGTCAGACCCCCCTGTTACGGGCTTTGGGGGCACCAGGCGCAGGTCCCTTCCCTTGCCTTCCCTTGCCTTCCCTTGCCTTCCCTTCCCTTGCCTTCCCTTGCCTTCCCTTGCCTTCCCTTGCCTTCCCTTGCCTTCCCTTGCCTTCCCTTGCCTTCCCTTGCCTTCCCTTGCCTTCCCTTGCCTTCCCTTGCCTTCCCTTGCCTTCCCTCCCCCTCCCCCTCCCCCTCCCCCTCCCCCTCCCCCTCCCCCTCCCCCTCCCCCTCCCCCTCCCCCTCCCCCTCCCCCTCCCCCTCCCCCTCCCCCTCCCCCTCCCCTGACTTGCGCTTCTTTCCCGGGACGCTCTCAGCTCCGCAAGGCAGGGCCATGTCTGTTTGTGCTCAGCTGCTTACTCACGCCCCTAGAGTAGTGCCTAGCTCATAACCGGCAGTCTCATAAATACTTGTCGAATGCATAAATGGAAGTTGGTATCAGGAATCGGAAAAGCAGCGGGGTGGGGACCCTAATACTGGGGACAGGAAGGGAGGGATTCCTTAGCTCAGCGGGCTCATTAGAGAAAAATCACACGGAGGCCTGGGCTGTGGTGGAAGATAGTTATTGATGTCAGAACCAGATTTAACTATGGAGAAATCAAGTGCATTGAGGGAAGCCAAGACTGCATGTGTCTCCACAAGTAAAGCTGGATCAACAAGTTTTGCCCTTTGCAGTGACATGACTCAAGGGTTGTCCCCACAACCAACCCCCCCCCCCCCACAGGAGACAGCTCCCTACTGCTTATGGGCATGTCTTCCCCCAGAAGGGAATCGCTCCCAGCATGCAGACAAACACGACTGATTATTTCCTGTGCTACTGTTCCTTCAAAATGTATCTGCGTGGCACCTGAATACAAATTTGTTTTCCCTCTTGGTATGTCTAGTGTACATATTTTTATAAAAGTAACACATTGTTGAAACAATTTTCGCATGTCTCACACCCAGTAATATTGTCTAGTCATTAAATGAAAAGAGTAAAAAGGATGGCAGCTGTATTAAGTGCCATTGTGATTAGGCAAATTACTTTTTCATGATGAATTAATTACTGTGGGTGAGATACTATATTGATGAGTTCCATGTAAGATTTACTGAATTTAGTAAATCATTGCCTTTGGTGGTTGGTGTTTTTTTAGTCAATGAAAGGAAAATAGTGTTTCCGATAGAGAAATTTGATTACATATGAACATATAGTAATTAGATATAAAATAGTAGCTCTGGCTTTCATATACTCATATATACCTCCCCAAATGCGTAAGCCTAATTAATACTTGAAAGTAGCAAATTTACGCTATTTAAAATGAATCTATTGTACATTTTTATTGTGGTAAAATGTACATCACATCAAGTTTTTAATTTTCACAATTAAATTTTTAAATTATAAAATGCACATGACATCAGATTTACTATCTTCACCGTCTTTAAGTGTAAAGTTCTGTGATGTTGAGGATATTCACTTTTTTGCCACCATCACCACCACCCATCCACAGAAATATTTTCATCTTACAAAAGTGAAACTCTGTACCCATTAAACACTAACTGTCCATTTCCCCCATCCCTTAGTCTGTGCCAACTACCATTCTACTTTCTGTCTTTATCAATTCTGCTGCTCTGCGTAGCTCATGTAAACGGAGTCATGCACTATATGTCCTTTTGTGACTGGTTTATTTCACTTAGCATAATGTCCTTGGGGTTCATCCACATGTTGTTTGTACATTTGTCCGCCGATGGACACTTGGGGTACTTCCACATTTTGGCTATTGTGAATAATGCTGCTATGAACATGGGTGCACAGAAATATTTTTGAGACCTTGCTTTAATTATTTTGGATCTGTATCCAGAAATGGAATTGCTGGGTAATATGGTAGTTCTATTTTTTAAGTAACTACCATACTGTTTTCCATAGTGCATGCACCATTTTGCATTTCCACTAACATTGCACAGGCTTCCAATTTATCCACAACCTTGCCAACACTTATTTTATGTTTTGTTGTTCTTTGTTTTTTAATAGGATAGTAGACATCCTAATGAGCTTGAGATGGTGTCTCATGATTTTGACTTGCATTTCCCTAGTGATTAGTGGTGTTTACCTTTTCATGTGCTTATTGGCCATCTGTACATCTTCTTTGAAGAAATGTCTATTTACGTGTTTTGCCATTTTAAAATCAAGTTATTTGGTGTTTTGTTTTGTTGTTGTTGTTAGTTTATAGTTCTTTATATCTTCTGGATATTAATCCCTTGTCAGATTTATGATTTGCAAATATTTTCTCCCATTCTGTGGGTTGCCTTTTCACTCTGTTTATAGTGTTCTTTGATGAGCAAAATTTTTTATTTTGATGAAGTTCAATTTATTTTTTCTTTGGTTGCCTGTGACTTGTACTTTTTTAAGTCAAAAATCTGTAAAGATGCATTTTGCATTTCAAGATAAGTATGACAGAGGTGTCTTTCATATTAAAGTGTCATTAAATCAAATGAATATATAATGTGTATCCCCAAAACATTTTAGGCACCTGTTGACAAACTATCAGTTTTCCAAAGTTGATTCAAATACAACCCACCTATTCGTTTTTTACAATTATAAAAGAGAGACGCTGCTAGCTATTTTCTCCATAGAATTATAATCCCTTTTGATAAATTGTAACAGCTTTAAAGCCAGTAAATATAAATATTTTTCTGTCTTCATGATAACCAGTTATTATTTTATATACATTGTAATTTTTTGGAAAAAATATATGGCAGCATTGCTATAAGAAACAGTCCATTGGGGATTTGTATTTATTGAAAGGGTTTATCGAAGGCAGTGTTCATTACATCACACAAGGATTTCTTGCCAGGAGAAATCTTTTGTCTGGCTTTAATGCCAGGGATGGATGGGCTTCTCTGAGAAACTGGCTTGCATTTTTCTAATGAATGTTTTTAACTGTGTACTTGATCCTGTTTTCCTCTTCATTAGCTTCTAGACCATTTACAGCCAGTGTTCTAGCTCCTCCCACACTTTAGCAACTCTAATATTCTTCATTAGTATGGATTTTTTATATTAACATTGTTTCCAGCTTCTATTTTAGGACTTAACTATATTTTCCCTTAACCATATTTTTCTCATCTTTTAACTTGTGCTATCCTGCTGAGCTATGTGTTTGTGTATGTGTAAATAATGTACTTAAGTCCCTTTTGATAGTTTAATCTTAAATATGGTAAAAGTATTTTAAAACAATGTCTTTAAGGTTTCAAATGGGAAAATATTTTTGGCATGACTTTTGGTATGGTACAGATGATCAGTTTGGGAACAATCTTTTTCACCCCTCTGCCACCAAATTTAGGGTAAGGATGTGGAGTCAGAGGGACTTGGATTTAGACCTTGCCTTACTGTTTATTAAGTGGTGGTATCCTGAGCATGGTCTCTAAATCTCAATTTACTTATCTGTAAAATCAAGATAATGATAATGTAATTCCTCAGACTGTTCTAAGGATTAAATGAGAAAATATTTGTGAAGTGCTTTAAACAGCGGTTGGCATACAGTGAGCACCAAAAAAAAAAAAAGGGGGGGGGGATTACTGTTAATTAGCATCAACTCTTCAATTTGAAAATAATGGCGTACCATGGAAGCTTAGCATTTTCTAAAAGAAATTAAGACAGAGTAAATGAGGATAGGCCCAGAAGAAAATTGTTATTCCTTTTTTGTTTTATTTGGTTTGCTGGGAATCCTTGTAAAAAATCATATGCTACTTGTTATAGAGCAACTGCTTGATTGTAGAAGGAGGCAGCTGAAGGATGGCACTGAAGGAAGGGGAGTTCTCAAGTCCGCGTGTACTGTATTGGTTTCAGTGACGTCTAAAACTGTTTGCAGTGTTTCTCCTTTCATTCGTTTGCACATGGGTTCAGATAGACTGCCAGGCAGGTACCTTACACTGTGTTCAATTCATCGGAGTATACCAGAATGGAATTCAGTCCTTGGAAGTTTTAATTCCCCCCCCCCCCCCGCACACACACACACACACAGGTCTGGAAGAGTGTAATTTTTATTAACCACTGCCCTATGTTATCTTTTCTTCATTTTAATAACTGTTATGTTTCTATCAGCTCCGTTTACCCCTTTCTTTTTGCAAGCCTATAAATGCAATTTATTTTGAGATCTATATTTTCAGTCTTGAAATGGTCTGATGTGGTCAGAACAGGTTGGGCTCCAGAATCCTCTGGGACTAGGTTTAAATCCTTGCTTTGCCAGTTACTTACTGTGTTCACTTAGGGAGTTACCTAATCTCACACAGCTTTAGTTCCTTCGTGTCTAAAACTGGTGCACAGTCCCTGTTACCTGCTGTAACACTCCCTGTGCGCTCTCCAGCCTCACGAATACCTGTACTGTCCTAAAGGCACATGCCACATGCAGGGCCTCCGCTTCCTCACCGCTCGGCCCCGTGCTCTGTCTGGCTTCTGTCTGTCAGGATGACAGTCTGGTTAAAGTCACTGATAGATGTCCTAATGGTTAAAATCCGGGCGGGCTTCCAACGCTGGCAAGGTGGCAGCTTTCTTCCCCTAGCCCCGCACTGCCAGGCCAAGCCCTTCTCTCCCCTGGGCCCCCACGGCACCACCCTTGACTCATTGCATCCCTTCTCTCTGGCCGCACTTCCTTGGTTATTTTTGTAGCTTTGCTTCTACCAAAGTCTTTACCTGTTGGAGTTTCTTAAGGTTCAGCTCTGAATCTTCTCATTACACATTTTCCCATCGTTCTCAGTAACACTTGTGGCTTCAGTGTGCTACCTACACACCAATGACTTAAATTACAGCGGCGCCTCGGTTCTCGAACGTCTCCCTGGGCAAGCATCTCGGGTCACGAACGCTGTACACCCGAAGGCAATGCTTCGGTTTTCGAACCCGCCTCGGGAGTCGAACATGCCCCACTGCTCCTGCTGAGGGCAAGGTCCTGAGGCCCAGCTGTTGGCTGTGGATCCCTCGGTTTCCGAACGTTTCAGAACCCGAATGGGCTCCGGAACAGATCACGTTCGAAAACCGAGGCACCTCTGTATGTCTCCGGAACAGACCTTCCTTAATTGCTGACTACTCAGCATTGCTACCCGGCTGTCTCAAAGCAACTGGAACCCAGTATGTTCAGAAGGAAACTGCTTCTCCTTTGGCGTTTCCATTGTCTGTGAATAATGTCACCCTTCTTCCCTTTCTGTGATCCAGAAATCTAGGCATCGTCTTCCTTCCCATGGCCTCCTCTGCCTCACGCACCCAGTGCGGCACCAAGTCCTGCCGAGTTGATCTTCCCAGCCCATCGCTTCTCTCCCTTTCCTGCCATCATCCTAGGACAGGAGAACAGCATTTCATACTTAAATTACTTCAAATGTCACCCAACATGCCTCCCTCTTGGCAGCCTTCAATTAATTTACCATACGACAGCTGGAGTAATGTTCACAAAACACTTTTAAATATATTTAAGAAATGTGTTTTTATTGATTTGGAGAGAAGGGGGGAGAGAGAGAGAGAAGCACCTATGAGAGAGAAACATGGATCGGCTGCCTCCTGCACACCCCCTACTGGGGATCAAGCCCACAACCGGGGCATGTGCCCTGCCTGACCTGGTCGATGCTCAACCACTTAGCCACCCCGGCGGGCCACAAAACACTTTTAATGCTGCCTATTTCAGCCCTTCAGTGCCTTTTCATTGCTCTCAGGTTCACAGCCAATATTCTGAACATGGCCCACAGGACCGTGCATTGTCTTGTCCCTGCCCGTCTCTCTAACTCTGTTCTGCTCTAGTCTTGTCCTCATTTCTGCATTTTAGCCACACAGACTTCTTTCAGTTTTTCAAATGTACATTGTTCCTTTTGTAGCACAGGATCTTTGTGTATGTTATTTTTTGGGTATATTATCCCCATTCTACTCCTCCCCTTGGCCTAGTTAACAGTTAAGCTTCTGGGTCATAGTATTATCGTCAGTTCTTCAATTAAGCCTTCCATTCCTGACTTCCACCTCACTGGAGGGTAAATCTCCATTTTTGTATTTCACAGCACACTGCATTTTTCCATCGTAACAATGATCACAGCTCATATTTATACATCTATTTCTACAGTTAAATGATTAATGGTTGTCTTCAATATTGTAGTATAACTCCATGAAGTCAATGGCCATGTAAGTTTTTGCTAAGGATTTGATTCCCAATGCCTAGCACATAATAATCACTTCAGTAAATATTGATTAAATGAAGGAATGACTGAATATGTATCAGGTGCCTACTGTGCTCAGTGCTATGTGGAGGAGTCAGTGATGCTACCCTTATAAAGAAACAGCACAGGTAATAAATACTATTAGGTATAAATTCCATAGCTATTAAGAGAAGAGAAATCTATCTGATTCCAAGATCAAGACAAGACAGAGTTTCAGCAACTAAATATGTAGAAAGGGATATTTTTGGTAATAAGAATCACATTAAGTAAAGAGCTGAGTTGTTCAAGTTGGCTACAGCTTAGGATATATGAATGTCTCAGAGATAATGGGAAAAGACAGGTTAGGGCTTGAACTTGGAGGTCCTTGAATGCCAGAATAAAAGATGAAAACCTTAGGTGTTCTTAAGCTTCCTTAAACAAACAAACAAAAATGGTTATCTGTTAAGTTGTAAAATGAAAGACATCAACTAATTTCTTATACTTGGTCTACCTATGATTCATATTAAAGTTGTTTTTCTGTTAATAAAATATTCTTAGTAAGGACTGTGAAGACCTGCAAAAAGAAAAGTTTCAGTTTTAGTTAAAAATGTTTCGGCAACTGCACATTAATTTGGATGGGAAAGTATCATCTTTGAAAGATATTATATATGAATTCTTAAGTATATAATAGCATTATATAAGTTCCATTATAATAGCAGGCAGTCGTTATTAAACATGTCATTAAAATCATTTTAGACTGTTTTAAAAATTAAAATATGGACATGCAGAATAATTGTGTTATACTATTTAGAGATTATTTTACCTTTACTGAAAGAACATTTAAAGTTGCTTGTGAGCTGTTCTGAAAGTCACTTTGAGAAACACCATTTGTCTAGCTGTTTTACCATATTCTGCACACAAAACTTTACAAATTACAAAATTATGAAACCATTAAAACGTCATTTTGTGTAATGTGCTACTACATTTTAAAGGTTGCTCTCTCAGTCACCATATATCAGTATTTTAAAATTGAGCAGTTTTAAGCAACTTGATAGTGTCTTTTTGGGTTACTTTGCCCTCTTTAGTCAGCCTTGATGTAGTATATCAGTGGATATATTGTAAATACTTTTTGTGAATATTCTGATCTGATGTCATAACAAAAACAGTTTTTATCTCGTAAAATCTATCTGTCTTTTTCTTTACTGTTTCTGGCTTTGGTTTGATACAGAGCCCAGTTTTCTCTAGTACCTTTTTATTTTTTAACATTGAATCTTATCTGTTATGTGGTTGGCACTGTTACCTAGTTTTGATGCTGATACAGTTTTCTTCCTTACTTTTGTTTTCTTTTGGTCATTTAATAGGAGAGGGGCATTTTAAACCAGATAAAATTTACTCTGGTTTAAAATGAAGAATCAGAAACAGATGGTAAGGAGGCTGAACTGTTTTGCAAACAGGAACAATTGACATTTTACCACCAATCAAGGTTTTTTGTTTTTGTTTTGTTTTTTAATCTCTGTCTTAAAGACAACAGTAAGTTGTTACGAGAAAATATTGGACCTGAGGAGAAGAGTAGAAATGGCGATGATAAGGATAGTAGGGCTCGGCCTCCAGGAAGGCTGGAGCCGCAGGGCAGTGATTGCTTCCCTGCTGCATGCGCCAGGCTGCGCACGCCACGTCATACACACTTTCTCAGACTGAATTCTGTTTATAGCCTCTGAGCTCTGCCAATCAGCAGGGTGAGGGAGTCTTTTCAAAGGCAGTTAAATGCATCAGTGCACACTGCCCCAGACTTAGTAGGTACTTAATAAATGGTTGCTGAATGGACTGCTGGAAACACTTTTCCCTGGCCTGGGTCTTTTATGACAACAGTATGATAAGATGATGTCAGAAGTAACTTTTTTCCCACTAAATTATAAGTTTAATAGCATTTTCCAAATGTTATATAATCTGTAATTCACTTGTAATTTTTTTCAATTTTATTCAATAAGATTGACTTTTTGAGTGTTAACCGTTGTATGAGTTTCAACATAAGTATAGATTTATGTAACCAACCCCACAATCCAGATACAAAACAGTTTCATCACCCCCCCAAAAACCTTCATATTCCTAATTCCAGTCAACTACTGATCTGTTTTCTGCTGCTATCATTTTGCCTTTTTCAGTATTTAATATAAATGGAATCATTCAGTATAACCTCTTTCACATTGGCCATTTTTACTCAGCATGATACCCTTGAGATCTATCCAAGTCCTTGTGTGTATCAGTACTTCCTTTTTTATTGCCGAATAGTATTCTGTAGTATGGATACCCCAAAGGTTGTTATTTTTTGCATTATTTCTCACTTGTTAAAGCAGATATTGCTTATTTTTATTGGAATTTAGAACTGTCTATTGACATAGATGATTTTGAAGAAAACCTTTTCTTCTTTTTTTTCGTTGAACAAAATGTAAAGCTGAACATAGTAAAAAGCAGAGCAGAGTAAATATACTTTTACTTACTAAGTAAGAGTGGTGGCTAGCTCTTCTCTGAATTAAGTGAAGAATTTATATGGCTATATTATCCCAGAACTATAAGGGATTGTTAAAGAAAATTTTAACTGCATAGGTTCTAGAGCAAAGTCTCATTTTTCTAGAATACTTCAGGAATTTGATTCATAAAATATTCTGGGTATGTGTTAAGTAGCCTGTACATATACATAGGTTGGCCAGTTTTCCAATAATTAGAATACAGTAAAATTCGCTTACTGTTGAAATGCTACCTAATATAATTTTATCATTTTCAGATGGTTTAGGAAGTACCACAGATCTTAGGTATGAATTGTCTTTTGCTAGATTAGTTATCATTATATTCTATCCTATATATACAAGAAAAGCATGGTTATATGAGCTTTCTGGCTATTTATATTATAGAAAATACTTTTATTGTCTATAGTAGATGTTACAATTAATACCTGAATGCTACCTGACACTGACATCCAGGCCCCCTCCCCCTCCCAAAAAAAAGCCTTAAAAGTTAAAAAAAAATAAAAAATTAAAGATCATTTGAATTTTAACCTTTTGGCAGAAGGAGTCATTGAAGTTTTTTAATCAGGGAGTGGCTTGATCAGTGTTTTTAGAGATGTGACAGTGACAGACTGGGCAGACTGAGGCCAGAGGGAGCAGCTATGCATCAGGGCAGACTGTGCAGCATGACTAAGCTGGTGACAGTGAGATCAGAAATGAAAGGACAAAACAAGAGCTATTTTGAATGAAGAAATTATGTTTCTCACTAACTGACAAGATAAGAGGTTAAACTGGGGAGTCATCCAAGGTGGTTCTGAGACCGGAAAAACAGTGGAAGAAATAGAAATAAGTTTCTTAGGGAGAATGAGCTTGGAAATGAGGCAGTTGAATATGCTGTTATTGGTCATTGATGATCTAGGGGGGGAGCAGTATAAACGAAAAGAAGGGACTGAAAACTAACTTAAAAGTAAGGGCATTGCCTTGAATTTTTCATGTATATGAGGAAGCAAAAGGATACTGAGCTGGTGCATATTGGTTTTAATTTTCTAACCTTATCTTGCAGACGGGACACAGGTCCTCAAATCTCCATATACTGATCTTTGTTCCTCATGGTAAATAGTGAGTTGCAACGGAACTCTAATGAATGAATTTACATTTTTATTCTTTGCTATAAACATCAGTCTTCTATTTTTAGATAAGAGCTCAAGTGTTATGTGTAAAATGATGTAAAAGTAAGATTTCCTGGAGTATCAATAGACATCCTCTAACACCCATTTTAAGTGGGTTTTTAAAATTTTGAACAGTAAATGCAATAATTTGCATATTCCTTTTTTACTTCCACATTATAGTGGATTTATTTATTTTGTTTCATCATTCTTCTGTATTATCATTGATCTGAAAATTTGTGCACCCTTAGGATATCCCTCAAGTGTCACCATTTTATAAATGTTTTATTATTTTTGGAACCTCTTTCTAGATCTATGATTTTATGTATGTTCCTCTTCCTTGCGGATGGTGGAAAGCGGTATAATTTGCTGAAAGAGTCAGAGACATGTTATGATAATGATTTCAGGCCTTCTTTTCAACTGTTTTAAGGCGTGGTCTTAGATAAAATAGTGCATAGTTTATTGAATGTTTCAGTTGCCAAGTGCACAATTTTCTTCATGCTGAATTTGTGAGGTTTATGGATCAAAATTTATTTTCTGTATGTTTTCTTAAGAACAATAGGTGGGAATTTGTAAGTGGAGGTTATAAATTTTACTTAGAATTATTTAGAACATATAGACGAAATAAGGTAAAATTTCATGGAACCCAAGGAAATAATTCATGCAACATTACAGCTTAAAAGTCTTAGGGAAATGGAGTAGGTAATAACATTTTTAAAATGTGGTGTATATTTGTTCTCATTTTATCTGTTACAGTGTTGAAGACTAGTCATATAATCACTAAAGGGTTTCTCATTCTTGAAAATGGGACAGCTGTACTTTAAGTAAATAGTATATGAGTGAGTGAGAGGGATTTTAACTATTGTGTGCATATGCTGCATAGGTCCTAGAGTCATGAGGTTTAGGCCTTTAGCCCTATTTTATAATGTATTCATTTTTGTGATTTTTGTAGATGACTCTTTCTGTACCATATTTTCTCTATACACAAATTTAAGATGTTGGTTTTGACCTTTCAGTCAAAACAACAACTCTAAAATATTATAAGGTCATTGATTACTTATAATTCAGTTGAGAAAAATATATAAATGCACCTTATAGTTCATAACTACATATATTACCATAAAGTGACATTATTAAAATTTTATTATAAAACCCTAGCTGTATGTTTACCACGTATTTTACATTTTTAATATAGGAGCCAAAAGACTCCCTTTATTATGGAGTAATCAACAGCTAAATTAGGTACCAGTTAGTGAGATCTAGCATAAGCCTCTCTTCCTTATTTCTACCCTGTCACTTCGTAAGTGACTTGTTTGGTAACTGTAATAATGATGCTAGTGTTGGTGCTCTAGGACATCCTTTATCATTCCTTTTCATAGAGGGATCATAAGAAAAAACAGCTGAAAATAATAACATTCAGTCATACTATTCTGTAATGAATCAGGACATGAATGTCTCAAAATGCCATGTACCAAACATTTTCCCCCACACTATTTTTAGATTTAGCTTTTATGTAAAATATTCCTTTTTGGCTTTGACCAGGTTATGTAGCATAAAAATAAATGTCTAATGTGTTCAGTTTACACTTATTGAGCACCACTCTGTGTCAGCCAGTTATAAGCCCTGGATTCTCCAAATTCAGAAGGCACGGTGCCCAACTTCAAGGAATCTCCAGGCTATTTATTGGGCACACAGACATGGGGACAAGGAATTATAACATAATGTGGGCATAGTTGTAATGGAATTCTGTGGAGCTGGAGATTGGGAAGTGTGGAGGGTTCTGGAATGAGTCTGTACAAGAAGGTAACGTCTAGGTCAGGAAGAGCTATGAACAGCATGTAAAGGAGTTGAGATTTTATTCTATGATAAATATGAGGAAACGCCGAAAAATTTTGAGATAGAGAATGACATCAGAATTTTTAAGTTGTGAAAGAGGAATTGGAGGGGATCATGACTAGCAGCAGTAAAACTATAAAACTGCTTTAGTCCAGATGAGAGAAATGCATATCTTGACTTAGGAAGATGGCAGGACAGAAAGAGAGGAAAGTATATATGTAAAAGATATTTCAGAAGAATTTAGGACATGGAGATTGGTTGGATGCAGGGCTATAAGGATAAATCTTAGACGGCTCCAATATATTTGGGGTTTGTACTGGGATGGATGGTGGTGCCGTTCGTTGAGACAGCAAATGCAGCCGTGGAATGGAATGAAATGGAAGCCCGGGCCGTTAGATGGTAGCTGAAGACAGTCAGGGAGGAGATTGTTCAGGTAGGACGTAAAGAGTGGGGGGTAAGGAGGCCAGAGGGGGCCCCTGGAATGGAGGGCAGTAGGATTTTAGGACAGTTGGAGAAAGTGTCCTGGGAGAGGACTGAGAAGGGTTGGACAAAGACGCAAGAGAACTTGGAGAGAGCAGTGTACACACACTATTGGAAAACGAAAGAAAGAAGATAGTAGAGACAGACTACAGGGTAACTCCAGTTACATTTAAAAAGCTTGGGAACATAGTAGCTGCGTGTGTGGCCTTGGCGCTAGACCCTGTCAGAACCAGGTGCTTTTAGGACCAACATTTTTCCTGTCTCAGTGGCTACATAATGCCATGGGGCTTGACTTCCCTTGGCACATTTGCTCTGACCTCACCTCTGCTTTCTCTACTGGGGTATAATCTCTGCTTTGCTCTAATTCTAGCTGGGCCATCCTCGCCCATTCTGGCCTCTCATCTCCTCACTCGATATAGTCAAGGCCCTTTAGTTTTTGTGAATTGCCTCATTTTCTTGGTGTTCCTTATTTTAGAATCTGGAGACAAAAATAAAATTTAAAAATTAAAAAAATAAAATAAAATCTGGAGAGAAGTAATCTTCTTTGGCTAGTCCATCATTTATATGAGGACTTTTTTCCCCAATATCTTTATTGATTTCAGAGAGAGGAAGGGAGAGGGAGAAAGAGAGAAACATCAATGATTAGAGTCATTGATCGGCTGCCTCCTGCACACCCCCTGCTGGGGATCGAGCCCAAAACCCAGGCATGTGCCCTGACCGGGAATCGAATCGCGGTCTCCTGGATCGTAGGTCGATGCTCAGCCGCTGAACCAGACCAGCCGGGCTATATGAGGACATTTTTAGGTTACTGAAGCTAACCCATTCTATACCCTAGCCAGTCACTTATGAAGTGCCCTGAATAATCTTGAAAAATGTACCCAGTGTGGATTTCCACTCTTGGATTTGTGTAAAATCCAAATGCCAGTGAATTAAGGAGTGCATTGCAGTGGAGGAAATGAAGGCAAGGGGCTTAATTCCAAAGGGAATAGCAGACAAGTGGGGAACACAAGATCAGGAAAGTCAAGGAAAGCTGTTGTTCTTGTTTTACTTTGTTTTGGGGGATGCCAGCGGTTTGAACAAAGAAAGAATCAATGAATAGGAAAGGGTTGAAATAAAGAGAGCATTTTATTTTTTTTAACTCTTGAAGTAGTGTTAAGGTGGCAGCAGATGGAACTGCAGAGCACAGGGAGATGGATTAGCCTTGCATAGGAAGAAAGATACCTCTCCTTTGCGATGGGGCTAAAGAAGGGGGAGGAGTGAGATGCAGATGAGTCTGGAAGTGGGGGAACCTGCCTGTTAGCACACTGTATGAAATAGGCAACAAAGAGAACTGCTGAGAAGAGAGGTAACGATTTCTGGTAATTGCCGAGGAAAATCCAAATAGGAATTTAACAATTAGGAATATGATGAAGTGATTTTTTTTTCCCCACTGCAGTGCATATATAGATTGAGAGAAGGTAGTGATTGAACTAGTCCAGAGTTGAAACAGGCTTGGTAGGACTTAATGCTTGTTTTATTTTTCCTGTTTGTTTGGCTCAGCTCTTTAGTTTGGTCTTTCATATTTTTCTTTTGCAGGTCTTGATGACTGTTTGCAGCAGTATATTAAGAACTTCGAGAGGGAGAAGATCAGCGGGGACCAGCTGCTGCGCATTACACATCAGGAGCTAGAAGATCTGGGGGTCAGCCGCATTGGCCATCAGGAACTGATCTTGGAAGCAGTTGACCTTCTGTGTGCACTGGTAAGGACATAGAACTGGCTGGAAAGGAAACTGCTTTTTGTCTTGTTTTCTTTCCTTTCAAACTTTTCTTTTTTGTTTCCTTCCTTCTTTCCTTTTTTTTTTTTTAACTAATTTAAATGCAAGTAGAAAAAGCCCTCCCTAATTCTCAAACAACTAGGTGTGCTATTTTGCTTCTTCATTAAATTTGGTATATTATATAATGCAAATTGCAAATTAAAGAGGTTTAGCCCTAGTTGGGTAGCTCAGTTGGTTAGAGTGCTTCCCAATATGCCAAGGTTGCAGGTTTGATCCCCAGTCAGAACATATACAAAAATCTACCAGTGAATGTATAAATAAGTAAAACAACAAATGGATACCTCTCTCTCTTCCTTCCTCTCTCTCTTCCTCCCTCTCTCTCTCCTCCCTCTCCTTCTTGCTCTCTCTCTAAAATCAATAATAAATTTTTAAAACCCCACAATTAACAAAAAGGAGGGTTATAACTCAGCTGATGACATACATTTAGCTATTTGAAAAACTTAAGTTAAAGCTCACCAAAGGAGTTTTCATAGCAGCATTTAGGATATCCAATTGTATATAATCAATTATAAAATCCATTTCCTTCTAAAAGCTTTGATTTAGGATCACAAATATTAATCAATCCTATTTTAGAAAAATTTTTCTTTAAATCAAATTATTTACATGTTCTTTTTAAATACATCCAATGAAAATGGATTATTATACCTTGTATGGTTACTTTTGTGTATTAAAAGAGCAATGCCTAATTAAACAAGAGAAATCAATGTCAAAATAATCCTGGAAGATTCTGTTAGTACATTAGGTATTCTGAGAGGAACATAGATTTTTTTCCATCTTAGATAAGATGACAATAATCTGATTGGTTTTAAATTCTTCCACATATTTGTGAGGCGCGTAGAACTACAATGAGAAAGAACATAAGTCTTATAATAATCTGGGATTGAAATTTGGCTTAGTAAATTACTGACACTTGTAAGTAAATAATTTCACCATAGCCTTAGTTCTTTTATTTAAAACAGAGACAGTAACAGTTACCTTTTGATGTCATTGTAAAAAGCAAATGAGATAGTGTTTGTATAGTGCCTAATTCAGCACCTGACATACAGTAAGCATTCAATAAATAGTAACTATTATTAAGATGATGTTTAACAAGGAATAAGTAGATAATTAAACACAATTCAAGAATCAATTAATGCACTCAGCAGTGTATATGTCAGATGTAAGGTCTAGTTTCTGCCCTCTTGAAAAGCCTAGGGAGAGAGTCACATACAAATAATCAATCACAATACTATAGTATACTTACTAAAATAAAGTATGAGTTAAATATTATGGGGGCACAGAAGAGAAAATAACTAGCTTTGACTAAGATAGATGGGTTTATATTATAAAAGAAATAATATTTAAGAAGCCTCATAGAGACTGAATGAGCATGTGTTTGGTAGATGGAGGAACAGAGGGAATGGTATTTCAGGTAGATAAAATAACACCTACACATGCACACAATAAAGAGCATATCTGGTGTGTTTGAAAAATGGTAAGTTATTTAAGATGACAAAGAAAAAAAAGTGGGAAACAATAGTGGAAAATTAGGCATTAAAAGATAGAACCAGCCAGTAAACCTTAACATCATGATAAGAGAATTGGAGAACGTTGCAAGACTAATAAAATAATTGTATTTAAAAGGTAACTGATGGTAATGAAGATGATGGAATGGAGTGTGCACAAACTGAAGATGGGGAGAATAATTAGGAAGTGTTTAAAATAATCTACTAAGGCTACGAGTAGGGCTTGAACCAGGGATGTGCAACAGGAATAGAGATCTGGTGACTATGAGGGGTAAGGTAAAGGAAGGAGCTGAGAAAGATTCCATCTTTTCTAGCTGCAGAGATAGAGTCGATGATTTTGTAATAATGGACGTAGGCAATGGCAGCGAGAATAGTTTTAGTTGGGAATATAAATCACATTTTGATTTTCTTGAATTTGAGGCATCTCTCTGGGTTATCCAGAAAGAGATACTCATCAGAGAGTTGAACATATGAATTTAGAGTTGAGAAGTGGCTGAAGATGTAGATTTTTGGAATCTCAAGGATCTAGGGATTGAATCCATAGAGAGAGAGGAGATTATCCAAGGAGGGCCTCCTGAATACAGAGAACAAAGGACACAGCTCGACCCTTGACACTTGGGCTGAGTGCGAAGAAGATGAGGTTGCACAGGAGGCTTATGGAATGGTCAGAGAAGGATGAAAACAACTGCCAAAGAGTGGTCTCAAAGGCAATAGGGAGCATTATTTCCATTAAAGGATACCAATAATGTCATCGAATTTCACAGAAAGCTAATAGATAAGCAAGAAAAAAGAAAGACCCGACTGAAAGTTTCTAAAGAAGAGTAGAATCTGAAACCACTTATGTATTTCAGTCTTACCTTAATTGTCATCTCAAAGAGACTTTTCCTGATCACTCCTCCACCCTTGTCTGGTCTAAAATTAACCGCCCAATATTATTCTCTTTCTTAACCCTCATGTCATCTTGTAATTATATATTTATATGTGTTTATCTTTTTTTCTTTCTTTTTTTGAAAGAGGAAGGGAGAGGGAAAGGGAGAGAGAGAAGAAACATTAATGATGAGAGAGTCATTGATCGACTGCCTCCTGCACGTCCCCCACTGGCGATCGAGCCCGCAACCCGGGCCTGTGCCCTGACCGGGAATCGAACAGCGATCTCCTGGATCCTAGGTTGATGCTCAACCGCTGAGCCACGCCCGGCGGGGCATGCGTTTATCATTTTAATGTCTATTTCTTTCACTGGTCTATAAGCTATATGGGAAAAGTGACTATGCTTATTGAACACCTAGCATGTATCACAAATGCTAGGCAACAGTGGATGCTGAATAAATATTTTTTGAAAGTGGTGATGAAAGAGACTTGACACATTTTTCACATGATAGTTTGGGGATCTTCTCATCTCCCTATTCCTGAGATAAGAGAAATCAATTAAGGCCAGAACACACATGTACACTCTATCCCTTATATGGATCAGATCAAAGAAATCATGTATGAAATAAAGAGTATTTGGGGTAAGGTAAGTGTCCACAGTGTTTTTGCATACCGGTCTCCAAAGCTGAGTCAGAGTGGCTATGAAGGTGCAATACAGTGTCTTAGAAATGAGCATCTGGTCTAGCAGGCCCCTATTTGCCACGTCTTCTCTAACAGCAATAGTTGGGTATATCAGAGCTCAAAGTCCAGGGTGTATGTCTTATAAACAGAGCTCCGCATAGATGAACCACTTGAGTGTTAGGCTCCTACACAGCCAGTTCGAAGAAGGAAAGATTGATGATTGCAGTGTTACCAACAGGGAGTCTAGACCTGTAGGCTTTGGAGCTTGGCCCATGAACAAGCTCTGCTGCCCTAAACTTACTTAAAAGAATGACATCAGAGACATGTGTAGACCATTTTGATGTTTGAGCCATGGAGCTATGTAAATCCCTTCATATTCTAAGTTTTAATCCCTCTACAGTTGTAGATTTAAGCACCGTAGTATTACATCATTTTCTTGGGAAAACTTCATTATGTGGTTGAGCTGTTCTGGAAGTTAACACGAAAAAAAATACTAAATTCATTCTTCTGTGTTTATCCAGCAATAAATTGCTCACATTCCCCAGAGAGGTCAAATATTAAACTTTCCTTTTCACTGCTTCCTAACGGTTATACATCAGGAAGTTAAAATTGCAAATATCTTCTAGTTTGTGCAACAGATGTTTTCCAGTGACTATAAAGCCAATCAGTGAGCAATAAATTCTGTTTTACTTTTACATGCCATTGTAAAATTGTGAGGTGAGGTCCCGCATCAGCAGGCTCAGGTGACTAGACCGGAAATTCCGCTGTTGGAAATGGGGAACTATGTCTTGTCTCTTTGAAACTGTAATGTCTCTACTGGCCTTTGTATTTTTTCTTTACATCAACTGTATTTATTTCTTCTTTCAACATTTATATATTCATGTTCAATCAGTGCTACCACAGGGAATACAAAAGTGAAAAAGGCATAGTCTGGGCCTTTAAGATGTATGTAATCTAGTAAATAAGACAAAAGTCGTTGAAAGATAATATAGATTTAAAGACAATCCCAGGGGAGTGCAGAAGGAAATGATGAGCACTACTGAGGGATCCAGGAAGGGTGAGTGGGCTTCGTGTTGGGACTTTCAGGATGTGTAGATGTTCACCAGACAAAAAAGTTGGGGAAAATTTAGGCAGAAGAAATATCATATGTAACGGCAATTATGAAAGAGTATTGGAGTGTTCAGGGAGAAATGAGAATTTTGACTTGGCTGGTGCAGAGTGGGAAGTAATGGGAAGAAAGGCAGCTTATGCTTTGTACCACATTATAATTCTTTGCTTAGATTTTCTGGTCTTTCCTGTCTAGTGCTTAGCACATAGAGTATATTAAATTAATGTTATCCTACTGAATGAAGTTCTCTGCATTTCTCCATAGAACAGCCATTTTTTTCTCTTGCTTACACAGCCTCTGACTGAAGTTTCTGTTCTAGTATAAGAAGACAGAGTAATTACCAAATTCCTTTTGTTTCTTTTAAGCTTTGGAATATTTTCTTCTGCCTTGTCTTAAAGTTATTCCTAATGGGGAATGAATGTATGGCAGCTAATGAAAACCAAAGGTCTGTTTAGTAACTTATTTATTCATGCAATATATATTTATTAAGCACCAACTCTATTGTTTCTACCATGTTATTCTAGAAAGAATTAAGCTGTTCATGATTTGGAGGTATATTAACTCTTTCAAGCTGTTATGTTATCATTTAATATGCTTAAATAGAGAGCACAGTGTATTAACTGAAATAATAAAGCATAAATAAACTATATATAGTTTAAGGTATCACCCTTAATTTATGTCCTAACAATACACCTTTTATTGGGAAGTATAGTGAATCATTTATGACAGGATAAAAAGTTTTCATTTCATTCTTTATGTACTTTTCATATAATAGGTAGGCATTTTGCAGGAAAAAATTGCTAAGATTTGTATCTTTGCAGTATAATTGCTTGGTTCATTTATCTCAAAATAATTTATTTCTAAAAAAACTACAT
Source organism: Miniopterus natalensis (assembly GCF_054644295.1). Classification (NCBI taxonomy): domain Eukaryota; kingdom Metazoa; phylum Chordata; class Mammalia; order Chiroptera; family Miniopteridae; genus Miniopterus; species Miniopterus natalensis. The sequence continues at coordinate 95,449,737 of NC_142103.1, read as the reverse complement.
TTGACCAATCCTTTTAGGAATCACTCATTTTTGTTTTGTTTTTTAATTTATCTTTATTGTTGAAAGTATTGCAGGTGTCCCATTTTTCCCCCCATTGACCCCTTCCACCTCGCTCCCACCCCCTCCCCAGGCCTTCACCCCATTATTGTCTGTGTCCATGGGTTATGCACATATGAATATAATTTCTTTGATTAATCTCTTCCCACTCTCTATCCCCTTCCCTCTTCCCTCTGAGGTATGACAATCTGTTGCATGAGTGAATGTCTCTGGATCTATTTAGTTTGTCAGATTTTGTTATTAGCTTCTTAAAGAAGACCCTTCAACATTTCCTGTAGTGCTGGTCTCGTGGTGATGAACTCCTTTAGCTTTTCCTTGTCTGAGAAGCTCTTTATCTGACCTTCAGTTCTAAATGATAGCCTTGCTGGGTAGAGCAATCTTGGTTGTAGTTCCATGTTTTTCATCACTTTGAATATTTCTTGCCCCTCCCTTCTGGCCTCAAGGTTTCTGTTGAGAAATCAGCTGACAGTCGTATGGGGGCTCCCTTGTAGGGAACTAACTGCTTTTCTCTTGCTGCTTTTAAGATTCTCTCTTGTCTATAACCTTTGGCATTTTAATGATGCTGTGTCTTGCTGTGGGCCTCTTTGGGTTCCTCTTGTGTGGGACCCTCTGTGCTTCCTGGGCTTGTAAATTTATTTCTTTCACCAGGTAGGGGAAGTTTTCTGTAATTATTTTTGCAAATAGGTTTTCAGTTTCTTGATTTCTTTCTTCACCTCCTGGCACCCCAATAATATTAATGTTGGGTCGTTAGAAGTTGTCCCAGAGATTCGTTACACTATTTTCATATTTCTGGATTCATTTTTCTTTTTGCTCTTCTGGTTGGGTGTTTTTTGTTTCCTCATGTTCCAAATTGCTGATTTGATTCTCAGCGTCCTCTACTCTACTGTTGATTCCCTGTAAATTATTCTTCATTTTAGTTCATGTAGCCTTCATTTCAAATTGGTACTTTATTATGTCATTGATGATCTCACTAGTTTCCTTAATAGTCTTGCTAAGATCCTTGAGCATCCTTATAACCATAATTCTGAACTCTGTAAGCTTGCTTGGTTCTCTTTCATTTAGTTCCTCTTCTGGAGATTTTTTCTGTTCTTTCCTTTGTGACATGTTTCTTTGCCTCCACATTTTGGCTGCTTCCAGGTGTCTGTTTCTATGTGTTAGGTAGAGCTGCTGTGTCTTCTGGAATTGATAGAGTGTCTTTGTGCAGTAGGTGTCCTGTAGGGTCCAGTAGCTCAGCCTCCCCAGTCACCTGAGCTGGGCCTTCTAGGTGCTCCCCTGTGTGGGCTGTGTGCACTGTCCTGTTGTAGTTGAGCCTTGGTTGCTGTTGGCATCACTGGGAGGAATTGACCCCCAGGCCAGTTGGCTGTGAGGACCAGCTGCTGCTACAGCCAGAGAGCTGCTGTGCTGGAGACACCCCATTGGAGCAGGATTTACTTCAGTGGGGCTTTGGTGTTCACCAAGTGCGCCCCTTGAGTGTGTCACTCCTGGATGTGGTAGGGTTGTAATCCAGCGTGGTCGAGTCTGACCACCAGGTGCACTGTCTCTGGGGCCTCCTGGGAGATGCAAAGTCAGCCTGTGCCAGTGCCTTGCCCAGGGCCACCCAGCATGAGCTACACAGCAAACCGTAGTTGGCTGCTCCTTGTGCTGGGCTTGGAGGTGTCCAGGAGAAGCCAAGCTATGAGCCAATGCAGCTGCCGCTAGCGCCAGGCCTGGGGCCACTGATCAAGCCGCATGGGGCAGCTGCTGCTTGTTTGAGAGAATTTAGGAAAGTCCTAAGCATGAGGCTCCAGAGGCCACTTGCACAGAAAAGCCCCTGGAAAGGGCCCGGATGAGCTGCAGGTGGGGAGGGGCGGGGCCTCCGGGAGTCACGGGGCGGGGCCAAAGGTGAGTCAGGTGCTGGTGATTCAAACATGGCGCCTGCCTGCCGGCTGTGCGGGGAGGACTCGCCACAGGAGCCATGGCCTCCGCCAGCCCTTCTGCCCGGGAGGAAGCCGCCCTCCACCTCTCGCCCCAATTTCAGGCAGGTTAGTTCCTCCCCGAGTGTCCCGGGTCCCTTCAGGCTGCTGCCCGGCGCTGGGCTCGGAGGGAGCGTCCGAGTGAGTCCGCGCCGGGCCCTTTGAGAGGAAAGCCTGGGGCTCCCGTGGCCTCCGCGACCCTCAGGGACAGTCCCCGCTGGTTTCACAGCCCAAAGTTGTGGAGATGTCTCTTCTCGGCCCTGGAGCCCTGGGCTGGGGCCTGCTGTGGGGCTGGGACTCCTCACTCCTCCGGGAAACCCCCGCCACCGAGATTCCCTCCCGGGTTTCCCCGCGGCACCGGGTGTGGGCCCGTGGCCTGTCTTCGGGATCCAGCCCCGACTTGCGTGCGTCTCCCCCTCCTCCCGGTCTCGGTGCTGCCTCAGCTCCCTGGTTGTAGGGCTTCTGTGCAGCCGGATCTCAGGAGGCTCTGAGCGATGGTGGTTCTGTATTTTAGTTTTAATTCTGATGCGGTTGCGGGCGGCGGGGACCACGGTTCCCTGCGCCGCCATCTTGTTGTCTGGAGTCACTCATTTTTAAGCCAAGTATTATAAAACCTAAACACCTGTACATGCTACATTCAAATGAAGAGCTGTGAATAAAATAGCATTTAGAGTGTAAAATATGTTGTACCAATATTGAATATTTTTAGTTAAGTGTTTAGTGGGAATTTGCCGCTAGTGAAGATAGCCACCTCGATTTTCCAAAATGAGAAGTCTTCCTTCCTGCCTTCCTGCCTTCCTTTTTTTCTTTCTTCTCTTCTCTTCTCTTCTCTTCTCTTCTCTTCTCTTCTCTTCTCTTCTCTTCTCTTCTCTTCTCTTCTCTTCTCTTCTCTTCTCTTCTTTCTTTTCTTTCCTCTGTCTCTCTCTCTCCCCCCCCCATCCCCTTCCACTCGCTCCAAAAAAGCCAATGGAAAAAATATCCTCCCTTGAGGATTAACAATTAATTATAATAATTTTAATATTATCTTAAATTTAGGATGCTTCAAAGTGTTTTACTTTGCCTTCAGATTTTTATTTATAAGATTTGTATTATTATTTTAAAATTATTTTTACCTTTTCTAATAAAATATTTGAGATGCTTAAATAGATAGAGATCATTTAAATTAATCTTTTGTGGAGGCTAGTGGCTACTGAGTTAAACCTTGACCAGGCTGACTGATTAGATTCCTCTCTAATAACCTATTATAATTTGAGCTTCTCTAAGAAATTATTATAATTTGTTTGTAAATAAACATTTCCTCATTGAAATCATTAGTACACAAAAATGGAAAATGTGAACATTGTTATACTTGAAGAAAAATGCTTTAACACAGGAAACAAGTTCTGAAAATATTTTTAAGGACTTCAGAAATATTTACATTTAATTGATATAACTGCAAATTATCCTGTCTAGTCATTAGACAGTATCTTTTATAAACTTACAAAAGGATTTCCTTCTTAATATAGTGCCAAACTGCATGAAAGTTTTCAAAGGTTTCACAGATGATCCAGGCTCAGCTGCAATAGATTTTTGAATAGAATATTGTTTTATTTGTGCAAGCCAGACCTTTTATTTTGAAAGAAAAATCTTGCAATTTAAATTAAGCAGTGAAAATTTAATATTCTATGATTAAAAAAAAAAAAAAAAAAGCCATGGCTCCAAAAAAGAATGTTCTTTTAATAAAAATGTAAATTCTCAGTAAAGAACAATCAGACTTTTATTACTATTAAGTCTTTAGTGTTTTAACATACTTTTTTTTTTAAATCCTCGCCGAAGGATATTTTTTCCATTGCTTTTTCAGAGAGAGTGGGGGAGAGAGAAGTAAACATCGATGTAAGAGTGACACTGATAGATTGGTTGCCTCCCCCACGCGCCCTGACTGGGGCCAGGGATCGAGCCTGCAACCGAGATATGTGCCCTTGGCTGGAATCGAACCCGGGACCCTTCAGACCGAGAGTTGATGCTCTAACCGCTGAGCCAAACTGACTAGGGCTAGTGTTAACATACTTAACATAGTGGGGTATTTAATGTTTATGCATCCAAATCTTCTCTAGTCCTTCCTTTTATCTCCTCTAAGTTCTCTTTTCTGAAATTACTATGGAAAAAAATAAACCTAAATTTCAGAGTAGGTACCCCCAGTGGTTGTTGACTTAGTAATATAGCTAAGTTCATGTGCCATTTGATTCCCTTTTTTTACCCCCTCAGTAGTTTATCTTCCATCTTGCTTTATGTGTTGTCACCAGGTGGACTGGTGATTTGTCCCATTACAAACTGTCTACTGTCAGCTCAGCTCTTTAAGCAAATAAACAAATAATCTTTGGGTTTTATAATTTTCTATAAAGTGATACTACTTTTAATTTTACACAAGACAGTAATATATATATATTGCTGAGTAGTTTGATCACGGTCATCCTTTGATCCAGTTAACCAGCCTTTCTTAGAAGTGTTTTACAACTCACAATTAGCTGTTTTAAAATTTAATTGTAACTTACAAAATCTTTCCTTAACGTTTATTTGAGGGGATCATTTATTATTTTTCTAATGTGGATTCTGCTAAATCAGAAATCCTATCTTACTCATTTGTAACTTTTAAGACTAGTTCTATTGCCTGTACACAATAAAGTACTCAGTAAATATTTTAATGAATGAATAAAATATTGACTTAAAAATATTCTCTCTCTTTTGTAATTCAGAATTATGGCTTGGAAACAGAAAATTTAAAAACTCTTTCTCACAAGTTGAATGCATCTGCCAAAAATCTACAGAATTTTATAACAGGGAGGAGAAGGAGTGGCCATTACGATGGGAGAACCAGCCGAAAATTGCCAAATGACTTTCTGACTTCAGTTGTGGATCTGATTGGAGCAGCCAAGAGTCTGCTTGCCTGGTTGGACAGGTAAAATCTTCCAAATGTTTCATAAGTAATTTTTCTTGAACACCAGTTTGAATATAACATTATTTCATGTTTTCTTGTGAAAGGATTGCACAGGTAGAGACACTTGCAAGTACACACATAGCAATACATGAAGTCAATCAGAGGTGTTTTATGTTTATTTCATAGAAAGGAGAAATGTGACAAAAACCTGAAGGAAATAATTTAAATCATCTATTCGGCTTCCATTGCTGCAAAGGTTCTCAAAATGCTTATTCTGTGTTATATCATATCACGGTGATCAACTAAATAAAATACCATTTAACATTTTGACCATAAAAATGAAATATATACTTATGGGGTTGGGGGAAGACAACCTTGTGATAATTTTAAAATCTCCTACTGAGACTTTTTTGTAAATTGAAAAAAGGAAACTGAAGTTTATACTTTGACTCACTTGCCTCTAATGATGATGCTTTTTAACAGTTTGTTTTTAAAAGGAAGGACAAAGAAGGGAAAAATATCTTTGCCATGCTAAGGCATTTGAACTTAATACTGAAGGCAGTGGGGGACTATTTAGAGTCATTGTTGTGTTCAGCTCTGTGAATTTTGAAGACCCCCACTGCCATAACAGTGTTGGGAAAGATTAAGGATAGAAGAAGGGAAACCAGTTAAGAGGCTATTTTAGAAACTAATCATGCTGCTGCTACTGTTGGTGATTCTGATGTTAATACACTCATTTAATAAAGTAACCATAGGAGGGTTGTCTTTATTTTACAAAGAGGAAAACTAGCACTTACAGAGGTTAAGTTCAAAACCAAATGACAAGTAAGTGTTGGAGCCAGGATTCAGTTCAGGTATCTGACTACAGAGTTGATCCTCTCTACTGCTATTTACTGATAGTTTTAATTAATTAGAGAAGTAGCAGCGAGGATGGAAGAACGTTGGAGATATTTATGCAGATAAAGAAGACTTGGTGACAAGTAAGATCTAGAGACTAAGGGAAAGGGAGACATGTTAAATAAAAGATATGTAACTTGGCTCAACCAGCAGATGGTAGTGCCATTATTAAAACAGAAGGAACAGGTTATGGCAGGAGACAAGTGTTGAGTTGAGTGCCAGGCATCATAAATTGTAATGACTGGAGAATATTCAAGTGAGAAGGGCTTTAGAGTACTGCTACTCATAAAAGATATATGGTAGATATAAATTTGGGAATAGTTAGAATATAAGTAATCATCGAAATCAGAGATAATATAGTGGTCTATGAGCAGTTACAGAATAGATTCTTCTTACTGTTCTATTTATTTTCCATAGCACATAAACCCTAACACACTATATAATTTACTTATGTATTATTCTTAATGTTTTTGTCTTGACTAGTCTTTATGTGATTTATGCTTGAAGACAGCAGGGATTTTCATCTGTTTTGTTCAGTGATATCTCAATTATCTAGAAGAGTTTCTAACCTATAGTGGGTGCTAAAGAAATGTATTTGAGTGAATGAAAAGAACTGGGATGAGGAATGAGTTCTGTGGACCACCGACCGCTGAAGGATGATAAGAAGTTTAGCTATGGAAAAAAATAACAAGACATAATTAGAGAGGGAGGAGAGAATTAGTTGAGAGCAGTTTCATGGAAGCAAAGGCAGTAAAGAGGTTTTTTGTTTGTTCGTTTGTCTTCCTGTTGAGATTTTAGTGTTACCTTATTTTTTCACCGTTATTTAGATAAAATTGACATACAACATTGTGTAAGTTTAAGGTGCCAAATGTGACAGTTTGGTACACATTTGTATTATAAAATGATCACCACAATAAGGTTAGTTAAAACATTCATCACCTTACAAACTTACCTTTACTGTGTGTGGGGGGGAGAACATTTAAGATGGGAGTCAAGGGTTTTAGGGGCAAAAGGAAGTGGTCAGTAGCATCAAATGCTGCTGTGAGATTCAGCAGGGTAAGAACTGAAAATGTATAGTAGATAAGGGAATCAGGATATATGTGACCTTACCAGCATCCATTTAGTGGTTTTACTCAGAACTCATGAAAAGTGGAATGCATGAATTGGCTGTGAGTTAAAGGTGAGAACTCCTCTTTGAAGAAATGTTCTGTGAAATGCTTTGTTATTCAGGATAGTTTTGTGTCATATTAACTTCCCCTTTTCATAGATTCTTAATATTTTAGTGGTGATGGAAAAGAGGAAAGGCAAATGATGAGTGCTAATTCTGTATTTGGGAGTGTGACTGGTTCCTCCTCTTGTCATGGGTTGTATGAATATCTTAATTGCTCCTTGGCCGATATACATTTCAGAAGGTCCCAAAATCAATTTAAATGTATTAGGATTTTATCTTTAACTGTGCCCGGTGAAATGTTTAGGCTGTTTGTTTTCCTGACATGTAGCCCAGACTTTTATTAGCAGTTGTTAATGGGTTTGTATTTAACTTATATTTTTATTCCTCTCAAGGAAAGAAATACTTTTAGGTAGCGGAAAATGAGCAAGACAACACTCCACATGCCCTCTTGTTTCATTGTGTCCTACAAACTACAAAGGAAACAAAACACATTAATCAATGTTAGAAAAGCCAAAAGAGCAGATTCTCCAAGACCATCCTTGTGAATCCCTGCTGAAATACATCATGCAGTGGTATAAAGAGCAGAGAGCTGAGAGAGTTGCGTTTCAGCTCTGCCTCAAGCCCTAGGCAACCTTGAACTTAACCTCTGTTTTTATTTTCTTTTTAGAGTAAGGATGTAAGATCTACAGAAATTGAAGGTCTCTTCTAAGCAGTATTATTCTATAACTCATGGACCTTGTTCATAAAAGCCACATGAGGAATATATACAATTTATTTCCCTTTATGCAATCTCAAAGGATAAACACTAACAAAACTTGTTAGTGACTTACAGAATCATGATTTAAGTGCCTAACTCTTCTCTAAATAAATTTAGTTAATATCTTTGTTTTTTTTATTTTAAGTTCTAGAACAGAACTAATCTGTATTTATGCTTTCTTTATATAAGGTTAAGAATATATCTTGTCTTGTTTTATCATTGTTTGCTTTTGAAGAACTTAGAACTTAAGTACTTAATTATAAAAGTTCCATAAAAATGATGTTGACCAAAAATGCTTAATATTTTAATTTGTCAGTATAGATTTGCTTTTTAATTTGGAGGGTTTAAAATGGCCACTGCAATCAAATATTGCCAAGCATTGGATCTTTAACCCCTTAGTGTATTCCTTCGATATATAATATGGTGTGATTCTGCCAGTTTAAATATGGTTATTTTGTTGTAAAACAGCTGGCTTAATTTTTTAAAAGTGATAACTTTTTGCCATTAAAATTTTTATTACATTTTGGGGAGAACTTGAATGCACAGCAATATGATAGGGCTTTATTGCAATTTTTATTTTATTTCACTTGAAGAGGGAGAAAAGAAAAGAAAAATAAGCAAAAATTCTTAACACTAGATACTGCGCTAGATACTTTACATATATCAACTCACTGAAATCTCACAAAGTAGGTATCATTAGCCCTGTTTTATATATGAGACATTAAATAACTTGCCTTAAGTCACTCACCTAATATGGAAATTATAATTTGAATCTATTTTTGTCTGACACCAAAGCCCTTCTTATTTCTCCTTTATCATGTTCCTTTGTCATGCTACATCTCCTTTTTGAAAGCTGACTAATTCTCAAGGATTTTGCGGAAGTGGTCCTTAGGAATGAGGCATATATATGAATTTCTTTGCACTTTGGTACTTCTCCTCAAATTCTAAAGAGTACCACTTTTCTATTTTTGTTCTTCATAATTCAAATTGCTATAGAGAATTTTATTAATTGAAAGTGTGTTTCTTATTCTACTTTGAAGGCATCAATGAGGTATATTTTAATATCGTTGAAAAACTTGAATGTTTAAGGCTTAAAGAGGTAGGATGCTAAGGGAAAATGTTTACAATTCATAAAAAATCCAATTTCAGTGGAGCTTCCATTCAAAAGATTTGTTTTCAAAAACCAGCTCTTTACATTTTTTAACATAAATAAAATGTAACAATTTTTTTTCTCCCATCTTATATATTGACTTGAATGAAATAGCAGACTTTCCCAGAGGAAAAGCCTCAGAGTTGAATCACAGTTGGTAGCTTTACTGTTTATTTTCAATGCATGGTTTTACTTGTCTATTTTTAACCTACATTCTGCTGTTTTTCACACCTTATCCTTCTTGCAGTTTTATATGGCCTTGCCAAGTCAGTCTATACTTGGAGGTTTACAGATCACTGCATGTATCACGTTGTACAATAATATCACTAAAAAATGTTCAAAAGAATTATTTATAGAAGTTTATTTTGCTATTTATAGTGAAAGTTTATTTTTTATCTTATTTTTAGCATGAATTTTTAATTCTGATTGTTTCTGAAATACCTTTCAAGACCATTCTATTTTGAAGGGATCCATGAGATATGTTTTTATGTCACTGAAAACCTTTAAAGTGTTTAAGGCATAAGAGTTAGAGTAAGGCATAACTCTTATGCCTTAACAAAAACAAAATTCAATTAAATAAATTTAAAGATCTAATTGGCTTTATTGAAAGTATGAATTGGGCAGCATCCCATCTAGCAGGCAGGAAGGAACCAGAGGAGTTGTTCAAAATGGAAAGCTTTTCTAGACAGAAGGATGGGGGGAGTTACAAACAAAAGGATAATTTCAGACAAGGTCACCTCCCATAGGGGCCAGGGACTTTAGGGGTCTTATTGGGAAGATTACCTCACTAGTGTTGATCAGAAAAATTCCAGGCTGATTAGTTTAAAATTCCACTTCTGGGAGAGGCTAAAACTGCCATCAAGTGTTGGTTTGTTATAGGGTTTAGCACAAGTTACTCCATTTGGGGCCTGTTGTTTCTTTTTTAACAGATGCTAAAGAAAAATATAAGATTTTTGTGAAGTCTTTTGCCTTATCTAAGAAAAAGGTTGAACTAATATCTTCTTAGATACTACAGCTAATTGTTGTTGGGTCTTATTTCTTCTCACTGCTCACTGCTCTTACTGGGTACCTCTTTTTCCAAAGATGAGCAGTGATGTAGTACTGCCACTGTTCACGGACTGCCCTTCAGGTTCAGCAGTGCTAAGGAATAGTAAGGCCTTCCAGATATTCTTCTTAACTTCCTTAACATTTTAGCTTCCTTATTAGCTTCTAATTTGTTTAGAATTTCTTAATCACTAGTAGTAACCTTTTCATAAATGTAATGCTTTTGTTTGAAAACATACAAAGATTAATTTCTTTTATGACCATAAACCTTTACACTAGAAAGAAGTATAGGAATTGTGTTATCCGTAACAGCCAGTAATTGATGAGCCAAGGATTTCATCTTCTTTTAAAAAACTTCTTGGCATCAAAAAGCCTTCTTGCCAGGAATTTAACTTTCTTTACTTTAAAGACAGTGTGTTCGTTTTGTAAGTAGCCTGAGCTCTACGTTGGGTTTTCTTTAGTTAAGAACAAATTCCTTTCTGGTTTTCATTTTGTTTTTGAGCTGATTATGCTCAGTTCTTCTGTAGAGATCCATTTATTTATTTCATAGATGATCATGAAGTCATGATTGAGTGATCATCTTTGGTAACTCACAGAGATTGGAACCCTGTCTGTCAGGTTTTTTTAATGTATGAATATAGCCAAAATCACCATACCAAACATTAAAACCTGCTGGCTAAGAATGGTTCTTGGTACAGTTGTAAATGATTTGTATTTAAAATGAAAACTTTAGGGGAATTCACTACAAAATAAAATCAGTGTTTTCCTTGGTATATGTTTACATATTCCCCCCAGTTTTCTTGACATTTAATCTTGAGTGAGAAGCATGTTCTATTTGAAATTTGAGTGATCAGGAAAGTAGAAAAACATGCTTTAGAATTCAGTTTGCTGCAGGCATTCAGTCATCAATGGATTTTTCTTTTGGTATATTTTGAAGAACAAGTGAGAATCTTTTAAGTATGGGAAAATTAATGCTGTATTTCACCTCATCACTCTTAAATGAGTTTTCTGGGTTTTATCAACAGACTTTAACCTTTTCAAACCTAGCAATCCAAACTTTCCAAAAATACCAGAAGCATTTTTGAATTCTTAATTAAAATGACAGGTTTTATGCTTCAGTGCAGCAAAAATGGTCTTTAGGTAGTATTTTTTATTCATGATTTTTCCCTAGAAGTGCTTATATTTTACATCATTTTTAAAAATAGTTTTATAGGGGCCTAATTTGCGTTCTATAAAATTCACTTATTTTAAGTGGACAGTTTAATGAGTTTCAGTAAATTTAGATATAGCCATGCAACCATCTCTACAATTCAGGTTTAGAAAACCAAGTCATGCTAAGTAAAATAAGCCAGTCAGAGAAAGACTAAGAATCACATGGTCTCACTCATATGTGGAATCTAAAGAACAAAATAAACTCATGAACAAAATAGATCCAGAGACATAGAACCATGGAACAGACTGATGAATCTCTTAGGGAAGGTTGGGATGGGTGGGTGGGTGGGAAGAGATTAACCAAAGAACTTATATGCATATATGCATAACCCATGGATACAGACAATAGTGTGGTGAAGGCCTGGGGTGGAGGTAGGGGAGTAGAAGGGGTCAATGAGGCAAAAAGGATATCTGTAATACTTTCAACATTAAAGATAAAATTTTTTAACAAGATTTTTTAAGCTGGTCCTACTTACAATTAAATAGGTTAATTTTTAAACTAAGATCATAGATTAATTTATGTATATTTTTATAATTAACTTTACTTGAATTCATAATGTCTCCTGTTTTAATAATATATATAAATAATAGTAATATATACATATAAAAATATACTGAGTTTTTTCATAGGAGTACAGCCTATGAGTGGAAGACAGCTTACAATAGACTGGTATATAGAATCATTTAGAAAACAGAATGTTAAAATCACTGGAAAAAGAAAGGTAATTTAATAAATGGTATGGTGGTACTTAGTTAAGCTTTTGGAAAATAAATAATAGAACACTGCCTGATGACTAAAATCATTTTAGGTGTATCATTTACTCAAGTAAAAAACATAAATCCATAAGAAAATGCAGAAAATATAGACAAAAATGATTTCTAGAAGTAGAAAGGCTTATTAAGTACTTAAAATGTGAACTAAAATAAAAAGAAATATAGTGTTTGTCATGTTTTTAAATTTTATGTAGTCAAAGTAAAAGTATAAGACAGATAAGAAACTGGGAAAAATACTTGCAACAGACATATATGAGGGTTAATGTGTATTATGTGACTATTCAAATTAAAAACAAAAAACACCAAAAATGTCTATTTATATGATCATCTATTACAATTCAAAAAAGAATAAATAGAAATTGCTGAGGAGATGTATGTGACAAACAACAGAACTTCCAAGTACATGAAACAAAAACTGACAGAACTAGAATAGACAAATTCACAGTTATAGTTGGCTACTTCCACTCTCTCAAAAAGTGATAAAACTACTAGACAGAAAGCAAGAATTAGAACTGCTGAACAACACCATCAAGCAACATGATATAATCGACAATTTTGGAGCACTTTATCCAACAACAGCGGGATACAAATTCTTTTCAAGTGCCTATGGAACATTCACCAAGATAGACCTGCATCATAAAACAAACTTCAGTACATTTAAAAGAACTGAAATAAAAATGTGTTCTTTAACCATAATGGAATCTGACTAGAAATCAAACAACACATTTCTTAATAATCCATGGATAAAAGATGAAGTCCCAAGGGAAATAAAAAGAAATAGGTTAAACAAAATGAAATTAAAGCAAACAAGTTTTGTGGCACATGGTTAAAACATTGCTGAAAGGGAAATTTATAGCAACAAATTCTTATATTAGAGAAAAAACCTCAATTCAATTATCTAAGCTCACATCTCAAGAAAATAGAAAAAAAATGTTTTCCAATCAGCTGGCATAAAGCTTCAGTTAAGCAAGATGAATATGTTTTAGAGATCTGTTGTAGAACAGTGCACCCCTAGGTAACAGCACTGTCTTGTACACTTAAAATGTTCAGGGTAGAGGATTAAAGATACACTGACACCCTCCCAGGACCAAACTGAAATTACAACTAAAATATAGAAAAAACATGCTAAATAACCAACTGCAACTGCAGACGAGCTGGGGAGCACCCTCATAACCAAGGAGGAAAAGTAGAGACCACATGGAGACTGGTAGGAAGTGCAGACCTGAGAGGGCTGGCTGGTCTCCCACAGGCAGCAGCTGAAGGTCCCTGGGGATATCTCAGCTGTGAAGGGTTCCCACTGAGGACTCTGGGGCCTTAAACCCAGGCTAGGCTTCCCAGCCAAGAGCACCAGAACTGAGAAAGGTGCCCACATAACATCTGGCTGTGAAAAGCAGCTGGGTTTCTCTCTGCCAGGGAGAGACAGCTGAAAATGCAGGTACCCTCTTAAAGAGCCAATACACAGAAGTTTTGTGTGCAGCCACTCACCTTGGGCTCCGGCAGAGGGAGGGAAGAGTGGACTGGAGCTGTGTGAGGAGTATCTAGGATTGTGGACTCTGGAGATAGAGCTCAGAGGGCACCCCTCTGGATTCCTGTGCCAAATCATTCCCCCATACTGCAGAGGCAGACATTTACCTTCCAAGCAGCTTTTGCCTGAGGGGGAAGCAATTGCCCCACCCTGCTGGAAAACCTCTCTTCCTACCCAGAGGAGTTTCTACATCCCGAGGCTCATTAAGAGAATCAGATTAATCAGCCTGCAGACAAAGGCAGACTTCAGAGTGCTTTGAGTCTTTGCCTGATCTGCTTCTGGACCCAGGCCTTGGAAAAGCAGATTTGGTATGCATCTTGGTCCTGTCCAAATGTACCTAGCCCCAACAGAGGGGACCTCAAGCTGAGGGTTGTTGATAACTCCAGAGTACTCGAGGCAGTCACAAACAGCATCTGACATTGGCCTGCACCAGAGACTGTCCAAAAAGACTGAGAGTCCTAGCAGGCCTACCTAATACATAGAAACAAACCCAAACAAGTAGCCAAAATTGGGAGACAAAAAAACAAGTCCCAAAAGAAAGAACAAGAGAAGTCTCCAGAAAAAGAACTAAATGAAATGGAGATAAGCAATGTTTCAGATATAGAATTCAGAATACTGATTGTAAGGATACTCGACAGCATGAAAAAAGATATGAAAACGATGAAGAAAGCTAAGAATGGCATAGAAGAAGTAAAGAATACATTGGAAGGGCCCAGCCAGCGTGGCACAGCAGTTGAGCATCAACCTATGATCCAGGAGATCGAAGTCCAATTCCCTGTCAGGGCACTTGCCCAGGTTTCAGGCTGGATCCCCAGCAGGGGACGTGCAGGAGGCAGCCGATCAATGACTCTCATCATTGATGTTTCTATATTTCCCTCCCTCTCCCTTCTCTGTGAAATCAATAAAAAAAGAATACATTGGAAAAAAAGAATACATTGGGAAAAAAGAATGCATTCCTCAAGCAGATTAGAGGAAGCTGAGGATGAGATCAGTGAATTAGAAGACAGGGTAGAAAAAAATCACTTAATCAGAGATCCAAAAAGAAAAAACAACTGAAAAACAGGAGGACAGTGTAAGGGAGCTGTGGGACAGCATAAAACATTACAATATTTGCATCATAGGAAAGTCAAAGGAGGTCGAAAGTAAGCAAGGGTTTGAAGAAATAATGGCAGAAAACTTCCCAAACCTGGTGAAGGAAAAAGTCACACAAGTTCAGGAGGCCCAGAGAGTCCAAGCATGAAGAATCCAAAGATGCCCATGCCCAGACACATCATAATTAAAATGCAAAAAATTCAAGACAAAGAGAGAATCTTAAAGGCAGCAAGAGAAAAGTAATCTGTTACCTACAAAGGATCTCCCATAAAGCTGTCAGCTGACTTCTCATCAGAAACTCTACAGGCCAGAAGGGAATGGCGTGAAGTATTCAAGATAATGCAAAACAAGGATCTGAAACCAAGACTACTCTATCCAGCAAGGCTATCATTCAAAATAGTTGGTGAAATAAAGAGCTTCCCAGACAAAAAAAGGCTAAAGGAATTTATCACCACCAAACTAGCAGTGTAGGAAATGTTAAAGGGACTGCAGTAATTAGAAGTAGAAATAGAAACATTGCAAGAAATGTTAAAGGGACTGCTGTAGTAATAAGAAGTAATAGAGAAACAGGCATCAAGAATTAAAATGGCAATAAATAAAGACCTATCAATAATAACCTTAAGGACTTTAAGGGAGAGATCAGCAGCAATACAGTCATAGTGGTTGAACTGAACACCCCACTGACTTCACTGGGTAGATCTTCCAGACAAAAAGTCAACATGGAAACAGTGACTAAATGGCACACTAGATTAGATGGATTTAATTGATATTTACAGAACATTTCACCCCAAAGCTGCAGAATGTACATTCCTCTCAAGTGCACATGGATCATTCTCAAAGATAAACCACATGTTTATCAAAGACAAAACCAGTCTTTACAAGTTTGAGAAGATTGAAATCATATCAAGCATCTCAGATCACAATGGCATGAAATTAGAAATCAACTACAGTAAAAACACTCAAAAACATTCCAGCACATGGAGGCTAAATAACATGTTATTAAACAATGAATGGGTTACCAATAAGATCAAGAAAGAAAGAAAAAACTTCCTGGAAACAAATGAAAATGAACACACAACAACCCCAAATCTAAGGGACACAGCAAAAGCAGTCCTAAGGGAAGTTCATAGCACTACAGGCCTACCTCAAAAAGCAAGAAAAGCTGTAGAAAACTATCTAAGCCTATGACTTAAAGAATTAGAAAGCTCCCCTGTGAAGCCATCCAGACCAGGGCTTTTGTTTGCTGGGAGTTTTTTTTTATTACTGCTTTGATTTTATCCATTGTTATTGGCCTATTCAGGTTTTCTGATTCTTCCTGATTCAGTTTTACATGATCTCACTCATATGTGGAATCTAATAAACAAAAGAGACTGAGGAACGAAATAGACCCAGAGACATAGGAGCATGGAACAGACTGATGAATCTCAGTGGGAAGGTGGGGGTGGAGGAGTGGGTGGGGAGATTAATCCCAGAACTTATATGCATATATGCATAACCCATGGACACAGACAACAGTGTGGTGAAGGCCTGGGTGGGTAGGGGCAGATGCAGGTGGAGGGGATCAGTGAGGGGGAAGAGGGATATCTGTAATACTTTCAACAATAAAGATAAAAATAAATTTTTAAAAAATGTTAAGGGTAGATGTCATGTTAAGTATTTTTACAATAAAGTAAAATTAAAGAGAATAGTAAAATAACATAGGGCTTGAGCAGATCTTTTATGAAAGAGTATGTATGAATAGCAGATATGCACATAAAGTTGTTCAGCATCATTACCAATTAGAAAATTCGTAGGGAAATGGTGATAACTATTAGCTATTGTGATTGGCATTCATAGACGAGAGAGGATAAGGAGTAATGGAAATGCGCTGTGAATTCATTTGGCGACAAAACACTGCTGCTGTCTATAACAACCTTGAAAACAGAGAACTTATACTGGTATATATTATTTATATGCCGCCTTGTTCTTAAAAGGGTGTGAATAATTGGTTGATTGGGCATAAATAATTGGTTTATTTTAAGACAAAAATCTAGGTAAGTTCATTGAGGGGCAGGCTCTGGAGTCAGACTTTCTGGGTTTGAAATACCAGCTTCATCACGTACTAGGTGTCACTTAACCTTTCTCTACCTCAGGTTTCTCATCTGTAAAATGGGAACATTAATAGTGCCTGTCTTATAAGAGTTGTGAAAATGATTTAGTACATGTGAAGCATTTAGAACAGTAACTGGCACATAGTAAGTCCTTGGTAAGTGTTAGCTATCATTGCTAGCTCTTAATTGTGAATATTTCAGAAATATATTGTACTCAAAGTCTTTGCTTCATTTGAAAGTAAATTAAATGTTGTCTTTGTCTAATATACTCCTCTTTTGTTGACTTGTTTTAATGTAGTAAAGAGACCTCGTAAGAAGTACCAAAGAACTTCTAAATATTTAGAACTAAAAAAAGGAGAGAAATTTGATGGAAAACAGACATTATGTTTCTTTAATTTTCTTCCAAGCATTTCCCTCAACTTTTTCTTAACAATGTCCTAAAATTTTTTAACACTATGAACAATTTATTTCACATTATTAAAAATCTTATTTTAGGCTATTGTATTTTTTTGGAACCTTTCAAAAATTGTTCCTATTAATCACAGTTTTTCTTTTTCCTTTGTAGGTCACCATTTGCTGCTGTCACAGACTATTCAGTTACAAGGAATAACGTCATACAGCTCTGCTTGGAATTGACAACAATTGTGCAACAGGTATTAGTTGGCAAACTTTCCATCTGTTAATTCATTAGCTTTTTCATATCATTGAGAAGTATTCCTATTTACCAAGAGTTAAGATATGGGTTGGGAGTTTCTCATTCAAAAACAAATGCTTCTAAAGAAACCAAATATGTAATTATTCATTGGAAAATTATTCATGTAGCCCAATAAGGATTTTATTTAACCAAAGATGTAAAATTTAACTGAACCTCTGGAGGTATCATTACAATAAGATCGTGTGTTTCACACTTTTAGTGGGGTTGACTTTCACAAAATTATATTGCCCTATTTGGATAACAATCTGAGACTTTTACTCCGGGGCACTATCATTTCCTTATTAGTACAATTATTAGTTTCATATATATAGGTAAACATACAAACAAATATACACAACAGCCTTTAGTTCTTACATGACCCACTTCCATGACCTGATTTTTTTCCTTTGAATACATGTAAGTCAGGGATCCCTAAGTCATATGCCTTCAGGGGTGCAGCAGCTCATATAAAAATGTACAAGCCAAGCCTGGCCTGAGATGTGGAGAAATGGTAGAGAGGTTAATTGGCTACTACCTATCCTACAAAAGTTCATTTGAGAGGTCTGAGGCCTACAGCCGCCACTCTGTGAGACTGATGTCAGCCACTCACTGCTCCTGCTGCCTGAGGGCGCAGAGGCGGGAAAGCGGAGGAGGAAGTGTGGTGTGGAGGTGAGGGAGGGGGCACTGCTTGCTGCCTACCTTTTCTCAAGCAACTAAGAAATGTGGTTAATATACATTTACATGCTCCAGCATATTTTATGTTGCACTGTTTAAATCTTATTTGTACCATTTCTCCGATACTGCAGGTTTTAAGATGTCTTTCATTACAAAAAGGATAGTAGCTTTGTAACTTTTAACTCTGGAACACATCAGACATTGATTCTGATTATGTCACGGCTGTGAGAAGGCCGCAACTCATTGCTGGGGCATGCAGGAAGATGGTGAACATTTTATGAGCTTTGAAGTACCCTAACAGTCTCATCGTATGTCTTCATACTTTGTATCAATAAATTTCCCTTCTGAATTTCAAAGGTCTCAACTGTGTAATAGGAAAAAGAGTGGCATTTTAGGACAAGTTCAGCAAATCTTTTCTGTAAAAGGCCAGAGTAAGTATTTATGGCTTTGTAGGCTACATGGTGTAGGCTAACTGGTGTCTGATGCAACTACTCAGCTTGGCTGTTGTAATGCAAAAGTGACTGTGTGTGTGTACATGTACACAAACTGGCGTGGCTATGTGCCTGTAAAGCTTGTTTGACAAAAGTAGGCAAAAGGATGACTTTGGCCCATGGCCCTTAGTTTGCTGACCTCAGTTGTAGGGCAATGCTAGTCCAGTATGGCCTGCTAACCAGCAGCATTCTCATCACAAGGAAACTTGTTAGGACTTCAGATTCTTGGAAAGCAACCCAAAGTACTATGGGGAGGGTCCAGGAATTGGCATGTTTACGAGTGTTCTAGGTGATTCTGGTTTTCATACATTGTTCTAGGGCACAGGGGTAAAAGAGCAATAATATAACCTATGTATAATTTTCCTTATAGTTCTTTATAATCAGTGACATTTCTTAAAAAATCTGTCTTCTAAAG
The DNA here is from genome assembly GCF_054644295.1 of Miniopterus natalensis. Lineage (NCBI taxonomy): Eukaryota > Metazoa > Chordata > Mammalia > Chiroptera > Miniopteridae > Miniopterus > Miniopterus natalensis. The sequence goes on along the minus strand of NC_142103.1, from coordinate 95,430,827 downwards.
CTCTATTTCTTTTAAGGCATTAAACCTGACCAGAGATTTGGGATGTGGATAACAAATTACTATTAGTTTCTTCCTTTTTACTATGAGAGAAAGACATTCCCTCTGATTTAAGGGTACCTATTGCACAGTATTAGAACAGTAATTGCTCATAGTCTCTTAATATTAGATATGTGCTCAGTATCAATCTATATACAAACACTCATAATAATACAATATTATTAACACTTATCTGCTAGGTGAGAAGATGTTTGATATCTGTATTACGTGTATTATTTAAGCTTTTCATTTATACATATAAGACCCAATACTATTGAAATACTATGGCATTAAATGGGAGAGCCAAAGAACATATATGCATAGCCCATAGATACAGACAACAGTGGGGTGAAGGCCAGAGGGAGGGGGCGTGGGAGCTGGGTGGGGGTGGGCAAAGGGGACGGAAATGGGGACATCTATAATAATGTCAACACTAAAAATAAGTTTATTTTTTCAACATTTCATACCTGAGAAACTTATACTTATTGTCAGTTCTATGAGAATGGCAATCCATCTCATGTCAAACTTCCAAAATAACTTCATTTCCAAGCATAATTATGACAGAAAGTAGGTATTTTTCTTGTGTCTCTTCCAAAAATCTAGATCTGGATGGCCAGTTTAAGGCCAACTCTTTGTTACCTTATAAACCAAGACTGCATTTCTAAATGGCAACTATGATAATATATCTTGCAAATCTTGAAGGAGAGTACTCGGGTGCATTCTTTTTCACTTAATTCATACATACCTAATGCTTTCCCATATCAAGAGGGGTTAAACAAATTATCTTGGGGGAAAGTTACCTTTTAACTTTTATGTATAGAGTGAGGTCAGAAATGGAGTTAACCAATGTCACCCCAGTTAAGTCAATAAAAATAAAAAAGAAATAGAGTTTCCTGTGTTTAAAACTCATGGGTTCCAGAACAAATTTTTGTCACTCTCACCTTCAAGTTACATTGAGAAGAATAGCTAAAATGGTTTTCAGTGTGTTAAGGTTTCCTGTAGAGAAAGGTGCAGTGGTGGAGGTGCAGTTTGTGTCAGATATGACGAACCCACCCATTTTGCTATTTTAAAGACCTACCGTCTAAGTAACAAGTGATTTGGTTTTTGTTTGTTTCCAAAATGTATGAACACGTATTGACAACTACTTCATAGATAGCATATGCCATTTTGGTATTCCCGCAGAGGTTTGTGCGTGCTTTCAATGGGACCTTTAAACCGCTGCACCATTTGGCTCAACATTCTCTTTAGGAGTAGTACTTTGAGGCATAATGGGTTTAAGTTTTGCAATTCACAGGTCAGGAAACATTAGATAGAATAGAAAGAGATTCTTTTGCAGGTTGAACTTTTAAGTACATTCTGTCTTGACCAAACATGAAATTACTCCAAATAATTAAAACACTCCAAATGTACTCAGGATGTAGAAGGACCTCTGTACCTTCCACCCACTGTATACTCTTGTGAAGAGGACGCCTTGTCCTTCTTGGATCATTTTGCTTTAACATTACCTATTTGGGTTTTTTTTTTAAGTTTAGTAGCTTGTAACATTTTCACAGTTCCTTCCACTTGACTCTCATTTTTCCATCACATGTCCTGTTTCATGTGTCACCTTTAAGGTGCTTTGAACAAAAACCTCTATACATTGGTGTTCTTGGTTCTTGCCTTGCTCATCCTATCCCAACTTCTACCTGACTTGATGTCTTAATTCTACTTTAACTAGGTATTTTCTGTTGTACCTTAAAGGAGATAGTAGATGAAGTTTCTCTTAGTAAAGTATATCTTCATAACATCCTGATTTAATCTACTTATAAGTATAGACTTGATCACTTTCAGACTAGTCATTTCAAAGCCCAGCCTTAATTTTGTCACTTTCAACAATTTTCACTAATTTCCAATTTGATCGCAAACTTCTCTCTCTGAAATTCAGTGGGCTCCAAGCATGGTCCTAAAATAACTTAATTTTTATTTTTCAGTACTCCCATGTATCTCAATTGTACACTAGTTCATGTTGATGACTTATTATTCATAAAATAGTTTTTGCATTTTCATCATTTGTAATTATTTATATGATTGGGATTAAATTAAATACACCACCTTTTTCTTTGTCTTTATTTCCCATATATTCTTTGTGCTTTGTTCTTTCTCTTTTCTCTATACTTTTCCATTATTTTTTATGATTCTATTTTGTACTTTTTGTTGACTTATTAGCTATAATTCTTTGTTGTATGGGCAGAGGCAGAATTCCCTTAAACTTTACATAGCATTTCACATCTCGTCTATGACAGTTATATTCTGCTGTGAATAATAATTATCTGATTTTCCTTAGATTATTAACTCCTTGAAGACAGGAACCATGTCTTGCTCATTTTCATATATAGCAGGTTTTCATTACAAACTTGTTAACATAAATTGACCTGAGCCCCAGTTATCCCCTATGGTTAACACATGTTTTTTATACCCTTCCAAGAAAAATTTGGAATTAAATTCTGGAATTGTTTATTTATTTTTATTTCATCTCCTGCATAAAAGCTACATTTCTGTCTCTGCTATTTGTGTAAGGAACCCCAGAGTTACCCACTGCTTTACATCTCACTTTGCTCATTAGTTAAAATGAGAGTTTTGATCTTCATAACCACTTTCTAATGCTAGAATGAAGTGAACAAAACTTCTGAAACACCATGTAAATATATAATGCTAACAAAACATGCCTTTTAGAGGAAACTTAAATATAGGCAGGATATGTTAATGTTTGTAAATTGTCTCTTAAATAATGTATTATTTTTCTACGGTCACATGGTGTCCTATCTGTGGTGCCAAGTTTTTCTGGACTCTGTGGTCTGTTGCAACCTATCAGTAGGAAGGAGGATTTGCATGTGTGGGGGGCAGGTTATTTCGGAAATCTTGACACCTTCTCAATTTTGCTGTGAACCTAAAAGTCTCTAAAAAATAAAATCTATTAAATTTTTGAAACGAGAAAAAAATATGTATAGGAATGAGGATGATTGATAAAACAATGAAATAAAATAGTTGTGTTTGTTTCTTGATATGAAATTGTTGGTGATTTCCTTTTATTTAGACTCTAATTTTCTGTATTTTCCAAATTTGCTAAAATGAATTTTAGTTATCAGAAAACAAAAAAAAAAATAATGCTATGTATATTGAAGAAATACTACTTTGATAAAAGAGCACAGCATAGACAAATACTTACTTTATTTAAAAATAAATTATGTAGTTGACAGTCAGTGCCCGTCTGATGGTCTCATTCAGCCATTACACACTGATCACTGCATTATCTGAATTATGTGCAGTATCCAAAGATGGGAATTAAACTTAAGTTGCCAGTAAAAGAGGCCAATTTGAATTAGCAAAGTGTAGATTTTAAAAAAAAATCTAGGGCATGCATTTATTATCAGGCTTTTAAGAAATCTCATCTGAACAGTTATGGTGATAGTTATGCTTTGAAATATGCTGTACCTCAAATTATTCTTCACTCAACTTTAATTATTTTTATTCCCTTTGCAGCAAGATGAGATGATCAATATCTAAAAATAAACTGTCACAAATAGCCTTTTCCCAATCTTAACTCAAAAGGGTGGTACTATGAAGTAAGTGGAAAGTGCTTCTTAATATTGGCTACTTATATCTAAAGTAATGCTAATGTTAGAGGGGAACAATAATGTAAATTCCTTTTAACAAGGCCTATTTGGAGGAATTTATTTAATCTATCTGTTTTACTTATTTCCAGTTGTGATGTGTTTAGATAGTTATTTTTGAAGTCTTTTAAAGCAATGCCCCCTCTAACACTTTCCTCTTCATATGAGATTATGTATAATAATACATTTGAGGGGAAAAAACTGGAAACTGGTTTTAAAATCTTAAAAGGAAAGAATTCTCACAAAGAACTGAAGCTTCATTTAGAGCACTGTCAGCAACTGAATCAGAAAAACAAGACAGGTACCCACGCATTTCTCGTCAGCATTGAAAATAATTGTGATGATGCCTGCCATAATGGGGATCAGCTGAACCTGAAAGTATTCCTACTGTACAATTTTTATATTTTCCGTTCAAACACAAAAGTGATTAATTAGATTTTCACCAGTTAAGAAATGGGCACAAAATTATGATTTGCAAGGTGAAGCTTTGGTAGAACTTAGAATACTTGAGGCAAAGGAAAGAAGGTGGGGACAGAGTATTGAGAGACTTGAGGCTTAGCCCCCTTGCCTCATGATTATTTCACCTTGAACAAACCAAGTGATTGCTTGTACCATCTACAAACAAAAAATTCTGTGCTTTTGAGGAGAATAAAATTAGATGTATTACGACAGTTCACAAGTGTAAAGTGGAAAACAAAAAGAAAGTAATATTCTGTATAAAATGAGTGAGAAATAGAGACTAGATAGAAGAAATTAGAATAACAACTTTGTTCTAAATGATAAATGTACATATTATTTTCCCCCTTTATTTGGTGTCAGTTTTCTTCAGATGCATATACAGTGAAATCTGAATTACATGCTGAGAGAAAATTTTCAACATGTGAAACATTTTAAGTCAGATTTGAAATGTTGAATACAGAGTGAAAACTTCCTTTTAAAATTCAAGTTCTGCCGATATACTTTTACCTGAAATGGTCTCCTCTAAATTGTATGAATGAAAATTTCTTTCTGTTTTCTTATAGGTTTGCTTATTTTCAACCTTTTTAAATCAATGTTTGCGTGCCTTTGCATATCACTGGTTTTCTGAATACTGTTCAAAAGATATTACTTTCCCTTACCATTTCCAGCTAAAAGCTGGGGGGGGGGGGGGGGAGGGATCAGTAGTCTTTTCACATAAGATGTTATAAAATAACTTTTGAGAAGAAATGCAAAGAAAAAAGAAATTCTAGACACCTTTCTAAAACATCAGTCTATTTTAAGTATGTAATTTTTAGTATGTAATTTTTGCCTACTGCGTAGTCAACACTTTGCTTCCCCACCATCTGAAATTTGAAGAAATAGCATTTACTGTTCAAAAAATCTTAACTGAGAGAATCATCACCAAGAAATGAAAGTTCATTTAGATGTTGAAGGGGAGTTTTTATGGTCCTGGCTTATTGTATATATCAGTATAACAGTTTGTTTGTAGCCCGTTCTATACTCCCCTAATTATTTTCTATTGTTAAATTATAAAAGTAATAAAATCTGCTTTATAGGAAAAATTTATAGTAATGAAAAGAAAAAAGAAATTTGCTTGTAATTCTCCCACCCAAAGAAAACCCCTGATATCATTTTGCCTATTTTATTTCAGCCTATTTTCATGTATATACACATATGTATTTTGAATGTGGTCTTTTCATTATTATGCCATAATATTTAAAAAATTTACTGAGTCATTCAAATTATGTTTTTGTTTTTTAAAAAAGTTCATAAAATAATAATACTAATTTTTAAAAATATAGAAAACTATAAAGAAGAATAGTTACAGTCATCCAAACCTAAGCACCAGAAACAGTTACTACTGCTTTGGTCTTTCCTACAATAAATGTCTTTAAGTTGTTATTCTGACATTCTGACAGTTCATTTGTTTATTTTTGTTCCATATTTACCTGTTAGATATAGTTTCTTTTTTAAATTTTTATTCTAGAAACTGGGGAAAATATTCCTCAAAGATCAATAATGAAAATGTTTAGTTTGATGGACAACTTCCTCTAAAATATGTGTGTATGCTTTCTAATCACTTTTGTTTCCTTTACACCATTTTAAATGCAAATCAATAAACAATTTGTGAACCATATTCTACACATGCTTTTTTAAATAAAATAGTATAAATTAACATATTGTGTGTATAGCCCTCTTAAAAAGTGTATTTCTGCTTGAATTAATCTAACCTGTTTTAATCAGATGGTTATTTACTCAAGGTAAATACCAGAGAGGAAATAAGAACCTTTCTAGGACTTACCGAATTGGTCTTTGTGGTGTACGTTCTTAGAGTGCATATTTGTATATGTTATAAAAAATAAAAAATTTTTAAAAGATTGCAGAACTTTGTAAAAAAGAATAGCTTAGAAGTGACTTTTAAAGTTTCATTAAGGATTTAGCAAGGAAATTTGGCCTATAAGTTTATTGACAATAGCTATTATATTTTTCTTTGTTATATTTCTTCTATATGAATAGTGCCTTCTTAACCTTCATAGTTGACCTTTTATATCATGTACCCTTTAATTTTAAGGCAAAATGTATCAGGCTTCGACATTAAGTTTATTTCAGCTCCTCATCCTTGCTCTGCTTTTTGACAATCTATAAATGTGGACAAATTACTTTATCTCTGACACTCGTTCTCTTCCTCTGGAAAAGTAGTTCACTGCCTCGTTAGATTATTGTAGGGTTGCTGTGAATATTGCAGTTGTTCTTGCTGTTAACCTGGCATTTCGTGGGTGTTTAATAAATGGCAATTTTAGTTACCTTATATAGCAAAAATGCCTTTGGAAACTAAACTCACTTTTTACTCCATAAAAAAATTTAGAGGAGTGATGCTCTGCTTACTTTCAGTAGTTGGTGGCAATGAAGAACAACCTATTTCTAGAATGACTTATTTTTTAAAAGAGGATTTGGGTTGAATTTAGGGCATTCTTTAGATTTTAATGCAAATTGATTACTGTGCTGCAAGTTCTGGAAGATACTTTTTGAAACACCCATGTTCAAATGTAATGCAGAAATTAATTTTGATTATCTGTGAACTTGCCATCCCTATTTACATATTCAAATCACCTAGAGTTGAAAATGGAGAACTCAGAATGTTTAAAGGTAAAAGGCCAGTGCATAATAGTCATACAGAATGTGTGTTGTTAAAGGGATATTAAGATTCAAGTGGTAGTTAAATACATAAAGCTCTAAAGTATGGATATAAATTATACTGGAATAGGCAGAACATGTATTCTTTGGTTCATGTAGTATTAAAACATATAAAAGCCCAGCCAGGATAGTCTCTCATTCATCTGAAACACAATTTTAAATACTATTTTTCCTATATTCTGAGAATTAGTGTTTAAGCCTTCCTGAATCAGACATTCTAGGTGACCTGAAAATTGGCCTGGGCTCTTGGGATTGAAACTGGGGCACTTCAGACCAGAAATCAGGACAAGCTCTATATGTAATTTTTAAACAATATGAGTTCTATTGTTTAGCATACCTGTTGAAGACGATATGAAAGGTGATTCTGTTTTTACTTTATATTTAAACACACAATATATATGTGGTTCAGATACTTAATTGTTTGTTTCTTCAGCTGTTTTAGTTGATCATGAAGAAGCAAAACCAGTATCTTTAAAAACTTTTCTATATAATCCTAATACGGTGAATCAGAAGTTAGAGGTCAACTATTAGGCATAGTACCCAGATAACATGAGCACTTTTTTTCTGAAAACAAATATAAAACTAAAAATATATAGACTTTGCAAAGCTGAGATTATGTTATATGTGTATGCCTAAATTTCTCCAAAGGCCTAGAATATAGCATTATAATCAGAATAGATATGAGCACATACACACGAAGAGAAATTCACATTTTTGATATAAAAAAAATAAAATGATTATTGGTAGCTGCAAATTTTATGAAGGCTCAAAATGAAAAGGAAAATAAGAGTGATGAAATTATTGCATGCTAATTAAGACTTTAGGAAAGCACTATTTAGAACTTTGAGACATAATAATATATTATGTTTCCAGCTTTCTGTCACTGGCTTGACAGATGAACAAAAACTTTAAAATGTACTGTAGCCCGGCCGGGTGTGGATCAGCGGTTGAGCGTCAACCTGGGATCCAGGCAATCGGGGTTCGACTCCCGGTCAGGGCACATGCCCGGGTTGTGGGCTCAGTCCCCAGTCGGGGGCATGCAGGAGGCAGCCGATCAATGGCTCTCTCATCATTGATGTTTCTATCTCTCTCTCCCTCTCCCTTCCTCTCTCTGAAATCAATAAAAACGTATTTTAAAAAAATAAAAATAAAATGTACTGTATATTATATGAAAATGCTGAAACAGATTGTTTATATAGGTTTATTCTATTACAGACCTAGACTATATCATGTGTTATTTGAGCATCCTGCCAAAATACTTTTAAAGATGTAGGTAGCATCACCATTAGTAGTAACAGGACTAGATGTGTGGCATACTGTGCGGCACTAATCAAAATGTTTACCTAGCAAATGGCAGGATGCTATTGCTCAGACATCTGTTGTCTTCAGTATATTACATTTTTAAATTTATGTAATACACACACACACACACACACAATGCATGTTATGAAGCACGATAATATTCATGAATCTGCCATCTAATTTAATAACTAAAACATTACCGATATTGTTTTAGTTACAGTTGGGCTCCTCCCTCATCTCACCACCCTGCCTCTTTGCAGGGGGGGTTCTTTCATTTTTTTCTTAAAATAGTTTCATATACTTTTCTAAACATCTCATTTAATTATACTTGTCCTTGAGCTTTGTAGAAATAGTGTCACTCTGTGTATTACATTTTTCACTTGATATGTTTCTGCATTCATTCCTGTTTTGTTCAGCCTGTACTTCATCCACTTTAACTTCATATTATACTTGTGTGCATATCCTCCAGTATGTTTATTCATTCTCCTGACCACGAACACTTGGATATAGATCTACATTTACATACAACGGGACCTCGATTTTCAAATGTGATCCGTTCCGGAGCCCGTTCGGGTTCTGAAACGTTTGAAAACTGAGGGATCCGCACCCACAGCTGGGCCTCAGGACCTTGCCCTCAGCGGGGCATGTTCCACTTCGAGGTGTGTTCGAAAACCGAAGCATTGCCTACTGGGTTTCTGGCGTCCATAACCCGAAATGCTCGTCCACGGAGACGTTCGAGAACCGAGGCACCGCTGTATATACATAGGAGGGTAATTGCTGGATTATATAGTATGCACAGGCTCATCTTTACAGTTGGGCCACATCCTATTAAGAGTTTTATTTTTATTTGTGTAATGTACATCCATTATCTTCCTACTCTCTGAATTACTGTATTTTTGTCTTACTGTCTTACTGTGCAGTTCACCTTTTCAAGAGACTTTTAAAATTTTCTCGCAAAGACCCCAAAAAGATAGAACCTTTACCATTATTGCTGTATTATGTCTATGGAAGCATATGTAGGAAGCGCTGGGTTAGGTGATTGTTAACCCTTATGGGGATAAAATAGATTTCAAGAGAGTCCCTGATACGCTACTGTTTGCAATGTACTGTGATTATTGTTTTTTAAAGAGTCAAACCAAATAATACCAATCCATTTATGAAAACATGCTGTTTGAGACTTGGTGAAGGGAGGTGTCTGCTTTATGCACCTCTGTGTCTCCAGTGTCTGGCAAATAGTTCGTTGAAAGAATGAAATGATTCATTTCCCCTTAAAATTTCACCCCAAAACACATTACTGAATTTATTTTTTAGACCAGTGGATTTTAATATAACAGGTTATGAAAAAGTCATTATTTGGTATCCAATTGCACACTGTAACATTCAGTAAACTTCCACGTCCCAAGTTTTGGCGTAGTATTGTAAAGAATATCCATAATTATCTGAAAAGGCTCTTAGAATATCTTTTTTTCAACAACGTATCAATGGGAGACCATATTTTCTTCATATACTTGAACCTAACAACATATTGCAGTCGACTGAATGCAGAAACAGATAAAAAATCCCTGGATTTTAAATGTAGATGCTGTAACTCGCTTTGATGCTGATGAAGACCTAAAAGAGAAGTAAACAGAAAATTCTCATTTTTCAAAGTTGATGAAATCCAGGTATGTCGTGATTATTACAGATACATAATTAGTCATTTAACTTTTAAGGCTACCTCCTGGTCTTATCCTAGTCCTGAAACTGCAGGGAGATGAGTTGGGGGAAACAGTGATGACAGGACCAGCACCTGCTATGAAACAGGCGAACTGGGGACGGGAGAGGAGGGGAGGGGAGGGGAAAGAAACTGCTGCGGGAAGGGCCGGAGGCTCGGAGGAGGCTGGGGCTGCTTCGGGAGCCCAGAAAGGTTTCCATTGTACCTGGGCCGGGTGGCGTGGTTGATTGCAGCATCGTCCCATACACCAAAAAGTTTGCGGGTTTGGTTCCCTGTAAGGGTGTGTATGGGAAACAACTTATGGATCTCTCTCTCTCTCTCTCTCTCTCTCTCTCTCTCTGTTTCTCTCTCCCTCCCTCCCCTTCTCTCTAAAATCAATAAAAACATATCCTTGGATGAAGATTTTTTAAAAAGAGGTTCCCATTATTGTCTAATCTGCTCCCACCCTCCTCAAATAAATCCATGTGTTCATTTCTGAGAATCATTTAGAATGCTTTTGTTGTAGCTTAAAATTTCCAATTTTGACCTGCTACCAAATTTGGAATCCTGAGGCATAAAGTAATTTAGAATATGGTGTTACTGGACTACACAATACCAGAGTGGAAGTTAGAAAAATACATAAGTGAAGAGCTTTGTAAAAACACTGATATCTGGGCCCCACACAAGACCTATTTTATTAGATTCTCTGCACTGGGGCTTGGAATCAGTGTTTTTTATTTTTATTTTTTTGTGTGTGTTTTTTAAAATTTATCTTTATTGTTGAAAGTATGACAGGTGCCCCCCCCTTTTTCCCCATTGACCCCTTCTACCCTACACCCAGCCCCCCTCCCCGCCCCAGGCAGGAATCAGTGTTTTTTAAATGATGCCTCAGTTGATTAGTATGGAGCCAAAGTTGATGACCACTGTGCTGTACTCATACTTTACTGGTTTAGTATGAGATGAGTGTGAGGTGAGAAGAAGATGTATGTAATCAAGAACAGTGTTTCCCAGAGGGTGATCCATGGACCATGATTCATCTGGGGAAGCTTGTTAATAATACAAATTCCCAATACTTCACCGTAGGCTGAATGATTGAGAACTATGGATCAGGAGGCTCAACTACTTATAAGTGATAACAGTCCAGAGCCCTCATATTTATAAAGGAGACTAAAGTTTAGAATTTACAGCTGTGGTTATCAGCTGTTTATAGTCCATCTGTGTCATAAATGCATATCCAGAAGGATTAGACTCGTTCTTTGAAACATCAAATGCATTATTAATAAAAATGGTCATTGTGCATTTGTAATGAGGGAAAAACCATTTCTAGAAACGAATGTGTCAACAGACGGGCAGGAACTAGAGTTGGTAAAACAAGAAGGAATAATGATAATTTATATTGTTTAAAATTTATCATGAATCATATTATACTTCACATGTATTATATCATTAAACCATTACAAAAATCTATGACAGATTTTTTATACCTACATAAGATGAAAAACCAAAGAAAATAGAGTTACTAGTTACAGACATGAATTTTTAAGGCATTTTGCCTCTGCTAACAAAGTATATTTTTAATAACCAACGTCACTTGAGTTGGTTATTAAGAAGTTGTTCATTTTTAGATTTCAGTAGATACCATGAACCTTCCTCTTCTCATTCCCGAAACAACAGCAGGACCACTAACAAGTTTGTGGTCATTGAGCCAGTCAAAATGGTGAAGGAATTGCCAAGTCTTTGTGGGATGATTCTAGCTCTGAGTTGTTTGCCAAGGACATTTATCTATCTGAATTTTGAGTTAAACTATGGCATTTTGATTTCATAGTCAAGAAAAATACCAATGTGTGTCTTTTCACCGTGGACATTCTTCTTTGCACTCAGGATACTCAGACAGCTTTTGGTCTTTGATGAGTAGAAATTTAGTTTGGACTGTTACCTTCCATCCATTGCAAATGTTTTATGCCTGGCACTGCTTTATGCCCACAAAGCTATGTGGTGGGTACTTTGAGTATCTTTTCATGGCTCTTTTCCATCTATTGTCCTTCCAGAGAGAATTGGTTTCATTGTACTGTGCTGCTACTATAGATGTCAGTAATATACTAGAATCTGCTCTTCGCTGAAGGGGAAAAAAATGAAGCATCTGGTTAATAACTGGGAATTGAATCCCTTCATTTTCTTCCCCAATATTGCTTTTAATGTTATTTGTTTGAAATGATTGCTAAATGTCTTCCCATTTTGGATAGACTCTAGTGTATTTCTTTAGACCTGTGCTGCTGTCTAATGTAGTAACTATTAGCTGCATGTGGCAATTGAAATGTAAATTTAATTAAAATTAAATAAAATTACAAATTCTGTCTCCTTTGCACTGGCCACATTTTAAGTGCTCCATAGCCACATGTGTCTAATAACTATCCAATTAGGCAGCACAGAAATAGAGCATATTGTTGTAACTCTATAATTGCTAAAAGTCTTATTAGATATGTCTCTGAAACACTACTTTCTCCATTTACTCCTGGCCATACAACTAACTCTTCCTCCGTTTGGCTCCTGAACACAAGCGTTGTCGGAGCATCTGTCCTTAGCTATCTTCTCATGATACTTATTCTTTTTTGAAGAATGTGTTGTTGTTTTCTCTTGTACCTTTAACTGTCCCTTCAATGTAAATATCTCCCAGATCTGGGATCCAATTCAGCTTTTTCAGATGCTTGCTGGGCAGCTTTATGTAATAAGTTCTGTGTCTCAGCCACTTCTAAGTTCACATTTCCCAAATTATTTTATTCTTTCCCGACCCTTTCTTCCTCCTATCTCTACTATTCATTCATCCATTTGCTGAGCCTTGACTCCCTGGAGTAATGTTTAACTTTCCCCTCCCCATGGTTCTCTGTGTGTAATGAATCAGTCACCCAGTCCTCTCGCTCCTGGCTACGTGTAAGTCATCCGCCGTTTCTCACCTTCCCTTCCACTTTCATAACCTCAGTTCAAGCCCTGATTATCTACATATTTCCTACTGAACGATTATTCTGACTGATCTCTCTGCCTCTAGTTTTTCTCCCTTCCAACTCCATAGCTTCTTCCCCATCATTTTCATAAAACATATATTTGATCAAATGCTTCCCATATTCAAGCATCTGTGGGTGCACCCTTGTATCAGAGTAAAGCGCACACTTCGTCTTCCTTTGAGATGAAATGTCTACTTGGCACGTTTTGGAAGGTAACACAGCCTTGCCAAGGTTCCCTGAGACATGGTGTCAAAGTTGCTCTTGTAACTAAAGGAAAAGAAAAAGAGGAAAGGAACCATGAGAAAAGTTAGTAAGAGATGGGTATTGGAGCTGTTCGTTAGACCAAAGAGTTTGAACGGCACTCCCACCCCACCCGCTCCCCAGCATACACACTGACATTCACATCGCTGTTGCACACCAACTGTGGCACTAGGTAAGCTACACTAACTTTGACCCCTCATGAAGGGCAGTCACAGGAAATTGTTAATTAAGTTTTTACTACCCTGGTGGAAAGGGGCTTCAAAACAGACAGTTACAGAAAAATAAAAATCTTACTTACTTTAAAACAAACAAAAATTTCTCCAGCCTAGCATGGGTAGCTCTCCAGAAAATTACCCCACATTATTTTCTAGGCTTTCTTTCCCACTACATTCACCCCACTTAACTTATGCTCTAGCCAAGTGGCATCCTTCCTTTTATTGTGCCTTTATCCATGTGTTTGCACAATCTAAAGTAGTCTTTCCCCGTGGACCCCCAATTTCCAGATTTAAAAGCTATTTAATGACAGCTAAAATATCATCTCTTCTATAAGATCATTCCAGAGTTAACAAGTCAGAATTCATCTCCTTTTTTATGGGATATTCTGTTAGCATTTGTCTTGTCTACCTTGTATTATTAGTTGAACGTTTTCTCCTCCACTGAAGAATGAAATCATGTCCAAGGACCAAGTTTAATTTATCTGTGGTCACCCAATAGTGCCTAACAGGGCACTGCATTTAGAAGATGTCCAGAAAACCTTTTTGGTGACTAGAATTGTGACTTGAGTGAGTAGATGAATAAATGAATGTGAATATAACACTAACTCACTTTGGGAGTTAATATGAAGATACTGTGAAAGCTTGCTGTAAGCATGTGATGTATTCTGTGTGAAGATACCATTATCAAAGATTTGCATAGGTGAATCACTTAAATATTACTTGTAAGCAAAACAGTATTTGTATATTCTTTGTACAACCATACTATAATAGATATATACTAAAAAGAGACATGAAAATTATACAGCATTTATAATTATAAAGTTTCATGAAATATAATTTTATTGCATTCGAGACATACACTGTTTTACTTCACTCTATGCATGCAATATTAATAGCCTATGTACTGTTTTTATGAAAAAAAAATATATATATAAACAAACATGATAAGCAATATTACTTAAACTGAGCATTATGATTCCCAGGTGCTTAAAACTCATTGCCAAAGTATGGAGCATCAATAGTAGCATATTGGATAGAAATTTTTCTATGTATTTTCATCTGTTTAGCAATTACATCATTGTTTCACAGAAAAGATAACTGATTATGATCCTGTGTGAGCGTATAGCTCATCTGTGGGAGAGTTTCTGTGCATGCTTATTTTCTAGGAAAGTGATCAAAATTGAAGGCACACTCCTGATTTTTATGAATATTGTCTTATTAGGAATTTGGTGCACTTAAATCTACATCACATGGTTTGTAGAAGCATTATATGGCAGGGTAAAGAAGAAATGGAAGTGTTATTTTGCATGTACAATAAAAGACAGCATGAGCCCCTGAAGAGAACTCCAGGGAGTATATAGTGGCGTAGCTCTAAATCCAATTTTAAAAACCTAAATTTAATCCTAACCTAAAAATAACTAGAACGTCAGAGGTGTACCTTTCCATAGTGTGAATAGGTTCATAAAATGTAGATTTCTTCATATTCAGTGCCATTTTCTTTTTAAAACTTGGGGTATGATCTTTTGGGAAAAGATTTGGCCGCAAATATTAATAAAGCCCACACTTGAGAAGCAAAAATTTTAAAATCACATTTTGATGGAAATAAAATAACTTTCTAATAAGATGAATCCCCCAAAGTACCTAGGGCTATTTAAATATTTAGCATGATAAAATGAACTCCATAAAATTATAGCTTCCCTAAATAGAACATAGTCATTTAGTTTCTATTCTTCCTAATACAAAGTAGCAGGTTAATATGCAGGTTTTATTGTTCTGTTTTGTTGTTTTGTTTTTATTATGCCATGTCTTGCCCTTTGTGAAAGCCTGTGGCTTTCAATAATGAACAGAGCAATCTGGCTGAAGAAAAGTGGAGATACAATCAAGTAGAAGCAGTTATTCAAAGTAGTAAGCTATTAAATAAAGAAAGAAGTTTACTAGAAGGAAAAGAAACAATCAATTGGGGGAATGTGTAATCAAAACACATAGCTCTAAGGAAGAAGCTGAGAGCCGTTTAGGGTGAACCATCAGATACCATTGTCAAATACATTTACTGTTTTATGGATTCTATATAGTTGAACATTTTTGGTCGTATTTGGTTTGGCATTCTTCTGTAACATGATGTCCTATAAAATAAATTAAGTATTTCTCAAACTACCATCTTTATCAAAATCATCTTGGGGGCCTCCACTGTGAATCTACTAAATCTGTATTTCTGGGGATACACCTGGGAATTTGCATTTTAACCCACTCCCCAAGTGATTGTTAGATATATGCAGAACTAAAATCTGAACATTACTGCAGTAGCTATGTTTGAGTGTAATTCCATTGCTTTTGTAATAATGCCTTTTTTTTTTTTTTTTGCATAAAGACCTATTTTTCTCAAGACCCAATTAAAAGCCAACTTTCCTGATTTTTTTAAAAGACAGTTCTTTCCTCCTCTGTAATCCTAGCCCTATGATCCTGTCTTTATTATAGTAATTGTGGGTATTCCAAAAGTCTTAGTGCAGATTCAAGTTTTAATAACTTCCCATGTATAAATATACTACAGATATCATTTGAAAATTAAATTAGTTCCATTTCTTTTATTATTTAGTTTTGTTTACTTCAAATAGTTTTTAATATTAACATTTGTATGTGACAGATTTTATTTCTCTTTTTTTGCTTTTTATTGAATTTATGGGGGGACATTGGTTATGTAACAGTTTTTTAGACCTGTGGAAAAACTCAGCCACCTCAGTCACCTGATATATCACCCTTAGACTTTGTCTTATGGGTCTTGTCAAAATTGTCAAATATGCATCAGTACTTCATTCTTTGAATAATTGCAAGGTTAGGATTACAAATGTAGTCCTTTTAGTTATTGAGGACCAACAGCTGATGGAAGTTTTTGCAAAGTTTGAAATTTGACTTGAGCAATGTATAGTACAACACAGTGGTCATGTTGAATTTTAATAAGAAATATACTGATATTTTGAAAATTTAAGTAATTTACTTTTCACATGTTTATTTGTATAATTTTGTGACATTTATACTTCTAAAGTTATTGAAACTTAAAACTGCATGAAGACTTTGGAATTCTACGTATTTTAACTTATTTGTGTGAACACCTGTCTCCTTAAACTTCACTTCCCTAAGTCAGGAGTCATGTTTTATTTATTTTTGTATCCTTAGCACAGTTGATTAATATTTGTTGAATTAAGAAGAAAAGTACATCTATTATACATTGTCCAATTCATTTAATATGTTCAATATTATTAAATTATTAAAGATATTTAGATATATTTACTATATTTAAATTTTAGCAGCAGAAATTTTAATATATTTAGTATTTAATTATATTTACTGTTTCATCCTTGCATTTCTTATCCTTTGAGATGTTTAATTTGCTCCATCTCTGGCCAGTGAAAACGTCTTCATACTGACTTCTCAGTCTTACAAACACAATCCACATAGTCTTTAGTAGCTTTCTATCTTGTGTAACAATATAATCCAGGCTCCTCTAGTACATTTCCTATCCCAGATCAGAATCAGCCATTTTCCAGGAAGGCCTGGGAAATGGCATTTGAAGACCACTAACTGTGGGGAGTTTATTTATTACTAGGTTAATCATTTCTATGCCTTTTCAGTGGGCAGAGCTAAGAAAAACAGATATACATATATGCGTACATAAGACATCAAGAGACTCGAGGGTTTTTGCTTCTCGCATATGTATCTGCTTTCTCCCATGCTAAAACTACTCACCAATGACGCCAAGAGTGATAGAATGGTAGTATCACATAATTGTTCAATTGCTTCATCCTATAAAACACAACAGTTTTAACAAAACAACAATAGAGTAACTACTACCAACAAACAGTGTGATTGCTGAAAATAGTATGAGATTTTGTCACACAGTTCTTTTTGTTATATTGCTCTAGGGATGTTCAAGTCAAGTATTTTAAAGAGACCTGAAATATTCTGTGTGATTATTACGTCACCAGCAGGATATACATTTAGATCACATTTACTTTTCTCCTTGAGGAGAACCCCTTTGAAGTTTGAACATTTAACCATCCTCTCTGATGCTAGGAAGGCAGGTAAATGATGAAACGTGCCTCCTTCACAGCTGAAGCAAGCTGCAAAGGCAGCATAGGGAAACTGGGCAACTGCCCAGCTTTTTTCAAATCATCTCTTCCCAATGTAATTGTATTGGAAGTTAACTTTGTAAAATTGGGCCCTTCAAATTCAGATGAGAGTACACATGCACTTTCCAAATATAAACATTATATACCTTGGCTCCTCTGTACGTAAGTCATACTTAATTATTAAGAGTTGACTTTATGTAAGTATATAGACAGAGATATGGATGTATTTGTAACACACTTCTCTGTTGGCACAGGGGCCGTTCAGAATGGCAAGGCCCAATCCTTAAGTATTTCTACTACTTTGTGAAATGAGTCAAATCTAGAATAGATTGGCGAACAAGATAGGACCACAGACATGGAAGCATGGAACAGACTGACAGATCTCAGAGGGAAGGCGGGAAGGAAGGTGGAAAGAGATTAACCAAAGAACTTAGAAGCATGTATGCACAGCCCACGGACACAGAGAATGGACAGGGGAAGACCTGCGTGGGGTGGGAGATGGGTGGAGGGGGGTAAGAGGAAGGAAATGGGGGACATCTGTAAAACTCTCAGCAATAAAAAAAAACAAAACAATTCAATGCTATATGTCAGTTATATCTCAATAAAAAGGAAATAAAATAATTAAAAAAAAATAAAATCTAAATTTAACTTTAAAAATTCTGCCCCTGATAAGAATCTGTACTTCCTCTGACAAGGTATTGTAGTGAAATGGCATTATGAAAAGCTATGCTGAACTAGATTCCTGTTTGTTACAATTAAGCTCAAGGGGGAAAAATGAAAAGGACTATTATTCCTTGAAAGATGCAGTACTGTAGAATATGGATATTTTTTTCAAAATTGGATAGCCAAATAATAATTAACTATATTTTGAAATAAAGATGACTGGTTTAAAATTTTTAAATAAAGATGCAGAACAATAATAATTCATAGTTAAAATATATTTATCATTTACTGTATGCCAGATACTGTGCTAAGCCATTTATCTCATTTTCTCATTTAACCCTCACAGTACCCTGACTAGGTTTCTACTAATATCATGCCCATTTCATAAATTCCTTGAGAAAACTGAGCCAGAGAAATGAGAAGTTTCTAAGCAGAGATCACTTTGCTATGTTACCACTTTATTATAAGGGTATCAATTCCAAGTAAAAAGACAATGGTGATTTTTTAAAAATAATTTTTAAAATAATTCCAGGGACTCAAATTTAGGCAAGAACTATAAACTTGGTATTTATTTTCAGTGCATAATATAAAGTATATTTAATAGCTTATAGTAGTTGCAAATATAAAAGTATTTTGGTATGACTGTTGAAATAAATGTTAGTGTATTTAATATTCCTATCTATAATAAATTAGTTTTTGAAATGTAAAGTTTAGATAGAAAATTGGTGCAATAATTTTCCAATGTTTGTTTTTACATCTATTTAACGTAAATTGTCATTTATTTTATGTGTTTGAAATTAGTGGAACTACAAATCAATATTTCTCTCTCTCTCACCAATCAATCAATCAATCAATCAATAAAAATAAGCTAAAAAAGAAAATACATTTAAGGAAAAATGAGAATATCCCTGTAACTGACCATCGGAGCTAACCACTATAAATATATTGTTATATAATATTCCAGATTTTTTCCCATTATTGCTGCTTTTGCTTGAATTGTCAAGACTTTTTCAAATTGTAGTATAATTCATAAGAAAGTATTTTAAGATAAATGCTTGATTTTTCACAAAACTGTCTGTGTTTATTTTTTTAGGATTGTACTGTATATGAAACAGAGAATAAAATTCTTCATGTGGTAAGTATACTTGGATTTATTTTCATCTTCATTAGAAAATATTTATTTGTTTAACTAGTAATTAATAAAAAGCTATAACCTATAAAAAGGTGAGCCCTGTATATTTCATAGGATAAGTACAAAAGAATCAAGACAGAACAGGTTATATTATTTATAATCATTGTATTGTATCTTAATAGAAAAATGATACAATATTTTAAGTTTGTAGGATGTAGCAGAGTTGGAATATAGTAAAATAAAGAATCTCGAGAAAAGAGAATTTGAAATCAGAATTTTTCATGGTTGATTTGTGACAAGAGATCAAAGAAAAGTATTTTGTTGTATAAAGGGGTAATTCACCTTTATCATTTGTATGAAATAACTCATAAAATAATCATACTGCCTTTACTCTGATTCTATACTCACCAAACAAGCTTCCAAATTTAAATTTGGCCATATTTGTTGAATCAATTAATGACTTTGCAGATATTTTCTTACTAGAAATGGAGTATGAGTACATCATACTTTGCAGAAAGGCATATTCTTTCTTGCTAATGAACATTTGGCTGCTTTTCTTTGTACATCCATGTCTTGGTTGATACTCATCAGCCCTAATAACATCTTCGCCTCTATTAGAAATGAGTGAAAGTATGTATCATGACACTGAAGCCGTTTAGAAATGAATGGGATATATTTACTTTGGCAATTTTGCATTCCAGCTAGTGAGAATTTAAAGATCCTGTCTGACATTAACCAATCAATTCAGCTCAGAAAGCGCTTGTATTTTCATGTTTTTATTCCATTTCCCTTCTTGGCCTTTTTACATAATGATGGCTTTTGTGTTACTCTTCTCATAATAAGAATTAATTTTTTAAAAAATAATAAATTAGCATACTATACCACTTGGTATATGATGCTGGGATTTTAACTGCTACTGTCTTTAAAACACTCTGCTATCTTCATGTTGAAGCACACATGAAGGTATGTATTTTGATCTATATATGTTTGTATTTTGATGTATATTGAGTCTTCTATAAAATGCAGAAAAAATACTTCATTTAAAATAAAATTTTCAAAAAGGTATCCTTCCAGGTTTTCTGTAGTGTAAAAGAAATCACTGGGAGTCTTAAGAACTGTGTCTGAATCCTAGTCTACCACTTTCTAGCTCAGTGGCCTTAGTCAAGTGATTTAATTTTTTTGAGATTTTGTCTTTTTTTTAAGGTAAATTTTAACAATTTTTTTGTTGTTGAGATATAATTGACATATAACATTGTATTAGTTTCAGCTGTACAGCATAATGATTCAATATTTGTAAGAGACTTTGTTCTTAATGTGTAAAATGAGGATATTAATATCTTCTAAGTATAATTGTTTATAATTCTTTTCAGTATTTATTTGATTATCTTTTATTTCCTTTTTCTTCTTTATATGCACCAGAAAATAAAAAGCCTGAGTGTTTATAACTTATTTAGAATCAAATTGTGAGTTAATACGTTCTCCTTATTTCTATAGTACTTGAATATGTGCACTTACACAACTGAGTAGAGATTATAGTAGCTTGAGATATGCACTAGAATATCATCTGAGCATCACCTGTCTCATCCCAGACCCAATCCCCATGTCTTTGTTTTGTCTGGAGGAGAGGGGGGCAGTTATCAAGAGGAAGGACAATTTAGCACTTAAATGAAAACCTGCTCTGTCCTAGGAATTCCACAGGCAACCCAAGCGTCAAAGTACTCCTCAACGCCTGGCGAGCCGTGATCGCTCAGGACAGTTTGAGGTGTGTCTTTTCCTGAAATAGATCTCTATTTCAGGGTGAGTGAACAAAAAGAATGGGCCAGAACACAGGAAGTATTCTCTCATATATTACAATAAAACCATTCCCTGTGCAGTAAGTTTGTTAAGAACATCTACTTAATGTTCTCAATAAGAATCGAATGAGCACTGTATTAAAATAGAATACCATACTATAAAGAAGGGAAGGCCACTATAAACTGAGTGTAAAAATGAATCAAGAATACAGTCTGTAAATCCAAAAACGTGGAAGTAGAAATTAAACTCTGCTGAAAGCAGCAAGAAGCAGACTGGATATTGCAGAAAATTGAAGCAATGGGACACAAGGTAAACTTTAATGATACTCAGATATTTAACAAATTAATAAAAAGCAAAAAATGAGAGAAGATAATAAGTATAGAGGGTTGATTAAAGTTAACTCACTTTCAAATAATTATTTTCTGAGAAAGCAATAGGAAACAAGATATGGTAGAATAATTTAGGGATAAAAACTGTGAAATTTGGAGTACTCAGCAAAGTCAGAAAATTTACTGGCAAGAACAATTTTAAGACATTTTAAAATAACATTTTACAGTTTCTGTGGCAAGAAGCAACTGTACATTCATTCAACCAATGGGAAGGAGAAGTGAGAGGTTTTGACTTCAAAGAAACAAAAACTAGATTATATTCAGATATCTACTCTAAAACTAACTTCCAGAAGACAGTGGAACAAAACCTATAAACTTTTGAAGAAAAACAATGACCAAAAATGTTTATATCTAACTAAATTATTCATGTGTAAAAGCAACAGGAAGATATTTTTAGATCAGAGCAGTCATTAAGTACCCTTTTGAAAAATGTATTTGAATAAGTTTACCATATAAATGAAGTAAAAGTGGAATTCCAAAATAGGAAAATTATGGTAACAAAGGACTCTTGAGGTTAAATACAACCAAATGAGATGGTGTTTTAGATGCTGTCATTCACGCTGCTATAACAAAAATACCACAGACTGAGTGGCTTAAACAACAAACATTTCTCACAGTTCTGGAGGCTGGGCAATCCAAAATAAGGGTGCCAGCACATTTCGTGTCTAGTGAGGGCCTATTTCCTGGTTCATAGAGGATCCTCACATGGTGGAAGGAGCTAGGGAGCTCTCTCTTACAAAGACACTACTAGTACCATTCAGGATGGCTCCACCCTCATGACCTAATCACCTCTCAAAGGCTACACTTTCAAATACCATCATATCTGGGGTTAGGTTTCAGCATATGAATTGGGCGGGAGGGGGGGATGACTCAAACATTGAGTCTATAATACAAATTAAGGAGTAAAATAATATCTGAGTGCTAACTACTATTTTTAAAATGTGGATTGTTAATGATAAATCAAAAAGATAATGCAAATTCATTAGATTTATATATTTTTGTAAGAGACAAGCTCTTCATCCTTAAATTAAGTCACAGAAACTACCATTACTTTCCAGTGCCAATTATGCTCAGAAAACAAGGATTTTCTATAAAACAATAATGAAATACAAATTTTCACCTATCAATTCATAAACAAAAACACACATAATTAGCACTCACTAAAAATATCCAAATGCTGGTAAATATCTGATGAAATTAGAATGGACATAGCTTACTGCTAGGTATGTAAATTAATAAAACCTTTTAAGTTTTAGGCAATTTCAAGGCTCAAAAACATTAATACTAACATTTATGTAGGATTTACAATATGCCTCAGGCACTAGTTTAGGTGCTCTGTATAAACTTACTAATTTGGTTCTCATAACAACCTTATGAAATAGGTATTATTTCTGTCATCTCCAGTTTACAGATGAGGAAACTGAAGCACAAAGAGGTTAGATAACTTTCCCAAAGTGACACAGTTGGAAAGGATTTATGACGAGATTTCAACTCTGGGAGTCTGGCCCGAGTTTATATTCCTATACAATCTTGGGAATTTAGTCTAAAAATAAATTGTAAAACACAGTAACGTTTTCTATAGAATGTGCTTATAGCAGCATTATATGTAATAATGAAAAATAGGAAATATAGAGTAATGCTTCAGTAATCTATGGTACATTCACAGGATGAAACATTTACTATTCATAGTTATATTTGAAATTATATTTATGAATATATAATTTATGGATAAATTACATTTATAAGTATACCTGAAATATTTGTGTGCCAATGTTAAGGGAGGATTCTAAATGGTAATGTTAAGTAAAAAACAGATTAAAACCATTATAAACAGACTAAATCATCACTGTTGAAAATTGAAAAAGGAAATATTCTATATTTATTGCATTTGCTTGGTAAGATAATATCTTATTTTTTGGTTTGTTTCAAATATCTTTCCAGTTTTCTTCATTTTACACTGCTTTTATAATGAAAAATTTTAAAAATATATATTTATTCTATTATACTTAGAACCTTGATGGCTTTTCATGAATAATTTTATGGTACACATAGTGAAATAGTCAAAAGTGACTTGAGCAATCCTTAAGCTAGTTTTCTTCTTCACCTTCCCTATCTTAAAAATTGGGAAATTAATGCTTAAAATTAGAAAATAGTAGACTCTGAGGACCAAAAAGTCAGGTAAAAATAGAGTTGGTTGGTTACAGTGGTGGACAGAGATGTCTGTTAGCATGAAATGTGAAAATGAAAAAAAGGAGACTGGATAGCTTGGGTTTCCTTGGAATTTGCCATTAATTATAATGGGACAGCTGGTGTCACCATAAAGGACAAAAGAAAATGTAGATAATCGATGTACTGCATGTCTGAGTGATTGTTAACTGATGATAAATAGTAATATATTTCACGTCTATTGATCTGATATTTTCCTCTCAGTTAGGCTTTGTTCCTTATTACACATTCCCTGGTATGTTGGAACCCATCTATTTTTGCTCCCAATATGTTTATAAAAATGATGAGGGTAGACTGCTAGTACAGAGCAAATGCCATATACAGGATCAAACTGTTGGTTAATGTAAAAGGTGTACTTGAGCTGCGTGCAATCTGATTTAAACAATGACTTTAATGATCACGCCTGGCCTGGGATTTCCAGGAGTTATTGAAGTAGACAAGTGCTGCAGGCTCGCCAATGAGAGCAGCAGGGATATGACAGCAGAGTAAGTCTGCTAAAGCACAGGATCTGAAATGGCTTCTCAGGAGTGTTTCTTCACATCCAGACTGTGGTGAAAAGTGGGAGCGAAGCATGCTAACTCTTTGTTTAATTTCATAAACATTCTGTGTAATTTTTTTTTTTCATTTTAAAAATATATGAGTTCTTTACTCCTGGGCTGAGATTATTATGCCTTCCTTCTCTGCTGTCTAAACTAGAAATGGCTAAAAGTGCATAGAACCAGTAGTTAGGTCTAAGAGCAAAAGCCTGAAAGAGAAAATGAAGAGATCATTTTAGACTTTGCCACACCATCTATTTCAAATCATTTATGTAAGCATAGCTTTCCTCTCCTAATCGTCCCAAACCTGGAAGATATAAGTACTAGGGTAGCAGCATTCCCTATAACAAAATAAAAGTGAACATATTACTATTTTATCTTTAGCAATTTCTTGAACACTGATTTCTTGAACGTTATTTTTAGCGACCTCATAAAAATAATTTTACATTGACCTTAATGTCCCTGATGCTGTGAAAAGGCAGCTTTGTCAGTTAGAGCTGAACTCTTAAAGCTGTGGTCTCAGGCCACTGCAAACTGAAATTTGTTTTAGGGCTAACATTTTGGTTGTAACTATAGCATTTGAACATACACGTGATGGTCAAGCATCATTAAAACATGAATTCTAGTACTGAGTTTTGTACATTGAAAGCATTAGATGCTTCTTTATTTCTATAGATGATGTCACCCTTCTATCTTTACTCCCTTCACTGTCTTTGTGGTCAACCTAAAGAAGGGTGCTAACAGTATTACTGAAATAGTCATTGCCTTCTTGTGCTGTATTATATTATCTTCAGGTTTTGACACTTTGGTGGTTAATTGCCTTATCAGTTATTTTAAGTGTAAATTAAGGTCTCTACAACCAATGTTCCATGCAAGAAAGAAACCCAGATGGAATATGATGGAGGGAGAAAATGGTTGTCTTTTCTGGGACAGAAAAAAAAGTGTGTATATCCTAGCATATGTATGTACTAAAGGGAATGTGCCACATGTAGAGAATAGAAATAATGTTTTTAGTGTGTTTTACGATGATTTGGTTAGACACTCTGTAAGTCGGTATATTTATATTGTTCTTGCTAACATTACATTTGCTGAACACATTATGCATTGTTAAGTGCTTTTATATTCAGACTGACTCAGTGTACAGTCCTTGTTCTCAAAAAGTATTTGTTTTTGTTGGGGAGCCGTAGGCAGAGTAATGTAGTAGAAAGTGCACCAATTTGATAGTTAAAAAGATTTGGTGTCCTGACCCCATTCTGGCACTTACTAGCTGTTTACAAAGTAAATTACCCTTTCTGATTAAGTTGAAGGGTTGCAACTTCTGTGTTTTTTAAGGTGTAAATATCATAATTCTTCGATGACTAACTCACAAAATCAGTAGAAAACAGTGTGTCCACATAAATTGAAGGACTATCTTCATCTGAAACCATTCTTTATGTGATGGAAGAGACAGGATTTTTTTAAACTACAGTTACAGTCACTGTAAATATAAAGATTTCTTCAACAAGATAATTTAATTCATCTGGAGACAGAAATCACACAGTAACAAACAAGGGAAGTTCAACCTAAATAATTACTAAACTATGATAGAAGTGTACCTATACAGTAAAGAGACTCTAAAGCACACCCTAAGACTGTACCCAAGGAAGGTCACTGTCCCCCAGTCTGATGTCAGTACTCATTGGAGCAGTAGCATTGGAGCTTCACTGGGTCACCTAAGCCAGAGCTGGTCCACAGTGGCCAGGTGAGCAGGATGCAGGCAAGTGATGCTGGTGGGAGGGCTCACAGAGCAAGTGTGGTGCAGCTATGGGTATGAAGCCACGAGGGCCACAGGATGGTTGTCACTGAGCCAAGGATGAGGCTGCGAGGTCACTGAGGGACCACATGGTCTGAGAACCGCTGGATTTCCCACATACATGCATCGCTGATGGACCATGCAGCAGGAGCAAGGAAAAGCAAACAGCACAAGGGGACCTGGTGGAGACGCCGCCTTCCCCCTCGTGTCCCTCCAGCGCCCTCTACTGACAAAAACTTAACATGGCGCTCCCTGTAAAGCAGAAGTGCTTGAAGAGTCCTGTCCATTATCACAGAGCAAGCACTGAAGGGTGAATTTGGAACTTAGAGCCAATAAATTCATAACTGACACAGTGCTATTAGCTCTTTTCTCTATAAAAGCACAGATGGCAACTTTGAATTTCTCAGCTATAAGTGAAAACATTGCTCCCAGGTCTCTGCTTTTTGTTCTCTGTTTGCCCATAAACTGTATATATAGTGCCTGGATTTTCCAGAAGCTCATCCAATTATAATGAACTGCTTTACTCCTGCTATTTGAATCTGAAGTTAAATGAAATAATCTTCCTAATAACCTACATTTTAATTGAGCCACTGATATGTCCAGACCCTTGTTAATCTTGAGCCTGGAAAGTAGCATGCCCTCTAATGAGTGCTCTCTCATCTGGCTGGGACCCACTGCAAACTTGCCTGGCTCCTGTTTCCTGCCCCCGAGAGAGCAAGCAAATAGAATGGAGATTTTCCCAGATCCAGTTCTGGTTTCCAGCTGACTATTTCCCTATGAGAAATCAGAAGAATGCTAGAACTGCTTGTCCCATTTTAAATTCAGACCAAGATATCTCAGGGCAGTAGTTGGAAGCAAGTTGCAAGTGTTCAAGGAGTCCACTTTGTGCTCATCAGTGAAGGTACACACTTGGGACTGACCAATGGTCTCTCACAGGTTCGTACTGACCTCATCATTCCTAGATGATGATTATTTTGAAGTGTTATTGCTGCTTTTTATTATCAGGTACACAAGAGCTGCATGAGTAATGTCAGTGATGTCAAAGACAAAGATAAATATGCTACCAGAAATACTCTCCCAGGTTGTGAAATCCTTGAACATAGTAGTTGGCATTTGAATCATGCAGCAGATAATTAGTGATTGTTGAGTGAATGAATGGCTTAATGAAGTGGTGGTTGTCATGGTGGCTGGCTACAGGCAGAGGTGACAGCAGTAGGAGTGGAGGTGGTAGTTTCTTTTCATTTTGCTAATTGTTTTGTGTTTTTTCCTTCACCATCAGACTTTGAAACTTGAAGAGATTGTGGAGTTTTCTAGGCCTTGTTGGAACAAAATTCATATGACCTTTACTAATTTGCAACTACAGTTGCTTTCTGAAGCTATCTGAAACTCTTAATTTTACTGTATACACGTAATTTTTACGTTGGGTTAAAATTGAATTTTTTTTCTATTATATTAGTTTTTAAGTTTAAAAAACTTGTTTCTCCATCAATTCTCTTTTCTTATATGAACAAGAAATTCTTCTTGTGTTGGGGAACATGTATATAGAATAATGCTTTGGAATATCAGTTTAAATTCTCTTTGTGAATTTTACTCTTTTGTTACCTACAGTTGTTCACTCCTGTGTCCTGTTAGGGAACCATCATAATCAGAGATGTAGCATTGCTAGCTCCGCAGAGATCTGGCAAGTACTAAGATACTAAGAATACTGTATTTCCGAATGACGCTTATATCATTTAGAGTTCTCACTATTTAATATTAGAATAAATGTATAATATTACAATGTTACAATATTACAATATGTAATATTGTTCACCAAATACAATGCCAATGTCATCTTAAATTGGCACAAAGCTGTATGATTTATAATACTGAATTATACTATTTCTTTAAAAAATACAATAGCTTAAACTTCACATATTAATCTAAAAAGTAAAACAGTAGTACCTGATAATCTCAGCGA
Source organism: Miniopterus natalensis (assembly GCF_054644295.1). Taxonomy (NCBI): domain Eukaryota; kingdom Metazoa; phylum Chordata; class Mammalia; order Chiroptera; family Miniopteridae; genus Miniopterus; species Miniopterus natalensis. The sequence goes on along the minus strand of NC_142103.1, from coordinate 95,402,881 downwards.
TAATGAAATAATGCTATTCAGAGATAATGAAAGAAGGCTATCTGTTGTTACTGGTTAATGTATTAATGTAGGGTTGCTGTTTTTTGAGTGAACAAAATAAACAAACAAAATAGAAACAGACTCATAGATACAGAGAACAGACTGACAGAGGGGAGGAGGGTTGGGGGGCTGGATGTAAAAGGTGAAGGGATTTAGCAAAAAAAAAGAACCACCCCCAGTTTCATAGACACAGACAACAGCATGGTGATTACCAGAGGGGAAGGGGGTGGAGAAAGGTAGAAGCGGGGAAAGGGGGGATAAATGGTGACAGAAGGAGACTTGACTTTGGGTGATGAACACACAATACAATATACAGATGATGTGTTAGAAAATTGTACACCTGAAACCTATGTAATTTTATTAACCAATGTCGCCCCAATAAATTCAATACAAGTTTTAAAAATAAAAATTAAAAAGAAGTATCTGATAAATTCAGTGATAATGGAAGAATGCTGTTCAGAGATAATGAAAGAATGCTATCTGCTGCTATTGGTTAATATATTAATGTAGGGTTTCTGTTGTTTGTGTGTTTTTTTATCTCCACAGTAACTAAATGTTGCTTTCACAACTGTTTCAAAACCATTATTTATTTTATACTAAACATGCTCTGCTCAGATCATTTTTCCCTTTAGAACTTTTAGATTTGGGTGAGCCAACCATACACATATATTCAAATAGATATAAAATATGGTGTTTATATATAGAACAGACTGTGAAGACTTTTTATCTCATTCTGAGAATATGCTCTATTCATTATATTAATTAATATTTAAAATTAATATAAAAACTGAAGAGAAAAAAATCTCAATACCATTAAATCCATCCTGTGAAACTTCTGTTTTAAAAGTTTCCTAAGTCATAGCTCGCCCTGTCTGTTACTGCTATTCAGTCACTAATTCTTTTCTGGACATCTTGGCTACATTATAACAGAATCCAGAGGGTCAGTTATGACATCCATTGCATTTTTATGTTCCCCTTAGTGTTATTAAAGGCATATTATTTACTAGGTTTTCATTTTAGTTTCAAATTATTTCTTCTATTTTTAGAACTAAAGATAAATAGAATGTAAAATATTTTAGTATAAATATTGCAAAATAGCAGAAGAATCCCCCTTATACCAGTGGTTACCAGTCATCTTCCATCTAGATTAGAGCGGTCCTTTACGTTTCCCCAGACTGTCCTTCACGCCTCAGTTCTACTGCTCCTTATCTAAAATGCATTCTAAATTGGAAGGCTCACCTTATATTTCATTATATTATGTACTTTAAACACGTTATATAACATCCATTTAATACAGACATAGATTTTTAACAATACAAAATGAAATTTGTTAAAAACAAGTTGAGATTTAGGGATCAAAATAAGATATGGTAAGCATAATGATTAAGAATTCAGGTCCTTCTTTTACCAAGGCGATGACCTTGATCTATTTTTTTAGTCTTTTTCATCTGCTAAACTGGCTATAAAAATACCTACCTCAGGAAATTGTTATAAGAATAAAAGAGATAATGACTGAAGTATTTAGCATTGTGCCAGATACATGGTAGGTGCTCTATTGTATTGATGTTAACTTATGCTAATAAAAAGAATGTATTTTTCTTGTTGTATTGTAGTTAATTATCTTTTTCTAGAATACACTTATTAGGTAGCACAGTAGATAATACTTTATTTTAAAATGATAACAACATAATATCACATGATTTCACTGAATGCACAAATTTGCTTTTTAAAAGAACATGGTAAATAACTTCCCTGGAACTTTGCCATTGTAGTCTTAATGTGGTTTCCTGCAGTGGCTTGATGTATGCTGCAGTAATGAGTATAGAATTAGCATATAAAGCCAGACCATTTTATACCCCTTCTAATTGGCTTATTTAGTCAAGTGCCAAATGCTGCAATATAAAAGGTTCTACTGCATTATCTCTAAAACAGGCAGCAAGGTTCTAGTGGAGTTTCTTTTCTAAGCTTTTCTGTTATTACTTTCCACGATCTTTAATCTATTAAATCCCGGTAGCTTTGCTGGTAAAGTCAATGTTTTACCCATCTTTTGTATTCCCAGCAGATCTAGTACATAGCAGGTATTTGGCAAACAAAATTACTCAAGAAGAGGAATTTGAAACAATGTTTTGCAACTTAATACAGTGGATTTAAATGGTATTTTCTTTTTCGTAAAAATGTCTCCAGCCTAGTATTTCTGCCTTTTTTTCCTTCTACAGCACTTCTAAGTGTTTCCAGTGCCTGAATAGGGGGCTACTGTTGCTCATCACCAGCGTGCCATATGAGGCTCTGAATGGTGTAGTAGTGCACATGTGTTAAGCCATTTATATACATCCATTACCTTCCTATTTACTGCTACATTGGACTCTTGAAATATGCTTTAACTTGTAAAAGCCACCAAGGGTCCTTTATAGCATGCATATTTAGGACCTTCAGGTTATTATGCGATCCAAGTGTCCTATGTAGAAGTGTTTCAGAATTAACAGTGTTATCTGCCCCCTTGAGATAAAGAGAGCATAAGAATGAAGGTGTAACCACACATGGGAGGAAGTGTTTATCTCCCTGTAAAAAATGGAACTGCAGCCAGTTTTTACACGTAAAGTGCTGCCATTCTGTCCTTTTTCCCATGGCTGCTGATGAATATTTTTAAGAGGAGTTAAAAAAAAACAAGCACCACACCAAGACTGGGTCCCAGAATGAGCTCCATAATACATGAGACCTAGAGCCAAATGAAAATGTGAAGCCCCTTGTTCGAGAACAAGAATTCCAAGATGACAGCAGCACAGGCGAGTACTAAGTGCAGGACCCTGTGCGACTGCCTAAGTCACATGCCCGTGAAGCTGGCCCTGGAGGCTTCCCCGTTTGGGCAAGAGCAGCAGGTATTCCTGTTGGCACTTTGGTTAGCAACCCTTCAGGGTCATTTGTATCTGAGAGCGCTGAGACTTAAATGGGAGAAAGAGGAAAGAGCTGCGAACTGTCCATCGTGGCCGTGCAGTGTGATTACTGGTCATTGTAAGGTGGTCAACAAGGTCATGGGATTAAGAGTAATGACATAATTCATCCCTTGAGTAAGGACTGAGCCCTTGGAGGGTGGAGAACTCAATAGGGGGGGAAAGGATTTGTTTAGTGTCTTCTTTTGATAGGAGCCATCTCGGGCTCTTATTTTCAAATATATTATTCTCTTTTTTCATGTAAACCATAGAAAGTAATTTTTATTACTCCATTTTCGACATGAGGAAACTGAGCCTCAGGGATATAAAATAACTTGCTCATGTCACACAGCAAGTGACCAGCAGTGTAGTGATTGCCCACATCTGTCTTTATATAAAGCCCAGGTGCTTTCTGTGGGTATTGCTACTGTGCCATCTAATGCCTGCCTTTAGGGGCTGATAGCCACAATAAAAGTGCAGCCTTGAAAAGTATGCAAAAGGCAGGAGCGTGAACAAGGGGGGGAAACTTAGCCTGGCAGTTTCTGTCTTGGGGAAAAGCTGAGCCCTGCACAGACTGAGACCATGGCCCAAGTACAGAATGCAGTAAACAGAGTCCTTGTTGTCCTGTCCAGGCGGAAGAAACTGTCTTCCTTACAGTAGGGTAATGCAGTGGTCACAGAACAAATGTAACATGTTAGAGATGGATAGAAGGTAAGACCTTGATTGCTGCAAAAGAATAGCTCCTCCTGTAGCGGGGGGGGGGGGGGGAGCGGGGGGGGCGGCGAAAACCAAAACACAAACCGCCCTCAAATGATGGACACCAGGCTGCCTTAAGTACAATGAGTGTCTGTGAAAGATCTAAGGGCCAGCATATTTTAGGACAGCATATTCCAAGCTTCATTCACTCATGTTCCACTTTTTTATGGGTTTAATATCTGTCTTAATCATACCATTACAGATGTACCCTATGTTAAATCTCTGATTATCCTTATCAGTGTGACTGGATTTGCCCTAACAAAAGCACTAGCTCTCTTTCCTCAGCAAGCCACTCTACTCATCGTTAAAGCTCATTTGCTCTTCAGTTTATTCAGCTCATATTTATTGAGTACTTTACATGTTCTAGGATTTGCCTGCCTGGTGTGGGTGGCAGGTGTGAGTGGGGTGGAGGAACAGTCAGAGATGAGTAGGACACGTTCCCTGCTCAGGAGGGTTTCAGAGTGTCGTTGTCATACAATCTTAGACTGTTCATGGACTGCTGAGAATGCAGGATTGAAGGAGTGCCAGATTTTGCCTGGAGGCGGTGGGAAACTTTATACAAAGGTAACCTTGAGCAGGAAAGTCTAGATGAATAATTAGGAGGAGTTCATCAAGCGGATTTGCCAGATTTATCTTCCCTGTACCTTGGCTGAAGTTTTTTTTAACTATTCTGATCATGAAGTAAAAGACATCAAGTTTTTCTAAATTATTGAATTCAGTTCAATGCGAAGGTTGTTATCAAGAAGTTCTCAGATTATTTAGATTGTTTAGAAACAATCATTTTATTTTAGGTCTGATGAATCAAATAATGGAACTAAAACATAACCATAACTCTGTTGTATATTTTGATGTATAGTTCTTGGAGCCATAATTTAGAATATCAGTGTGTTGTGTGCATGTATTTTCCACCTGAATACCCTTTTATATAGATTTTATAGAATAAAATGCCAAGTACTTCTGTTATTGTTGTTTTGTTTTGTTTTCTTGTAAAAACGTGATTTATGTGTTACTTACAACATTTGTTTATCATAATTTTTTTCTTTTTTGCTTTCAGTGTAAAACTCTTTCTGGAGTCTGTGACCACATCATATCCCTGTCATCAGATCCTCTGGTTTCACAGTCAGCCCACCTGGAAGTGATTCAGCTGGCAAACATCAAACCAAGTGAAGGGCTGGTAAGAGATGCCATGTTTTTCCAAGCCACCATCCATCAGCGGATAGCTAAAGATGTGGGCAAAGCAGCCTCCGAATGTGGGAATCCATGAATTTTAACAAATTTTGAACATTTTGGTATTTTTTTCTAGAGGAGCTAAGGTAGTAGGAGTTTGTCATAAGAACTTTTATGAAGATAAATGAAAATTAAACGTCGTGATTTCTGAATTACCCTGTTTACTTTGGTAATAATTTAGCTTTTATTGTAGTCTTTCACCTCCTACCAGAGTTCCTTACATTTAAAGGAAGTTTAAATTCAGAGTTTTATAAGAACCACAGTGTTAGACCCATGCAAGTGGGTGTTTTGTTTGTTTTGCTTTGGTTTGTTCTGGTTTTAGTAGGTCTCTCTTCCCTTAGGGTGGGTAAACTAAACAAATGTGATATTCTTTATAACTCACTTCCATTCTGTCCTATAAGGATGACTGAACAGGTGGATCTTGCCAAGACTAGGCTAACATCCATGATACACATTTTTTATTATGTAATAATAAAGGTAAACACCTTTTGTATTTTGTTCACCTGATTAAAAATTGTATTGCTTCTAAATGTAACCCAAGGGAGAGCTTCTGTGTGTTAAACCTCTAGAAAGAAAGCATATAAAATTAATATTAATGAGGGAAAGACAAAAGACACCTACAAAAGGTCTTCTGCCAGTTTCAAGACAGAAAAAAACAAAAACAAAAAGCTGGTTGGAGAACTTCTTACCTACAGATAATTTCCCCAAGGGTACAATTAACGATATTTTAGAAAATAGAAATCTTGGAAATTAGCATTAATAACTTAATTCAGATTATATATTATTAAAGATCTTTAAGCAGGTTTAACTTTTTATGTGGTGCTTCTTCTTTAATTAAATATGTATGTATACAGCTCTTTCAGAGGGCATACCCTTCATTGGCCACCAGTGATTTTTCAGTTTGAAGCCTAGAGTACCTTTTCTTCTGATATTTGGAAAACTACTTTTCAGTAACCATAGTTCCTCAGGCTTTTGTGGCTTTTACTGGTGTCTTCCTGAGAAGATGGAAATCAGAATATCAGACATAGCCAGCAAGCATGCCATCACTGTAACCTGTAAGTGTTATATCTGACTTTGATTAGTATTAAGAGCTTATTTAGAACATTTAGATACTTATTTGAAGTAATATTTATGATTTTAAATTCTTACCATTCCTTTTAGTCCAGTTTTATTTAAAGCATCTTCCAACCTTTAGTATTAAACATTTTCCTTTCTACAACTCCCTTTTCAGTTGTTATGAAGGAAAAGAACCTGTCTAAACATGATTTGTGAAGTGGGAAATTATGAATTAATTATTATATTAGACTAGGAATCACGACGCATGGGTACAAATCACACAAATACTGCTGTGAGTGTGACCTGTGGGAGGTGGGGGAGTAAATTTAACTTCCTTGGCCTTGATCTGTTCATCTGTAGAATTTTGGGAGCAGGAAGGATGGAAAAGATCGTCTTTAAAGCGCTCTCTGGTTTTATGAGTCTGCAGATCTAAGGATGGTATTGTTCTGAGAACAGAGCCTGATTGTTTTCCTCTAATTTCTACTGAAATCATGGGAGGAGAGGAAGAATAGCTATGTGAAGTGAGTCAACACAATGCTAGTTCATGGAATTTATGAAATCTTGAGTTTTGTAAATGAAGTTATAACTCCAGGCAGGCCTTTTATTTTTTAAATTTGAAAGAGGTAGATCAGGGTCTGCTCTTTGGAATAGTCATAAACATAAAAGGCCAAGAAGTGGATTCAGTTAAATAGCCTGAGAAAGAGCTAGAAGAAAAGAGAAATGTTTGCTTACCATTTGCCAGGTATTCTCCTCACATCTCTGTAGAGTAGGTATTAATCTTCTCATTTAGCAAATGAGAAACTAGAATCACAGATCTTCACCACCTTGCTCTGTATCACATATGGATAATATGCGATAGCCGCAGGGGTTAAGTCCCGGTAAAGTGCCACAGAGCACATCTGAACAAAGCTTGTTACATTGCCCCACACTGAAACTTGGGATTGCTAAAGGGGCTGTGAGAAGGCTAGGAGGATGGCTTTAAAGCTGGACCTAGCTAAGAGATTCTTTTTTAAAGGACAAGTCAGCAGCACTTCATTGGGAAGATATTTCAGAGGGAGGGAAAGTAAAAATTAAAACGTTGAATATTCATAAAAGAGTTAACTACAAAACTGTTTCCTATGGTTTATGTTAAAGGGGATATGACTAAATGGAAATTTCACATGACTTATTTGAGGTATCATTTTTTTAAATCAGCAACTTTTAATTAAGTTTACTGAGTCACATTTGAATCAGTAGATTTGAGGGTTTGGGGAACATTTAGCTTGTGCTTAGCCATGGGAAGTATCTAAATGGTAAATGAAGGAAAGAAATAGAAAGAGGTGGGAGAATACCAAGCTTTAATGAAGTTTAATTAGCTTATAAACATCTACAGAAGGTCTTCTGCCAGTTTCAAAACAGAGCATCTCTCAGGCAAAAGGTAGCTGCTTTGTTCTTCCACTGATAAGGTGGATAGATTGTTCATCAGCTCTCTACCTAATTAGTCAAGTCCCTTAGGATTTCTTAGAGAATCCTGAGCATTATAAGGAATGGTGGGAAACATGCTTAGTTATGATTTAAAAATATGAAACTATGTTCTAAAGTGCTTTTAAACAACATTCAGCAGAAAATTAAAGAAGGAAAATGACAGCGAGACATTTGTGGACTAGATCAGAGCCAAGAGAAAGGTTGAAGAGAAAATAAAGGGCATTAAGAGGGCATCTTCAGGGAAGCCTCCTGTCCTCAGAGAGTTCTTTTGCTATTTAGGCACCTGGACTTTCTCCAAATATGCCTTATTTCATTGACTTGACTGTGAGGTTTCTTAAGTTTCTATTGGTTAACCAACGTTTGGAGACAGAGTGGAGCAAATGTCGTTTTGGCAAGATAAGCAGGAGTTGGAGCTGTTCAAGGCAGTTCCAGTATTAATTAATTGGTTTTAGGGGGGGAAATAGGAAGAGCAAAGGTTTGGATGAAATCAAAGCACATATTTGTCTCAGTTCCAGAAGAAGAGCTATTCGAATTACATCTTTTTGCTGTTTGGCCCTTTCTCAGAGGTGAACAAGTGATTAGATGTAGTTCTGTAGACGCTACGTTATTCAGAAATTGATTAGTTTGAATCTCATCCACTTATTTCTTTTCTTTTGGTGCCTGATTTTTGGCCATTTTTCTCATTAGTACTACTAGAGGGAGATCAAAGGGTGAAGAAGTTAGTTTTGATTATTAAAAGCAGTTACAAAAAATGGTCTATTGAAGTTAGAAATGAAAATAAAACAAAATATCTTTATTATTTGTACCATTTTAAAAATGTGCTTTATTTCTATTCTATTGCTCATAACTATGAAGTTGCTAGAAATGAATTCTGTATACATAGCTAGGTCCTTCTTTAAGCATTTAAACATTTTTATCCATCTGAAAAAATTAGCTTTAGTATAAATTATATAACATTTAATTATGTATAAATAATGATGAGATCTTCTTCCTATAACAAATATAACCTGCTTTAGCTTACAATTGCCATTTTTAAAGTTCCTGATATGCTCAATACTTACACACAGATTTTATCTCCAGAGTCATAACTAGATTGTCTCCAAGAGTTTTTCTTATCCCAATAGCTATAATGTCTTTTTCTAAACATTTATCTTAGGACACTAGACTTTCTCTATGACCTAATTATTTATGAGATTATTTAGAGCTCTTGTCAAACACCTTAATTCATAATCAGTAATGCACAATGTTGAAAGAAGTGTGGAGAGAAACATTCAACTTTGGCTAGTTGTCAGAAGAGATGGATGATTAAAGTAAATTTGTAGAATATCAAATCCAGTTACTCTTTATAACCACATTGCACATAGCACATGTGTGCTGATCATATATGCATAACCCATAGACCCAGACAGCAGTGAGGCGATGGCCAGAGGGAAAGGAGGGCAGGGGCTCGATAGGGGTGGGCAAAGGGGTGGGAGCAATGGGGACATCTGTAATAGTGTCAACAATAAAAATAAAGTTGAAAAAAGAGTTCTTGGTATTTAAGAATAAATGTTAAACAGTGACTATTTGACTTTAAAATCTATAGACACCAAATATTATATTCTGATAAGAAAAGTGAACGTGCACAACCGTCCTGTTACTAAATCAATAAATTAAGAGCCTAGTGTTGAGAATGTGGTCTGGAGTCAGACTGCCAGGGCTTAAAAACTGGCTTCACCACCTTGGGCAGATTCCCCAGCCCTTTTTTGCCTCAGTTTCCTTATCTCTAAAACAGAGGTAATGATAGCGTCTGCCACAAAGGCTGCTGTGAAATAAATGTAAAACACTTAAAACAGTCCCTGGCACATTGTAACAAGTCAATATTAGCAATGATTTTAACAAATAATGAGTGATGATTGATTTGTATGTCCAAGCAATATATAGTTTTTTTCGCTGTCTTTTTCCACTTTTATCTTCTCACAATCCCTCTATTTAAAAATACTAAAACAGAAGTTAGTGTTTAGCTCTTACAAATATACTTTAAGATCCTTTATTAAATTTATGTCATTTTGTTCATTCTCAGGGTGAGGGGAATGATTTTAAGAATCTCGTCCTCTCCTTTACTGAGTTCTATAATGGCACCCTTATATTTATTTACCTTCCAGTATACAATGGAATAAATATTAACTTGAAAAGTATGTTATACACATGTCACCAATGTAAGCATGAATATTACCATATGGTCATAGCCAAGTACTACTAGCCAATTTCTTAATTAATTTCTATTTGTACTTGTGTTGAGGTTAGTAATTTATTTTATATAGTGATGAACTTTCATTTAAGAAGCTAGAGTTCACAGGTAAGTAAACATCTTTTAAAATTACATTCATTTTGTTTCACATTAGAGACCTGGATTCAGCCATTTTTGGAACTGATACCAACATTTTGGACACAATGAGATTACTGAAATGTCTTTTCAGAAATAAAACCTATATGGTGACTTCTTAATAATTCCCTACCATCAACTTTACTGCTTCTTGTTTGTATTTCTTACGTATTATCAATGAAAGCACATGTACATTCAGGGATTTAAATATATAACTAACATAAAGGTAAGGGAAATTAACATATTTTCAAACTTCAAATTTATTAAAATTAGTATTTTTTTTTAAATCAATATTTTGAAATGCAAAGCACTTTTATGGGTAAAGCTCAGGTAATTTTTCCCAAAGAGAATTTAATATAACAGAATCTTCCTTAGAAAGGAAAAAAAGGCCATTCGCTGAATAATCTATTATTTTCTGATTTACTTAAATGAAAATATTTTAATATTTAAAATGTGAATACTTTCTTATGACATTTTTTCCTTTAAGGTCCTATCACTATCCATAATTTAAAGTTTTTGTTTGCTCTAAAAGCTTACACAATTTGCCCGGCCGGGCGTGGCTCAGCGGTTGAGTGTCGGCCTAGGATCCAGGTGATCGGGGTTCGATTCCCGGTCAGGGCACATGCCCAGGTTGCGGGCTGCAGCCGATCAATGACTCTCTCATCATTGATGTTTCTATCTCTCCCTCTCTCCCTCCTTTCCTCTCTCTGAAATCAGTAAAGATATATTTAAAAGCTTACACAATTTCAGGATTTCTGGATAGTCTTTACATTTTAATGAAGCTTTTTCTAAAATGACTTTATTTAAATGGAAAATGGAATCTCATCCTCTTTATTGGGAGGAGTGGTTGCCACACATTACCTCTTAATTACTGAGATAGAGATGATTGGATATAATTATTAAGATGTCATAATAAGAAATAAAGGTAGAAAATGCAGGATACCACAAAAGAGCAGGAGAATAAAAGTTGATATTAACAGTATTTTATCGCAATTCTGTCTCTAGTTAGTTGTAGTTGAAGCGGCTCTGTAGAAGCCTACTTTTTATCATGTAATGTGTACTAGTGTTTGAATTTTTCGTTGTAACTTTTATTTTGCCACAGAACATATAATACAGATTTGGGGGGGAAGTGAGGTCTACTCCTTCTTCAGGGTATTGCATTATGATGCTGCATTTTACAAGTTCAATAGGCAGTTCACTTACCAAGTAGTTATTTGATTAAGCTGTATACAGCTTTTTTGGGGCAAACATTAGAAGCCAGAACATTCAGATAGGAATTTCTTACCAGTTTAAAGAGAGCATTATTGAATCATGGATTCATTCCCGGGGCATGTGGCAATTTTAATTTGATAGGGTTCAACCGTATTGTAATAACTATGTATGGTATCAGGTGTGTACTGAAAATATCAGGGGGAATACATTGTAAAGTTAATGATTGTCTAACTGCTATGCTGTGCACCTGAAACTAATACAAAATAATATTGTATATAAACTGTAATTGAAAAATAAAATTTTTCCACATTGTGGCCTGGAGGGGAGGTGGTAGTGGATGCCAGGTGGAGGGGATCATTGGGGGTGAAAGGGGGGTATCTGTAATACTTTCAACAATGAAGATAAAATAAATATAAATAAATAAGAAAGGAAAAGAAAAACTTTTAACAAAATAATAATTTGATAGAGTAATTTTTTGTAAATGAGATTAGGATATACTTGGAAATATTCCAGTGGCTTCACTTTTTTTCTGATGCTGTCTTTTTCTTAGGGTATGTATATTAAGTCAACATATGACGGCCTCCATGTAATTACTGGAACTACAGAAAATGTAAGTATTGTAAGATTTCAATTTTTGGTTTGTGTTTTTCCTTCTGTTGTTAAACAACTTATATATCTCACATAATTACAGTTGATTTCTGAGGGCATGAACTAATTAGGAGATAAAACTGAAAAGACATTAAGTTAGTAAGTGCTAGTTTAGAGAGAATTTCAGTCAGTTTATTTAGCGATTTACTTAAAGTAAATAAGATGTTTTCTGTTTGCAGCCAGAGATTTGTCTTTGTTAAATATTTTCTGGTTCATGACAAGTTATTGTGACATCTAAAAGAATCCACATCTGTCAAATAGTTTCTTTATATTAAGAAACTTAGCTCAGATGAGAAAGAATCAGATAAGTCATGCATTATGAATACCTACTGTATGATTAGCTTAATTTAGTGGAGGGAGCATGGTATAGCTCGGTGGCTTTCACAGTGAGGACCTCTCTGCACCAGCAGTATCAGCATCCCTTGGGAAATTGGTAGAGATGCAAATACTCGGAACCCAGCCTGTGGGAACGACTTCTGGCAGTGGGTCAGAGTGAGTCCCTAGTCCTAGGTCCTACAGCAGTTCTGCAGCTTAATAGCAGTGTAATTTTTGGCAAGCCACTTAACCTCTCCTTAATTTGATTTCCTAATCTATAAATTGGAAATAATATTATATGCACTACATCTCAATAAGTTGTTGTGAAAATCAAATAATCTAATAAATGTGAAAGACTATGCTATAAGAGCTACAGAAATGTGAAGTCATCATGTTGGGCATTAACACGATCAGTATAATAGATCTGAATTGCATAATAAATCATTATTCCTGCATTGGGTTGTCCCACATTTCCATCCTACTCTTTTAAGGAGGTGCAGAGCTTTGAATTTTTTCCCCTTTTAGAAATTCTGACAAATTGCAGGTTTATGCTGTGTTCCTTCAAAGAAGACTGAGGCAGAATTAGTTAATCTCGAGTTTTTATTGATCTCAACATTTTACTAGCATTTTCTTTTAAAAAATCAATATTGTCATCAAATTCTCCTATTACTTTAATTATTTACTGGTTCTCTCCCACCCACTCTGCTTCTCTTGGTTTCTGTGAATGATGAAACACAATAATATGTTAGAGTTGGTACTAAGTAGGAGTTATATGGGATCAAGAATATCATTTAAATGCATGTGGTGAACTATTTAAATTTTTTCAATGCAGTGAGATATTGTAAACTATATGCTTTTATTGATTGATCATTCTCATATACTTGTGTATTCATTTGTTCCTTTTAACAAACCTTTGTTCAGATCTGCTGTGTTTCAGGCAGGGGGCTAGGTATTGAAAGAATTTCAAAATTAAACTAGCTTGTTGCCCCTAAGGAGTGCAATTAGTGGTTTATCTGTGAACAGGCTGTGAAATGTGCATAGACGGACAAAGGAAAGAACAGCAAGTACTGCCAAGTGAAATCAGAGAAGGAATCACAGAAATTGTGATTTTGAATTGTACCTTGAAGAATTGGTAGGAACATCATCCCTGTATTGTCTGTTGTCTAAAAAATAGTTGAGCACTATGCATTGAGCATGTTAATTACTCAGTATTTACTCAGTCCATTTGATAAATGGACAAGTTATCAAAGAAAGATTGCTTCTGTGAGTTCAGATATGAACCAAATATTGATAGTCCGTCACTTAATTCTTCTTTTCTCTTGAAAATATTTTACTATCATTGGTACTGTGAGTAATTTATCTTTAGGAGATCTGTGTTGAATCTTAGGAAAGCTGCTCACTAAAGTGAGTAAGTTATTTTGCTTTGCTGTGCACTAGTTTCTTTGTTTTCTCATATGGAAAATGAGAAGTTTAGACAAAATGATCATTAGGATCCCTTTTAAGACAGGAAGTCTATAATTTATAGGACTTAGTCCCTCTTTTACTTCTTTGTGCAAAAAGTTGTTTCAGTTTCTTTTGAATTTTATGTATCAACTATCATTTTCTTCTAAATCATGTTTAGAGCCATTAGCTTGATATTTTTCTTTCATACTGTCCTTTGAAAAGATCAGTTGTGAACCAAATAGTACAAGGACCGACTGTAGTTACAGCCCTATTAAAGTAATGATTTACAGCCCGGCCGGGCGTGGCTCAGCGATTGAGCATCGACCTAGGATCCAGGTGATCAGGGTTCGATTCCCGGTCAGGACACATGCCTGGGTTGCGGGCTCGATCCCCAGCAGGGGGTGTGCAGGAGGCAGCTGATCAATGACTCTCTCATCATTGATGTTTCTATATCTCTCTCTCCCTCTCCTTCCCTCTCTCTGAAGTCAATAAAGATATATTAAAAGTTTCAAAAAAAAAAAAAGTAATGATTTACAAACTTTTTAGAATTGTTACATGGCACTTGTCTGATTTGGTAATATACTCACCTCCTAAATATGCTATAAAATAAATACAATTTCTTCTCTTGTTATGACACCATTCTTAGGGTTGGGTTAATATCCTAGGTGAACTACCCTCTTAACAGTATACTTATGTTACTACTTCAAACTGGAATTCCTTATGATAACCTACCATGTTGTCTTGAATTCTAGTGTAAGGCAAATACTTGTTTTGTGAATTTTAAAATTTGTTGCATTGAGATTAATATTGTTTCTACTTCTTTGTTTTTGAAATAATTGGAAATTGGAAATGAATTTTAAAAAAGGAACTAGAAATCATTTTAAAGGAAATCATATTCCAGGGTCTCAAAAGTAGCATTTTACTTTGCAATTCTATCTTCATATCATTCTTCATTAGGTTTCAGTAGGTTCTAATGAATAAATATTACAGTATTTATATTTGTGTTTGATAAATTAGCACACATACACATAAATGCACAAATATATTTTTCATTAAAACACATTTTCTGTATATTCAAAAGTTCATGCACCTTGCAATATGTATAATCAATAATTAGTAGTCACGAAAGGAAAATAAAGAATAGTATTTTAAATTCATTACCCATACCTATATTATAAAATTTCTTTCTTAAATCTCATTTTAGTTTTCTAAAGACTTCCAAAACTTGTCAACGTTAGTTTACCAAAGTTGATTTTTTTGCTCTTTTGTTTGTTTTTGTTCTTAATCTCTTACAAGAATTTTTAGCAAGTGATGAAATTGTTACCTCTTGTGGAAATGTAGGCCTTTTAATTTATTTAATGTGGTTTTGTTTGCCAATATATTACACTGTATAAAACATATGAAATGAGGTGTTCGCATAGTCAGACATTTAGATAGAGAATGTTAGGTAAGGTAACCTTGAACTGAGGGCTATTCATCTTTTCATTTGTTTTTCTAAGTTACTCAGAATGGATGGCATTAATGATTAAATAAATTAGTAATTTAATCGTCAGTTGACAGAACTTTGATGCTGATCATAAGCATATCCTTGAAAATATTTATTTGCTGAAGTGAATGTGAATTATTTGTATTAAATAGAAAAGGTCAAATTTAAAAAGATAATGTTTTGAAATGTATTTTTGAACTATTTGGCCAGTCAAGCCTAGTGGAGTTGTCTGTATAAAGTTTGCACTGGGTAATACCAATTATTGTTTTCCCTTAATGGTCTCAGAAACATATTGGTCTTTATGACATAAATATCTATATATTGTTTTGCATTTCTACTTTCCATCATTAGTTATACATAGAATGCAAACAGTATATTAAATACTAGTAACCTTTTGTTAATGTAATTCCTTGAAGACTATAATTAAAATATTGATCTGGTTTAAAGAGGTGAACTTATTATAGTGTTTCAGAGAGAGGAGATGACTGATAAAATTTATATTCTTTGTCATTTCTTTTATGTTAAATTTAGTCACCTGCAGATCGGTGCAAAAAAATCCATGCTGGCGATGAAGTGATTCAAGTTAATCATCAGACTGTGGTATGTATAATTACCTTATGAGTCAGTGGGAAGAACTAATATAAAGACTTGTTAAAGCTTTAGAAGAATATCAGTGAAATGAAATGCCTGTTTGTGTATACAAGGGTTGAATGACCTTTTAAAAAAAATAACTGAATGACTCTTCCTCTTAATTATTTGATGGAATGTAAGGCATAGTTTTCAAAGAACATGAGGAATTTGGGTGGTGGCTGAGGTTAGATATGCATTTCTATATGGACAGCTGTGGGATAAGATTATACACCACATGAACTGGGATAATAATTTTGGAATAGAAATTAAAGTCATGATGCATACAAATTCATCCTTTTTTGATATAACTTTTAAGCTTTATTTTACAAAGGATCGAATTACCTAGTCGATATGTTTTGTAACAGCATGCATTCATTCAAATACTTTAACATTGATTTGTTCATTAAATTGTCTGGTATATTGATTTATTTTAAATGTCAGTTTTCTAAAAATTAAACTTTGATTGCTTTATGAACCTCAGGAATCCCTTTCTAGGCTAAGAATGACAGTGGCATTCTGTGCCTATGGTAGATTTTCAAGTGCTGTTTTTCTTAACCTCTGATTTAGAAACTGAACATCATATGATTTTCATTTTAGTCTATTTTATGTCTCAGTTGATTCACTTTATTCTCCTGTCTCTGCCAAAATAAAATGATTTGTCTAAAAAAATGAAGATAAAATAATCTGATTACTAATATCATAATCCTCATTTGAGAAAAATGGTTTTATTCTGGTAAATATTCTTATAGCTCATTAACCCTTCAGAGTGAGTCATTATTTCTTGTTGTACCTTTAACTAAATTTGCTTTTGCATGTTCTAGTCATAGAAGAAATTTTTAAAAGAAAGGCTATATTTTGGGGGTTAGAAGACTTGTGTGAAAAATCTGATCTTTCTCAGTGATTCTGATCTGCAGACAGAGGCCATTTTAATTCTGGCTTTGAATAAATCGAAAAGTTTGTGGTATTTTGGAGATGCTCAGGAACACTGATAATTAAAGTTATGATGTTTCTTTAATGAGTTCATTATTTAAGTGAATGAAAGTTAATGAAAGTTTAAAAATTAAACATGTGGGTATAAGGTTAATAGGAATTAATGCAGAATGTTGGTAATCGAAAAGGTCTTTTCACATTATGACAGTTTTGATGATGAGAACGTTCTCATTACTAGAAACTATACAAAGTGATATTCCTGATTAAAGTTTCTTGTCCCCTAGGATGAGGATTTGGGTGGTGGGATAAAGCAGCTGCTTCATTAGACAGCTTCCCCCTCTTCTAGTGTTCATGTTGCCTCTGTTTCTCCAGTGTGACCTTAACAAACATGACATCTATTGGATAGTCGGATCAATTTCCAGTTAGCCAATTCTAAGAGGATGTAAATTAGTATCTAATGAAAAATAAATTATTTAAAGAATACTCTTTGTGAAGCAAAGATTCTGATATTTATCAAATGCATATGAAAGTTCTTTAAAAGCTAGGAGTGAACTAATAAAATCTATATGGATTGATAATTTTTAAATACTGTGATAATGTATATCTATATCTTTGCATCACAAGAATATTCTAAAATATTGAAAACTATACAGAATAATGGTTGGGGGAACTTTCTTCGTTTTTGCTCTGAAATTGACTTATGGCTTTAAGTGAGTTAACTATTTAAGCATCATTTTACCTTTTTATAATAATCATCATCATAGCCAAAACTTGCTCAGTTCTTATAGTGTGCCAAGCATAATGTTAAGTACTTTACTTATTTTATGTCATTTAATCCTTACAGTGATCCTACAAAGAAAAGTGTATGTGGAAATTGAAACTCAGAATGATTGTTTAACTTACCCACAACTAAAAGCTCTCTGAGTCTAAGGCCCATGCTCATACTTTCGTTTTATTATACTCCCTCCCCAAACTCAAATTATAAATTTATCAAACAAAAGGGGAAGAATTCTAACAATCATGTAAGTAAATCTCAGGATTCAGTGAGAGAATCCTGCATTTCATATAATGCAGCCTTCTCTGCCCTCTTTTTCTTGCTGTAGCTGGCATTGTGGTCTGTAGAGCGCTTTTAATTTTTTAGTAGGCAATATACAGAGGTGGTAAAATGTAAATTTTCTGGGGTTTGTTACTATAAAAAAATTGGTAGGTAGATAAATTAGTTGAAACAAGTATAAATTATTTGTAGTCTGCAATTACCCCTTCTATCCCTATATTCATTACCAGGGACATTAGAGGTTGATCATGATATAATAATTACATTGAAGTATGGCTTAAAACATTTGAAGTACATATTTAATATTTTTAATCCAGTAATTAATTGACCAAAATAGTGAGATATTGTCAATGTTATATTCTATAACAATTTCAACTCAATAATGAAAAGAGTAATAGTATTATATTTTGAATGTTATTAGTTCAGTTAGTAGTTAGTATTTTTCTGTAATTCCAAAATTTCCTACTGCTACTGGTAGTAATATACAACATAAAATCTGGTAACTATTCTTGTTTTAAAATATATAGAAATACTATTTTTTGAAATCGCTAGTATGGTATATCTTCAAGATGTCCAATTAGATGTGTGTTTCAAGTTTGTTCTTTTTTTAAAAAGTATATTTTTTATTTGAAATGAAACTGGGAGTTTTATGTCCTTTTTCATATTGCTATATTTTTTATTGTAAGTGGCTTTTAAGCTTTTCAAATGAACATACTTCTGTGGCTGAGAAACTGTGGCTGCCAGGTAGGAAGAAGAAAAAAATCATGAACATCCAAGCAAAGCAGACTGAGTCCTATTGCATGTCTTCCCCGCCAGTGAAGATCCAACTCCTCAAAGGCTGCTGGACTCTCCCAAGATTTTTTCCACTGCATCTGCCACTACATCCCTGTCTCTGGGAGATACCTCGGCATAGTTTTGAATCAGCAACTCTGCCCTCATGATGCACTTTTAACACGTTTTTTAGCTGATGAGACTATTTAATATTTATAGTTATCTATTGGAGCATATTCCTAATGAATTTGTTAAATTTTCATGTTAACCCTCCTTTTGGTGTGTAAGTGTTCTAAAGCTTCTATCCAAAACTGATATTTTCTTATTAGGAATATCAGTTGAAAAGAGTGGGATATGTGATGTTAAATCCAGCATTTGGAAGATTTTCTTTTATTTTGTATAAATATTAAAAATATTTCTATTATTTTGAAAGGTCTTCTGGAACCTGGTGGCTACATTCTTTCAAAAACCGGTTTCATAGAAGTGGCTCTAAAGGCTACTGGAATGGAAAATAACCAGGTTGGGGTAGCCAAGAAGACAGACTGCAGCAGTCAGTCAGGGTGCTGGGCATTGGTTAGGGAGGGGTGGCGGATGAGTCCTGTACGCTAGTGGTTCCAATGACCCCCAGATAGCCAGCACCATTGAGCAGGAGTTAAACTGGCGATGGCGGAAGGGAGGGAGCGACGCCGCGGAGAAGTAACAACCTAAAGGACTATTGTGTCACCTGGGAAGGCCACTCTAACTTCACTTATGTAATTCTCAAAGGCGCCTCCCTTGCTCTCCTGTTCTCATTCTGGTCTCCCATTTTTTACTCTCTTCTCTCCCTCGTGTTCCTTCAACCCCAGAATAACAGTCGAGATTGATTAAAGGGAGAGCCAGCAGGCTCAGAGTGGAAGGAGGGGGTGACCCGTTGCAGCCCAGCTCTCCCTGACCTTCCCTCTCCCCTGCCGCCCTGCCGCCTTCCGCAGGACAGGACGAGCGGCTCTGTGAGCGGAATCAGTACTGTGGCATTGGCTAACCCCAGATGTGCTTCCTCTCTCTATTTTTTTAATTTACTAAATTGTCATCTTTATCTTTTTAGGTTTTTCTTATTTTATTTTCTTCCCATTTCCTTAACCATCTTCATCTGTTCTCACTTAACTATTTCTCTTCAAATTTTTTTTTGCCTATTTTCTTCTGTTCTCCTTTCTCAAAGAAGAAAGCCCTTATTCTTTATACACAAAATATTGAAAACTGAGACCTCAAATAGCAGTGTTTCTGGTGCACCCTACATCTTATTTGGTAACTATAAGATGTTGCTGGAGTACAGAGATGAACTATATTAGCATGGTGTTTAACGTATTGCTTAATAAGTAGTTATGGTAATACCCTCAAATGACTCTGTTAGGATTCTAAGAAATTGCTGTTCTAAAACAGCAAGTGAACTGTTCTCTTTTAGAAGGGAAAAAATCCTGAAGAGACATTTACCAAATGTTAAAGGAAACAATGCATCATAGATTTCAGTTATTCATAGTAATATTTTATCTCAGATTCTACTTTATATAGTAGGTAGTTTATGAGATGATCATAGTTTTTTCCTTTTATTTTACGTAAACATTGTGGATTTGATGAGAATGTGTGGAAACTGGCTTTGAAGCGCCACATAATGATATAAACAATATATTTTATTTTGCCTAGAGAAATCAATTAATTAGTTTATTGTCCAATATAATATTCTATTATTTTCTGTTATTAAACTAAAGTTTATTATCATAGGTTTTTATATAAAGGAGATTAAGTTGTATGGTGACTTAATTACAGTAACTTCCTATTAACCGGTTTATTTTCTCTGCAGATCTCTGCATCCTGATTTGTTTCTTTCTTATTTATGAAGTTCTTACTAGCTTCCCCAGGAAAAGAGTAATTGCTTTTAAAAATGGTTACTCCAATTTTTTTATTTTTAGACTACATCTTTTGGTTTCAATATACATTTAATGTGATCTAATTATTTTACATGGAATTTTCAAAAGGTTTCCTTATAAGTGATTATTTTGTATGACTAGGATTCTACTTTTTATTTTAAAATACACATACTTCTAATATCTTTGCAAGAAGAACAGAAATGAAATATAGGAAGAAATGGCTGAAATGTAATGATTTCCAAATATATGCAAACCCAAAATTGTTTTAAAATTTAACCCATGTAAAAATCTTCATAAAAATTTTTTAGTTAAAAAACTGTATTCTTATGGTTCTTTCAAAATATATTATTGATTTGGGGGTAGGGGGAATGAGGTTCTGGGGTATGATCAAAGATTTGCTCCCACAGCCTTTCACTCTGATGTGATTGTCTTCCTCCTACGTCTCCCTAGCAGAGGCCTTCAGACTCACTCAGTTTTATGTTTTGGAGAAGTTAAAGGACACCATGAATGATGGTGAAAGACAAATAAAATTGGCTTCTGTTTAGTTTTCTATAGCACATACAAATGTAAAGCATGAAGCCCCCAAAATAAACCATTGGTCTTCAGAGAGTGCAACATTACCAAATATCCTATTGAAATGGAAAAAGGGAAAGAGAGCTTGTATTGAAGATGCTAAACTACACCCACAGATTTTTTATCAGCTTGACACAGATACATAGACATCAGCAATACAAAGGCTAAAGTTCCTATAAGTGATAGGTAACAGAAAATAATGTAACAGGATATGGAAATGTATCACCTTTGGTGAAAAGTATTTGGGTGATTCATAAAACTTGAAGGAAAAAATTATGATTACTCTTTATTCCTTCCATGAGCTTTCTCATGAGTCCAAAAAATATTCTGATTTAACTCTCAGAACTTTTTGGTTATGCAGAAAAAGACTCCAGGAAGGTGATATGCAGTAGGTGAAAAAAAATTACTAGCTTCTCGTAGTGTTCAACTTTCCTTTCTCTTGTGCAGTCCCTGTCCATTTTTAGCAGTGAGAAATTATGTTCTCTGTGCTTCCTCTTTATATATAATACACACATATAGTATATATATGACTGTGAAATTTACAGGGAAATATTAATTGCTAAAACATGTAAATTCAAATTGTGAGTAGCTCAGCCTGGTCCAGGTTTAACTGTAAAATTAAGCCAGCTGAGGAGGAGACTACGAGGTGACTAGCGGCTCAACAAATAAAGATGTAAAGTTATGGAGTTTTTTCTTAATGAAAATAAAACTTTTAATTTCCATATTTCTTTACAAATGCACGTTCCTTTTATCATTTCCCAAGGTAATCTCTCTAATCACATTTGTGAAAATATCAATACTAAGGTTTTATTTAAATAGAGACACCTTGGCACACCTCTGAATACTCTGAATTAACTCTGTAAATTACTTTGCTGGAATTAAAATCACTCTTTTGCATATATTTACTTAACCAAATACATACCTTTCAGCTTATATACCCTTATATTTGAACCATGGGTAATTCTATTCAGTAAATGAAAGACTGTGGAATAGTAAAATTAGGAAATCTCCAAATAAACTATAGGATAATATTGTAAGACTTTCTCAGTCTTATTTTGTGGGGAGAATTTAATTTACGTGAAAGTGAAGCCTATAGATTGTTACTCAAGATTTAGTAGTTCTAGGATCTTTGAAAGAAATTGTGTATCAAAATTCATTACTTATGAAATATTTATAACTATATGATATTCCACATAGCTTGTTATGCTAAAGAGGCAGTCATCAGCATAACATGCTGAATTGATTAAATATTTCAATAGCTTTTTAGTCATGCAAATTAACAGAACACTAATAAATATATCAGCACCAAAAAATTTGGCAAACACAGTGTCATTAGTCACAGTGTAATGGGTTGTGTATTGAATTAAGTCTCTTCAGTGCTTTTAAAAAGAGCAGAAGGAAGTTTCATATAGGCACATCTCAAGTATCTGAATTTTCCTTTGTGAAGAGATATTTAGAAATTGCAGCATATGAGTAAGGGCATGTAAATACATAGGAGCATGTGTAAATGTTAATGAATCTGATACTTTGTCTTATGAAAGATAATACCTTTGAAAGTATTTTAAGAAATGTCCTATCTACTTGTGTTTACGTCTAGAGGTGCTTGCTTGTATCTCCAAATACAACTGTGACAGAAAGGTCTGGATTGATAGGCTTAAATTCTTACCTTTATGCTTATTTATAACTTTGTCCACTTGGGACCATAAAGTAGAGATTCTTTACATATATTGGTCAAATAATTCACCACCTGTTGTTTGGAAATCAGATAGGCTAGGGCAAGTCTTAAAGGGGTCAGAGACAGCTTCTTCCCTCTGTGTAGTACCAAGAGAAAAGGAAGTCTCTCATCTCTTCAGCACCAACCCCAAAGCCTCCTCTGCATCTAATCCAGGCAACCCATTGTCCAAGGACCTGCCCACTTATGTTACCCTTCACCCGGGAACCTCTGGTGTCTGCTTCAGCCTGATCAAAACAATCACAAGCCTCATTCTCAAGAAAGCAGAACCCCTCTGGCTTTTAACACTTGGGATTACCTTAAAGATTTTCTTGAGAAATTTTTATCCTGTTGTG
The DNA here is from genome assembly GCF_054644295.1 of Miniopterus natalensis. Taxonomy (NCBI): domain Eukaryota; kingdom Metazoa; phylum Chordata; class Mammalia; order Chiroptera; family Miniopteridae; genus Miniopterus; species Miniopterus natalensis. Next base: position 95,380,017 of record NC_142103.1, on the reverse strand, counting down.
TTGTATATAAAATACATTTCAACGTATAGGTTGGGGATTACATGGAAACTAATAAGTGATAAACTAGTAACTGCTTAGAGACACTGACTTTTGCTACCTTGGACAATAAGGAAGATATTATTAGTAGTTCAGCATATGTGAAAAACATATTATCTGTAGCTGATAATCAGACATTTTGTGTAAGATGCATATAGTGGTTTTTAGAAGGTTTATTCTAGCCCATGAATGTAATGTGAATGAAATAGTCTATTAACATATTGAGGAAGAGAAACTTGGACTATTTTCAACCACTACAAAATATTTTTCTGGGAAAACCTTTACCAGTGTCTACATAATGTGTATGATAAAGCAGACTCTTTCATTGACAAATATAAATTATATACACTTTTATATTCCTTGTCAATATCACATCACTATGAGAGTATTCAAGATATCAATACTATTTTTAAAAATATTCACGTATAAGAAAGCTTATTTGGTAACTTGGAATAAAGAATGTCTGTTATAGTTTTAGTATCAATTATATTACATTTAGAGAAAATTTAATAATACATCTTGGTTTTACACACAAAACTAAACTCCTTTTGTGTTTCAAGGCACGTTATTGTCTGTGGAACATGTATATTCTCATGTGTCCATGTCATCTCAGTAGTCAAGTTATTAACTAATGTGTCTACCATTTTAAGGCACCTTACTGATTGCGGGTTTATCCAGACAAATAAGACTCAGCTTTTATTCTCAAAAAATAAAAAGGACCCACAAAATCCAGTTTGTGAGGATGGGTGGAGAGGAGTTGGGGTGTGAGGAAAAGTATATAACTTAATAAGAGGCAGTGTGTTTAAAAATGTCACTAGAAAGGTACAGCGTGCTATGAGACTCACATGAGGAAAATATGGTTCTACCTTTAAAAGGCTTTATGATGGATATTGCATTTACTATGAGCCATTCTGCATAAATAAGATTTTATAGGTGGGAGAAAAATTGCAAGCAGAAGAAAGATTGTTTCTGCAAAGACATGGCCGCAGTTAGATGCACAGTATTTGACGAGAACATGTACTTACTCCACCAACTCTTCCACCCATACCGAACTACTGACATTTGCTCAGACTAGCGATATTTTGTCCATGGCTTTCTTTACTCCCTCATTTCCCACATCCCCTTCAGCTGACCAGCTCCTAAGAGATTCAGCCTAGACTATTATGAAAACTTCCCTGAACCGTCAAGGATTGGTTAGTGCCCTTGTTGGGGGATCAAATTGCACCCTCCGTTCGCCCTGTTGAGGTGCTTTTCTTTCTTTTGAAGGCTTATTGACTTCTTCGTGTCTCCCCCTGCTCACTGATGAGGCACAGGCCGTGCTGCATGCACTGTATTATCCATAGTGCACAGAAGGCACACGACTTACTGATTTGAGAACTTACATTACCGAATCGTAGCGTGTTAAACACCTAAACTGCCTGCAAGCCCATCATACAGTACAGTGGTTCTCCAAGTGCGGTTCCCAGGCAGTAGCACCAGTGTCACTAACTTGTAAAAAAAACATGAAAATTATAGGGCCCCACCTCACACCTACTGGATCAAAAGTTCTGGAGGTTGAAACAGCAATCTGTGTTTTAACAAGCCTTCCAGGTGAATCTAACACATGTGGAAGTTTGAGAACCACGTTAAAGAAAAATAATAGACAGCTATGGCCAAATTGATGAAGGACCTATTTGAGGAACTGATTTTTTTAACTGGCTCGAGGGAGGAATACTCACGGTAGTGGCCTTTCGGAGCTGCAGAGAAGCAGGAAGACCAGTTAAGACTGTTCAAGTAGGTACCCAAAGCACTAAGGCAGTGAGAAGAGGCATTAGTTGCTAGGATCTATTCTTTAGACACAGGGGTTTCAAAAGGGGCGGGGGCCTGCCGGTGTGGCTCAGTGGTTGAGCGCCCTCCCATGCACCAGGAGGTCACCAGTTCCATTCCGGTCAGGCCACGCGCCCGGGTTGTGGGCTCGATCCCCGGCAAGGGGCGCGCAGGAGGCTGCCAGGCGCTGTTTCTCTTTCATCAATGTTTCTGTCTCTCCTCTCCCTTCCTCTCTCTGAAATCAATAAAAAATATATTTAAAAAAATAAGATAAAAAGGGGCTGGGGGAGGTGGTCACAGGTGAGACCATACTCCGAACTTGAAAGGGTAATGGAGAACTTTTTGTTGTTGCTGTTGAACGAGAGTAGGGATAGCGAGTCTGATTTTAAGGTGTCACACTCAGCTGACCTACCATGGGATGTTTGCGGGAGTACGCTTGCTCGCATAGTGCCTTGTGCTTTAGAATCAGACGGTCTTGGATGTGAATTCTGGCTTGACTACTTACTATATTTGAAATCTTGACCAAGATTCATCTACTTGTGCTTCAGTTTCCTCCCGTGTAAAATGGGTTTAATAGTTGACCTCATAGGGCTGTCGTAAGAATGAAAATACATGTAAGTAAAAGGGATGTAATATAGATGTCAGGACTCTGGCATAGTGAATTATTGGCACTTGATTACTCAGTAGACATTAATATGGATGAAATGGACTGTTGTAAATATGTCGCTAGAGTTCTTTATAGGAAACGGGTGATTAGAAAGATTTGAGAGTCATTTGCAGAAAGTTGTTGGTAGAAGCCCTGGGAAGAGGAGATTATTGTGTGGAGACCACATGAAATCCTAGAAAGGGGTCTAATACTTAGCCTAGAGGAGATACCTACACTTACTGATTGCGAGGAAGAAGAAGAGATGGAGGACATTCAGGAGAGATGTACCAGGACTACACGCCTTTACTTAAGCTATCTGTTGTGACAACAACTATTTGCATTTTCCAACCCATTCTGCGTATTAGAGTCGGAATGTATTGTGACTTTGGAAATCTAATCATTTAGCCTGTGCAAGAATATTGAAACATCTTTGTTTGATGTTGAGTTCACTATTTCACAAAGTAGCCAATTCCCTATTGGGTGTCTTTGATTATTAAAATTTTTTAATATGTATCCATAACCATTATCTCTTAAGATATTTTACCTTATTTAATTCCTTCCCATATTAGTGGATTATACTCCTATGTTAGTGTCCACTAGGATCCCTTCTTCCTTCTGTCAAAGCTCCCTCTGTCTCCTAGTAAAGAAATATTTTCCTTGCAGCCAATGTATGTAAGAATACTTAAAACTCATTTTTCAGATTACTGTTATATCTTCACATGGTTTCTAATTCAGGTCTATCATGACTAATATTTTAAAACTATAGCCAGAAACTTAAATGAGAAAATGGAAAGCTAATCTTGGAAGATGGTTAACATACATTGATATATTTTACCTATTTTGATGTGTGTATATCATTACATTTAGCTCCTAACTAAGTTAGGGGGCTCCAAAATTTCTTGAAGTTGTAATACATACTTCCCTCACTTTATCATACCATCTGTGATATCATGTCCCCCTATAATTTGTCAACCATAAGTATCTTAATAACAGTTAGAGAGAAATGAATTAATTTCAAGAATTCACTACACTTCATTTTATGGCTGAAGATATATTAGGATATGACAGAACCAGAACTGGGAATCATTTGTCCTGGAGCTCTAGGACTGTGTCATATTTGCCCTTGAGTAGAACATGATACAATCCAATAAATGGGGACAAATGTTAAGAATTATATGTAGTAGAGAAGATAGAAAGTAATGAAGAAATGATCCAAATTAGGGAGTTTGAGAAAGTACTAAGGAAAAAAGAACTATTCAAGTAAGAGGCATGAGGTCTGGTTGCTGTTTATGTGTATACAAGTACTGGGATGGGAATGATAGAGCTAAAACCTCCCTGTTTTATTGAACAAAAATGTTACACGAAGTCTGAATTATTCAACCAGCTTTATTTTCATTTAGTAATTCTTACGTGAACCTGACCTAACACTTAGGTATCTACTGAAATCATTCATTGAATTAATAATCAATAGATAATATAGCTATTGACTTACTGAACACAACTGAATAATAAATTGGATTTATTTTGCTAATCATCTAGGAGTATAATGGACAGAGCAAATATGATTTCCCCATCACTACCTTTTACTGTTTTAAATAACGTCTTTCTGGTTCTGACATTTTATGGAAATTTTCTATCCATAACAAACAGTCCTAATTAGGTAATTTATAAAATTCATGATCTTTTAATTGGAATATTACTATTCATGGACTAGATACACTTATATTGTTCATTTTGTTGTTTATAAAATAACTCATGTTTATTGCCAAGACTTTAAGAATAAAGTCATAAAGAAAATATATATTGTATTCTTTACTACCCTTTAATTTAACCACCATTAATGACGTATATCTTTCTATTATTTCTATATATAAATTTTTTTACAAAAGTAGAATTTAATTAAATTTGCTATTTTGGAACTTAATTTTCCCACACAATTTTTATATCCCTTAGTAATGGACATTTACATAATGTACAGTTCTTGATTGGTTTAGACAGTACTGCAACACATGTTGCATATTTATCTCTGCTTTTATCCAATCATTTCATTATGACGGTAGTGGAAGTAGAATTTGGGAGCCTAAGATATATACTTCATATGTATCTTGATGTGTATTTGTTTACTTTGTTTAAAATGTTTTTAATGTTATCTCAGTAAGAGTGGAAAAAAAAAGTAGTAAAATTATATAAATTTTTGCCATTAAATAATATTTAGCTATAAAATTAAAATCTAACCAAATTATGACTTTCTCATCCAAAAAAACAGTTCCACTTTCTCATAAAACATACTATTCTATTATTTGGAATTATGTGTCAAAAAGAGCATAGAAAAGTATAAAGGAACAGGATAAACCAAATTGCACTGAACATTACACAGGAAAACACTATCTAGCCTTAAATATTTCTAACTCGTTATAATGATTATATCATAGAATAAATGAAAGAAATTGGTGAATGGACATCAATGTGTAATTCATCAAAAAGAGGTATGCTGAAAGAAAGGGGATTCATCTTACTGCTGCTTTAATGTAGTTAGCATTCATCAGAATAAATAAATGATAAAATGTAGTTATCAATAAGTTGTTCATAAACTCTGTATAACTAGTACGTTCTCTCCCTCCAAATCTGGAACTCAGAATCTGCTTCCCATAGTTTTTTGGCGAGCAAAATGAACACTTGGATTTGAACTCACTTTGCTTTTAACTCTTGGCTTATAGAAGTGGCTGTAGGGACACTACTTAGCTATCACAATAATCAGAATCAATGTATTACACTTTTGGGCACATAATAATCCCACTTATATATAACGGGAGACATTTGACCAATTCCATTACTTTCGTTGATCTGCATTAATGTGACTTTTTAAAAAATTGGCAGCTTGTTCATATTAGGCAAGTATTCTAATAATCGTTTTGATTCACATCTGAGAAGCCCTGAGGTTTTAAGCATTGTGACATCTCGCTTCTTTTTTGTCCTAACTCTCTCCACCATCACTCAGTTCAGCTGTAGTAGAGGTGAAAATTTAAAGGAATGCTCGGCCCCTTTATACACCAAAGTCTGTCGTTGTTCTGCGGTGGCTGCTGCTGGAGTGGCTCTGTCATAGCCTCTGGGGGTCTGTGCTGCTTTCAGTGGAAGTGGCCCTTCTTTCCAGCTCGAGCATTATCTTCCCGGCAGAAACGGGAGCAGCAGACAAAGGCACCCATCCCCTTTCACTGGAGTGCCAGGGAAGAATCTAGGCCACTCTTAAGACCATTTGCTAAGTCCTCTGTGCAATCGGGGATAAATTTTGGCCCAGTGTATTTATATAACACATCCTGGGGAAATCTGATACATTAGAGTTGTGATAAAAGGTTGTTGTTGTTTTTTTCTTTTAAATGTTAAATGCATTTTTAATCCTTGAAATAATAGATATTTTGAAAGTGTTTCTTTAAAGTATAGTTCTAGGATTTCAGATACCTAATAACTGCATAACTAGTCCATCTTAAAAGCAAACCAACAAGAATTATTCTAAGTTCAAAATATTAAAAGGGTGATGAGTGAAATAATTTAATAGTTAACAGCCGAGCCAGGTTCTAGGACATTTATCAAGTACTTCAGTTTATTTATACACTATGTTTTGAGGAGGTATTTAAATAGAGTGGCTTCATTAACTATAGAACATTTTCTTTTAAGTCTGTAGAGTCCTTTGGAACACATTTTCAATAGCTGCCGTGTTGGAGTAGTATTACCTTGTCATTTTTATTCTACCTTATAGCATGGTGAAAGGTTTATTTTATTGACTATCTCCCATGCACCAGACGTTGCCTTGGTGCGTCAGTGCTGGCTGTTGGTAGTATAATATCAGTCTAATTTATAGACACTATATCACGTACAGTGATCCCTCGGGAGTCGAGCATGCCCCGCGCCTCCCTCTGAGGGCAGGATCCTGAGGCCCAGCTGTGGGCTGCCGATCCCTCGTTTCCAAACGTTTCAGAGCCCAACGGGCTCCAGAACGGGTCACAATCGAAAACCGAGGCACCACTGTATCTCTAAAAGATGGTGATGAGAAAGCATGTGCGGTTTATAAACTCAGGACACTGCCAAATCCTTGTTTTCAGGCATGCCTATTTTAAAATGGTTTGTGAACAGAGCTTGGATCTAGATCTTGCACAGCATTAATGATGACATAATTTCTTTAAACTCTAAATTACTCCATTGGTAGGATACCGATTTACTCTCTGCTTTGACGTGGTAAATGTCCATTAGCTTATCATAAGGATATGGACTCTAATGCAAGACATGGTTAATCAACTCAAACATAACATTTCTTTCTTAAGTATATATCTCCTGAAAATTGGTAGGATGGTGCACCAATTATGTGATTTTCATTTTTTTACTAATCTTATTAAAGGGGGAGAACATTAAATCTTTGAATACTGTACCTCAATTTTATTGTAATGATTTTGCTGGTTACCAGGTGGGGTGGCAGTTGAAAAATTTGGTGAATGCACTACGAGAGGACCCGAGTGGTGTTATCTTAACTTTGAAAAAGCGACCTCAGAGCATGCTTACCTCAGCACCAGCTTTACTGAAAAATATGAGATGGAAGCCCCTTGCTCTGCAGGTAATGAAGCTTAATCATAAGTCATACACCATCATTTTAGCCATAGATTATCTCAGTAATGCTTCTTTATTGTGCCTCATCTCAGCAGCATATGGATTAATCTTGTATGCTTTTGAAAATTTGTTTGTAAAATGATCTCTTCACAGCTTATCCTAATAGGCTTAATTGTGATGAAATATGAAAGTTTCTATATTAAAGCCCAAATAATAAAGAACTTGGCCTTAATTTGTAAACATTTTAAAGCATAATTCCAAACAAACCACAAGTTATTTCAAGCCAAACTATGGGTAGAAATTAAAAAAAAAAAACAACACAACACTAGAGGTTTCATATTTGATATAATCTTCTATTTAAAAGTTATACCCACATTCACTTTCTGAAGAAACTAGGTGATAGTTTATAGAATTCTTCTAAATCAGGTCATAAGATCGTAATAGTTACTTATGAACAGTAAGTAAAGGAAGTTTTAGATAGTAATTAAAATGTACCAACTGCATTCCCCCTGACTGATCATTTTTCTCTTTTCCACCCTCTAGGGTGGCAAAAATAGAGAAATTGTTGCATTAGAATTTCTGCATTTTTCCTTCAGCATGAAACATCACTCTAACTATTACTCTGGATGTTGATAAATTATATTCATTAAGAAGCTGAGTTATCTAGGAAGTTATATAATTCTGGTTGATGAAAGACAAGGAAGCAATACATTTTCTTCCATTTCAGTCAGGATACAATCTTTAAACACATATCCTGTGTATAGAAGAAATTTTTGTCCTTCATAAAACCTGCATATTAAAAATAAGAGACTATTACCTTTCTTAGAAGTATAATTTTTAAAAATTTAAATTACCAATTGAAATAGAACACTGCTCATTCAGATTAAAACGAAAAGCAATGTATGAAAATACCATTTTTATCACCATGTAAATTATTGTTAAGTTCTATGTTAGTACTTTATATAATTCTTAGATATTTTTTTTCCTAAAATCCTAAATTCTCCATTGCACACGAATGGCCTTATAGATTATAATAATTTCTAATTATTTAAACCTTTACTACTTATTTGCATCAAATTTTCATTATACTTAAATAACAGACAACATAAAATGTTCTAACATTAAGGTCTTTAACATTTTCATGTGAAACTTTCTAATTTTCAAATGAATATATGTAAGACTGTATTAATCTGTCCAAATACATTTGACTTGCATTATGTTTATTATTAGAGCGTTTTGATGGTCATTCAGAGCCAGAGTTCAATGTTTGACTCATTAAGCCGTAGATGAATAGATCAGACTTTGCCATCACATCATTTATTTCCTTGCTGCATTGTAAGTTGCTTTGTTCTTCCGCTCTGTAGTTTTCGATTGACGTGCCTTCCCTTAGGGGCCTTCTTCAAGGTCTGAGAGGCGGGAGCCCTGAAGAAGAGGCCCGCACTTTCAGCTCTTAGGTTTTTTCTCTATGTATGTGTAGTTAAATTTAAATTTTTCTCTCTGGTCTCTTCTGTTTCGCTCTGAACACCAAAAAGACATTAGCCTCTTGCTGATCCCTGAACTCTGAGGGAGTATGTCTAGAAAATAAATTGATAATTTGGTCCGCTTTTAGACTCTTTTGCACAAGCTCAAACTGGAGAATTAAGGTAATGGCAGAGAAGAATCACTCTTAGGTGAAATGCTGGAATTACGGAAAGACTAACCTTTTCTGCTACATATACATTTGGTATGTGTATTTAAAGCTGGAGAATCAAGGTTTTAATTTTTAAAATGACCTCACATCATTCCTTAATTAGAATATAATTATAATAGATTTTTAAGGCACTGTTTCGAGGTCCATTCCCAGATGCTAAAAAATGTGCCTCATCAGGTCACTAGTTATATCTACTCCTCATTGCCTATTTAGTTACTCTGAGTATGTTTGTAGGCTTACCTTTTCAGAATGCCGAAATCACGTAAAAGAAAGTCAGCATTTATATAAGTGCTTATATGTATCGACATTTTTGTAAATTTGTTATTTCAACTGAACTTAGTTCACTGATATGTATTGTCTAAGCTCAACCCCTTATAGATAAACAATACTCATGGGAGTGGGGGTGGGGGAGAGACCTGCTTTCAACTTTGAAAATTGCTTCAGAGGTTGACTTTTTACAGAGCAAAAGGAAGAGTATTTATTTTTTAAATTTTTATTGAATTTATTGGGGTGGCATTTAATTTAAATACTTCCTAATAGCAGAAAAACAAGATCTTTAGGAGTAAGGGCAATGGTTAAGTCCTCTAACATATACCAGCACCCCCAGATCTCCCTAGAACCTATTTTGAAGACCTGAAATTATATCATCACAGAGTTCTTTCTTGATCTTACTAAGGCTTTGGCCTGTGCCGAAATACAAAGACACTGGGAGTGTAATGGAAACTATCTGATCAGAATTTTTATAGAATGTAGATTTTGATACAACCAAAGGTGGATAAAACCTGAGGGTACCAGGGTCTGAAGACTGAAGGTAGACTTCCTCCAATGGGGAAAGTCAAATAAATAGTGGGATGAAGGTCTTATAGGTGGTCTTGGATTCTTTTGTTACTGCTTAACGCCACATATTTTTCCTAGAGGCTAAGAAAGGGCCTCAGATGTGGAAAAAGTGCTTAAATCCTCTGGCAAACACAAGTATCCTTATTGTATTCTTGCTTCTGACATATGTACAAATATGTTGGAGCTAAAATGTCCATTAATTCATCTAAATATAAATATTCAGTGTTCAGAACTGAAGAATTAGACATTAGGTTATTTCTTTTTTCATAGAGTATACCAGTAGTCTAGTAAGAATTATTTAAAGTAGAAGTTACAAAAAGAAACAATTGGTAGCATTTATTTAACTCAATATGTTCATTTCATCTCTTTCATATACTCTACCAGGTTTAATTTACCTAGTAGCATTTTCAGATAAAATATGGCAAAGTTTGTGTAGCGTGGAGGTAGACAGTAATACATGCATCTTAAAATATAGAACTGTACTCTAACTTAAGGAATAATTTTTTAAAATAACAAAGTAAATAATTTGTACCTAGACAAATAAAGCATAACTTTATCTACCCTAAGGTGGAAGATTGTTAAGGAATATCACATGTTTTAATGAAACAATATTTCTAGAAATATTTTTGAAGGAGAGTAAATTCTATTATTAACCACAATGATTAATTTTGATTTGGAATTTCTTTGAAAAATCATTCATGGAATTATAGCCAAATAAACAAAAGCATACAATTCAGCTTCATACTCACAGAGCAACTTCATTAGTACATTTCATGAAATTTGGCAGCTCTTTTGTTAAATTCTTGGTTTCTCAAACATTTTGCAATAGAACTGAAAGATACCTGAGTCAAATACTACAAGCAGATTTAATCTGGCATTGAATTGTGTTATCTGCATTCCTTTACAAATAGTAGAGATGTTTTGCCTAAGATACAATCTTTTATTCTGAGAAAACAAGCCTGGGATTCCCTGTTTTCTGAGAGATGTTTTTAAAAACATGTCCTGGATTTTGGTAAGCAGGGTGATTGTTTAAGTCAAGTTCTTCCAATTCAATGAAAAAAAGTTACGTAACTGTGGATAAACATCAAGGTATATTTTTTATGTTTGTGGTTTTAAATTAGTGTGCATATGTCAAATATCCATGACATTTTCTTCTTAAAAGAGATGTATGGCTGCACACTAACAAGAATATTGGTTGAAATCATTACTAGGAATCAGCAATTTTTTAAAACATTAAGAACCCAGTATTTTTTGTCAGAATACATTTCAGAAATGACCACTAAAGTCAATGCTGGAATCCGACATACTGATACAGGTTTCATTAAACCCATTTTTATATAAAATAACATCAAACTCTACAATTATAATGACTCATGTTCCTAAACTGTATTCTAGCCCATAAGTCTTATAACTTGTGATAGTTTCTTGTGTTGTTTTGTGCTTTTCATTTAAAATTTTACTGCTAAGAATTTTTACAGGATATTTAATTTTGAGCAGAAAATGAAATGGAAAGCAAATAGTCATAGAAGTTGATTCTGTACGTCAACTGGAATAACCACTGAAGAACACTAATTGATTTTGTATTTCAAACAGATATGAATGGTTGAAGTCATTCTGTAAAAATCAAAAAACATAAGCGACAATAAAATTTATTTTAATATCAAAGTCATGATCGGGCTGACTGGAAAAACCTTTAGTTAACAAAGTTTATGTTTCTGAGAGTTGTATTTTAAAAACATGTTTTGAAGAGGTAGACAACTAGTATTAGGAGACTAGAAAATAAAATAAATTTAAACTAAAAATGTAATTGTGCTGACTGGGAGGCAAAAACTATTAACACGTTTTACATGCTCAAATTAGTAAATAGCTACAAGCCATTGTCAACATCAATTTTTTTGTTCACTAATGTTTAAGCAAATTAACTAAAGTAACTCAATCACATTTGTGTTATCAGCTAAATGCTTTCAAAATGTTAACACTGATGACAAAAATATTTTTTAATTTCTTTACTCTGTAGTTTCCCATTCTTTCTTTTAGTTGTTATACTAAAACTGAAGTTGACTATAATTTGAAATAATTGGAAGTCCAGTTTTAATGCTGCAGTATTAACTATGCCAATAGGACTGGAGAACCAAGAATAAACACTAGTGGTAGTCTCAGTACAATGTGCAAAATGTGTGATTCAGTGGAAAAAGCCATTTTGTCGTGTGACTCTGAAGTCTATATCAGTTGTATATTGTGTAACTATATGCATATTTTATGCACATATGTTTGTATTTTTTTAACATATATAGATAAGGTTTCCTTATCAAACCTGTGGTCAGAAAAGATAATGTTTGTTTTCTTGGTAGTCTGATAGGAAAGGGAAGATTACATGCTTATAAAAGAGGACTCTTTTGGTATTTACAAATTTGTATTCTAGAAAAAGCTGTGAAAAAACTGCGAGTGGGAGAATTTTGAATATGTGTGTTTCTCTTAGGTTCTTTTCAAATGATTTACTACTTAAAAACTTACCCAGGAGAAAGCATTCCCAATAATTTTCCAAATTAAGCCTAACATTCTTTATATGGTCGAGAAACTTACAAGATTGTATGCAACGTCTTGCCTCCCAAAATCCAGCGTACATTTTCTCCAAAGCATTTGTTTAGATGATTAAGAAGAAAGTTGCTAAGATAAAACAGTATCCTGGTACTTGTGTTGGGGAGCACAATAAAAATGTGTTCGAAATAAGTAAGGACTTGCGTGAATATTCTGTGTGGTAGACTAATGGGGTATTGTAACGCCTTTGAGTCTGCCTAATTCCTCATTTTAAATAAATTAAGGGGCCATGGTGGAATCATTCTATTTCCATGGGTATTTCCCCCCGAAAGACAAAGCGAGCTCTCTGCGCCCCTGCGCCCGTGGATTTCTGAGACCCGCGGCATGCCACGCACTGTCTCAGTCTTGAGCGCTGGGCCGGTCCTCACGCCGTCAGTTCATCAGGACTTTCCGTAGCTCTGTGAAGGCCGGGGAACTCCCAGGCAGAGGGACAACTAAATTAAGACTTGCTTGCCGGGAGCTGTTCAAGTGTTAAACGGTTCCAAGTGAAACCTCAACGTCAAGTGTGGCTTCTTTAGTGTGGAAGTGCTTTTCCTGCAGTCCTTAAGACCTCATGGGTTTCAGGGGTACATTGATGTCTTCCAGATGTGCTCAGTTACCTTAGAGATGTTCGAATTGGGGACACAAGCAAAAGACCCTCATGAGCCACGAGAGGATTTAAAGTGAGATTTCAGTGATGCCTTACAAAAGCTGAAAATTTTATTTTACAATAATCACAATCTCGTAACGATGTTTAATCTGAATGAGTAGGATCTTATTACTAAAGCATCATTCATGAGTCAGAGGAAGATTTCTGAGTCCTTCTGACCGTAGTAAGTTACCATTCATTGACCTAATGTTACAAATGTACATTTAGAGAGATGCATATGATCATTTTATTTAGGATTTGAATATTTTAAAAGATGCATGCCAGTGCCCCTAGAAATAAACCCATCATAGACTTCTTTTAGAAGAGTAACAACATATATGCAAATGCATCTTCCTTGTTGGGGTCTCACTGATCTGCAAGGAGAGCTTTATGTCAATAGGTCCATTTAGATCTGAAAACTAAATGTTATAAACATGTCCTTCCAGAAAATAAATCCCTTTGGATAGAATGCAAAACTGGGTCCTTGTCATACTTGATTGCATACCGTAATGAATCAGGTTATACTGAAGCTTCATGCTTCAGTAACAGATAAAGTCTTAAAAAAACTTTGCATTTTATCCACAAGTATTGACAGTTCTTAATTCTCTTCCCATACAGATTTTACCAATATAAGAAAAGAATCAAAATGGCAAGATAAAAAACGTACCCTTTATTTCCACTTTTTTTTGTAAATTAAAATTCTTTATGGTACAATCGTAACTGCTTTTCTTATACTATGTTATGAACCACTGATTGAAAATAAAAGCTAGAAGAAGCTATCCTTCTGTATTATTATACTTACATATTTAGAATTTTTTCCAAAACTAAGGACTATGCCTATTAAAATTTGAATTGAATGCTGAGAAAAGACTTTTGTTTTAGGGAAGCTTTATTTGTCACTAGCCGTATTTGCACTCACTTAAATGGTTATTGGTGGTCAATGTAATTTTAATGCCACTTGTTACAGCTAGGAATTTCTCACTGGTAATTTTAGCTAATGGCATCACTTATCCTGTATTTGATTTAACCGAATTTTGCCTATTTTTCTAATGTTTTTAAATGCCTTTTTCATTCTTTTAGTCATTTAATTTTGTACTCTTTCAATTCTTGTCCAAAGTTAGAAAAAAATTTTAAGAGATTATAATTTCAGGTTATTACAAAGACCTCCTTTTGGATTAAGTAGCTATTTCCATTTTCCCATGAAGCTTCTACTTTATACTTACTTTTCATTGATTAATGTCTATTTTTTAAATGAGACTCTCAAGAAGAATGTCCACTTTTTAGCTCGAATTAGCTTGACAAAATAGTACAAGTGGTAGACAAAGATATACTGAATATATTTACCATGCACTTTACTTGGTACAGGGCATACTGACTAGCCAGATGATGTATGTATGATCAACCAGTTGAAATGTTTTGTGTGATTTGCCAGTTAATAAAATAACTAACCAGTTTAATTAACAATAGGATTGACTAATTTTTTTTCTCTGAAAGAACAAGTTGTTCTTTCAAGTTTTTTCCCAACCAGTTCAATTTATTCAACCAGCGGGCACAATCAAACTTGTTATCTGTTTAAAAATATTTAAGAGTCTTTTTCTTCTCCACATTTGCTCACTTAGCTAATCACATTAACCAGTGGCATTGATAGCAACTCCATGCTGAACATAGAAATCTAGAAAAAAAGTAGCAATTTGTAGGAAGTTGACATGGCTAATATTTAAATTTCCTGGAAGAGGAATGGCATAAGTACCCTATGTAGACAATCCTGGTAATAGTCCAGGCAGAATAAAATACTCTGTTGATCCTTACCTTCCTTATACGTCACAGGAATTTTTTAAATATACTTGCAACCATTGACTCCTACTATTTTCTTCCTTTATCCCGCTTTGTTTGGGGAGGTCAGGGATAGGTATGAACAACAACAAAATTATCTATAGTTCTGTGGATGATAAAATAAAAAGGAGAGAAGTTTTCAAAATAGAAATGGTGACCCTAAAAGAGAGGAAAGAGAGTAAAATTTTAAGTTATTTTTTCTAGTGCTTATGTTTTTGGAACTTTTTTTAAGTTCACTTTTAATATTGAGATATTTTAAAATAAAAGAGATATTAGAGTATTTAGAAAGCATCCTGAATATAAGTTTTTTCTCTCACAGTGCATCTGCTGGAAAGTTTTATGAAGTAATGTGCTATGTAATGAGTGTTTTCCTTACATTTCTATAATGATGAAATTTTGGTCTGACTTATTGTTTAATGTCATCTGTATTTGATACCAAGATTTCCTGACAGAGGGAAACAGTTATAAACAGAGTCACATCACAATGATTACTTGTTCTAAAGAACCCATTATTCAAAGGTCTGTTGTAGGGGCATGTAGTACATCCCTAGAGTACAATCTTTATTTCTTCAGACCTCATGGTGTTCATTACTGCAGGTGTCTCCTTATTACCTATATAATCTCAGGATTTCCCATTGCCAAGATTTTTATTTCTAAAAGACACACATAGTTTCACTGGACACTATTCCAAAATCAGCACAGTTAACCATTAGTCTTTACTGCATATTTTCTTAATATCTCAAAATTCCTCAACATATAAAGCTTCTGACTTTTTATATCATATTAGATAGACTATTATCGAGTCCCAAAATAAATGATCGATTATTTTTCCTTCACTCTTAAATTTTTATTTTACATAGTTGTAAAGTTTAACTGTCATTTTGGCAAGGTGTGCGATTTCAAGCTGTTGCGGTGAGCTGTGTAGCAAGGAAGCTGAAAACTGTGCACCGAGTCCTAAACTGTGTAGCCTACCCTAGTGACCTCCATTGTACAGTGTATCTATGCTTGGCTTTTTGAACACATTTTGATTATCTGTACAAAAGTATTGTCGCGATATGAAATAGTTGTAATGCCATTTTTTGAGTGTCCAGCAGCACTTGTTAAAGTAATAGAACTGTGGGTCTCTATAGCTGTGCTCAACCTGTTTCCACACTGGCTAAAATGGCAACATCTTGTCATGTGAAGTGCAGATCATTTTGTGATGATTATTTTTATATTTGCAATTGCACTGCAACGCTTATTTTTAATGTTATTGTATATTTAGCTAATCAGTAAGACCTGTAAGATAAACATGAAAATTTGTGAATTTTAGTTTCATTTTAGGATAACTTCTCAAAACACAAGACCATTTTCGAACACTGCGAAGCTTTGAATTGGGAGTGCTCTTAATTCAGTACATCCTGATGTATTGCTCAATTTACTATATGTATCATCTTAATTTTAAAAACTTATGCTTAAATACAGGAACAAAAACGAGATTATTTTAAACAATGATAAATGTGTGCCTATGA
Source organism: Miniopterus natalensis (assembly GCF_054644295.1). Lineage (NCBI taxonomy): Eukaryota > Metazoa > Chordata > Mammalia > Chiroptera > Miniopteridae > Miniopterus > Miniopterus natalensis. The sequence goes on along the minus strand of NC_142103.1, from coordinate 95,363,836 downwards.
AAGGTGAAATGATTGTGTCACACTAATCACCATACTTTTGAAGATGTACCATAAAATGACTTTGAGAAGATAGTTGTGTTTACATTTACCAAAAAAGTAGATTCTCCTACAAAATACTCTCTCCTAATGGCCTTTCGTGGTCTATTTTTGTAACCTTTTCTGAGAATCTGTGACATTCTGCTAACTTAGGAGTATAGTTTATCTTTTGGGGGGAAAGATCTAAAATATCTTTCTTGTATATCAGTCAGGATGTGAGTGAGCTAATTGTTTTGAAAGTTACTCTTTATCATCACTCTTTCAAAGGTGGGATTCTAGCAAAGCTAATTTAATTTAAATATGTTTCTGACTGTGAGATAAATCTTCCCATTATGAAACACTGCATAGTACTATATAAATTGCTTTTATGTGGTTATACCATAGAATAAGGTGAGTTGGGAACTAAGTGGAAACCTCTAAAGTAATAAATTATCTGTGTTTGGAGATTCAAAGGAATATCCCTGTGCTAAATAACATGATTCTTGATTTCAGCCAAGCTCAAAAAGTTTGCAGAAATAGATCATTTTAAAATGATAACTATGTGTCATTGTTGTTGTTGTTGTTGTTGTTTTGTGTGTTGTTTGTGTGTGTATGTATTTTCTTTTTCATTTTAACCAGCCTCTTGTACCTAGAAGTCCCACAAGCAGCGTTGCCACGCCTTCCAGCACCATCAGTACACCCACCAAAAGAGACAGTTCTGCCCTCCAGGATCTCTACATTCCCCCTCCTCCTGCAGAACCATATATTCCCAGGTACAAAACTAACCATCATGTTGTTCTAGGCAGCTTCTATCCAAAGACTAACCTAAGTGCATGTAAACTGTGAAGTAAATTCTCAAGAAACACCTTGAATAGTTACTCAGTTGGAAATTCTAAACACATTCTGGGAAATCATTGCATTACAGAGAATGTGTTTTAGTTAATAACTAATTACTATGTATTAAGTACTTGCTATGCATTAGATATCTTATAAACATCTCATAGAATAGGAAAGAATAGTAAATTACTATTCAATAATAATTAGGATTACTTTAATAAGTGAAAAATAAGTGAGGCTCTCTGGTGAAAAAGCCCTTGGAGATCTTAGGTTATTTGAAGCATGTCATATTTTTTTCTAAAAGAGAATGTTATAGGTAACTTTTATAACTTCTTAAATGTATGTAATGAGGGAAGGTTTGTTTTTGTTTTTTTGGATGATGAAACTGTGTCCCCCCCCCCATACTTCTGTATCTACAATTTTCCACTCCAATTAGTTCATTAACGTTTCTATAAGTAGAGAGACTTCGCAAGAAAATGACTTGCCTTTAAAGTCTATGTGTTAGATTACTTGAGGCTGGATCCCCATTTCATTTCCAAATTCCTACTTGAAATTCCTGGCAGATGTGGAAGAGTAGAACTTGGTGCTGTAAAGCATTCTGTCCAAAAGCATTCTGATATCCAGCTTTCTGGGATAAAAAACAGTACAAAAGGGACAGTTAATACCAATCACAAAGAATTTGATTCAGTTTTTAAATTAGCTGTGCATTCATTCAAAAACAGTAAGGTATCTTGTTTTCAAGCCATACTTAATATTAAATTTCTTTGATATATAAAAGAAATAAAATGCTTTGTTTTTATTCATTTTTATTCTTTAGTGCCCCCAGTGTTTCATTCTGTTAGGCATCATGGTACTGACATTTACGATCTAAATGCTACATGACAACATGGCATGTTTGCAAATGCTGTGTTGTCATTTAGTAATGAAACTATGGTCAGTTTTATAAACATTTTAACTTTTATTTTTGAGAATTAAATGTAGCTGTGGGGAAGTAGTTTATGAGAATATATAATTTACTAAGCTGGCATTCCACAAATATTTCTGATATATAATTTACAGCCTTATATTAAATTTACAATCAGATATAAAAATCTATCTGATATCCTAGTGAAACACAAATTGCATTTTAATTCTATTAAGATAGTGTCAGACTTTCTGAATACTCTGGCATGAGAAGCAATAAAAGTATGTGTGTTTCAAATAGGAAGTGAATCTTTCTGGTTTGTTTTCAGTTTATTTGGAAAGATTTTTATTTTACCGAAAATGATTAAGAGGCCTTAGAGAGCTATATGTACAAATAAGCATCAGAAGAGTTTTTAAATGTTCTTTCCTTTTCTCTTAGCTGGGGAGGCACTTGTTTAAAAGAACATGTTCCCTAAACAGAAAGTACTTAAAATACACTTCAGAAGACAAAAGAGTAAAATGATCCAGTTCTCTCTTCTGAGAGTGGTGTAGACATGATTAAGGAAATATAGAAATCAATAAAAAACTTGAACATGCTATTGAAAAATACTAGAGAATGTAAGAGGTCGAAGTATCAATGTAGTGGTACTTGTTTGGTCAGTACTGTTTGAAAGCTCCATGCTTTCCAGTAAATTCATAATTAGAATGTATTATTTCATTTTAATTGATTCATAGCCTAGTGTGTAATTTAACAGAATATTCTAAATATATTTTGAGTCAAATTATTAGATACCCAGTCGCACAATCATTTTACATAGCATTTTCAGAACAATCCATGCATCAAATTTCCTTTGTACCACCACTTTGGATAAATTATCTCCATTTTCTGGTTTGACTTGAAGTTATAGTCATAAAAGTTTTTGAAGTTGTCATTCTTTTTATAGACATAGACTTGGCACTTTCTTTTCCATTTTCTTATTTTGATTATGAATGTGGTTCACCTGATTTAATTCACCAGAAGATTTCTTTTTTTCTCTATTAAAAATTTTGTTTTGTGTAGGATAGGCGTTTTTTGTTAATTTGAACTATAAATAATAAAAATTTTCTCATCTTAAAAAATCCTTTAAAATGTTTTCTCATTTTAAAAAAATTCTTTAAAATGGTAGGCCTAGTTGTCCAACTGGGTCGAATTTTTTTTCATGTGATTGATTCTTTGAACACATTTATTCCAGGAAAAAAAAAGTGGTTGCAAAAGTGCCTTTATATCTAAAAGAGAAAACCCTCATGTGTGTGAAGTGAGTGAAATTTTGTCAGTTTTTATTAAATGTCTTATGGCTACATAAGGTTTCATTATCATAGTCTATATGCATTTTTCTAATATGAAAATCAAGAATTTATAGGTCTTTGCACAACTTTGAAGTTTAAGCACTAATTTCTCTTATGAATTTCACAATGAGCCATTAAATATAAAGTCCAATAAAACAGTACTCTAACTTTTCAGTTCTGTTAAATCCCTTTTAGAGCAAAAATACAGATTTATTATGAACATGTATAACTATATAACATTAAGAAAAAGGAAACAAATATTCCAAATATTATTTGTGGGGGCTTTTTTCCTGATTAGTGAGATTCTTTATTCACTTTGGCATTTTTCAGATTGTATATATAGAATTAGCATGTATTAAATTCTGCAAATAAACAAATTAAATATTTTTAAATGATTTTTTTATCTTTACAGCAAGATGAATTAATACCTTGAGTTACTCAGGGCTCAGGTGTGAATACACACACAGGCGCACTCATGTGCACAATACATACATCAATTCTTTTTTTTGCCAAGTTTGTTTTTGCTTATCCTTTTTAAAATGCAACTTTATTTGAGTGAATTACCTATAAACGTGTGTAATGAAACTTCCTTGTTGGTATAAGGTTCCTCTTTCATATCATTATGGTGTTAGTAAAACCAGCTCTTCCAACTTTCTGGCACGGCGTGCACCCCTATAATTAGCTCCTGGTGGACTAACTAGGGCGAAACACCCTCAGATCCCAAGCTGCATTAGGTTATGTCACTGGCCTGATGGGAAAGTCTGCCCAGCCCAGCCGGCGTGGCTCAGCGGTTGAGCATCGGCCTAGGATCCTGGAGATCGGGGTTCGATTCCCAGTCAGGGCACAGGCCCGGGTTGCAGGCTCCATCCCCAGCAGGGGCGTGTAGGAGGCAGCAGATCAGTGACTCTCATCATTGATGTTTCTCTCTCTCTCTCCCTTCCTCTCTCTGAAATCAATAAAGACATTCTTTTTTTAAATTGCCCTATAAACCCCCAAGTTTGGAAAGATGAGAAGATACATTGAATGGGAAAGATATTATTATTATTTTAGATACTCTGTGATTTTTCCCACCCTGACACTTGCCTCCTTCCTTCTCCCTCACCCTTTCTTTAGGGACGAAAAAGGAAACCTTCCTTGTGAAGACCTCAGAGGACATATGGTGGGCAAGCCTGTGCATAAGGGATCTGAGTCACCGAATTCGTTTCTGGATCAGGAATATCGAAAGAGATTTAATATTGTGGAGGAAGATACCGTGTTGTATTGCTATGAATATGAAAAGGGAAGGTCAAGCAGTCAGGGAAGGCGAGAAAGCACCCCGACTTACGGTAAGCGTGCTTAGCTTGGCGTAAGAACATGTCTGCAATGGGAACCTACCTCGGTTTCCTTTCATAGGCTTTTGAGTTATGAAAATGACTTGGTAGCTTTTGTACTTTGTAACTGATCTGTGTCTGCCGTGTGCTTCCATGTGAAATCTCAACAATGTGAGGCATGCCATTAAAAATTACACTCTATTTTCCAAAGGTAAGTAAGAACAGTAGGTAGCGTTTTAGCTCATTCATGGTGTATGGAAACCTTTTTGAATCACGTGTAATTTTTGTATGTCAAGTGTTGCTAAATTGGAATAATTGAAGGCGGTTTTTTTCTTTTTTAAAAATGAAAGCTTACTGTTAACATGAGTTATTTAAAATAAAATCATCGCCTTATTCCTCAGGGATTAAAAAAAATCTTTAGGTAGACTCTTCTGGGGAAAATCTCATCTTGATATTTGTGTTTTTTAAGAAGCTTCAGAACTTGAGTGGAAGTGGAGTTTTTAAATTTATTTTCATTGCTGAGAGTATTACAGATGTCCCCAACCCAACCCCCCCCATCTTTGTCTCCCTCCCATGGACACAGACAACAGTGAGGTGAAGGTCTGGCGTGGGCAGAGCCAAATGGAAGTGAATTTTAAATAGGAAGGACACACTGTATTTAAAGTAAAGATGGGCCTAGGGACTTTTTTAGCTTTGACTTCTATTTTTCCATGCATAATCAAGAAAGTAACCTAGTCACAAACACTGAAAATTGATATAGTGTATCTGAAATATTGGCAGAGAAAGTTACCTAAAGTTAAATAAAGCCTCTTGTCCTAATGCAAGGATAAATGGGTTTCATTGGAAGTCTGTGCTACTCCCTTTCCAGTTTTCAATCTAATCATTTTTACTGAGGAACTTATACTTGGGGAAGGACTTCTGTAGCTGAGCAGAAGGAAATTGTAAATTCCTCTTTCCACCTGTACCCCTTACTTGTCCACCATGGCCAAATGCCTCCCCACTGTGGTCCCAAAAGATAGGTCATTACTAACCCAACAAGTAAGAGGTAGAACTGGGATCCAGCACCCAGGGTATTTGTTGATTCTGCCAGTGGTACTAGTTAACTAAATGTGATGAAAATAATTTGCTGAGTTGTGGGAAAATATTTTCCAAAAATTGTATTACTCCTTCCAAATTCAAACATTTGATTTAAGGCAAAAAGAACTAGGTCTGATTTTGTATGTTCTTGTCTGTGTTGTTTGGCATTTACTGGCACTGTAATGAACATGCATTTATATAGACATGGCCTTGAGAGACCTTAGGAAAAGATGGCTGAATCGAGGAGTAAAATTAGCTACAATGTATTACGCCCTTTTTAAATCAGAGAGCATAAAATGGGTTTCCTAAAAAGGTAGACAAGAATAATTTCTGGAAACACAAAGACAGTAGGGGAAGCAACCTAGATTAGTGGCCACTAGCATTGGCGGTCATATCAGCCATACTTGGTAATCCCCTCTGCCTTGTAATTACTCCAATGTGGCCCAGAGATGTTCCTCTAGGCCACAGTTTTCTCATTCATTAAAGATGATGATAATATCTGCCTCACAGACTTTTTGTTAGAATTTAATGATAACACATTATAAATTGCCTAGAAAGTGGCCAATGTGTGCTAGGTATTTATTTTTGCTGTTGAAACTTTAATGTTCCTAAGAGAATTGATCTTAACTGTTCTCACCACAAAAAAAGAGGGTAACTATGTGAGGTGATGGATGTGTTAAATAGCTTCATTGTGGCAGTCATTTCACAGTGGGTACGTGTATCAGCTCATCGCATTGTGCACCTTAAATATATACAGTTTATTTATCAAGTATACCTCAATAAAGCTGCACAAAATAAACTTAAAGATCTCAACATGTAAGTAATAATAATAATATCAGCCAATTTAAATTATTTGGAGAATAAGATGGGATAAATAACAAGTTCAAAAAAAACTTTAATGTGACAATAAAAAAGGGAGACATGATAGCACTAAATCACTTTAACTATTTGGTCTCATCTGCTCCTGTTTCAGAGGTAAAGATTCAAATTTGCAGAGATCAGTTGCTTGGCAACTTTTCAGTATGCTAATGTCTCCCATCAGCTCTCCCTTTTCACTGTGCAGGCACTCCTGGCCCTCGCTGCTCCATCATCATCGCGCATTTCTATGCAGAGAAACCTGCTAAAAAGCTGGCATAGTTAGCTGAGTCCCTTTGTGGCCTTGAGTAGCCATATTTTACAAGAATAGGAGGAAATCATATTTTTTCACTATAATATCATAGAATAGTATTGGTTTGAAGGAATCCAGACCTTTTCTGATTTATTACAAACCTAACCTCACAAAAAGCTCATGAATACATGCAAAGCCAGTGTTTTAGAAATGTTCCTCGTAAATGCTATTGTGCATTGAGAAAATTAATTTCTGTAACATTGCACCTGAACATTTTGCACTCAAAAACCAAGTTCTATGTCCCTTTTGTATACATGAATAGCAAATGGCTTGAAATGACAGCAACATACAGAGGGTCTATAGGCAATGATACTGTAAACTGAGTTTTACCAACGTGAGGTGAGGATGTTGTCTGTAGGTTACAGTTTCTATGATCATACTTCAGTATCTCCTTTCTTTTTGTCTTACAACTTCATTCTATCTTTTGGGCAGTTTAATTATAATTAATAGCATTATTTCAAACATTCCTTAAAGTATCAACTATATATAATACATTCGCACTTAATTCTGAATACAAGCCTACTCTCTTTCCTATGGTTTTTTTGATATAAATTATCCTCCTTATCAGGTAAAAGTCTAGCTGTCATTTATCAGTTACTCTGGAAAGAAAAGAAAATAGGATTGTCTGTGTTCAAGTAAAATATACCACTTTCAGTGCAGAACTAACCATAGAGATATGAATTAGAGAATCAAAAATGCAGAAATATGAGATGTGTACTATACTTACAGGAATTGTATTCCTTTTAATTTATTTAATATTTTTCATAAAGACTGTATGTTGGTTAGCTTCACAGAATAATTTTGAACATTAAGCTGATGGTGATAAGGGACCATGTATTTGATGGAAAGTAGTTCAGCAATATTTTGGCATAGAAAAAGTCTGTTCCTAATGTAAAAATTAGAGTAATCACCTAGGGAAGGCACACTTTCTTAATTTGTATAATTTAATGGATAGAAATAGCAGAGCATGAGTTTTGAGGTCACATAGACCTGAATTTCGTGTCACAGCTTGGCCCTTAATAACTGATTGACCTTAAATTTGAGCCTTAACTTCATTATGTTTTGGTTTCCTTATCTGTAAAATGGGATAGCAATACTACTCATAGTGTTTTTAAGAGGATTAAATGAGCTATAATGTATGTCAAATACTTACACTATTCTTGCCTCATAGAATGTGCTCAAGAAATGGTGCCTAATGGCATAGTAAAGTGCTGCTTCTCATAAATAAAAACGTCCCAAAGATCATCAGATGTGGGAAATGTGGGTGGATCAACTTAACACTTCCTCGCCTCCTATGGAGGGGCTTAGCAAAGGACAAAGGGCTGGACGTATCCCCTCAGTGTGGTCCCGCTGCCTACCCAATAACTAGCCATTCAAATTGTATCAATTAAAAGAAATATGAACAGAGTTTGTCCTTTTCTTTGGTTTGGTTTTGAAAAGTAGAAGGAAGAGCATTCAAATAGCTAATAACACCAGGAACTGCCCTGATCCAAGTCTTTTTTTAAAGTTCCATTATGGAAATTACTAGTTCATATGCTGGGCAGAAGGGCCTTTTTATAACCTCATAGCATAAGAATTCTGAAAACAATTCAGCCCCCACACGTTGTTAAAGTTGAAGATTAGGTGCTGAAAAGTGATAGAGGGAAAGATAATAATATGTAATATAAATAAAATAGTTGGAGTCTCTCAAAGAAATGAAACCTGGCAAGAAGAGATCATCCTGAAAGCAACTGAAGCTACTAGGTAATGGATAAACCGTAAGATTAAGAAATAAAAGATCTTTTAATAAAGTTCCAGAGTATTAATATGTGGACAAAATGGAAAGATTAGCAAACCAAATTGACAAAGCTGATGCAGCTATCAGAGGGGAAAAAAGAAAATCTTCAAATGAATTACTCAACAGAAAGATATGAACTAGGTGAGATAGTGCGTCCCTTAAAGACAAAAATGGGAAAGCCAAGAATAGAAATAGTCTCAATGATTTTCAGCTGGGGTCAGTATTGTCCCCCAGAGCACCTTTGGCAGTTTCTGAGGACATTTGCAGTTGTTATATCTGGGGGTCGAGGTGCTGCTGGCCTCTAGTGGGTAGAGGCCCTGGATGTCATTTAAACATCGTACAATGTACAGGACAGCTCCCAACAATAAAGAGCGACCCAGTCCAAGACGGCAGGTGCTACTATTGAGAAATCCTACCTAATTTAAGAAGAATAAACTGCTGACAGATTGACTACAGAAGCAGGTAAATATGACTAGAAAATCAAAGAGCCCCTATATGACACAGGGCCAATTGCCTTTTTGTTTTTATTCAGATAATCTATAAATGTACATTTATTTACACTTAACACATTCTCTGGGCAGAGTAGTATAAGGTTGTGAGTGTCTGGGATGACCTGCCCTGCTCTGCAATAGAAAACCTAATCATGACAAACACTGGAACGGGAGGGGATCCATTGTCTTTAGTTGAAATCAGAATGCATTTTCCCCTATGGGGGGGAAAAAGTAATAAATGGCAGCTTAGTAAAATTTAAATAGAGTGGTTAGTGTTAGCTCTCAAATCACAATGTGGTTTAAATAATCCAGCATTTACCTAAATATGTTCTTCAGATTACTAGTTCTGAAAGAGAATCTTTGTGAAAGGAAGAGACTATGTGGTTAAATGATATTGAAAAGTAGTGCATATTTTACCCCCCTCTTGGAGATCAGTAAATGCACATTAGCATACTAAAGGGTTTGAAAGTCTTGTTGAATTATTGTTTCCCAAATGTATTTGTACATTTAATCTTTCTCAGTTTTGGTCACAAAATACTTGTTAACTTTTCAGTGGAACTAATGTTTGATGAAATGTATTTTGGAAAATGCTGAAATAGACTTTTGCAGCTCCTTTTAAAGACACATATACCAATGATAAATTTTCTTTGTATTTTAAGTTCCGAAGAACTGTCTTACAGATAAGCATTTGGAAAGACTTCTATTCTTAAGTTGAACCCTGCCCCCAATAGATGGCTTGTTGAATGTCATCTTCATTTTGATCTTGCAGAAAAGCCGTTTTTAAAAGTAAATCTTATTTGTGATAAAAGTCCCAACTAAAGTAATAAATAGTAACGGGAAGGATGTGCTCATGGTGCTCTATACTCCAGGCTCCTTGTAGAACTACTGGTATTGCTGCAAAACAATTTGCCAGAAATCATGGAAGAAATAGATCCTTGAGGATAGGAAATGTCAAGTGTTACATCCAATCTTATTAAAGAAGAGGTAACTAAAAATTGCACACTGATTACCTTAATGACTGAAGACATTAGAGGAAATAGAAGGGGTCAACAGGGACCCCCAACAATAAATGTAAATTAAAAAAACAATATACAAACATTTCAAATATACATATGACAACCTAGCATTATTTTAGAAGTCACACCATGTCAATTTGTTTTCCATCTTTCTTAAGGGATGGACAACAAATGTAAAGTTACATCCACAGTGTATGTTCCAGTCCTCCATTAGCTCTTCAGCTAGCCTTTAAGAATTTTTTTGCAAGAGTTGCAAACTGAATGGGAGGACACTTAAACAAAAGCAGTAATCATACATGTCATAAAATTGTTTTTGAAGAAAGATGAATTGGATTTTTCTGTAAATGCGATGGTTTTGAATTCGCCACCGAACCAGGTTGATGTAGTAAAAGGAGCACTGGGATAGGAAGCTGAAAGTCTGGGTTCGCAGGCCACCTCCAACACTGACTTTCCGTGAAATCCTGAGAAATTAACTCTGGTGTGTCTTAACTTTTCATCTCTACCCTTCTTGCTAGCTTCACTGACTAACATGATCCCAAAGAGAATAATACTTGAAAGGAACTGGAAAGTTATTGCAAGATGTCATTTTGTTTATCTCAATTGAGAGTCTTCAGTTGATGGTCTTAATCCCTGTCTTTTCTGCTTTTCATGAAAAATGGTGACTGTCTTCCATATGTTTGTAAGATTTTCAAGACACTGATTTACTAAGATTTTAAAAAAAACAGATTACATTAATTTGTGGTTATCTAACTTGAAAACAGGATGCTTTTACCCAAATAATATTTGCATGCCCATGTCATCTTTCTTGCCCATATCTATTGCTGAGCATAGCAAGGGGCAAACGTACATTGGCACAGCTCATTTCATACCCACTTACAGGAGGGCTTCGAACTCTTTTGCCACTGCGACAGTGTTTACATCGTATGAATCCTCCTCCGTCTTCCCACGCCCCTCTAAGGTAGAATTCTCTCTATGCACGGTGACATTTCAACTAAGAAAAACCTGGCTCTCTGACTACAATGTGTATTGCAGATTTGTTCTCTTGGTAGAATGTTTACAGAAGATATTTTGGTTCAAAATATAATTAGCCATGGCATCAAATATTAAATTTTCCATTATTTATTTATTTATTCATTCATTTATTGATAAAATTGAATTGATTGGGGTGACATTGGTTAATAAAATTACATAGGTTTCAGGTGTGCAATTCTATAATGCATCATCTGTACACTGCATTGTGTGTTCGCCACCCCAAGTCAAGCCTCCTTCCATCACCATTTATCCCCTCTTTCCCCTCGTTCACCTCCCCACCCCCTTTCCCTCTGGTAATCACCATGCTATTGCCTGTGTCTGTGAGGTTTTTTATTTTTCATTAGTCCTTCACTTTTTTTACCCAGCCCTACAACTCCCCTCCCCTCTGACAGCTGTCAGTCTCTTCTCTGTCTATGAGTCTGTTCCTATTTTGTTTGGTATTTTGTTCATTAGATTCCAATGAGTGAGATCATATGGTGCTTGTCTTTCTCTGACTGGCTTATTGCACTTAGCATAATGCTCTCCAGGTCCATATAATTTCTGATGCAGTTTCAAATTTTCCCATCCAACAATTTTTATGTTACTCCCCACTTAAAGTCTAGATCACTTTTAGAAAGCAATAAGAAAATTCAAAAACAAATTGTAGCAGTTTTTAAAATATGGCCATAAAGCCATCGTGGCTCAGTGCTAGAGCGTCAGTCCAAGCACTGAAGGGTCTCGGGTTCGATTCCAGGTCAAAAGCACGTACCTCTGTTGCAGGTTCGATCACCCGGCAATCAATCAATGTGTCTCTCTCACACTGATATTTCTCTCTCTTTCCTCCCTTCCTTCTACTCTATCTAAAATCAGTGGAAAAATATCCTTGGGTGAGGGTTAACCAAAAACAAAACCAAAAAAAGGAAGTAAAAATATGGCCATAAAGATCAAAAGTGCCTGTTCTTACTTATTAATTCAAGATATGTTGTCTTTATCCTTAAAAAATTACTGACTTTCCATTTAATTCAGTTTTATTCCTCTTTAGTGGTTCTCTACCTTAAATAACCTTGGGATGTTTTCCTAGAAATGCAGTCAACCATCTGAAAGTAATTTTTCTGTCTGGAATGTGGGGAGTTTGATGGGTGTATGTGGCATGCTTATAGCTTAACATTCCTTACTGCACTCATTTTCATCAAAATATTGGCTAAATTATTCAGAACAGATGTGTATATATGTATATGTGTATTTTTTTTTCCTTCTTAGACTGTAAAGAAAGCTTTTTTGTGAGCATTAAAGGTTATGTCAGATTTAAGAAATTTCTCTGCAGTCTTTTTCAACTTTTGGCAACTGTAAGAGAAAACATTGTTTCTCAGGTGTTGTTTATCGCCCTGAAACTTAATGATTTTACCATGTTTTAGGAGAGGGTTTTTAAAAAGGACACACTTGAAAAGGCAGCCATTCAGTAGTAGTTCAATAGACATCATGGGTAACTTAATATGAGAATGTTTCTAGATAAGAAATCAGGAGGCAGGACATCTAGTTCTGACTTGATTACCAAACAGTTTTCTAGGGCTCAGTTTGTTAGAAAAATGTAGGGGTTGTTTGGGTTGGCCTACTGCCTTAGAGAAAAGGGAGGGAGGGGAGGAAAGGCTAGGAGGAGGAGAAGACCAGAAAATTGACAGGAAGGAAGGAGAAGGAAACTACGAAAATAGAAACTGGCAGCATATCTTGGACTTTTTGGGTCCAACGTATAAGGAAGGTTCCCTGTTTACTTTCTTACCGAGTTATCAGTCAAGAAATATTGAGCAGTTACTATGTTTAAGACACTATATATTAAGTGCTGGAGATACCACAGGAAATAACAGTGAAATCTCTCTCCCCTCGTGAAATTCACATTTTAGAAGGGGGTGCAGAATTCAAGCAACTAATTCGTTTCCACTATAACGAGCATGCTATGAGGAAAAACGACTGAGAGCAAATACAGAGAAACCCAACCTAGAGTAAGAAGTCAAGGAGTGTCCCTGAGGAAATAGCATTTTTTCTTAGCTTTAAAGGATATGTGTGAATTTAGGAAGAGAAGAGAAAGAGAAAGCTAGAGGTGCCAGGTTAAGAAAGCATTTCAGGGAGGAAGTAACCCTCTTTGTCAAATCCTGGTGATAAATTTAAAAAGCCAAGGGTTCTGAGAATTGTCTTTTGGACTTAGCAACGTGGAGGAACTTGCAACATTGACCGAAACAGTCCTGGTGAGGTTGCGGGGGAAGGAGCGTAACTGGGGAAGGTTCAGGGGAGAGGAGAGTGCACCTGTAAGTGTGGTCACACGTGTAAGCGCGGTGTCCTTCTGAGCCTCCCATGTTGTCACAGATGGCAGGATTTCCTTCTTTTTGGCTGAATGCTATTCCACCGTTTGCATATCTCGCGCTTCCTTGCCTTTCGGCCCCTGCGGGACACTTAGCTTGCTTCCGTAGCTTAGCCATTGCCAATAGCGCTGCCGGGAGCGTGGGAGCGCAGATACTGCTTTGAGATCCCCGTTTCCTTTCCTTCGGAGGTACACCCAGAAGTAGGGTTGCTGGATCAGATGACAGTTTTATTTTTCGTTTTGGAGGATCCTCCATAATGATTTCCACTGTATACCTGAAATTTGCAAGAGAGTCAAAGTTAAGTGTTCTCACCGCACACATGCACATACAGAAAAGGTAGCAGTGCGAGGTGAAGGAGGCATTGACCTGATTGTGGTGATCATTTCACAGTGTATGTACATTAAGTCATCACGTTGTATACCTTAAAAATCATGCACAACCTTAATATATGACATTTTTGTCAGTCATACCTCAATGAAGCTAGAAAAAAGGAGAGGAAAGGGAGAGGAAGGAGACTGAGAATGTAAATAAGGCTAATAGGCGTGTTTCTGTAAAGGGGAGCAAAGAAATTAGGATGGAGTTGGGTGGTAATTTGGGGATGAAGAGAGTTGTTTGTTTTTTAAGATAGGAGAAATTGCAGCCTACTTGTATGCTAATGGGAATCATTGGGTAGAAAGGGGAAAATGGATGCCGCAGGAGAAAGGAGAGGGTTGCTCAAGACATGCCCTGAGTGGGTACGAGGAACTGGGGTCCAGCCAACAGCCCAGTAAATGGGGACATCCCTAATGTCCAGCATCTTTCCATCGACACATTCAAAAGACACTTAATGAACACCTGCTCTGGGTCAGAATCTTTGCCAGGAGCATTCATAACAAAGATATAAGTCCTGATTTCTGCCAAAAAGTAGAAAAATCTATAAACAGACAGGTGCAATATGCAATACACTATAATAAATATTGCATGTACCAAAAGCACTAGAAAAGAGCTAAGGGTGATCAGGAGAGTGAGCAATTAACTCTGCCCAAGGGAATTGTAGCATTTGTAATAGCACCAAAGATGCTTTATTATCTAAGGAAAAGTTTAATTTCAAGCAATTCTGCACACCAGTATTAAAACAGCAATTACGTATTAAAACAGTATTCTTAGATAGATTATTATAAAGCACTCCATCATTGTCAATATTCTTAAAATTACATATATTCTTCTATTTGTGTTTAATTACAGCTATACAGGGTGGGACAAAAGTAGGTTTACAGTTATGAGTGCTTGAAACACAGTTTATTGTATTATTTATTAATTACTGTATTATTTTCCATACAAACAACTGTAAACCTACTTTTGCCCACCCCTGTATATAGTTTATAATAAAAAAAGCTACTTGCCGTCAATTTCAGAATAAAATTAAAACCAAATAGAAAAATACTGATCTTTTACCTCTATTGCATTTATTAGAATACAGTAAGAAAAACAGCACACAATTCCTGCCTCTATGGAGATCCCAGTTAGAAAGCTCAAGGATTAAACAATTATTACTTATAAAACCTTTAGACAGTATGTGGCATATGCTAAATGATATATGTGTTAGTATTATTATCAGGATTGTCATAATCATCATTATTATTATCCAGTCCTGTGTGAGCCTTCGCTTTACATTCCTTCAAAATTTATTAAGCAACTATTGTATGCCACATATTGTGCTAGGTCTCCTTTTTAAACTTTTATGTAATTTTTTGGCTCTTTTGTACTTCAGGATTTCAAGTTGATCAAAAATAATACACTGCAGCCACACCAAAATGTTATCCTTGAAGTCTATGCCATGAGCTCCGCTTGCTAAAGTAAAATGTTGTTTAGTAAGAATACAGACCCAGAGGGAAATGTGACAGGGCAAAGCGGTGAATACTTGGATCTTGAAACTAGAATTACTTATTCACAATAAAAAGGAGATGCTTGGGGCAGACCCAGGTATAGGCCTTGAAAGGGAATCTGGATATATTGCTGAAGCGTGGTGGTATCCAAAATGCATGGTAGGAGTTAGGTGGCAGTAAAGGTGGAAAGTTAGCATTGTGGTCTTCCAATGTGAAACAGCGGGTTAACGTCCGGGCAGGCCAGGCCACACACAAGGGACTACTTGCTGTCTTGGAGACTGGCTATCAAGATATAGACAGGTGGGCACTGAGAATAAAACAGAGGTCCAGTTACTGAAAATGAAGTAAAATCACTAAAATAATGAACCTCGTTGTAAAGGACCACCCTCAAAGTCTGGGGCTCCTAAAAGAGCAAACCTAGGCTGTTCTTTATTATTTACAAAAAGTACCTTATGTTTGAATTATCACCTGGCCAATTGCCACAGGCAGTTTCACCTTCTGGCTCAAAACACACATTTTTCATCTACACAAACGCCAACCATAATGTTGCATACGAGTGAGTGTGTTTTGCAGACTGTAGCTAAAATCCGTGTAAGTTTAAGCAGACATGGGGAAGAAAAACAATGTGATGTGAATTTTGTTCTCTGTGTTTAGGCAAGCTACGACCTATATCTATGCCAGTGGAATATAATTGGGTGGGGGACTATGAAGATCCAAATAAGATGAAGAGAGATAGTAGAAGAGGTAAGTGTTCTAGAATTTCAGTGTAGGCTGGGTTGTTGGAACAAAAAGCAAATTTAAATGTTTTTTAAACAGGATGTTATGGCTTCAATAGAAAACTTTTCATTCTCTCATTGACTCTATGGTACGCCCAAACCAGCTCAGACCAACAGCTTGACGATCTTGAACTGTTATTAAGTAGATATCTTCTCCAAAGGCCTCCTAAGGGATTCACTGTAAAAATGAATATCTCATTGTTATTCAAAGTTAATATTTGGAAAACAAGGTCAGAAGTGTGAAACTGCATAAAAGTTTTGTAAATAGAGTTTGTGATCAGTCCCCATTGGTCCGCAATGCAACCTCACCACTTTCATATTAATACAACCTTAAGATGAGCAGTGAAGCACATGGATAAAAGCTGATGGAAACTGGGCCAGTGACTCTAATGAAAACTATATAGAAATGGAAAAAAAAATGCTTTGCTTTTTTTCTCTTCTGTTTGCTGTTCAGGGTTATCTTCTTACTTGGGGGTGGGCTACACTTGAAGTATCTTCCAAAAGTAAGTTTTTATGTTCGCTTTTCCTGCTATTGAGGTGAGCAGTGAAGAGAACAACTGAAAGTCTCACTAGTAAATGGGATTCGCCCAAGTGTAGGTATGGTGGGCCCAGTGGTTCATGCTGCTACTTCCACTTTCTGGAATTGAGAGCCATTAAGTTGTAGATGAAAAAATAAGACAAATCCAAACAAAGCCGAAATGATTTATAAAAGCCTAAGCTCACTAAGCTTTTATCACAATATTTTTAACCCATTTGCCTGTTACTTCTACCAATGTACAGAATTTATTTCATTGCTACGCAGATGCACAGAGCACGCAGGGATAAGCAAGCACGAATATCTGCTTCATTAGTCTTCTTAACACTTGTTTTATGGAGCAGGCATTTCTGAAAATGTTGCTAAATACAGGAACATTGACAAACTTCTTTACATCTATATATTCATTCCATTTTCTAAACTTCAGTTTCTAACCTCATTTGTTTTTTAGAGGTAGTCAAGAAAAACATAAAAAGAGAAACGCTTACCATATGCCATCTCTGAGTCACTCTTTTGGAACTTCATGTGATAGTGACAACTTGGGGGGTAAAAAGCCTTATGAAGTACTAAGTGCTGGCTATCAATTTAAGCATAGATTTTATAAACTAAGTTTCCTGAGTATCGGTTCATAATGTAGGCTTTAACTTCTCCAAGGATGCTGCCTAACCTGCCATAGGTTGGTGTTTGTCATCAACTTTTAACACAATTCCCCTGAGGGAGCTTGTTAAAATTCGTATGAGGCACACACCCAGAACTTCTGATTCAGGTTCTGCAGGTGATTCTGATATAGTCAGTCCGGAGATGAAACTTGGAGATGTAATCTCTAGGCTGTCCATTCCTTATTGCCCTATGATCGGTTACCTGTATTTCCACCACGTAGGTACTTTACAAATTAAGTCAAGTTACATTTCTAAAATGAAATCTAATAGCACAATTAGGAAAGAATGGTAAATTTGGAATATTTGCATATTTATATTGGTGTATTTATCTCTTTTTATATAGAAAACTCTCTACTCCGATATATGAGCAATGAAAAAATTGCTCAAGAAGAATACATGTTTCAGAGAAACAGCAAAAAAGACACGGGGAAGAAGTCTAAAAAGAAGGGTGATAAGAGCAATAGCCCGACCCACTATTCATTGCTACCTAGTTTGCAGATGGATACATTGAGACAAGACCTCATGGGCACCCCTGTGCCGGAGACCACACTCTACCATGTAAGTAAAATTTCAGACTCTATTATACAGCTTTTATTTGGAGACTCTTTTGGCTAAATTCCAGATTATTTATTTTTATCCTGTTGTCAAATTTCCACAAAAGATCTTAAGCTTAGAGTTTATGCCCTTAAAAAAACATACAATGGCTGTTTGGGTTGTCCTCCGGTTGGTATGTTCAAGGAGTTCATGTGTCATAGCAGGTTAGATTCTTAATGAAATAACCTAATACGCACAGACTTGGTAGGGAATAAGTCTTAGCTGATTAATCATCGGTATAATAATACACAGTAAATGAGTAGCTGTAGAATTCAACGTTGAAGGTAGAATTTTTAATATACTCATGATTTTATTTAAAAATGAGCATCTACTAGACCTGGAGCATAGCGCTCAAGGTAAAAACGGGAAGGCATGGCACACCGTCATACGGAGAGAATGGCACCCCAAGGGCCTCGGTGTAACCGACCGTTGTAATAGGCGCGGGCGGGAAGTGTAGGAGGAATATGGGAGGAGGAGAGCCCTAGCCTCCTGGGGAAGTGAGAAAAGGCTTGAGAGTAGGAAGCATTTGGATGGCGAGCGAAAGAGGAGCAGCAGCATTGCGGGAAGACATGGAACTGTGCCACAAATGTGTGTGACTGTGGCATATCCTAGGACCTTCACATGGCTAAGAATTAGTGGTTCATTAAAAATGAGGGAAAGCATGTGAGGAAGGGGCAGGAGATGGGCCTGGAGACGTAGGCGAGCCTCGAGCAGGAATTTTATGATAAAGTACTTAGGCTCTTTCCTGCAGTAGTAAAGAGCTATTGAAGAATTTCGAGCTGGGGACTTGCATGGCGAGATTGGCCTGTTTATCTCTCTGGTGCAAAGCACTGATCAGGAGGTATGAGGCAAAGGTAGGGCCATTAAGCCAGGCAGAGGATGGTGAGAGACTAGGACAGTGGCAGTGTGGAGGCTGAGAATGTTAACCAGAACATTGAATCACAAAATCAACCCATTTTATATCATTTTGGTTAGAAGGGAGTTTGTTGTGCCAATGGGGCCAGAGCTCCTTCAGGACCCCTTGAAAACATGGACTACACTTTTCAAGTAATTTTAACAGCTGTGCTTAATGCTCAGAATATCAATTTTTTAAAAATTTGGCATTGCTGTCGAAGGTATTCCATTTAGGCATACAAAGTGTGAAAGATTTAATGACATACTTCAGTTGCTTTTCTGAGTAAAATTTTAAAAGCATCTCCTTATTCTGTAGCTCTCTCATAAAACTGGAGTGTAGAAAAATATTTTCATTTATTTGGGTTGAAGTGGGAGTGTACTTCACTTTCCTAAGTGCTCATTCTCTAACCTCTCCTATCCCCAGTTAATACCCCCAAGCCTCTTCCTCTCCAGGAGAGCAGTGCCCATGTCTAAACCTGCCCCTTTGAATGCCTGACAAATCAAATTACTATTTTTTCCACAGAAATTTGCAGTCAGTCTGAAATCAGTATTCTTAGCTGTATGAAAGGGGACACTTTTGCTATCACCAGTTCAGTGTCTGAACACTGAGCATAGTGCTCAAGGTGAAAATGGTAAAATCTGGTGTCCCAGTCACAAGTAACAGCCCGAAAGAAACCTAAAGATAAGAGCCAGCTGGCCTGCTCGAGAGGGAAGCTGGTAGTGAGAGGTGGGGCTGGAGAGGGAAGAAGAGGCCACTTTCCCCAGAGCATGGAAACTCCTCACGCTGGTGTTCACCCTAAGAGGAGCGTTACACTATTGAAGGCGCGTTTAAACGCTCAGCTTCCGCCGTCCTGTCACGCACATCTGGACAGGAGTATACTGCGTGAGGAGGGAACAGAGAGAGGAGTCATGTGGATTTTGAGCTGTTAAATTATGGAAGATAGTAAAAGGGGAGTCAAAAGAGTGTGAGTGTTGTCCAGGAGCGTAAATTGTTACCATCTTTCTGAAGAGCATTATTTAGTTACATGTGTCAAGAACCTCTTGTGGCAACTTCACTTCTGCAAATTTATTCCAGGAAAGAAATCATGTAGTCTACTTTTGCCTCCTACTTTCATTATTGTGTCCCAAATCTGTAATGTGGTAATTCCCAGGTATTTATCCCAGTTGATTTTTGACAGAGGTGCAGCACAGGGTAAGGAATATTAACGATGGGGGGAGTCCTCCCATGTAACACTGACCCGCTAATCCCAGAGTAGGAGGCTGGACACTTTCTAACTCTATTCTCTGGTTTAAAAGAAGCTAAGGAATTGTTAGCCTCACCATGCATGTTGGATGCCTATAACCAGTGTTCAAAAAGAGAACATTCTTTGGTGGGTTTTTTATTAGATTCTCAGTTCCCTTGAGGACCTTACCTTCTCTTCTTTAGTACTTTCTCAGTTATCAAGGGAGTTTCCATATTTGTTGCCTTTTGAATCTCACAACAACCATATTTGCAAATGGCAAAACTCAAGCAGAAGGGTTAAGTGATTTGCCCAGAGCCGTGTTGCAAAATAATGTAAGAGTAAGGACTGTAACCCAAGTCACCTACTCCAGTGATTTTTCCACACTCTACCCTGGTACACCATGCATGGCTAGGCACAAATGAATTTGTGCTTTAGCGACTGAATGAGTGAATTTTAAGAAACATGAGGGTTCCTAGGTTTATTTTAATAACATCTTTAGTACCTGGATTGATTTCTACCCAGATTTCTCTTTTGCTCTGTCACTATTTTTTTATGAAGTTTGGAAAGACATACAGAGCTGCTGCTGCTATGAAGCTGAGCCTAGAGTATTATAGTTCAAATTGCCTGGACTTCGGAGTAAAGGCAATGCAGACTTAAATGATTGCTGCTTATATTTCACAGGAATTCCTGTTTGTTTGTTTTTCTGTTTACACATGCTTATTTAAACATGAAAAAACTTTTCCTTATGTTAAATTTCCTGAAGCACAAGATCAATATGTAATCCAGTCACCTTCATGATGAACAACTGATCTTCATTCTTACAGGCTGCTATCTCTGCTGTAATACTAGCTCCGTGTGGTCTGAGTTCAAATTCAAAATAAGTTCAAATGAGTTCAAATTTAGAGAAAATTTAGTTGAATTTAATAGCAGGATTATATCAGCATTAAATACTCTTAAATAATTTACTAAAGGGTTGTGTGTGTGTGTAGGGTGTTCCTTACAAGCAGAACTAGATTATAACCCCTATTGGTCTGTTTTGGAAAGCACCCCAATAAAAACACACAAAGCAACAGAAATACAGTTTGGCTTTAGTGTTCAACTCACTCCTCTTAGCAATCAGAGCAGAAATGTTTATATAATAATAAAGAAGATTTATAAATTTATGATACTGTAAAATATAAAATTTTATTAATTCCATATATTTGTTATTCCAGTTTGCATATATTTTTTTCTGAAACTTACTTAAAAGGAAATCATTTACTGTGCTCTAGCTACCCTCATCAGCCACCAGTCTCTGCCACATCTTCTCCTTTGGATGTGCTGTTCCTTCTACCGAGAATGCTTTCACCCCTCCTTTCTCCCTACCTGATTCCTACGAGAACCTACCATTGCAGAGACACTTGCCCTTAGCCCTACCTCCTAAACTAAATCAGTTTCTCCTGTTATAGTCTCAGCACCCTGTATATTTTCTTTAAAGCCTTTCTTATGTTTTGTAATTATATATTTATACATGTGGTTATCTGCTTAGGGTCTTTTCTCCCCTGAACTTGACAGGGAGGGCATGTCCATGACAAGAACAGAGAGTTTCTACATTTTGGTCAGCTCTATATTTCAACACCTAGAGTACGGATAGTACCTTATAAGTGATCAACATAATGTGATGAACACATGAGTGAACAAGTGAGTGGATGTGACAGGAACGTCAGTGTCTTTCTCCGTATATCTCAGTTGATGTCCTCAGCCTGCAAACAGAGCCACCTCCATGTCCGAGGTCAACACTGCCCCACACAAGCAGGCCTTCAGTTGGGGCGCATTCATAGTGGGAATTGCCAGGAACTTAGTACCACAGGCTCATGCCCCATGTGCCTGGGGAGAGCCCTGGGGTTCTGAATGTCTTGTCACATTTGTCTAGTTCATATGACTAAATTCTGCTTTCTTTTATCAATTAATATTCCATTTTACTCTGATTGGAACCCTCCCCTTATTGCCCTGTCCTCCAAAGAACATCTGGCTGGTGTACTGCTACAGACGACAGACCATGTGGAACCTATCCCTGGCCACCCACCTATTTAAAAGGGTATTGGAAGCCCCTAGTAACTTATACTCACCACATTGGGCTCCCTATCAAGGCAGGTCCCAGTCTGCACCTTTGATCAGGGTGATTTACAAGGCTCCTCTGCTCCAGAGATGCCGCCAGTGCAACAAGATTAGCTCCCCTTCAGCCCTGCCCCAGCCCCTCCACTCCAGCTCCGAGCTCCAATTCCAGCTACTTCTTACTTTCTTCCTATCACTGCCATCTCATTATGGGGGTCACAATATGCCTGTCAGCCAAATCTCATATTATGGTATTTTTCAAGAGTATAACTTTATTTTATATACTTACTGATTCTCTGTCTGAAAAATGTAGGGGTTGTTAGCTGCCAGAGCCCTCGTCTGACCTGAGAGCACCTGAAGAAAAGACAGACAGTAGTGTGTGTGTCTGTGTGTATGTGTAATTCAGATGCTGTGGTGAAAGCCTTTAGATAAAGAATTATTAGATTCAGTACCTTTTTTCTACTATAATATTCACATGACAACTTGCTTTCACATTAAAGCTGCTAAACTAAATCGATAAGCAAAATAATAATTTATTTTAAATCTATATGCTGAGATGCCTGAACAAGTAAAATTTTATTAGGAATCCAGGCAACATGCAAGTGTACTTTCATAAACTGAATTATGTAATTTTAGATGGCTAATTTAAAACAGATTTTGAGTAGGTGTTCAAAAATCTGGATAATTCTTTTCATAACATTTCAACATTTGTGAAGCTTGTCTTAGGTATTTAGGACATAACTGCAAACATTCCATTGTTTTACTTCTGATAAGTACTTCTAGCCATTTTCATCAATTTGTAAAGGGATTTTTGATGGAGCTACTGGAGGAAGGAGGTGGAGAGCTGTTTAAAGGCGCTCTTTTTAAAATTTAACAAATAAATAAACATTATGAAACAGACACTATTCTAAGTAATTTACAAATTTTAACTCATTTAATCCTCATAACAACCCTATAAGAAGGGTGCTGGTGCTATCCCCATTTTACAGATTAGGAAGCTGAGGCACATGGATTAAGTAAGTAGTGAGTGATAGAGCTGGGATTTGAACATTAGCTGTCTGCCTCCTAGTCAGCATACTCTATTGCCCCTCAAAAAAATAGCATAATTTAGCAGAAATTGAACGATGTTTCTAGTAGTCTCAACCATGTGTAAAGCCCAATCTATGTGCTGTAGAATATGTAAACTAATATTGCCATTGTCGCCACTAATAATAGCCAACATTTACCAATTGCTTACTAAGTTTCTGTGATAAGAACTTATATACATTATCTCATTGAATCTTCAAATTCACCCTTGTGAGGCTGCTACTATTATACGTATTTTGCAGAACTGAAACAGAGTTTACCTTACTCATGGTCACAGACATGAAAGATGAGTCCAGGTAGTCTGACTCCAGAATTCACATTTTTAGATAAATCCATTTCTGTTCTTAAGGATTTTATCATCTATTAGAGAAGACAGAGCTATTACCATTACAGAGATGAAAAATATGTTATATTTTCAGCATATAAACATTTATAATTAAGTTTATCTGCAGTGATAAAGTTCAGTTTGTGTAATAGCTGCCTAATGTAGATGCATTGTTTCAGCACCAATGAAACTAAAGCAAAAGGGCAGTTGATTTTAGTGGCTTGAAAGCCATCTCTGAGCTAACAGTTGTCTATCACAACCTCCTTCTCTGCATTTTGACTTTATTCACCAGGATGAGTCATGGAACAGTGTGGTATGATCTTTCCCCTCACCACCGAGCTTGCAGATGTGAGACATCCATTCTAAATACTTCTGCATTCATAGTTGTGTGTAGTCTCTGATTTCTATGGATGACTTCATTATTTCTAGAGTGCTAATGCCAAATTCATAGTAGCACTGGCAACTCCCTGCAGGGAACAGCCTGGACTGCGAAAAGTGTTTCCCACTGGGCCACTTCACTAGGGCAGTGATTCTCAAAGTAGGGGCTGTCCTTGGCTAAAAGCCCTTGGCGGCCGAGGCTTGGTGCAGAAATGGCAGGCCTTTCTTTGACTCCTATGGCAAATAACACATAATTTCACATACTTTCATTCTCATTTGTGACTAGATAATGTTTATGAGTAATCTACTAAATGATTTTTAAAGGTTATGAGTTGAGTAACCATAAAAGAATGCATTACTGGAATTTACTGAATATCTTAGTTCACGATTTTTCTGTGAAGCCTGGTATTCATATGGCTGAAAATGCTGTTGCACAGGCACAAGGGGAGATGGCTTCAGTCCCAAGGTTTTTGGGACAAATGCTCTGCATTGTCTTCAGTTACCTGTTGTTTTCAGTTGCTCATTTTTAAATTATAACTTCTTTAGATTTCATCACTATTGATTTTAATTTGGTTTAGATTCCCTGCTTTACCTTACAGCATGCTATGATTCACATTACCCACAATTTTCTAAAAATGATACAATGAATCATCCATACCCAACAGTTCTTGTAGAGTCATACTCTATTTGGAAAGTGGGTACAAATGGACCACGGGGTCTGTTGGCCTGTCTTAGGGGAAGACAGTCAAAAACTGTTGAGACCTACTGTCTTAGATATAGATGAGTGGTTTAAAAAAAAGAAAAGAAGTTGTGACTTTACTTGTCTATATATATGAAACATTTTATGGAATGCAAGTCCGTGGAAAAGTCTAGGAGGAAAATTCACTTGTTTCCTGACCTTTCTATACTAATAGTTATTTTTGCATTCATACTTATGAAGATTTTTTTTAAAACAAATCAACTATCAGCACTACTGCCCTTCCATTTTCACATTCACCACCAAATAGTGTACTGATCATTGGACTGGCTAGACTAGGGTGTTAAAAATAGAAATACTTTTGAGGGGTTTAAAGATTCAAAAATACAAGCTTTCAGTTCCAGACAAGGTGGAGCACACATTCCATTTTCTTTTTCCTCCTAATCACAAAACAGAAGCAACATCAAAAACCTGGACAAAATATATGTCACCTGCCAGAAGACCCTGAAAGGTAGACAAAGAAGAAAGGCAGGCTAGGGACCTAAAGAAAAACCCAGTGAGTTTACTGGGGTTTTTTCTTGCCTACTATATACCCTGGCCCAGGTGCTAGAGAAGCCTGCAACCTTAAAATATCAATAGGCACAAACAAAATAGAGCCCCAAGAAAAGCCTGCTGTTTCCAACGGACCAGGAAAAGGGCGGCCGGACAGGACAGACACCTGTTACCAGTACCTGCCTGTTCTCAAGGTGAAACCATGAAAACAGTCATGCTCTTCCTCCGCCACAACGGGGTCAAAAGGGCCCATTCGCTGAGAAGACATGATAATCTTAAATGTATGTGCACCAAACAACAAAGATGCAAAATGCTAAAAGCAAAGTCCAAAAGAACTAAAAGGAGAAATTGGCAGATCTACAATTATAGTTGGGGACTTCAACACCCCTCTCTCAGTAACTGACGGAGCCACTAAACAAAAACTCAGTGAGGATATGGAAGTACTGAACAACTAACTACCGTCTACCCACAAACGGCGTCTAACTTCCAACAACAGCAGAACACATGTTCTCTAATCATGTAATCAAACTGGCATCAGTAACAATAGCAAGCAAGTCTCCAACCATTTGTAAATTAAAGGACACACCTCTAAGCAATCTGTAGATAAGAAAGGAAGTCACAAGGAAAACTGAACTGAATGCAGATGAAACTACAACACATGCTTAGGAGGAAACTTATACCACTAACTGCTTATATCAGAAAAGGAGGAAAGTATCAAATCAATAACCTAAACCCCCACCTGAAGAAATTAGGGAAAGAACAACAAAAAATATCAGCAAGCAGAAGGAAGACAGTAAAGAGCAGAAATCAGTGAAATATGAAAATAAAAACAGTGGAAAAAAATCTACCCCAAAACTGTGGGTTGTTTGAAAAGTCAAAAAAGAAATTGATAAGCCTTGAGCAAGACTGACAGAGGGGGAAAAAAGAAGATTCACTTTACAGGTATCAGGAATTAAAGAGGCGTTATCACTACAGACCCCATAGATGTTAAAAGAGTAATAGATAAATACTACGAACAACTCTGAGCACGTAAGTTTAACAGTTTAGATAAAATGAACCAATTCCTCAAAACCCTCAAACTACCAAAACTCTTTGAAGGTGAAGTAGATGATCTGAATAATCCTATAACAAGGAATTTAATCATTAAGAGACTTCTAAAAAAATAAGTATAGAAATACTAAAAAAAGAACCAAGCATGTAGCACCAATACTTTTGTATTGGTTGAGTACAGAAGTAATAATGCATTTGACTTTTATTCTGTTCTGTGGTGCTTTTAAAGTGTTGGCAGCCTGTAAAAGATTTGATGTATAGGCCTTGTGACTTAATGGAACTCCTAAGAGACCTTAAATTCATGAATTTTATTAATCGTGAAAAGGTTGTTTCAATGTTTGAAAACTTTTGTCTTATAAATTTTTGAAGCTTAATAAATTAAGCATTATGTAAACAAACAAAATAAAAATATTCACTAATACACTGTCACTTTTGAGAGAGATTTCTACTCACACTGTATAAAACAGACGATTGATAAACTGAAGCCAGTTCTTTCGGTTTCATGTTTGAACGAGTGTGGGTCTCATTCTGCTAGTTCCTGTTTAAATAATGGCTGCCAGGAAGCAAAGCATGAAATCTGGCTTAATTAGTGAGGCAACGTACAAAACAGGACACAGAAGAATTGAATTAGGAATTTATTAAGTTGAGATTTATTAAATTTTAATCTTATTGCAAATTACTTGTTGCCTTTGAGAAAATAAAAACAAATTCCAATGAGAGGTCCTTGGCTTGGTTGATGAGATCAATAATTATGAACTATTTGGGAACATCCCTGCACTAATCAGAGAGGTTAAAGAAGCAGCCCCCCATTCTCTATCCTGTTGTAGGCCTGTATCTCCCAGCTTTATAGCCTCAGAAACATCCTCAAATGTTGTTGGCAATAGGCCTTTTTTGCTCCTATAATCACTACCCATATTACATCGCCACCACAACTCATTTAATGAAACATCTTAAACTTAACAGCATTCCAATCATTTTACCCTTAAAATTCTTTAAAGCTCCTTCTCACTGAAAGACCATAACCTAGCCCTGGCCGGTGTCTCCGTGGTTAGAGCTCGAGGGCACGTACCTCGGTTGCAGACTCGATTCCCAGGCCTGGTCGGGGCCCGTGCGGGAGGGGAGGCAACCAACCAATGTGTCTCTCACATCGATGTTCCTCTCTCTCTCCCACTCCTCCCCTCTCCCTAAAAAATTCAGTGGAAAAAATACCTTCTGGTGAGGATTAAAAAAATACAAAGAAAAAAAGGAAAGAAAGACCATAACCTGTATCAAATTATCTTCCTCACTCAAACTCCTGACGTATTTGCCCCCATGAGAGCATCCTCTAATTTCACAGAACTGTAATCCTGGTGGTTATACCCAACCGTCATCCAAAGATTCCTCTTAACAAACTACATGCCTGGTTCTCTTAGCCCAGATCCCATGTGAGAATGAAGTTTAGGTTCATGAGCTGAACCTAGAGCCTCACTTCTAAATGATATTGCTAAATTTGTTTCCTAGCATCGCTACAAGTATCAGGCTAAGCCAGGACCAGGATCCTAAATAGTCTTGAACCCAAAATAATATGGAATGTTGAAAAATAGATCAGTGTTTCAATTCCTATTCTTTAAATGCAAATGATTTTAGATTAACTAGATGCAAGCTTTCCTGCCGTAGGAAACAGGAGAATAAGTTCTCTTCTCCTGTATTCTTTCATTATCATCAATTTGGAGCGGCCTCGAGAGACAATGGTGGTTATATCTAACTGCAGTGTAAAAGGGCTCAACATTACAAAAGAGAATTGTCTTTTCTAAGATAGTTCCCTAAGATGGCCAAGAATAATGTTGTATTTTTAGAACATGAGCCTTAAGTCAGCTCTGTGAACCTACACACGGTTTGGGTTCAATCAGGGAAACGGAAGCACTCAGTGACGTGGAATGAAGGACTATGTATTAATCAGCTGAGGAGCTAGTGAAGGTTCCTCAGCAGAGCTGGTGGTCATGAAGGAAATCTGGGTGTGAAGCCAGGGAGAGCAAGAGAAACTAGGACCCGTGAGCACACACTGGAACCCTGCCCCCAACTTCAGCAACGAAGCTGGAGCCCTCCACCAGGGGGTTCGCAGGCCCCCTCCCAGGACCTGGAGGAGCAGAAGGCCTTGCCGCCCCGGCTGTTGACCCCTCAAAAGAGGCAAGCCAGCGGAAAGTGCCGGGGTGAGCTGCAGCAGGGGCACACCCTGCACTGACCTTCCCAGGAAAGGGCTGCTGCTTCACTCGTGTTCTCCAAAAGTCACCGAGTTATGTTGTGGCCAGCGCTAACTGCAACCCCCAGGGAAGGGAGTTCTGAGAAACAGTTACAGCTTTACTAAGTTGGCACAGTAGGAAACCCCCACACTGAGGGTTCCCTTTGCATGGGCACTGCAGGTGCCTACCAGGTAAAACCTGCTTTAAAAATTATCTAGTCATGATCTATAAGGATCAGTGGTAAAGTGAAAAATTCTAAATTGTAAATCTGGACTGAGTTCAAAGTGCAGCCTACCTCTATGAAGATGTCATCCCTACAGCCTAATTATTTTAATTTCCCAAAGCATATATTGGAAAATATATCTTCAAATTGTATCTTATCTTCAGTCAAGAGATTGACTAATATAAGTAATAATGAGCGTAAAATGTCTACTTTACCTAAGAGGTTTCTACTTAATAGAACACATTAGAAAAATCTTTAAAGAACTTCTTTGCATACTCAGGAAGAATGCCAGAAGGCTGTGTACCTAGACAACATTACCTTAGCTAATTGTTGAATCTCCTCGACTTAGTTGCATTTCAGCATCATGTCCTTAATTTTTATCAGACAGCTGCTACAAGAAACAGCCATGTGAAATCCACTTGCTTGCTATAAAAATATTTTGAAGATAGCGTGTTTCCTACTCACTTTGCCCCCCATATATATTTTTTATAATTGGGTAAAGCTTTGGCTCCGTGATGACGCCTGGCACTAAGGTAGTACACAGATATTCTTAGCATCCTTCTTCCAACCATGCTACCAGAATGTCCTCGCCAGCGGGCTCACAACAAGCCAAACCCAAACTAGGTGCATCCGAG
The DNA here is from genome assembly GCF_054644295.1 of Miniopterus natalensis. Classification (NCBI taxonomy): domain Eukaryota; kingdom Metazoa; phylum Chordata; class Mammalia; order Chiroptera; family Miniopteridae; genus Miniopterus; species Miniopterus natalensis. The sequence continues at coordinate 95,334,746 of NC_142103.1, read as the reverse complement.
GCTACCAGCTTTGGAGAAGTGGCAGCAATCATCAGGCCCTGCAGAAATCTTATTTTTCATAACTTAGCTTGCATAAAGTGCCCTCTCTCTCTTACTCAGTTTTCTCATTTGTGAGATGAGAAGACTATGGAAAATGCCATCTAAATTGACAACATAATGATGATTTGATTTTTGCTGCAAACACAGAATTTTTAAAAAACGATTCCCATCAGGTTCTTTTTTCCCTTCTATTAGATAAAATCAATTTTGCTTTTGTAGTCTTAAAATCATGTCCTACTAGATGGTTCAGTGTGGAAGAGAAGGAAGAGTATGATTTATCTCTGTCAATTATTTTATTATAAAATGCATATAATGACTTTTAAAACTTTCTAAACTTAACTTATTTTTATCCAGTATTCTCTTTGAGATTTTCTATTAAGAAAAACTGTCTCCAGATCAAGAAAATTGGAGTAAAACTAGCAGATGTAGAAACATTTGAAGTGGTTGTCTTAAAGAGATAACCGTTTGTCTATTTTATAAGTGCTTGTCTATTATATAGTAGCAAAAATCTCAGAATAAGAGCTTGATATAAACATACTCTTAGCCATAAAGGTATTTAGATAAAAGCTAGCATGCTCAGAATGAATTACACTTACATGGCACAAGGTCGATGATGAGAAAATATGTAAAATATAGCACAGCGGCAAACCTAAAACTAAAGGTAACCAAAAAAAAGCTGTTTCGTTTCAGATTCTTTTAAATAAGCTATTAATTCAGTAGCCAGAAAAAATTTAATAATTATGGCTTAGTCATACGATTGCTGAGAAAATTGTCGTGTCATATACAGTGACTCCATTTGAGATTATTAGGTTTCGTTCATTCTTCATTAGAGGTGATTTTTTAATATAATTTGTTTCTCTATTTTCTTTTACACATAATTGATTTCCTTGTCATCAAGTAGCCTTCCAGAGGCAGATCTGGTTCTCTCCATTTTTTTCTGGTCGTAAATATTTCTTTGTCACAAAAGATGGGCAAGCCTGCACTGATTTCTCTGACACTCAGATGTCGACAGTTTGTCGAACAGAAGTGTAAGGAGCGGGAACTGCCCTAGTTCTGCTTTTCACCTATTCGAACTTTCTGCCTCTATGTGCAAATCTATATTAATTGCACACATTAACCAAGCACCCCAAAATAGCTGTCTCTAATATGGCTGGTTATAAGTTGTTTCCATACCTAGTGGAGCTTAAACATATACTAACTGCCTTCCAATAAATAATTTAGCATTAAGTGTTAAGAGTAACACTGATTATGAGTATACATAATTCTTTTGCTTTGTTGGTTTTTTTGTTTGTTTTTTGTTTAATATATCTTTAATGATTTCAGAGAGAGGAAGGAAGAGGGAGAGAGAGAGAGAGAAACATCAATGATGAGAGAGTCATTGATCGGCTGCCTCCTGCACGCCCCTGCTGGGGATCGAGCCCGAAACCCGGGCATGTGCCCTGACCGGGAATCGAACCTTGATCTCCTGGATCCTAGGTCGATGCTCAGCCACTGAGCCACCCCGGCTGGGCCATAATTCTTAAAACATCAATAATTGGATGTACATTGGTGACTAGCCATTTTCCCCTTCATTTTGAAGTCAGGATCATGTACAGTTAGTGCTCTATGAGATATTCTAAGAGCATCTGGTCCAAACCCCTCATCTCACAGATGAGAAAGCTGAGGTCAAGAGTAATTCAGTGACTTGATTACAGTCAGAGCTGGAATGTGGGCTGGAATATAGAGAAATCGAAGTCGGGTCTCCTGATTTCTTTTAGAGTTGCCCCACGGTGCTGCGCATTCCATTCCTGCCGGAACATAGCATTTGAAGTGTGTCACTCTAACTGGTGTGTTGAGAATAGACTGGAGGGCCTAGGGTAAGTGTGGAAGCAGGGAGAGGGGAGGATCAGGACAGTTCAGGTGGGGGATGATAGCGGCCTAGCCCCAGGCGCCCCAGGGGAAGCGGTGAGCAGGGGTTGGAGTTTGGATATGTTTTGAAGGGAGAGTGGACAGGATGCACTGACAGATTGCATATGAGATGCCTTAACTCATAGCCTCGGTGTCCTGTACACGTAGGTGGTCAGTGACTCTGATTCATGTTTTCCACAGATTATTATATGGCAGATCCTGTGCTAGGAGCTAAGTATAAAGTGGTGAGCTGAGCAGATGGTTCCTGCCTTTGTAGAAACTAATGCAGCAGTTAAAAACCAGTTGAGAAAGCAAACCAAATGATTTTAAGGCATTACATAATAATCAGGAGTGTATCGGGTGAAAAATTGCGTAACGATGAATTAGCTCCGAGAGAGATCTCCTGTGTGAAGAATTAGTGGAGAAGCAGGCTTGCCTTATTTGGGTCCCCGACTTCTTCTTCAGTATCGACATAGGGTTTTTAAATTGCACTGAGTTCAGTTAACACTGTCAATAGGTTTGGAATAAAATGTGATTGCAGTCCCATCCTTGCCTACCTTGGCTGAACCTTACTGCCTTTCTGTAACTTAGTTTCTATCACATTTGCAAAATTAAAATGCTAACATGAGCCTTCCTCTCATGAAGATATTATGACTAATAGTTGCCCAAAACCCAGCAAATCTTTTTTTATCCACAGATTAATATAACATTCTAATTAAAATAAAATTGAATAAAAAGCATGAAAATGGGAGGTTCTTAAGATGTTACTGATTTGAATTATCTCCATTAATATAAGTGTTATCCTTAATATCTTTCTGTTTTATGGAATCTCTTCTTTCCACATAGCAATGTAGTTATATCAGATGTCATGAGAGGTTTGCATAAATGGATATCTTCGTGCCAGAAGCAGTTTTTCTTTTTTCTCACATCGTTACTATGACTACAGATACTTCTTTGGGAGGCAGTACTGCACAGAGTGGGTAGAACAGGTCCTGTGATTGACAGACCTGGATTTGAATTTCGACTCTGCCACTACCTGTGTGGTCCTGAGCAAGTTGTTTATGCATTTGCTCTCAGTGTTTCCAGTCTTTAAAATGGGATTAATGATAACCACTTTAAGGATTTATTTTAAGGATTAAGATTGATAACTGATATAAAGTGTTTGATGCTGTGCCTGACACATGTGCCCTCAGTAAATGAGAATTATTATGATTCAGGAATGACAGTTCCTATTTCCCAAGGATGGTGATTCCTGTTACCCTTCCCAACTGCTCACCGCTAATCACTCCTCTCGTTCATATTTCACTACTTCATAGAAAAAAAAGGAATCACCTTATGGGATCCTGGATAAGATTCAACCACCTCCTTCCTTTACAATCTGATCTACATGGTATTCTTTTGATGAAACATTGACTCTGTCCGACCTAATGAGTTTGACTGACCTTCTCCTAATTCCGTGCAATTACTGCCTTTTTGCTCTTATTTGACTGCTAATTTATTAGCATGATTATTGTTTTTTAAAGCATGCCTTTTATTTTTGAGTGTGTTTGGAGCCATTTGCAGTCAGGCTAATTTCACTGACACCCCAGAGCAAGCTCACCCCACTGCACTGAAAGGCCCAGTTCAGTTTCTCTCATGCACCAGAAGGCCTAGGCCGCCACCGACAGCAAACCTGTTCAGTTCTATGCCGTTGTTTCTTGTAAATGGAAGATTTCTTGATTTAATATTTATTCCTATTAGCATCTTACCCTACGTGCTCATACTTACACAAGAGCCAGGGCGATCCTTTGAAAATATTTCAAATTATTCTGCTGACACACAGTAATGAGAAAGTAAGGGAAAATACCTTCCTTTGTGAAATATTTTCATCTCAAAGGCTTTTTGTTTATTTGTTTATTAAAAAATTAAATATGTGGAAGTAGCTGTCATTTTCCCCAAGTGTTTCAAATTGCTAAGCGCCTTCTTTTCTAACACATAAGGAACAAGCGATCGGTTTGACTAGTCACTGAAGACATCTTGGAACTTTGCAGAAAATTACAGTAAGAGGAAGTTACAATATTGCAACAAGAGAGCATTTTGATTGCAAATTTTTCCATAAGTGTGGCAATTTGCGACTTGAGGAGAATTTAATAGTAGCTGAGCTTTCAAAATGAAACACAGAAACTGTCATTTTCTTCCACAATTAAAATAAGTGCTTCTGAAAGTTTCAGGATAAGAATGGCCCAAATCACCCTCCCCCACACTTCCTCATCTAGAAGGGGGGGGGGACAGAGTTTGAACAGAACATCTGTGGACAAGATGAAAGACAAGTGGCCTTTTCAGGCAAATGCCTGAAAAAGGGATCTTTTATAACCAAACGGAATACCACTGCCTGCATCGCCATGGTCGAGAAGAGGGGTCAACAATACTTTCATAATGGCCTTTTATTTGAGCACATTCTGTTTTTATGGATAGAATTATGGTTTCAACACATCCATTCATAATTCATCATATAATTATTTGCATAAATATCTTTTAACACAGAGTTAATGTACTTTAGCTAGCCACATCTCGAATTCAAATTTGAACTGTTAAGTGCACTAAGAGAGTCCCAGGGCAAGTAATACTAAGGGAGGTTGGATAAGAAGAAACTTAATTATCTACCAAAACAAATGGCCTCCTAAAGAACAGAACTTTCAGTGATACTCTGTACATGGATTACTGGACAAAAGACACCTGGCTTGTTTGTTGTCAGCTGAAGGGCTTTTTCAGGTTAAAACAACCAGCTAATTAAGACTATATCCTATGCTCTTTACTTATGGTTCACTTAGTTTTTATTCACTCAACCAGTCTTTATTGAGCATCTCCTCTGGGCTAGGCCCCATTCTCGGCAGAAGATAAAACAGTGCATAAAACAGATAGAATTCCTCTTCTTTCATGCAGTTATATTTGGAAGGAAAGCCAGGTAATAAACAAGAAATATAAATACTTTTGAAAATGCTAAGTGTTAAGGAGAGAAATAAAGCAGGGAAAGGAAAGTAGGAAGTGCTGAGGGCAATGAGGATAACAATTTTAGATAGAAAAGCCTGGGAGGAATTTTCTCAAAAGGAAGCGCTTGAGTAATGACCTGAAGGAGGTAAGAGAGTAAGCCCCAGCAATATCTGGGCAAAGGACATTTCTGACAGAGGGAAGAGCAGGGGTAAAGGGCCTAAGATGGTACTATGATAGGCATGATCTAGGACTAGAAAGTGTAGCTGGAGCAAAGTTAATAAGGGTAGTGACAGGAGGCATAAATAACAGAGGCCAGGTCATACAGGACCCTCAAAGTCATTGGAAGGATTTGGGCATTTATTCAGAGTGAGATGAGAAGCCATTGCAGAAATTGTGTAGAGGAATGATATTATTTCAATCATATTTTCAAAGGATCACCCTGGCTCTTGTGTTAAATAGAGGAGGTAAGAGCAGAGGTGGGGAAAACAGTGAGGAGATACTTCAGTAATGCAGTTGAGGATTGATAGTGGCTTAGACCAGGGTGCTAGTAGTAGAGGTAATAAAAGAAAAGTCCTGATACAGCTTGCTGGTGGGTTGGCTATGGAATGTAAGAGGGGAAAAAAGACTCCAAGATTCTGGATGTAAGCATGTGGGGGGAGATGAAATTACCATTTTCTAAGGTATAAAAGACTAGGAGAGGAGCATGTTTGGTTGACAGGTGGTGACTGTCATAAGTTTTGAATACATTAAATCTGTTGAGTTAGGCAGCCTGCAGCTCAATCCAGAAGTCCTGGCTAATCATATGAATTCATAAGTTGCTAAAGATCAGAGTTTATAGACATTCCTAGAGAGGAAGGTCAAAGAAATTTTGCCCAGATGCTTCCTATGATAAAAGAAAGTGCTAGTGAACACACTAGCTTTTATTGAATGGTTACTTAGGAAATAACGTAAAAATACATTTTTTAAGGGAATTTACCTTCATAAATGCCTACAAAAGGAATCTATTTTTGGTCATCAATAACATTATGAGCTTATGTTTTAAATTCACACACACGCACCCTTACCCCAAACACATAAAAAGACATGATCATGGTAAAAAATAAGATCTATTCTCCAAAGACCAGAAGAAAGAAAAAAATGTCCAGTGTAAATGGGTCCCAAAGCCACATACCTGGTAGCTCTGAGCCCAGAAAGAGGTAGAGATGGCTGGGAGTCTACTGGTTATCTGAGAACAAACGGACCACAGCTATGTTGGAAAACTGAAGATGGACTCACTGGGTGAAACAAACTAGGGAGGCAAACAGAGCTTCCTCACCCATCAGCAAGGAGGTTGAATAAAGATCCTAGTGACCATGCCCGGCCGGCATGAAATAAACCCTAGTCTGAAGGATCAGCTTGAGACTGCATACAGTCAGAGAGAAAATTTGGAAATTGGAAGATGGCAGAATGAATTTACATAAAAAGCATTCCAAGATACAGAAGGATAAAAAATGTGAAGGATGCCTGGCTGGCGTGGCTCAGCAGTTGAGCATCGACCTAGGATCCAGGAGATCGCGGTTTGATTCCCGGTCAGGGCACATGCCCGGGTTGCGGGCTCCACCCCTGGTCGGGGACATGCGGGAGGCAACCGATCGATGCCTCTCTCATCATTGATGTTTCTCTCTCTCCCTTCCTCTCTCTGAAATCAATAAAGATATATATTTTTTAAAAATATGAAGGATACGTGCATCTTTTGTATACATGAATGATAAATTGAGAGGTGTCAGCATATGTCTAGAGAAAAAAGGACTGGTAAAGACCATTTGAAGAAATAATGCCTGAGAATCTTCAGAATTAAGGAAATAATGCCTTCAAATACAACACAGAATACACACAATGAATGCTCAATAATAGTTAAAATCAATTATAACAAACATTTTAGTGCAATTTCAGAATATCAGGAATAACGAGAAAAAATATTTTAAAAGCTACAGAGACTAAAGGCAAATTATAACAAATGACAGGGTAGCTACAGGTGTTTTAAGAGCAACAATAGATTCCAACGAAAACAAAGTAATATGTTCAAATTGCTGAAAGTTATTCTCAACTCTGAATACTATACCCAGCTAAGCTATTATTCAAGAGTGAAGGATTTTTATATTTTCAAACATAAAAGCCTAGAAGAGTTCACTACGCACAGGCTGCTATGAAAGCATTTCTAACGGATAGACTTACCTGAGCATGAACCTGGAAGAAGAATGATCTGACACTAATAAAAATATAGAAATAAAATACATTATAAATGTTCACTCTCATTAGAAAAACATTCATTATCATGAAAGCAAAGATTCCAGGCCTCTTTTTTCCAGTTAGTGATAGCACCTTATATGATCTGCTGTGTCGGTTGTCTATAGTCATGTTTCTGTTCTTAATGTCTTGCTCTTATTAAACTTTTCATGGTATTTGAAACTGAAAAAAATGATGCCAATTAAATATCCATCACTCACAATGAATAATTCCTTTCTGCTAGTAACGACTACATACAATTATAAACTTGCACCTCAGGGACACTTAATGACACTGTTGCTGATAAGAGGAAACCTTCACTGTTAGGGGCTTATTTATGTGTGTATGAATAGTGGACAGTTTCTAATAGAAGTTTGTAAGGAATTGAATAATGAGACTGTTTCAAGGGTCCCCAAGATCACCCACATGTTTGGTGATTCACTAGAAAAACTCAGAAAACTCAACTTATAGTTCTCCCCACAGATAAGATTTATTACAGTGACACAGCAAGGATATACAGAGGTACTTCGGTTTTCTAACGTCTCCGTGGATGAACATTTCGGGTAATGAACACTGGAAACCCAGACGGAAGTGCTTCGGTTTTCAAACATGCCTCGGAAATTGAACATGCCCCACGGCTTCTGCTGAGGGCAAGATCCTGAGGCCCAGCTGTCGGCTTCGGATCCCTTGGTTTTCGAATGTTTCAGAATGTGAATGGGCTTCCAGAACAGATTACATTAAAAAACCGAGGTCCCACTGTACAGCCAGATCAGCAAGGAAAAAAGATACTCATGGTATCTGGAGAAATTGATGTGCAAGCCTCCTATGGGTGCACCCTCCCTCCTTTCCTCCTCCCCCTTCCTCCTCCCTCTCTCCCTCTCTTTTTCCCTCTCCCACCAGATCATGCAGAGTGCATTCTATCCCCAACAGCAGAAATGCAGTCATATATGTCAAGTGTCTGCCCAAGGAAACCCATTAAAAACCCAGCATCCAAGGATTTTCTTGGATTGATCACATAGGAACCCCCTGCCCAGCAACTATAAAAGTTCCAGATCCCCAGAAGGAAAATGGGTGTTCAGTCCCTAGCTAGGCAAAACCACCTTATTGCTTAGGGAAGCTTTATGTCAATATAGGAAACTATTTACCAGCCAAGTTCCCAGAGGTCAGCCAAGGGTCCACCTTGCAAGCAGGCCCTTCTAAGACAGCAGTTTCAGGCCTGCTATAGTAACTTTTCTGCAAAGAGACCTATTTCCTTGACTGTAGATTTCATTGTTTTTCCTGTTACTTTCAAAGGCATATAATTCAAGTACATGATATTAATTAATTTAATTCAATTGCAACTTTCATTCTAGAAAATGTTACATCATTTGGAAAAATAATGAAATCTCTCAAGATAATTGCATTGTAATATTTATGATATTTACAAAAGACATCTAAGGCTTTGCTTCTTTGAATGATTGTATGCCTAGGAGTTCTTAGGTTTCAACAGTATGTACACTGATTATACTCTGTAATCACAATTAGTATGAGAATATAGTTATAGGGAAAGAAAAGATAATCTTATTAAAAAGAAAACCTGGAGGGCATAAAATATATTTTAGTGTAGAGTTTAAAGTAGATTCGCAGGTTCTAAAGAATTGCCTGCAGAAAGCATAGGAGATGTATTACATAACAATTCTTCTAGGCTGTCTGTTATCCATGTAGCTTCCGAGAAACAAACCACCCCCATCATTGTCATTTTTAAAAATAATGAGCTGTAAAATCATAATGATTACTTGTGGAAACACAAAAAGAAACCCAATCGGTAATTTTACAGCCAAACAATTTTGGAAAAATAACTATATGTAAATTAACTATACTTGAGCACACTAGTCTGAGTTGTTATTTGAGTTATTTTGAAGCAAAGTGCACTCAAGAAAATCAACACAGTACAATGTGTTTTATCTTTAAAGCTTTCTCTCCAAAATTGTGAATTTCTGTAGTCATGGATCCTGCAAAGTTTTACGCACGCATGCACTTGCTCACACATACACACACACATGCAAATGCGCACGTGTTGCTCTGACACTGGGGTGGTTATTTCTGGTTTACATTGTATGGCAGCAAAAGTAGCTGATATTTATCTTGAGGGCTAGTATCCATTCATAATACTGTATTGATGAAAATTATGTTAACCATATACAAACACAAGAAAACTATCATGAAAGTAGAATATTACTCTTATTTTATGAGCAAAGATTCTAAATAAAGTGTGACACAAAATACAAATGTATTATATAAAACCAAGGCCATTGAGTTTTATGTAAACAAAATTCAATTGCCTCTTATAGAAATACCTTTGTAAAGAGAAAAGGCCTGCTACCTAAAATTCATGTGAAGGATTATCTGTGAATTAAAATTACACGTGCTGTCTCTGTACCTGTTAGCTAGCTGATCATGTGAACATATTTAACCTTATTACACCAGTGAACAGTAGAGCCCAGTAGAAGGGCTGGCTGGACCCAGTGGTTTATAGTCGTTAGCGGAAGGCTGGAGCAGTCAGTGCAGTCGGGGGTTTTCTCTTCGGACGTGAAGCTGTTCCCACACTTAGCCTGCAGCATGCGGATAGACGGGCGTCACTGAGGTGGTGGTTTAGCCAGGCCAGTGTGATGCCAGGATTGTGATCCAGGGGAATCACTGTAACGATGTCCTTTGGAAACCAAGCGGAAGACAAGAAAGGCACAAAAGTGTGGCGAGGTCATTGAATTGGAAGCCTCAAAGGTAGATTTTCTAAAAATTGCCGAGTCGGGGGTATTAGACTATGTAAAATGTAGATAGCGGAGGCGGTGGCTGGAGTGCGCTTAAGATGACGCATGGTCATGCTGGTGGGGAGCCAAGGAGTGGAGAAATACGGATCATCGGGCATCAGGGACTGGGGGGCCAAGGTGCTGTCATCCCCTCCTGACGGGGAGTCACCAATAATAGTGAGGGAAGTAGGCGTGAGACGAAAACAATGGCCCAAGTGCCGAAATATTTAGTGACCGAGGAGGAGCACCTGGGAAGGAGATCCGTAGGTGATGGTGGCGTATGTGATAGAATGACCTTCTAAGGAACAAGAAGTAGTCATATTGGCCTGCTTACGTAGTAAGATGTTTCTGAGAATCAAGTGAGATCCTGCCCGCGAAAGCACAATGAACCCTTTTTAAAGGTACAGAGTAGGGCTATAGATATATAAGAGCCCTTAGTTTTACCACTGTTTTGTGCCCCGCTCTCTCTGCTACAAAATAAGGACAGTAATATCCCCTTCTGCTTCCCAGGAGATTAGGAAGTTGAGCGGCATGGTATATGTGAGTTTTTGGGGGGGGCTTTGGAAAAAGGAAGTAATTCCTCTGACCAGGTTTCAGAGCCAGTGTTGAGCTCTTGCGACTTCTGCGCGCCGTGGTCGTGTCCCAGGTGGCCCCTATCAGATAACATTCTTCCTTCTCTTTGATTTCAGACGTTTCAGCAGTCCTCTCTGCAGCATAAATCAAAGAAGAAAAACAAAGGTAAGAAAATGAAATGAACCCTCCACCAGCTTGGTTTGCACTGCGATGCTCTCCAGCGCACCGCACGCCCCCGGCCTGAGACCAGTGCGGTTTAGAAGAGCACGGCCCCCTAGCAAACGCTGCCGACACCAGCTTCTCCTTCAGGCACCTGGGATACGAGGTGCCTTTTGCAGAAAATGATCTCATCGGGGTTTGCGACTGGGATTACACACTTCTGAGTTTGTTTGTTTTTGTTTTTAATTGATTTTTTCAATTTTATTTTTAATTACCGTTTACATACAATATTATTTTGTATTAGTTTCAGGTGTACAGCATAGTGCTCACACGATAATATACTGTTACAAAGTGGCTTCCCTAATATTTCAAGTACTCACCTGGCCCCATGCATCGTTGTTACAATATTATTGACTACATTTCCTATGCTGTACTTTAAATCGCCGTGACTGTTTTGTGACTGTCAATTTGTAGTTCTTAATCCCATCCCAGCCGCCTAAACCCCTCCCCTCTGGCAACCATCAGTCTGGTTTCTGTATCGAGGAGTCTGTTTCTATTTTGTTTCTTTGTTTATTTTGTTCTTTAGATTTCACATATACAGGGGTGGGCAAAAGTAGGTTTACAGTTGTGCATATGGAAAAATCATAACCTTATGATTATTACAATAGCTTTATTAAACTCAAAAGAATGTCACAGTGCAACTGTAAACCTACTTTTGCCAACCCTGCACATGGAATCATAGGGTATTTGTCTTTCTCTGACTGACTTATTTCACTTAGCATAATACTCTCTAGGTCCATCAATGCTGTCACAAGGGTAAGATTTCCTTCTTTTTTATGGCCAAGTAGCATGCCATTATATAAATGTCCCACCATTTTTTTTATCCACTCCTCTACTGGTGGGCACTTGGGTTGCTTCCACATCTTGGCTGTTGTAAATAGCACTGTAATGAACATAAGGGTGCATATATTCTCTCAAATCAGTGTTTCATATTTCTTCAGATGTATTCCCAGAAGTGGAATCTCTGGGTTATAAGGCAGTTCCATTTTCAAATTTTTCAAATTTATTTTTATTGTTGAGAGTATTACAGATCCCCCCCTTTGCCCCCTTGCCCCCCTTCACCTGGCTCCTGGCCCCTCCCTCAGGCCTTCCCTGCACTATTGTCTGTGCCCATGGGCTGTGCGCATATGCACATAAGTTCTTTGGTTAACCTCTTTCCTCGCCTCTTCCCTGCACCCTGCACCCTGCACCCTGCACCGGTGTTTCAGGCTGTGGAGCCCAGCGTGGAGTTGAAACACCTCATTCCTGGGGTGGGGGGGACCTTTGCAACTGAGATACTCCTCCGGATTCTCTACCACCGCATGTCTCTGCCCTTCCCACCAGTCTTGATGTGGCTTCTTTAGTAAATCCTCAGTTATGAGACTTCTGTTCAGCTAGTCTTCAGTTGATTACTCAGGTGCTTGTTTTATAATTTAGTTGTAATTCCAATCTGGTCCTGGGAGAAGGTGAGTGTAACTTCCACCTACTCCCCTGCAATCTTAAATCAGATAACTCAGTTGTGATTAAATTATATGTCACTTATGTGAGGGAAATAGTATTAAAGATTTCTATATTTTTTTATTCTGGTACAATGTGAAAGTAAGAAATTTTAAGGCTAAGAGCCCAGACTGATATTTTGTGATCTCTAAATGAATCTTCTACCTCCACACCTATATAAAATTTAAAGAGCATTTTTACCACTATTATCTTTAGGTCCTATAGCTGGCAAGAGCAAAAGGCGAATTTCTTGCAAAGATCTAGGCCGTGGTGACTGTGAGGGCTGGCTTTGGAAAAAGAAAGATGCAAAGAGCTATTTTTCACAGAAATGGAAGAAATATTGGTTTGTCCTTAAGGATGCATCCCTATATTGGTATATTAATGAGGAGGTAAGACAAAGCACATTTTGTTTTCCCATCCATTCTCTATCTTTAACCAAAAGAATCACCATTTTGAGACATATTTTAAAATCATTTAATCACCTTAAAGCTAATTCAGGAGACTTCTGCTAGTTATTTTTCCTAAGAAAAAGACTTCTTACAATGGTTGTATTTTGGGGTTCTATAAAGATCGTTGTGTTATTTATTCTAATGTAGCTACATATCTGAAACACAGATAAAGTAAACTTTTGTATATCTAATTAAAAATACCAAGCCAATTAGAGCAGTAGCTTAATTTAAACGATTAGACATGTAAATTTGATATAAATTTTTAAATGTCTTGTTCTGTTCAAAGCTCTAAATTTTGTTCTGTTTTTTGTAGGGGAAGGGAGAAAGTCCTTTAATAATTTTAGTAAATTAGTATCACCAGAATTTATTTCCGTTTTTCTTTTAAAAATGAACTGGTAGGCTGGTTTTGAAAGTCTGCAAGTATTCATTTTATTTAGCACAATTTGGAGTAGTGTGTATATAATGCATTTAAATTGTTTTTGTGGTTTCCTTTCTCATTTGCAGTAAACCTATTTATATCCAGAGTAATTATATCACAACCTATCACATATCACAACAGATACACAATAGTATACCTTACTCATTGGCATTCCCTTTACACTACATTTTCTTTGATTCCTTTGCCATAGCCATCTGTCAGTTCACCTTATTAAGTTCTTTAGTAATATTTTCTATTGTTAACTTGTTTCTCAAAAAATGTACATGTTTTACTGCAATATGCTGGTTATATAGTCTTATATGAATACTGTTACGTTATAACATTATTCAATTTGCATTTGAAGATTAATTTTTGAAATGTAGTTTAAAATTATTATGCCTATGATTATAACATCCAGTATATAGAGAATTTTGTGTTCCCTAGACCAGCTGTTATGTTGTTACTTTATATTATATTAGGTTATGTTTAAGAGAGTAGACTTAACACTGCCTGAGTTACTGTGCCTCAGTTTCCATATATGCAAAAAAGGGAGTAATAATAGTGCCTCGAGCACTGGGTTCTCATATGGATGCAATGAATCAATGCACTTACACCAATGCCTGGTACATACTAAGTACTCAGTAAGCATATGCTATTAGTAATGTTTTTCAAATTGACGTCCTATTTCATTTGTGAAATCTTGAATTCCTATTTTGCCATTTAATACAAATGTCTGTATCATCTATATAGAAGGATTTGATTATTTACTATACTTTTGATATTTTCTCTGGCAATCACATAGTTATGTGTGTTCCATTTTAGATACAGTAAGCAAACCATGATTTTACCTAACATTTTTATTCAGTATTTATATACACTTTATATTCCAATCAAGCATTATCAAAATAGATTGTTTCTATGTCTCTTTTTATTTTAAGGTCCCGTGTAGATTTGTCTTCCGTATGATAAATTATATTCTATCTTTCACAGTTCAAGTGATAAAAAAACTGTGGCCCCTTTTTACTCAACAGTAGCTGACTTTCAATCAGAGAGTTATTGTTACTGTGTTAGTTTTGTGAGAGGTGAGTTAATTCAATAGTATACATTCCAAGGAATACCATAGTGTGACATTTTTTAGGAAAAATGCAAAAATTTCTCATCATATCATTATAGGAAGATAATAGCTACCCCCAAAATACTTTAAATTGTTCAAAATTTAAACATTTTACATCAAAGACATCAGGGCAGCAAGGGAAATCAAAGTTGAGAAAAGAGATTTGATACTATTGTATTTACCTTAAGATTGGGGGGGGAACCCCTCATATATTGAAAAAGTTATAATACTGTTTTTTTAATAACACAGACATTTTAGTCACTATCAGTAATACCAATTTTTTTTTTTTAAGTTTTACATATATACATACACAGTAAAAGAATTGAGAGTCTATTTTTTCTTTGAAATAGGAAATGAGGTTTTAATCTCACTCGAACTTGAAATAGAGAAAGGCATGAACTGGTCCAGCACAGATCAAAGTTGGGGAGAGTAGAAGTCTGAGGAGCGTGGCCTTGAGCGTGCAAGGGACAACGGCAATGAAAGGGCTTTGCCAAAGTTAGTCTTAGCATAATTGGGATAATTTGTGTCTAATGTAAGATTTTGGATAATACTTCTATCTTGTTTTGTTGTCCTTCATTAGAGATAGGAGGATTTTATGGATTTCATTTAATTTTCCAAGTGAAAAATAACCTTTATATATAGCATATATAAAGGTTATATAAGTACCAAGTCAGATATTCAAAAATTAAATTAACCTATTTCATTTGTAAAATACTGAATACACAAAATAATTATTCAACTCAGGTTTGATAAGAGGAATTGAGTTAGTAAACTTCCCTGCATTTTACATCGGAGCGTTAAAAATAATCGAAAATGGTGAATTGTAAATGTGGACTAAAGTTATTTTATATGCTATAAAAGTGTATATACATTCAGATTAGAAAATTACATAACATATTTCACTTTAAATAAAAGTTAAAGAATTTTCTGTCTTCATTTTAATGTAAAAAGGATTTTAAAATTTTCTGTATATATTTTAATTTGTAGTACTTGAAATGTTCAAAATATACCTTTAATTTAATGGAATATAACAGATAAGAGTGGAATTCTAATCTCTAAAATGCCAACTTTAAGGAATTAAATGAACAGATTTATTACTATAGATACTTAAAGCCTAGTTATATAATATCCGCTTCGAATCTTTGCTTATAATGTCCTAAACAAGAGTGTTACCTCTTCAGGATGAGAAAGCAGAAGGATTCATCAGCCTGCCTGAATTTAAAATTGATAGAGCCAGTGAATGCCGCAAGAAATAGTAAGTTCCTTTTATTTGGGGAGAAGGAGAAAAGGGGAAGCTTTTGAGAAAGTTTCTAGCTTTTAAATTATAGGTTGTTTGTCTAATGCTTTCAAATTGAAGTAATAAGAAAGCATTTTGTGAGCAGAAAATTGGATTTTTACTGATTCCTGTCATCATGGCAAAAGCATTATATATGTGAACTCAGGTTAGATTGTTGAGGAAATTTTACCCATTAAAATGATTACATTCTAATCTGTTTCCCAATTTGAAATAAAATAAATATACTTTGTTTTCTTTTCCAGTGCGTTCAAAGCCTGTCATCCTAAAATCAAAAGCTTTTATTTTGCTGCTGAGCATCTTGATGATATGAACAGGTAAAGTGTACTTAAATTTCAAAGTAATTACAAAGTTAGTAAGGCTTAGAATTCTAAGTTTTCCACATTAATACTTAGAGAATATCACTGAAGAAAGTTCCTAGATCGATCAAGTTTAAAGTGAAATGTAGTCATACCTAATTTTAAAGAACAGCAGAGAAAGACAAATATCACAGGATCTCACTTATATGTGGAATCTAAAGAACATAATAAACTGAGGAACAAAATAGATTTAGTGACATAGAAACATGGATCAGACTGAGGGATCTCAGGGAAAGTGGGGGTGGGTGGGGGGAAATTAACCAAAGAATTTATATGCGTATATGCACAACCCAGGGACACAGACAATAGTGTGGGGAAGGCCTGGAGCGGGGAGGATGTGCGGGGTGGATGGGGTTAATGGGAGAAAAAGGGGACACCTGTAATATTTTCAACAATAAAGATTTTAAAAATACATAAAGCGATCATTTATATTTTAAAAAAAAAAGTCTAAGCAAACTCATTGACTGTCAAGGTTACCAAAAATGTGCCAGAATCCATATATAGGCCAGGAAAAAAAAACAAAAACGGAAAAAACACACACAAAACACCGCAAATAAGAAAAGATTTTTTAAAAGTCCATGTCAAGAACATGTCTTCAAATTTATTCGTAGGTGAGGGAAACAAGAAAAAAGATACCCACAAAAAAAGCTGACTTTCCTAGTGCTGGGTATTTATGACAGAACATCCATCTCAGTAATTCATGCCTAAGCGAAGTTAATATTTCTTTCTGTCACCTTGCTCCTGTCGCTGGACAGGATTGCACAGCCAAGTGATTGGATGGCTACACGGTTACTTGGTGGCTCTGGGAAAATCTCTCTCTATTTTCCCATCATCTATAACATTCTGCTTTGTGTCTCTACTTTAGCTTTTATGAATGTGATCTTTTCTTCCTTTCCTTTTGCCTCTCCCTTTTCTAGATATATAAAAATTGAATTGAAGATGCCAGATTTCCCCCTTTATCGGTCTTCAGCAGGCAGGACATATTATTTTATATACATATAACATGCCAACAGTTAGTGAGGTTATATATAGTGGTCAAGAGCATGGATTTTGGAACCAGACTGTCCAAATCCCAGCTCTCCTACTTACTATTCTGTGACCTCAGACAAGAACTTGACCTCTCTATGCCGGGTATTAACCCTTTTTAAAAATGGAGATAATAACCATTTGTACCTGCAGGGCTTTCATGAGGAGCAAATAAGCACACATAAAGGCCTACTGAATTTTAAGTGCTATAATATATTTGCTAGCAATATAAATTCCTTTTGTATAGTTAGGTCTCTTACCTCATTTACCTTTTTTGTGTATCTCTAAAAAATTGGTATCCGAGTGGTTTTTTTTAATCCTCACCCGAGGATATTTTTTTCCATTGCTTTTCAGAGAGAGTGGAAGGGGGAGAGAGACAGAGAGAGAGAAAGAGAGAAAGAAACATCCATGTGAGAGACACAACGATTGGTTGCCTCCGGCATGGACCCCAACTGTGGCCGGGGATCAAGCCGGCAACTGAGGCACATGCCCTTGGCTGGAATCGAACCCGGGACCCTTCAGTCCACGGGCTGACGCTCTAACCACTGAGCCAAACCGGCCAGGGGCAAGTATCTGAATATTTTTAACCACAAAATTGCACAGCTTCATAAATTTGCTCGAACACAGTAAATGAACACTTAATGTGCTTTTTTATCAATCTGTCCATTTTCCTTTATTTTGGGGGGTCTCATTAATCTTGTTCTTTGACACTTGGGAGTACAGGCATGGTTTTTCCAAAACAAGGATATGAATACAAGAAAATGGCAAAGAAAGGTATTGAGGATAGTTGATAAAATCTTTCGTTATTGATAAACAAACTGAGCCTTTCATGTAGTTTTCATAACATTCTCTTAATATGTTACCGTTTTTGAAATCTCACGCTAGGCTTAGAAAATGTCCCATTCAGAATTGCATTTTTATGAACTATAAAGTCATTCTTGGTCTGCATTCCCTACCCTGTTTTTGAAACAATTTCAGAAGTCACTACTCTTCCCTAATACTTCTGTGTGTATATCTGGTTCAGGATACCACAGAAGCTAAACCAAACCCATGTGTTTCATTTTGTTACTTTTCCTAAGCAATGAGTCAAAGAAAGACTGGATCTGATCAAATATACTGTCTCTACTTCGTACATTTTAGAGTTCTGTTTTATGTAAACCTTGCCGTGGTATACTACAACCTTCAGAATTCAATTGCTCTGAAATACTGAATATTTTTTAAAAGTTAAGTATAATGAGCTTTTTTTTCTTTCTTCTGTGCTTTTTCTTTTCTATAAACATATTCCTGATGTGTACTTTCAATAGGCAAGTTTTTAAAAACTTACTTGTTAATAGAAATGGGAGAGTCAGCGCTGGGAATGTTCACAGAGGATTAGTGATGGGGAGAGACACCCTCCAACAACTTTGTTCAGTAACCTGATTGTTACATAACAGCAAGATGACCTGGCTGTTCATTCATTCTATATGTAATCTTTTAAAGGCACGTACCTAAGTCTTCAAGAGATGATATATTTATAATACAATTATACTAATTATAAATATATGCTTTATCTGGCTATTTCATAATTTCTGAAGCATTATCATTGTCTTCAGAAACCTTGGTGTAGTTGAATTGATGGTTACTGTGCTGTTACCTGGAGTTCACTATTAAAAGGCTCACCCAAGCAGAGTCATAGAGCTATTTGATTATTAATGATTGATGGCACATCCTATGCAATAAATCTGAATTGAATTATGGTAGCAGATAAAATTATAGATGGGTATGAAGCTTGTGTATCATCCATTATCATGTGTAATCAATAAACAATTTAATACCCTCTTGAAAAAATAAATTAAAATAAAATAAAATAAAATATAGTGTTTTTTGTGACAGGATCTATTAGTTGAAATGAAAAGTAATCCTTTAATTTTCTTCTATAAAATCTGTGTGTATATCTACAACTATATGTATACATACACACATACATATATATACATTCATATCTAGTTACATGCACTCATATCCAAATATACGTGTATATATACACACACATAGAATATTAAAATCTCACCTTCTATTTTTTGAGCAGCATAGTTTGATTGTGAGATAATTGCAAAAACACTTTTAAGAACCCCACCACCACCCATCTGTTCCCTCTTCAAAAATGAATATTGAAACATTAAAAAAAATTTTTCTCATTTTGTGTACAATCTGTGGGAAAGAAACAAAACATCATGTTTCTCAAGTATTCTGAGACTTATTTGCTAATTAACTTGGCCTATATATTTCTCATGTCAGCACATATGCCCTTGTGCTCGTGAGGAGTCCCTCACTGCTATTTGGTTAATTTTTCTACCTTTTCCCCATGGTTCTTGCTCTTTTTTCCCTCTTAATACATTGTTCTCTGTCGGTTATCAACACCTCACTGGCTTGTTCACTGTAGACCCAGTGTCCCCTCACCTGCATCTTCTTGTTTTCTAGCATTAGTGCTGTGGTAAGGTACTGAACTTGGATCTAATATTAAAGAACTGCACCATCACTGGGTTTGAAAATAGTCTAAATTCAGTGCTTGTACCCCTGACCGTTGTACTTTAAAACAGCCTCCCTCAATTCCTAGCACTTTGACATTCTGATTTTCACCTTCTGTTTGTTTTTTAATACACTTGCTGCTACTCAACATATGTGTATTTGTATCCCTGCTTATTGTCTGTCTCTCTCCTAAGATATAAACATCATTAGGGCAAATGCTTTGTTTTGTTTATCTATTTCCTCAGTGCCTGGAACAGTATCTGGCACACATAGGCTCTGAATAAATATTTCTTGACTTATTTAATGCATATATATCTGCTGTTCGTAAGAGCCTGTAAGTAGCAAATCATAAGTGCAACGTGCGCATGGGTTAGCATCTTCCAGGTGAGGTCTTGAGGACACGTTTAGCTAAGATTGGATCAACGTCGGTGTACCATTCAGCTTATTGCAGCTGTGTGCAGTGGCCTGAGTTCATCTACGCACTTTCTAAAGAGTGTGTATTATGAACAGAAATTTTCTTTGTAAAAGTAGTTTAATTCAATTGCCTTGTGAAATGTAGCAATTCTGGAGCTTAATTGAAGGCAAGAATTATGTGTTACTCATTTTTGTACCCCCAAAACCTAACTCATTACTCAGCATGTAGCAGATACTTAATGTCATTGAACTGAAAAATTAAGGAAGCCTCTTTTTTAATTTCCTGATTCATTTTATAAGACCTTATTGTTCTTTAAACTTCTGAGAAAATGAAATTTCAATGATATTTTTTAAAGTGGTAACTATGGAAAACAGTATGGAGGTTCCTCAAAAAATTAAAAATGGAGCTGCCTTTTGACCCAGTGATCCCACTTCTAGGAACATATCCTGAGAATCCTGAAACACCCATCAGAAAGAATATGTGCACCCCTATGTTCACAGCAGCGCAGTTTACAACAGCTAAGATCCGGAAACAGCCCAAGTGCCCATCAGTAGGGCATTCACACCATGGAATACTATGGGACATTCACACCATGGAACACTACGCAGCTGTAAAGAAGAAGAATCTCGTACCCTTTAGGACAGCATGGAGGGACCTGGAGAGCATTATGCTAAGCGAAATAAGCCAGGCAGAGAAAGACAAACATCACATGATCTCACTCATATGTGGAATCTAAAGAACAAAATAAACTGATGAACAAAATAGATTCAGTGACATAGAAGCATGGACCAGACTGACGAATCTCAGAGGGAAGGTGGGGGTGGGTGGATGGGGAGAGATTAACCTAAGAATTTCTGTGCATATATGCATAACCCATGGACACAGACAATAGTGTGGTGAAGGCCTGGGTCGGGGAGTGGGTGGGAGGGTGGAAGGGGTTAATGGTAAACAAAGGGGACATCTGTAATACTTACTACAATAAAATTTTTTTTTTAAAAAGTAGCAAATATGAGGTACTGAATTAAAATTCAATAATAAGTAGTCTTCTAGTGGTATAATCATCATTTTTACCCAAAAAGACTCAGAGCAATTTTGCCCAAGAGTGCTAAGATTTGCCTTGTAGTACAAATTCAAACCATTTCTCACTACAAATGACCTATAGACCAGGTTTTAATTTTGACCTTTTACTAATGATATAGTCATTTTTCAAAGGTTATTTGTCATGATGTTGGTTTTTTGACTTACAGTTTATAATTTTCTGGAGTGTGTGCGCCACAGTGCTGAATTCATTTGATCAACCTTAATTTTATTCCATTTTGCTCTAATCCCTTATTAACTTCCCCAACACACTTGAAGTAATAATTACATTGTAGGTTTCATCAAAATAAAGTTGGACTTTAAGTGACTTATTCTTAAAATTAAAGCCTAAATTTCCATGGATGCGATTTTGTCTATTAAGAACCCAACTTTGCTCCCTTTTCAAGATATTCTAAGCATTGGATGCAGTTAATAGCACTTGGCATAAATGATGAAATATATGAGTCACTTTAAAGAATGTCATCTTCCACTTAACAGAGGAGATAAGCTCTTAGGAGAAAAAGTTCTAAAACACAACTTTTTCTTAAAAATGTATCTCAATCAGATTATCCCACAATTGAACAGTGTTAGCTCTACTGGTGATTCCAAACTTACTCAAGCTAATTCAGAAGGCGGCTTCTTACTTAATTCCCGATTTTGGAAAGTATGTGGATCAAAGCTCATAGTGACCAGTGGGAATTTTCAGATCGCTTTCTAGGTTTTGTGGTTTGCTAATGCGACGCAGGGTAAATAGTTGGAATGGTGAACGTAGGGAGAGCCCTGGTGGGACGAAAGATGGGGATTGAAACAGGTTTGCCTCAGCCCCCCGCCCTGGCAATAGCAGCGCTCCTGAAAGAGAAAAGAGCTAAGACTTCTTTTTAAGTTACTGTTGTTCATGGAAATAAATTTGGGGGGATCTAAGCAGAGGTTCAGTTTGTATATGCTCATTTCGTCTTTGGAAAACCTAATACCCTCGTATTCAGAGACAGATTTCCAAAGCACTCCTACGGTGTGTTTCCCCTCGGAGCGTTAGGCCTGCAGGAGCTCCATCAACACGCTATTTCATGGGAAAACGCATCTGGACGGGCAAGGTCCACAGCTCTTTTTCCTTATCAGGACAAATTATATCTGATGTTTTTTAAAATATGTCTGAAGGAGGATTTGTTCTGAAAAACAAAACAGCAGAAATAGTTGGACTGCTTCTGTATTGGACTAACGGAGTTAATGGGGGTTAGGTAATCTCAGAACCTTTATGTTTACAGACATTGACAGGTTTGCCCAGAGCCGTTCTCTTAAAATAGCATCTTCGGTGTGGGAGCAGTTTGTTCTACAGCAAATGATAGCTCATTG
Organism: Miniopterus natalensis; assembly: GCF_054644295.1. NCBI lineage: Eukaryota > Metazoa > Chordata > Mammalia > Chiroptera > Miniopteridae > Miniopterus > Miniopterus natalensis. The sequence continues at coordinate 95,312,521 of NC_142103.1, read as the reverse complement.
AAGTCTCCATGTGTCAAGAGTAGCAAAGAACACATCTTTTATGTACCATTATTCCACATATTCTTAGGCATCTTAAAATAAATATTTCTAAGAAGTGTAAGAGATGAAGTCATAATGTTTCTGATTTTAATATTTGTGTTTTTTTTCAGGTGGCTTAACAGAATTAACATCCTGACTGCAGGATATGCAGAAAGAGAGAGGATTAAGCAAGAACAAGGTAAAGGAATATTTTTTTACAGTTGTATTATTTTTTTTTTCTTGCTGTTATTCTGCACAGTGATTCACTGCCATCGCTTGAGAGAAAATGCGTGTGTTAGTTTGTGGTTATTTCTCTGCTGGGTACTTTGAATTCAAAGCACAGCGCCATATAGGTGTGGTTTAACAAATTAAACACATAGGGAATGAACGCGGGAATTTCTGGAGTAGCAAATATGAAGTTCTCTTCTGTTTGTTGCCAACTCCCTCAGTTTATTTCCTATAGAAGGGAAAAAAATCTTAAAAATTAAAAAGTCTGTATATTGACTCAATTCTAGCTCCTTGGTGGTGAGTTGTGTTTTTCCTGTCTAGCAGTATCATAGACATTTAAGTGGCTTTTCTGCTAAGAGCTCAGATGAACGGTCTCTTCTTCCATAAATGATCCCATTTGGTTATGTTCTTCGGTTCTATTACTTTGCAACTCTGTGATTTTTATAGAGCTTGCCTTGGTATTGACCTCAGATTTATGAAACACAATGGCATGATGCAGAATTGAAATCTCAGCGAAAGCTGTGGTCACCATTCTGAAGTGGCTTCACATTTCCCAGAGTATTTGCTATACATCACTTGGAAGCATAGTTTTTTGAAATTTTTGAGACATCGTCAAGTTGAAAGAATTTCACAGACTGATACATATATAAACATGGTTTTAGTTGTATATTCGGTGGGTATAGCCCTTTTGTTGATGTGGAGATTCTGAAGACCTTTTGCTTCCTCTCAGAGTAAAAACCACAGCCAAAACTTTTTGAAACATCTGAAAACTAAAGATTAGAGAGATCTAAAGGAGATAACCAGATCCTAAAACTAGTCTGTCAGCATATGTTTAGGGCAGGGGCCAGCGAACTTTCTGTAAAGAGCCAAATAGTAAATATTTTAGGCTTTGCAGGCCATGAAGTTTCTATCACAACTACTTAACTCTGCTGTTGCAGTATGAAAGCAGCTGCTAACACGTGAAGGGGTGTGGCTGTGCTCCAATCTAGAATTGAATTTCATATCATTTTTCACCTTTTAGAAGATATTTTTCTTTTGCTTTTTTTTAACCATTTAAAAATGTAAAAACCATTCTTGATTCACCGGCCCCTATAAATACATGCAAAGAGCCTCATTGGCCTGCAGGCCCTAGTTTACCAAGCCCTGGTTCAGAGCCACGAGGTGACAGAAGGGGGTGGGTGGGGAGGTGCAGGGTGAGGAGATAGGGCAGAGATTTCAAAGAAATAGCAAAACATGGTCCGTGCCAATGGGAATTTGTCATCTTGTTGAGGATCTCAAAAATGCACACTTGAAATTGCTTAAGAAAAATTAAAGAGCAACATAAAGTAAATCAGTACTAATTTTTGCATAATATGCAACTGATTTAAAAAATTTGCTAAGTAAGTGCAAAAAAATTATTTTAGGCCTGAGAAGGAGACAGGATTAATGAAGAAATACTTGCGGGAGAAAGTGACCAGTGAGCCTGATATAAAGTCGGCGGTAGAGCGGGAGAGAAGATACTTTATTCAGTATTAAGTGTTTCTGTGTAAGGCCTTCAGCTAGCACTCTAATTATATCAAGGTGAAATAGGCGCCCGTCATGCCTGAAATTACACTGAATTCTAGTAGAAAGGACACTCCTGGTACAGAAAATGAAATGTAATCAGGTTTCATGGGTATGCGACTGGAGAGACTCCTTCCAGATGGGGAGTGGGGAAGGCTTGATGTTTGCTCTGTTAGAGGAAAATGTGGAGTCAAGGAAGTAACAAAATATTCCTGCAGTGCAGCCAGCATGGATACCTCCCCAGATAGCATGGAAGCCACCTTCATCAAATCAGTGTTCACAGGCAAACCCCAGCCAGGACTAACAATGTCAGGCCAGTTCCTGAGCCACATTTCTTCATTGCTAAAAGTTTATTCCACACAGACAGCACTATGGTGATTGCCAGAGGGAAAGGGGGGTAGGGCAGGTAGAAGAGGGGAAAGGGGGGATACATGGAGATGGAAGGAGACTCGACTTGGGGTGGTGAACACACAATAAAAGAGAGGGTGTATTCTAGAATTATACACCCGAAACCTATATAATTTTATTAACCAATATCACGTCTATAAATACAATAATTTTTTTAATTTTAAAAAAGATTATGTCCCACCTTCATGCTTCAATTTCATTTATAGGCTTAAAATTGTGGTTAGAGTGCTAAAAAATACAAGCCTTCCTTTTTAAATTTCTTTAAAAGGCATAAAACTGTTCTTAAAAGATGCATATAGATATATTTCTGATCTTTTTAAGATGGAAGGATTAGAAGCATGGGCAGTGTACTGATAGGAAAATGAATCTTCGAAAAAAGTCAATTTGTGTGAATATGGAAGCTTGCATTTTCAGGCTTAACTGATGTATTTTATCACTGGGCATTACTTCGAAGCTGGGCATGTTCTTGATTTTAGTGAATTTTTTGTACTGGTATTATATGGCCAAATTTTATTATGGATGAAAGAACTGGTAAGTCATATTACACATGCAGGCTCTAAAAAGTATTAATTCCATGTATTCATACTGCCCTGGTCTCTCATGTGAGTATATATTTTAGTGCCCACTGGAGTATGCTAGACGATTATAGGCAGAAGCTAAGAGTTGCCATTCAAGCCTGTCTTGGTAACGCAGTGCAACCGGAATCTGAAATAATCTGGATTTCCACCTAGAGTGTACCTTCCTCAGGCTCTCTCACATAAGTCAGAAACACAGATCTCCTTCCTCTGCCTGAGTAGTATTCTATATAGAAAACTCCTGAATGATGGTGTCTACTCTGCACTTCTATAGAGTTGACATCTCCTGAGTACCATTCTCAGTACCAAAGTTAAACTGCATACAAAATACAGCTGTTTGACAATCGGGAATATTTCACAGTGATGCAGAGGAGTAACTGCCAAACACTTTATCTATTTAAATACCAAGTGCAGCCTAGAAGTGACTCTTTCATTGACTTAAATAAAAGTTTAGTAAATTACTCTTTAACTACAGAAGTGTAAAGGCTTTGAGGTTCTCTTTCATTATTCGTTGTTGTACTTAGAGATAACAGGGTTGCGCTAAATTCTGCCAAGATCACAATTTGGCTAATTATCTGCTAATCATTTGTCTGTATTTTTCCAGCTTCAAGTCAGACATTCATAACACATTATTTTCAATAGCATATTAGGTCTTTGCAGAGCTTTAATTACACAAAAATAATTAAAATATATTGTGTTTCTTTGATAGTTCTAGATGAAAAAGTCAATTTTTTTCAAATTATCCTTTTCTATCAACATGAGAAGTAAAGTGGAAATGTTCCTGTTCTGGTGATGGCACTGTTTGTTCATGATTATTTACTTCTAAAATTGAATTTACTGCAAGAGACATTAAAGTATCCATTTATTTTCTGCTAAATAGAGAGAGCGCTCAGAAAAATAAATTCATTTGCTCTTAGAATGAAAATCAGACTAGTTTCTGAGCAACAATGTTCTTGTAATTTTCCACACGAATCCAAACAAGCCTGACTACATTTTCTGTGTAGCCTGCTCTTTGGCATCGCTCTTTCAAAGTCATACAGCTTGATATGAGAAATGAAGTTAATCTGCAAAGTGGGGTATTTCAGTCTTGTCTTAGGTAACCCAAGAAAACTTTAGATTGATGGTGCTTAATAATAAACCAAGAATTTCATCAAATAGTGGACTAAAGTTCTTCCTAATTTCGGTGGGGGGAAGGTAAAAAGAGACTCTCCCAAATATTTGTAGTGATAGCTATAGAGATCTTGATAAAATGGTCATTTCCTTCTCAGTGTGCTAACAGGAACACTTGAGGTGCTGACTCCTTGAGACCCTAAGGTATCACTTGCAGAGGTCAGGAGAAACTCAGCAGAGGCGCCAGTTTCTGGGAATAGTGGGAAGGGTAAAAGCAGAGTGATCTTGGCAAGCCCACTGCTTGGGGTGGGATGTGGGAGAGGTGTTCACTCCCTTCACCTCCTGCATGACTTCCCAGTGGTATTTCTAGCTCCCACAAAACCACCCAACCCATGCCCCAGAGTTCGAGAATTCACTTTTTGTGGCTAGAACTTGCTATAAGAAAAAGACTATTGTCTGAGAAGATGAACGGCAGGCATTTATCTCCTATGTGATCTGGGTCAGACTGTCCTGGCATGTTAACTACAAAGGGGACCAGGAGTGCTGACCAGTATTTATTGAGTGCTTTCAAGATGCAAAAGCTCTTGATATATGTTACCTTATTTAGTACCTCCACACACACAACTCTGAAAGGCAGTTATTATTAGCCCCCTTTTACTGATGACAATACTCAGAGAGGTTAAGTAAACATCACAAGAACACAGAGATGGTAAGTGTTATAGCCACAGATTGAGCCTACATCTGCTCAAGTACATAGCTCATGCTTTTCTCACCAGTGTTTTCTGGGTCTATTTCTCAGCAACTACGTCAGTTCCTATATGCAGGAGACTTAGTATACTGGCCTTCACAGGTGTGATCCAATGTAAAAACCAGACATCAAATTTAGGTTAAGTAGTCTTCAGTTATCCTTTACTCAAAGGAAATAATTATATTAGGAATAGAATTTTCAGAGTCCTTGTATTTTTGGCCTAAATATAATAATCTCCATTGCTAAAGAATTTCTTTTCACAGTAGCCAGAGTTATAGGGCAGCAGGAAGGGGGGACCTTAAAGGATTGTGGATATATGTCACATTAAGCATTCCCACTGTGTCATATAAGAGTCCCAGTGACTTAGCCCTCTGAGGTTTAGAGCAAGGCAAATTCTTAGTTCAAATCCTACTTCTACTGCTTTCTATTCAGCATATAGTAAGTACTCAGTAAATGTTAGCTGTACTTATTAATATTAATCAGCAGCACAAATATACAGCACTACAATTTGGGGATTCCTGTGTGGAGAGGGGTCCTGTAAAAATATGTGCCATGATTTTTCACAAAAATCTGAATATTAGTTAAGCCTTCTGATGGTTCTTTTGTGATTTAGATTTTCATGAGAATAAGGAAACTTGTTTTAATACCTTTTCTCTTTTATCATCTGAAATTCATATGGATAATACTTCTGGATTTTTCCTTATAAATCACATAAAGAATTAACCCCGCAATGACAGAGTAGTTGAGATATTATTAGTGGAACAGATTCCGATTATTGGCCTTTTTGCTGTATTTTATTTACTCAATTAATGTATCTTTCAGAGTTTTCCCCTTCTCTCTTGCCTGAGTTCGGCCTAGCCACTTTGTCTAGCAGCTTACATTTTCTACCCTTTTAAGCAGTTCTGGAAGTTTGGAAGTTGCAGCCCACATCAGCAGATTTGCCCTTTTGCATTTGGCAAGAACCAGGGTTTGCCATGTGTTTCCAAGTCGAGGTGGGAGTATGGTGTTACAGAGATTTATGTCAGCATGACTCTAGAAACAGTGATTGTTAGATAACCAGTGAATTGAAGCCAGAAAAGAGAATTGAGAACATTATTTTTGGAGGTGTTTATATCTGTAGAGATCAACAGCAATATATGTATTGCTTTTCTATGGGCGTTCATCTTCAGGATAAAATGGTACGCCTCTAAGAGGCATCATGTGACGCTGTGCATTAATTGAAGCCATAGAATAATTTGATCTGGAATCTCAAATACGCTAAACCTGGTTTGGCTTATGCAATATCTTTTTCTGAATTCCTTAAAATTGTGGTTATGTATAATTGCTTGCTTTAAAAGAAGGTTGGAATTAGTTCATTGCACACCTCCTTCATCCTCAAAACCCAGGTGAAAATAAAAGTTCTTGAGCCTGGGGCAGGGGCGCCGGGGAACAGGTGTAGGAGTGGGATGTAAACTAGCTTTTGTTAGCTGGGATCGTGTGTTCCTGAAAATTTAATAGAAGCATTTAATAGAATATTGATGTATCCATGTGTGAATTTTCAGATTACTGGAGTGAGAGTGACAAGGAAGAAGCAGATACTCCATCAACACCCAAACAGGACAGCCCTCCACCCCCCTACGATACATACCCGCGGCCTCCCTCTGTAAGTTGCCGACAGGAATGTACTTAATGCAGCATCAGAATCTTTGACCTAAAGCATCCCTTTGTATGTTAAAAAAAGGATATGTAGTGAATTGCATGTCAGACCTCAGTTTCTTAGGAGAAAGAAAATAGGGAGTCTAAAAGCAATAAGGGGGAAATTTGAAGTATACGAAGAATATTTAATCCGGAGAAACAGTAACCACAGATTCCAGGCATAATAAATATCTGAGCAGGTGACTGATTGATTGATTGATTGATTCTTGGTTAATATAATTTTTATTTTTTCCATCACCACTTATCCCCCCTATACCCTCTTCCACATCTGCCCACCCCCCTCCCCACCACAGTCACCATACTGTTGTCCATGTCCATGAGTTCTTTCCCTTTTTTCCCATTTTTGCACAATCCCTCCACCACCACCATCAGAGAGGTCTACCTGCTCCCTATGTATGAGTCTGTCTCTATTTTGCTTATTAGTCTATTTTGTTCATTAGGTTCCACGTATGTGTGAAATCATGTGGTACTTGTCTTTCTCTGTCTGGCTTATTTCACTTAGCATGACACTCTCCAGATCCCTCCATGCTGTCGTAAAGGGTAAGATTTTAGCCCTGGATCGGATGACTTTACAGGTGAATTTCACCAATTTTTCAAAGATGAACTAATACCTATCCTTCTCAAACTATTTGAATAAATTCAAGAGGAGGGATGACTAGTTTTGTTAAGAAAACATACTTTTTGTATCAGAGTAGCCTTTGTGAAAATAACCAAAAAAAATTTTTTAGAAAATATATATAAATTCACCTTATCTATTTCACACTAATAAAATTTATTCCTATTTCTTTTAGAATCAACTCATAAAAATTAAGATTATGTCTGTGTTGAATATGTCTTGGCATGTAGCCTTTTCGACAGCCATGGGGTCTGATTTAACATATGTGTTTATGTGGTGCTCCGGGCCTCTTAAACCTGTATAAATTATTCTGTGTATAGACTATACTCTGATCTTCTAATAGGGTAAACAACTCTTCTGGTTTGCTTGGGACTATCCCACTTTATGCTCATTTCCCATCAGAATTAGTGAGAGTGTCTCAGTAGTGTCCAGTTTGGACAACATATTGTATGGTCATGGTACCATGAGAGTCAACTCTGCCTGTCTTGGGACTGAGTCTTCAACATAGGAAATGGACACTAGATTTAGATGACAACAACAGCAAACCTAATTCCACTTCCATATAATTGAAGGGGATTTTTAATGAGAAAGGTGCCGTGCAAGATTTTGATATAATTCTAGGCCTTGGCCTTCTCAACCTTGGCTGTGCGTAAGAATCACCTCTGGAACATTTTAGAAATGCAAATGTTCAGGCCCAATCCAGACATGTTAAATCAGAGTATTTGGGCCTGCACACAGCTCACTGGACTGGACTGTGAGCTTTTTTTTTTTTTTTTTAAATATCTTTATTGATTTCAGAGAGGAAGGGAGAGGGAGAGAGAGAGAGATGGAAACATCAATGATGAGAGTCATTGATCGGCTAGCCTGCAACCCGGGCATGTGCCCTGACCGGGAATCGAACCCCAATCGCCTGGATCCTAGGTCGACACTCAACCGCTGAGCCACACCCGGCCGGGCTGGACTGTGAGCTTTTTGAAAATAGTCTATTCATCCACACATTTCCTGGCCTAGCTCAGCACTGGCACTTACTTATTAAGTGCTTGATAAATGTTTCTGAAATAAATAAATATATGTGTACTTTTATCTCATAACTAAAAAGGAAGCCACAGTTTTCATAACATGTTTGAAGACAGTGTCTCTTACCTAAGGAGAAGAGGAGAAAAGTGGAAAAAATGGAGAACTATTCTATGTGTATGCACATTTCTTTAATAAATGCTAAAGTTTACCTACCAAGTGCAAGGATGAGCTATAGAAATGAAATAATGAAGTCAGTGACAAGATGTAGTTTATGTCCTATTTCCCCTCTTTCCCTAAAGCATCAGGGTCTGACTAATTCCTCTAAAATATTTATAGAAGAGGAAGAAAGGGAAACTGCAGCTTCACCAAACAGCTCTTTAATCATAGCAACATATGAATTTCAAGACGGAAACTATTCACATTGTCAGTAACATGTGAGAAGATAAACTGCCCACAGAAAATGCCACATAACTTTTCCTGTACCCTGAGGGGCAGCATGCACTTTCCCTGCAGCCAGACTTGTCCTCAGCCCCACTGACAATGGTTACATTGACTGACAAATCTGGCCTCTCCTGCCAGAAGAGGGCCTGGGCTGGTCTGTTAGCTCCCAGAGCTAGAGTTAGGCTGGTCCCAGCGGTGGTGCCTGCAAGGCTTTTCCAGCATTCACTTGATTCCAGCCCTTTTTCTTGGTTGTGCTTTTCCCTGTAACGTATATTGCCAAACTTCCAATTCCAGGGATAAAAATACTCCCTTTTTCTTTTGTGTTTATGTACCCTGAAGTGCCTCAAGGCAAATGCTAATCCCTATCAGGGTATGATCTCATGCTACCTACATTTTTAACTCTAGAAAATGCCCCAGAATTGACAGGACCATAAGAAAGCTTTTCCGTGGCGCTCCTGGGAGCAGACATTCACCTGTGAAGAAGAGGGAGGGCCTTCACATCCCAAAGCCGCTCCTTACTCTCGTCCCCCAGCTCCATAAAATCTGGAAATAGGAATTTGGCAACCATTCTTCAGGATTTCAAATGCGTACAGATCTTAAAACCTTGGATTATGTGTTTAGTTGCAGGATAGTCTGTACATAAGTACTCACGTTTTCTCCTGCTTTGGTTGCGGTAAGATTTTGCATCGAGGGGTCAGATGTTTCGTGAGAGCCTGGTGTATGTAGCCGCATTTCAATACCCCTGCATCTCAGGGGTACTGAAATGCAGCTGGGGCCTAACTTTGAGATGTTTGCAAAGTTGACAGCCTTAGCTCTCAGCTGGCAAGTGTTCCCTGGTGGAAGTTGAGGTGTTCCTGGGCCACGGAGGTGGCCTGTGATTTCCGTGGACACTGACCTGGGGCCCCTTTCCGCAGATGAGCTGCGCCAGCCCCTATGTGGAAGCGAAGCACAGCCGCCTCTCGTCCACGGAGACCTCTCAGTCGCAGTCCTCTCACGAGGAGTTCCGCCAGGAAGTGACTGGGAGCAGCGCCGTGTCCCCCGTCCGCAAGACGGCCAGCCAGCGCCGCTCCTGGCAGGATTTAATCGAGACGCCGCTCACAAGCTCAGGGTTGCACTATCTTCAGACTCTGCCCCTGGAGGACTCTGTCTTCTCTGACTCCGCGGCCCTGTCCCCAGAGCACAGGCGGCAGTCCACCCTCCCGACGCAGAAGTGCCACCTGCAGGATCACTACGGGCCGTACCCCTTAGCAGAGAGCGACAGGATGCAAGTGCTCAATGGCAACGGGGGCAAGCCGCGAAGCTTCACGCTGCCCCGAGACAGCGGCTTCAACCACTGCTGTCTGAATGCGCCGCTTAGTGCCTGTGACCCGCAGGACGCCGCGCAGCCCCCGGAGGTGGAGGAAGAGGAGGAGGAAGGGGAGGCGGCGGGGGAAAGCCTAGGAGACAAAAGTAAGTATGTCGGCGGGGACTGCTGGCCCGTGCGCACGGGCTCCTGACCTCTTCAGATTGCTTATTTTAAGAAAATAGCATTTGCTGCCCTTTTTTCTTAAAATAATGGTCTTGCTGCATAGGAAGCTAGGGATCCCTCGGTGTCCTACTTTCAGAACTTCAGTGAGCGGGGGAAGCGATGGATCCTGCATCCCAGGATCCCCAGAGCTGGAGCAAATCACTTTTTTCTCCACTTACCCACTTGCCTTTTAAGGTTAATGGTACCCATTTCTTTGTCTTCCTCCCCTTAGCCACTTCTCACTCGCATGCATCGTCCCCTTGGTCCACAGTGTTGCCCCCTGAGTTTCGGTTAAGAATCTGTAAATGCTTCGAGGAGGGCGTTAGCAGAACCTTGGTTGAAAGAGTAAGTGAACACCACACACACACACACACACACGCACACAACTTAAAAATCCAAGTTCTTCCAAGAAAAATATCTCACACAGTATTTCTACTACTTCAAATAGCCACATTTATGTCTAGAAACCAATTGGCCAAAAACATCCATTTACTTTCTTGGATATCGATTACAAATTTCAGTTTATGTGAATCAACTCCTAAGAGAGAAGTCAATTACGCACCTTCTGTCTTGCTAGCATTAAGAATACATTTGCGAGCTATCAGGTTCTTTATACACCACACCATAGCAAACGTCTGTTTATAACTAATGTGATACACCGGGTCAGAAACCCAGGCTAGTGTAAGGAAACGGCTATAACTCAGTTACCTTATTTAAAAAGAAAATCTAGGACCGGCTATAAATCTTGAATGTTAAATTTCAAAACCAGCGTAGAAGAAATAGTATTAAACTGATTACATCTTTTTAATCAAAAGGAAGTCTGGGCCGGTTAGTGCAGATGGCCTGAGCCAGTGCTGAGGAAGCCACAGTTACTGATTCGGTCCCACTTAGGGCAGGAGACTACTCCTTTGAAAGAATGCAAACAGCCTGTATTCTTCAGCCCATTTCATGAGTATATGGACTTGGGTTACAGGACATATTTGTGTAAGTACTTCATCACAGCTGGAAAAAACTAAAAGCTCACAGGTTAACAGCCAAGAGCCTCCTGTCGGTGTCAGGTTGGGCTCATTTCAAATGAGGGTCCTTTGGCAATTATTAACAAGAAAATACAGTGAAATTCCTTTTATGGTATGGATATTCATTGCACTATTTAATGGGAATTAAATTATGATTTAAACCATCAAAATATGAGTTGCTTCTTATAAAATTCATCTGTTAAACCAGTTTCCATTGTAAAGCATATTTTAGCCATAATCTCCATCAGGAGCATTCTAAAAGCTATACTTTTGGTGCACGAAAGGTAATTACCATGTATTACCTGCCAAGCCCTCTCAGCACTCATATTTATTAGAGATTAGGGAAGAGTCTTGTGGAAGAAATATCTAGGAGCTATGTTAGGCCTCTGTAGGTGTTCTGGAAAACATGATACATTTTAATATGGTAATTATCAAAATGATTACGCTGTTTTCTAAAATTTAACTGAAGGTGAGTTAGAAACTGCATTTGGACTACCATCCAGGTACTACACAGCTGCTATAACTATGTCAGGTTTGTTCAGTACTACAAAGCAGAAAGCATGTGCTAGGACCTGAAAGGAAAACCCGGGCCCTATGCTCACCCTTCCTTCAGGCTCCAGTAGCCCACAGAGCATCTCTAGGTACATGCCTTTCAGGTGTTTTTTTCCTGGTGTCTCTTTTTTTCCTTTTGCTGTTTTGTTGATTTGATTTATTTTAGCCATATAGGCATACTCTGAAGCCAGTGGGTTTTTCCTTCAGGTTTCCAAATAACTTAAGTGAGCAGTTACTCGATACTACTTTCCATCTTTTTCAGTGGCTCTCTCTTTGTGGAATAATTGCGATGACACAGAACAGCCCTAGAAAGTGTGTCAGTACATTTGGTATTGCACATTTGGACTTTACGGTTCAATATTGTGGGGCAGTTCATGCTATTTCAGTCGGCCCTGCTTCTCCAAAGGTGGCCGTGTAATACCTTCCAGCGCCCCATTTCTTTCTGGGTGTTTTTCCATAGATCTTGCCACTTGATGTCTCAGTGTCCTTCAAGCTGTTCTCAGCAGAGCAGTGCTTTTCACGCTTGCCTAGAAGATGCTTCTTATTAAATGGAATGTATGTTCACCTTCCTAATTATTGTTTTTTCTGTATTACTGTTTCTAATCTTTTGGACTGTGCAATTTGATGAACACTTCATTTGGGAAACATCAGCTCTAAAATCAGTGTTTTCAGAAAAATCTCTAAGGTCTAGTTAAGGGATGTTGTGTTCATGACTGCCCTGGGCTGGCCATTAGGAGTAAATATTCCATGCTGCTTATTCAAATCAAGCTGCTTGGCGTTATGTCAGCAGAGTAAAAATTATACCAGGGAAAGAAGCCCCCGCCATTCCGCCAGCCTCAGAGCCTAAGATGCACAGCGTGCCCCCCGTATGAGCCCTCACTGTGCTCCTGCACTGGTCAGCAGGCAGCCGCTTGTTTGAATCCCAGCCCAGCAGCCGTGAGTCACTGACTGTCGCACTTGGGGCCAGCGTTCGGCCTGACCTACTAAAATGAATTTGCGCTAATCAAGCCCCGACCTGCAGAGGAAATAAGTTCCATGTCTCCAGCTCCAAACATTTTTCTCAGTTTGCCAAGAAATTAAAAATAGGAAGTGTCAAGAGAGTGGGCAGAAAGAATAATGGAAGAAAACGTGACAATACAGTCTGTCTTCTGCTTTAAGGGTGAAGAATTATGTCATCAACCAAACCCCATTCTTATCATTTATATTTACTTTAACTTTATATAATATAACATATTATATATTGTTTACGAGTTTACAAAGCAATCGAGAAGCAAGATGTACCTAAATCTGTGGCCTAGGTGATTTTTTTCAGTCTCCTTGTAGATGTTCAATTTGGCCCCGCTTATGAAGCGTAAATTTAGCCTTCTTTAGAACAGACTTCAATCTGTGTTCTCATGATTGAACGAACTTTTGTCTTAGTTTGAAATTCAGTTTGAAAACCATCATACTGGCTTTTCTCAGGCTGAACTCATTTTAGTCCAAAATGGATGGTGCTAAAAGTACACAAATGAGACCTGTCTTGTTTTCCTTCGACTGAAAAGTCAGGTTGCATATTAATTATCCTGACCTACTTCACTGGCATTTGGGAGAAGACAAGTAATTTCCTATTATCCCAATTAGCAGTTTTGAAGCTTACTGAGGTACAGGACTTATAATACTTCAGTTAAATTAAATTATAAATTATGTCAGCCTATGCAGGTTTCAGTGAGTATAAATCATAAAAGTGTGGGACAAAATATAAAGATATATTTCATTCTGAAAGCATCTGCCATAACACTAAAATACTGTTTTGCTTAATGCAGCTCGAAGTCTGCTGGAATAGTTTTCTCTCCTTTGCCATGGTAGTCAATTTAGATGAGGTTTTCAGAAACTTTATCCCTTGATCTTGCTGATTTCCCTCCTGGCCGTTGTAAGAGTATTCTTTACTGGCCATACATTCTCGGTGCCTCCGTATACTCAATGAAGTTATAATGTGCTCTCTTTATTATCTTGGATATAACCTACCAGTATTCTCACTCAATTTACACATTTATTAGGTTGGTCTTAGAGATCTAAAGCAAAACCTAGTAGCTATCATACACCTCAGGTTATCTGGTCAAGATATTTATTGATGTTTTCAAAATGAGATCTGCTGAGAAATGTATTTTAAAGGTATTTTTTAAAAATCTAACATCCTTTGCACACCATTGGTAACATAAGAGCTGCACGAAATATGCAGCTCAGTGGCCTAATATCTTAAATTATCTAAGCTGAGAGGCTGGATAATGGCTGCCAGTTTAGTGCGGAAAAGGAGAGATCATCCTCTTCAATCATGTTAAAGGGTCCTGGAGTAATTTCCTGAAGAGTCTCTAAAAGCCATGAATATTATTTTTGAGAACATTCAGGTAGGAAGTGCATGGGCAAGGGGAAGATATTTTTAAAATATGAAATTGTGTTTAAAGAAAAAATGAGCAAGTTGAAAATTAAAAAAAAATGTTGCAGTACTTTTTATAGTCTTATTTATTGTCAAGATGAATTATGAACAAGCACAAAGAATTTAGAAGAGTATAATCATCAACAAGATCTTAAATTATAGTTTGGCTCTAAAGGGAATAGGTGGAAAAGATATATAAGCATTGTGAATCAAAAGACATTCATTAAAGTTAGAAAAAGAATAGCAGAGAACCTTAAATATGCCGCTTTTGTGAAGTTTAAGGGCACCATTCTTGGCTGGTTATGTAATATATATATATATATATATATATATATATATTTATATATATACTTATATAATATAAATATATATATATATATGTATAAAAGGAACACAGAAAAATCTAGAAAGTAGTAAGCAAATACTCTCTTAATACCACATTGTCTGATTTTTGAAGAAAGGCTTAGGCAGACATGAAACACTAAAGATCAGATATAGAGTCTAGCCATAATCCTAATACTGATTATAGGTTGGATTTTTAATCACACCTCCCTCGTTTTTTGACTTCAATAATGAGGAAAAGTTATCATGTGAATTTATAGGAAATTCAGAGGCAGGTTTGTTCAGGAGCGAATTGCATGGCTCTGCAGTGTCAGGACTCTAAGTTAACTTTTCTGTAAAGCCAACAGCTCCAAGCATCACTTCTCATAAGACAGCATCCAAAGAGCCAAAGACCAGGCCCTATCTTTAGTCCTTTTGTAAGATCAAGGAAAACTTCCTGGATCCTTCCAGCAGACTTAACTCTAGATTTCATTGGCCAAGGTTGCACCACATGCCCATGCCTAAATAACAAGGGAAATGGAATGATTATGAATAGACTAACCTTGATTTGTTTTTAAGATCAAAAAGAAAATATACCAAACTGCTTATCTACATGAGCCTCTCTCCTATTATATATGTTATATCCTCAAATAATTTGTTCAAACAGTGTTTCACTCTTTGAAATATATATACACAAACACATACCCCAGACCACATCACATCATTTAAGCCTTGGCACTGAAGGAATGCTAGATATCTCAAAGGGGATAAATATGACATACTGAACATATAGCTAGTTAGATGTAATTACTGTTGACTTTTGAAATGAATGAGCATATTTTCCTATAAACACTAAGTGATCAGAACTTATAATACAGTCTGTGGAAATGTTCCTCAGTTCAAATCCTTGTTTTTGTCACTCTGCCACTTGCAAGTGGTATGACTGATCAAGTTATTTACCATCCCTAGGCCTCAGTGTCTTCATCGTTAAATGATGGGGCGCAGGTACTTATGAGGTTGTGTGAGGAGTGAATGAGGTAGTGCCAGAGAGCACTTAGCTTCCATATCTGACACACTGTAAGTCTGTCCAATAAGCATTTCTTAATTTTGTAACTTATGTAGATGTTATGCAGATTTGCATCTAGACCAAGAGGGTGATTACAATACTTAAATAGTGAATTAGCCCTTGCAAACCTCGCTATATAACATTGACCTGACTACAGGACCTACCTTTGTTCACTTCCGGCCGAGTTGAACCGGATGAAATGCTGTTCTTGTAGTTCAAAATGGTGAAATGTCAGCAATTTTATATACCTCGACATGATATATTAGCCATGTTCCAGGAGCTCAAACTAAAAATGTCCCTCGTTTCACATTCTTATCACTCACTGCTCCTTCCCCTTTTGACATTGACCATTTGGGAACCCAAAAGAAACCTTGTGTCCCAAATAACACTAACCTTATGACATGTATTTACTGAAATGTATATTTCTAGGTCTTGCCGTTCAGGTCTCACTCCAGATATTTTCCCCTCCAAGAGCCCTACCCTGATAGCCCAGTCTGACCCAGATGCCCCCCACCGTCACCATGCATCGTCTGGTATTTTGCTCTGTTTTATATTCTTCACAGTTTTATCACTATGAATATAATATCAGCTATTATCTACTGGTTTACTTTTCATCTTTACCCACCAGAATATAAGTTTCTTAAAAGCAGGGATTTTATTCCTATCTTGTACACCCAGTATCTAAGTATGTGGCCCACAGTAGGCCAGGTCCTGTTGGATGAGTGAGTGAGTGAGTGAGTGAGTGAGTGAGTGAGTGAGTGAATACATAGTAGCTAAACCCTTTTGCCACCAGTTATTTTCCATTTTATTAATGATATAATAGTGAAAGCTAAAGTTATTCTTTTATCCATTGTGTGACATAAAACAGGAACCAAAACATTGTAGAATTATGTGGGGGGCATTTTGCGAAGGGAAGAGCAGGACTGTGTGCGCCCAGCATACCACAAAGCTTGGAGGCTAATAACTAGAATTACTGCTCTGTATTACGGCTCGTTGATAGTCACCTTCCCTGTTGTGGAAACCCTTCTCTTCCTGCCTGTTTCGCGCCCATTCGGACAATGAAGGCCCCGAGAAGTGACGTGCGAGATACCCAGCTCACTGTTAGAAGCCCTGTCTCCCAGCGCCCCTAGGCAGCTCTTCTCCTACCACAGTCTGCAGCCCGTGTGGAAGGAAGGCTGCCCCCGTTGGAAGATGCCCATGGCCTAGCTTCGTCCTGCTTTGTTTGTGAAACCTGTTGAAATTGCAACCTGTGCTTTAGGGAGCAGTCAATAGCCCTGCATCGGCCAGGACAGTAACCCCAGGAATGTTAATAAGGAGCGGGTCAGGTTTAAAGGCCAAAGAGTGGATCCTAGAGGCTGCAGGGTTGCATAGCGGGAGGTGCGGCCAGGTCAGAGCCAAAGTTGCATGGAAGCAAGAACACAGAGTTCTGGAATGGGCTGTAGAACCGCTGGTGGTCAGAGTTTACCTGTGGCTTTTGACTTCAAGTTAGAGAACACTCACTAAGCCTTCTACTAAACCATCTCCCTTACTTACTTTTTGCAGTGTTCTCACAAGTTTCATTCTCCTGGCTCCTCAACATCCTATGTTTAGCCATAGTCTCATCTTAGCCCTAATGTATGGCCTTAATAGCTCAATCTTTTATGCTCTGAAATTTTTCCTTTAATGGAAAAATATTCTCATTAATATGCCATCCGAGAAGGAAACGGTGCCCATTACTATATATATTTAAGTGCAAAAGTGACAGTTGGTCATAAAAAGAATTTTAATATTTAAACCTCATACTTGAAATCTTCTAGAAGGTTCTTATCTCAGGAATACAGTATGACAATTTTGTATATTTTTTTTCTATTACAAACACAAAGTATGCCTATAAAATTAACTTTCTGGATTATTTCATAGAAATTGTACAATACGTGAAAATAAGAGTGACACTTATTAAACTCATTAATTTCAGAACTATAAATTCTTTAACACTCTTAGTCACGGATCACCTCACATTTCAATGTCTAGATTTAGCCTAGTAAAATGTAAACTAAACCTCCATATTTTACTTTTGATTTATTCTATTAGTATATAATCCAGTTAGTTCTAAGCATGTATTCATTCACTCATATACATTTATTCAACAGACGTTATTTTACTTCAGGTTAAGAGTATATCTAGCTCTTGCATAAGTCTACTTACAATAAAAATTTGTAAATTATCTTTGAGAAATACAGAAAATCTTTCTGATAACATGAGACAGAGCAAATAATTCCAAGTATACATCATCTTTGCTACCTTGTGCCAATGATTTTCTCTAGTAACCAATTTATAATGTTATAAGAATTATTCTCTGAGAGATGGCATAAGAAATTATGTTCATTTTAGGACACTCTCACTTCTGCAAAATTTATAAAACTGACTAGAATCAGATGAGATCACTTTTAGAGCTATTTCTGATTTGGCTCATTTCTTAAACATTATGGTTGGGGAAAATGCACTCTGGTTACTCAGCTGTACCGGTTAATGCAAATCAAATGTCTAATAATCTTAATTGATTTCTACTATAAAATTAGGAAGCATCTTCTCAATCATCAAAGAAATATTATTCTATGTTCAGTGTAACATTATATTGGCCATAATGTTGTATTGACATACTGGCCATAGGTTAAAATTTCTTGATGATCAGGAAAATGCTTCCTAATTTTATAGTACAACTAATACTGAATTTGATTATCAGAAAAAAAACATTAATATTAGCAAAGCATCAGATACAGAAAATCATACTGTATTCCGAATGTCTATTTTAGGGAAACCTGAACCTTAACATACACTTTTTTCACACTGTTAATCCCTAGTCTTCCATGATTTTGAATCTGATTTATTTTTATAAATCATTCATAGAATATATTGACTTAATACCTAAAATAAATTCATTTAAGACCTCCAATCTTTTCCATCTATTATTTTATTGGTTCCTTTAGCCATAATTTTTCCTTAAATTGTTGTTGTTGGACTAATTTGGAGTCTATCCTGTGACTTATGAAATGTGTGTTTTAAAGCAATCATTCACCTTCGGTCTTGGTGAGAGGAAAGAGCTCATGACTTCAGTACCACTAAGCTTAAACTTGATACCTTGTCCTCCGCGCATCTCAGCTGTTTGCTGTTTGTTCTC
The DNA here is from genome assembly GCF_054644295.1 of Miniopterus natalensis. Taxonomy (NCBI): domain Eukaryota; kingdom Metazoa; phylum Chordata; class Mammalia; order Chiroptera; family Miniopteridae; genus Miniopterus; species Miniopterus natalensis. Next base: position 95,294,091 of record NC_142103.1, on the reverse strand, counting down.
TAACAGCGCCAGCGCACACGGTTTTCACGCGTTTTCTAAGAGCAGGGAGGAGGAGCCGCTTGGCGTCGGTGCGGCGTGAATCCCAGCCTCCGCAGCCCTGGCCGTGGCAGCCTCACCTCGCTGGTGCTCTGTTGTCTTCTCACGCCCCATGTAGTTGCTGGGCAGCGGGTTTTTTATTTGGCAGCCTGGCTTCTAAGTGTCGTGATGATCTTTTATTAACCTAATTAGGATTGTGCCTCAGCACTGGAGATAGGAAAGATGTTTACCATTCCAAGAATAATTCTGTATAAATGCCGAAACAGCTCTGCTTACATAACTAAGCAAAAAGTTAGCCTTAACTTAGAATGCTTCTTTAACTGTAGGATACCTTTTATTTTCTTGGTGTTACTGTGAGTAGCTTCTCTCTGGTAAATACTATAGAAGCCATTTTAAATTCTTTACATTAAGGTGAAGAATTCATTCAGTGGATAAATTATTTTTTATTGCAGTAGGCATATAACATGTGCCATGCTATATGTAAATGTGCATAGTAATTAGCCATCTCACTGTTGAACTTAGACTTTTAAATATTCACCCTGTCACCTAAGACAGAAATACATTTTATATATTTCAAAAATTGTTATTGAGATTCTGCTTGAATATTTTAGGGACTCAGAGCTTACCTCCCAGGCCGCCAGGGCATTCCATGGTGGACAGCCCTAGTTAAAAAGTTCTTCCTTACATTGTTACAAAAGCTGACTTCGTATAAATTTTCTACTTATGCATCTTGACATTGCAAATTAGAAAAATACAGAGCAAGTATTTGAAAGGCTGACGTGTAGACAAGGAATCAGACAGTCTGACGTTCCGGAGGGTGTGACAGGTCGAAGGGTGTGACAATTACCTCGCCTCTGCTCTCGCCGCAGCCCCTGCACGCTGCATGGCTAGAACTATACAATGGGGTTGTATTATCGAACATAATTTGCGTTGTCTCATTTCTGAGCTAGATGCATATAATCACCTCGACTTTAAATCTCTGACATGAGTTCTCGATAACTCACTACCCTGGTTTCCCTCTCCCGTACACCTTGTTTCCTTTTAGTGTCCCCATGCCAAGTGTGCTGCAACTATTTCAGTGATCTGGACACCATACTTTTATTTACATGTTACATTAGTTTAACCTACTCACTGCTGGCTCATATAATGCTTTAAGGTTAGCAAGTCATAAATAGCATCGCACACTTATTTATTTTTTAACCTAAATGCAATTATTTATATTTTTTCCAATAAAGTTTTAACCTCTCAGGGTTCACCCAGCAGTGTTCAATTCTGTTAAGACTGTTCGGAGTTTATGATGTTAATCATTCCTCCTATTGTTGAGTAACCCTCCAACATTCTAAGCATCCTTTCTGTTTTTCACTGCTTTATTAATTAAGGAAAGAACATTTTAAAAGAAAACAATTTAAAGAAAAAGGAGCAATGATGGAGGTTTACAGCGTTCAATCTGAGATTGTATGTGTTAATTTTGTTCAGTCATTCGAAGTCCTTCTCTGGACTCACCTAATAGTAATATCATTCAGTTGATATTTCAGTACTTTATTCATAAGGATATCGTGCAAAATTCCATCATATGCCAGGCACACTGCCAGTAACTTTCCCCTTGTCTCCCATCCTAGAGCTACTGTCCTGGGGGGAAAAGGCCATTTTTAAATGTTTAATTTGTCTTGAATCCATGTTGGTCCTTCAGTTGAAATTTAAAAATGAAACTCCTCCCAATCATAGTGTATTCTAAAACTTCACTATGTACCTATGTGAGGTTTAGGATTTGTTTTCTGTGGAACCCACGCTGGCTTTTGTTCGCTTGAAGAAGGGAACTCTCTTGAAGCACTGAGTCTCAAGGCATTCTGGCAGCCGCCTAAGCTGATTTCCAAAAAGTTCCTTCAGTTCCTAAGTTATTCTGCTGCTTCAGAGGAACCACAAAGTGGCTCTTAGTAGTCCCTTATATTGAGAGCATTGATGTTTTAATTTCCTAGTGTGAGGACTTTTCTCCTTGTAGAAAAAGCCTAAAATATTGAAGCCATATGCTTCTACTTTCTTTTGTTATTTTTGTGTTAAACTCTATCTTCAGTATTTTCACAAGCCTCACCTGAACATTTGCCTTCCTAGCACTCTTCTTACAAGCAATTGGTATTTTCTGCTTGTGAATCTCTAGTAGCCTTTTTCCATCTTCTCTAGAAATCTTCCTTAAAATAGAGCTTTTTCTAAGGAACTTTCTTCTGACTACATTGACTTCAGCTGTATCTCCTTTCCCTCGCTCGTTGGGACAATTTGAGTTTGTATTACAAGAATTTCATTTAAAAAACAACAATTGATCATTGAAAAATTGTCTTTGTCTGTCTCAAGTTTTAAAATCATATTTCTTATCATCTAAGGTACATATCTTACTGTGTGTTTTCTCTCCTCACCACTAGAAAAGCATAAACAAAATACAGAATTTCTTCTAGTCCCCTTCATGTCTAGAGTACCACTTAGTTCTTCCCTATTGTTCAATGTTAGATTCCCTCACAGATTTTTACTCATTTCTTTATATTTTTGAGACATGAAATGATCAGGGCTTTAATGCACACAGCAATTGGTTACATGTATTAGTCTCTTATTAGTGCATTGTACCCTATAGTTAGTATATTGGTGACAAGCAAAAAATATTGGAGCTCAGGTTTCATTGCATTATATTTTTTCATCTTGATACGTTTTCATAGAAACTGATCTGCCAGCTTTTATACTGCAAATAATGGGAAAACGAGCTAGAAAAATTAGCTGACTTCATTAGGACAGTTCTCAAGATTTTTAATCCTTTGTTTTTGCATCCTTCAATAAATACCATAATGTGCCAGGATAGAATATTAGAGTCATACAGACCTTAGCTGTTTACAGGATCTAGTAAGAGTAAGAAAATAAGAATACCAAAGTTTTCTGGTAACTTATTTTTTTTACCAGAGTCCTCTTCCTGATCGGCCATATTCCTGATCAACTGCTCTCAGTGGTTCCTAAGAATTATTTTTTCTACACTGTAACCCAGATCACATCTCCTACCAATTATAGCTTGAAATTATAGAAACAAGTTGCATTCAAACCTCTTCATATTAAGTCCTTTTTTACAAAATAATGTCTTGGTAGGAAATAAAAACCCTGTGCTACCAATTTCTGCTCTAAAAAGCTTATGGGGTGGTATCTGAATGTTTTTGTTTATTGAATGATCTTGCTATAATGTATCCAGTGCTAGAAATATGCTGCCTGTCTATAAAAACAAAGGATATTTCTTTAAGTTGCCCTCTTTCATTATGATTTTTAGGGAGTACATGGTAAGATTTTATAATGTATGATTTAGTGAGAAGTAGCATTGAGCTGCATTGTTCATGTTCCTTGAGATTTTAACACCTAGCTCATGATATAGCTCTCCCTACTGAATAATTAACCTAGCTAAAGGTAAGCACAAACGAGCTAGATTTAGCCTGTGGTTCACTGAGCATGTGTGTATTAAACAAGGTTTATAGCATGTACTTAATTGTATTGAACCAAAACTAAATAAATATTAAATAAAACCATTTAGGGGATTTATAGCTTATAAAATCCTGCATACTGTTAGAAGAAGAAAGACACAGGTATCCAAAAATTGGTTTCTAATAAATTATAATGTGGAGAATAAAAAAAGAGAATGGGATACCTATTCTTCTATAATTCCAGCTAAAATTAGCGATCCTACCCTATTATTTTGAACAGTGAGTTTATAAATGACTTTCAGGTTTTTAGAGTGTAATAAATACACCCCAACAATGATAGTGAGGCAGCCAAATTATTTGAATGACTTACTGTTTAAGCATCAATAATATTTCTGCTGGTCGCATGGAATCAGTCTTTGGCTTCTGAAGTGTGTACATTACTAATATTCAGAACTGCCTTTTTAGTATATTGAGATGAGTGACATCGACTAGGAGCTTTAAGTCAGTTAAACTTTTTTCACAAAATACAGAGCTATACTATTTCATTCTGTGTCTTAAGTTTCAAAAAAGAAAGAAGGACATAACAGTTTGTCTTTCTTGACAGTCATCAAAAGCTTGCTAAGCAGGGCTTGGTTACCAGCCTAAAGGTGAAATATTAAAGCAGTTATAAACCAGATGTTTTTGCCCAGCTGGGCGGGGCTCAGCGGTTGAGCATCGACCTAGGATCGAGGTAATTGGGGTTCAATTCCCGCTCAGGGCACAGGCCCGGGTTGCGGGCTCCATCCCCAGCAGGGGGCGTGCGGGAGGCAGCCCATCAGTGACTCTCATCGTCGATGTTTCTCTCTCTCCCCCTCTCTCTGAAATCAATAAAGATATATTTAAAAATAAACCAGATGTTTTTAACAGGTCATCTGTCTGACCAACAACTACAAACTCAAGACCATTTTGTCGTATTTGCAGGTGAGATTAGTGGAGTTAAAACAATAATTGGGCCTATAACGTTATAATTCTCGTGGCTAAGGAATGAGGAGCAGTGTGGGACCCTTTTCTGGTATAAAAAGGGATAGGCTGCCCTTAAGTTTCCTATTGTGACTTGTTCCACTGGTTTGTTTCCAAATTAAGTAGAATTATGATGTATCAATTTATCTACCTGACTAGGCTTTTATTCTATTTATTGCTCAATATCTACAAGCAGAGCTTGTCTTAGATTGCAGATATCCGGCATGCTTGTATATTCCCCCAATAGCTCATAATTCAGGTGGCTATTGCCCAATTAAATGAAAGTGTGATAGAAGCCACTAGATTTGAGGAAAGGAGAGAATACTAACTCCCATGTTATAATGGTCTCCATTGATATTATAAGAAATCGGATATTTTTTTTAGTGATTGGAGAATGCTTATTTAGAATTAAAACAATCTTAACTCAGTTTTCAAAGTATATTATTAAAATAAAAGGATGTTATATTATAAAAGTTTAAAAAGGAATGAATAAATGGTAAATCATTCAAATCTTTGGGGAAACTTGGACTACTCTTCTGTTATTACTCAATACTTTATGGAGGTACAAAAATGCATAGATATGTAATATGGCATTTTAAAATGTTAAAGTAGTATCTAATGGTTATGTCATAATGGTATCTATTTTGCCTGATTCATGTGCTCCAGAAACCTAGCCATTCAAAATCTTCTTGAAGAAGTAAGTTTTAGACATAGCAATAAAACCATCTCAAGCACTTTGGCTGTAGCCCTTCCAGCATCTCCCCAAGGTAGCAAGGTGATAAGATTTTTTGGCAGTAGTTCCTTCTAATCAGCCTCTGTCAGCAGAAGGCTGTTAGTGGCTTTGTAGTGTCTCTTTGTTAACATGGTAATCTAGGACGTTCAGAGAAAGCGCCCTTTAGCAGTAGATAGACTATCGCTTCATAAAAGGTCTAGTTCATTCTCCCTGGACAGAACATTCTCCCTGGATATAGCATTCTTTCATCTCCGCGACTTAACTTCCTGAGGTTCCCCACTCTACCACATTTTGTATCAAAGACTTACACAGATCTTACTAAAATTGGAAAAAAATCTAGTGAAGTAAAGCATTTTACCCAGTTGTTTAATATTATTCTTTATTCAGAGTTCAGCTTGGACCTCATATAATTGTACATTAAATTAAAATGTACTTTAGTGATTTAATTCAATTTAAGTAATACTTATGGAGCAGACACAAGGTCCTGAGTACCCACTCTGCTTAGTGCTAAAAGAAAAACAAAGATTTTTAAAAATCACGGAATTGATAATTTTGTCATCTAATGGGCGAGAACATCCAAATGTAATTTATTTGCAACAAATGTGCAGCATATTAAACGTCTTAAAAGATGAACATGTTAAGTTCCACAAAAGCACTTAAAAGTTCCTGATTATTTCCACCTTGTCAGACATGGCCTCACAGAGGATGTGACATTTAAGCCAGACAAGTAAAATTTCACCAGGAGCGAAAAAAAAGTGGGGGGGGGGGGGTTACGTTCTATGTATTAAAAAAAAAAAAAAATAGCATCAGCAAGGGCAAAAAATGAAGGAAAACAAAGAATAATTTCTAGAAACATGGCATATAATAATGGATAGATGCAGATAAGACCAAAATTGTGCTACAAGTGAAATATGAAGGTCCTGGTATCCCATATTCAGAAGTTTGGATTGTATCTTTAAAAAAAACCATGGTGGAGAGCCTTTGGATGTGTCAGTAGGAAGGGGACGCATTCGGATGTAAGCTTTAGAAAGGTCCCCCTGATGGCAGTGTAGCTGTGTTGGTGTGGGAGGGTGCAGGCGAGAGGAGGCCAGTTAGGAAACCCTCAGCGGCCCAGGTGACAGGCGTCCTGTCCCCTCTGCAAACGTGGAGGCGAAGTTACCTACTCCGCGAGAGTCACAGGTGGGGAAGGCGTGGAAGGATTCGCTGGGCCTGGGGCACCCCAGCGGGGAACGGGACAGTGAACTGACCGCGTGATGGAAAGACGGAAAGCACAAGTTTGGGGCGGCCCGTCCTCAGGCGAGCCCCGTGCCTCGCCATGCTCAGGGCAGCAGGTGGCAGAAGGCCGCGGCGCGGGGGCCTGGGGGCACTGAGCTGGGGGGCTGCGTTCTGATGAGATGGGAGGGGAGGAAGCTGTAATCGGGGAGCCGCAGTGCTTCAGAGGTGACGTGGTTCACCGTGATGACAAGCTGACGTGTGTGATGTTTTGGGATTTGACAGCAAGATTCCAGCACAGAGGACACTTCTACAGGGTGTCCCAAAATATGCCCACATGCTTTTTTCTGCTAGCTCAATTGGTGTTTCTTTCTTTTCTGATTGAACCCTTTGGAATTAATAATTATTCGACATGTGTATACGTTTTTCCGGGACACCCTATATTTCAAAACAACTTCCGTAGCCCTCTTTACGTTTATATCTTTGAAAAAAAAACTTTTGGAACACTTTGCGACATTAAGCTATCTAATGGCAAGAGGGAAACACCAATTAATATGGAAAATAAAACTCAATTATATTAATGATTTATTATATATTTCAATTGTTTAGTAAAATATATCCAATGAACGTAACTTGAATTATAAGGAAGTGAAAATTGAAGATATTTTAACTTGCTACTTCCATTCTAAAGTAAATCTCAATTAACTTATTCCAGTCAGGTTTACAGCATCATTAACTGGTCAGGCTTGGAATAAAATAATTTTAAATATGACGTTAAGGACATTCTGAATGGAATGATTGAATTAGATGTATTTGTCCTTTTACTCTCACTATCGTCTCAGGAAAACTCTTTATCTTTCCTATGGACTATATCTGTTGGTTGAATGAAAGACATTTTGATGATTTATATTTTCTGTAAAAGTATGCTACAGAGTCTGGGCTTGAGATGTAATCTGCAAGGCCAAGCATGCCCGTAAATCTGAATCTTTCATTCTTCTCTCATGTAGAAAGAGAAGATATTTTTTTAGAATTGCCTCCCCTAAGGAAAAACCAACACACACATCAGTAGTTTCGTGTGTTTTGTTTAAATCTTGTAGGTTTATTGAACACATTAATGTATCACAAGGAATAGCTAACTTTCTAAATGAGTGCTAACTTTTCTAAGGCACTATTCTAAGGTCCTTGCATAATATAACTCGTCAAATCCTCACAACAACCCTAAGAGGTAAATGCTATTGTCCTTAACTTGTAGGTGAGGAAACTTAGTTTAAATAGCATGATCTAGGACTCCCAGCTAGTTAACGGCAGATAGGAGTTTCAGACAAAGACGCTCTGACAACAGAGCGGATGCCCTCACTCACTTATTGCCCCCTCAGATCTATCATTTTAATTCAAGTTAAAATTTAGCAAAAATGTTTCCCTTTTTTCTATATATATTAAACCTATATAAAGGAAGCTAAAAATTTTAGGTTTTATCATCGCAGGTCAAGATCACCACAATATGTTCCATCAAGTAAAGCAAAAACCTGCAAACCACTTTATCTTTTATTACTAAAAATTGTGATTAGTGTGCTTTTCAATTGTAGCTAACCAGTGTCCAAAAACTATGTACCATGATATGTATAAGCAGTGAAGCAATTTCACCACTTGAGTCAAAACTCTTAGTATTTTATACTTTGACATGATTACTTTCATAGGTAATTTGTGCCAGGTTAATATTGGGAGATATCTATCTCCGTCCTAAGAATGTCTTGAGACCAATTTGAAAATTATTTCATGTGGTGGCCAAAGTTGTTATTTTATTTTTTCCTCCCAAGTTCCACTTTATTCATCTTCTTTGGAACAATCCAAATTTTTCTGCCTTTTTTTTTTTTGTATCAGCTACAGGATCTTTCTATTTACTTTTTAATCTTTTAGGAGGTGGAAAAGCAACAGATTTAGGAGTAAAATTGGGAGATGCCACTGACCTTCCCAGTTCCTACTCACAGATGCAAAATCTGTTGTGCTGTGTTTCAGCCCCTGATAAAACTCGAGTTCCTGTCACCTCGTCATTTCATGTGCCCTGAAAGGAACTATTTAAAAATACAACATTCACACTTTTCATGTTTCCAACTTCGAATTTCTCACTTGTATTATGCAGAATGTAGTATGAAATGAAAGTTCATTACCAAAGTGAACTCTAGAGAAATTCTCACGCTTTCTACATATTCAGCTCCCATCTCCTATTTAAGAAAAGCAGATTCAGAACGAGTGAGTGGATTGCTTTGAGCGCGTGTATCCTGGCTTTCGGTTTGCCGTTCTGGTAGTGACCCATGCGGGTGTGCTGGGTGGGGGCCAAGCACAGAGGCCGCATTTGATTTCAGCTTGTGTCTCCAGCGAAAGCAAGGTACCACGGTTCTTCCCACTTCCCAGGCTGCCTTTTATTGCTATGGAGACTACATCTACCCACACAACAAGATCTGAGACCATTCCTAGTATGGCTAAAACTAAGACCTTGGTTCCCAAGGCCTATTCTATAATTAAAGTGTATTGTTTGGTTAAAGAATAGTTCCTGCTGCTGCTTTTGAAGTATTTATTGATTTTCCACAAAGAGAAAACAGGCTTTCTAGTGCTGTGCTGAAGATTTACAATAAGGAGGAAAGAAAATGTCATCCTGACATTTTCCTTGGTCATGTTCTGGTTTGGTGTGTAAATATGGTGTATATTCTGCATAGTCGATCACTGTGGAGTAATGTTTCATTTCAAACTGTGTGACAGTTTTCCTAAACAGTAGTAAACACATTTAATGTCCATTTTGCAGTGGTCCTAAAATGCTACTTTTAATTCTAGTTTGGGATTGTCTAAATTTGTCTCTAAATCCAGTATTGGTGTCTTTTATATTAGTTCTGCACTTGCTCACAATAATATCAATATGAGTAAAGTTATTCTAGACCCTTCATCAACTATAAATCCAGTTATAGCACATCCAGATAGAGCTTATGAATTATCTGTGGAAGGTCATACACACCAGTACAGCTGTATTTTAATGTGTTCTTTTCTTAAATTTTATTTTATTGTGGTAGCTCATATATATATATGGGGGGGGGGGATTTCACTGGAGTTTACTTTGGTAATGAACTTTCATTTCATACTACATTTATATATATATATATATAAATACCAGTACCACAAAAAGGCAACACTTCTACAGAATTCTTCATATTCACATTTGTGATAGAGATATTATACCATAGTTGCTATTATTTTTGCCCCTACCTCCCCCCCAAATGGCACCAGTCAAAAGAGATGGTAAGGAACTTGAGAATCCCAAATTCACTCCTTGATTTACACATCCTTACAAATTTATATCTCTAGTTTGATGGTTGTATTTTTTCACCCTAGAGAAAGCAGCATAGTCCTTAACACAAATACACTAGGAATCCCAAAAATGCCTGACTTCGATGAAATATGGATTTCTTTTTTAATTTTTAAAGGATATTATGAATAAGCTAGCACCATAAAGTTGCTGTAAATTAATTTACAAATGGAAAACAATTTTATTAATATAAATGGAATTTTTTGTTTTGCTCTCTAGCAGGAAGTTGGCAATTCATTGCTATATTTGAATACAAATTAAGTTTACCATACGGAGAACCTTCTGACATTTCAAACATCTGAATTTTGCAAAAGGAACTCTCGCCTTAATGAAGTTCCTGTGTGATTCTAGTTTTCTGTAATTACACTTGTGAGTGTGAAATTCAACATGTGATGCTAAATGTAAAACACACGTATAGCTAGAAACCTTTTGCAGTAGTTGCGAAGCCATAAGGAACATTGAGAGTCAGCATATCTCTAACTCTTTAAACTTTCTTTAAGAAGACAGTGCTATACAATTTTGTCAGGAGAGGAAAAAATGAAACTCAAATAATAGGCCATTTTAAAAAAATATGTATTCTTCATATGTTCTTAGATTTCATCGTTTTCCCCAGATACAAGATGAGTTTGCTGATCCAAAATGTAATAAGCAGGAACTTCACAACAGCTAAGATTGAGTGTGAATACTTATTAGTCTAATTTCTGAGTTTTTGCAGAGATAGATGTGTGCTTTCATCCATGCCATATTTCTAACATGATTTTAACCAAATTGTTCTTCTTGTCATATATACACAATACATTTTAAATACCTTAAAATGTAATAATTTAAATATTACAATATGTAGATGACTTTAACAATGGGGATTTATGAGGACAGTCTATGATGTAATTATAGATTGAAAAATAAGAGAGAATATGAAAACCATTAAGGTGAGAAATTAGATTTATAACAGATTTGAGAAAAATACAATATTCTAATAACTAACACTTAAGGTACTGTTTTAGGTTCTTACAAACGTCTCTTACATTTTCTTTTTAACTTTCTTGGCATTTACTTTGCTAGGGAAAGTATTTTTGTTGTCCTTATTGCTAAGAAATTCAGTTAGCAGTGCTCCCAGAGCAGCTCCTCCTTGCCAGAACGGTTAGTGAGTAAATGATACCAAATGTCAGGTTGGTATGCCAAGGAAGTTAGTAAGAAGGCATTAACATTTAGAAGTTATTGAAGGGGGAAATCAATATTATAATTCTTTATAATATTTTGAGCTCAGCCAGAATAAGTAAGCAGAAGCCTGTTTCACAGCTCCTACAATCATGTTACAGCCTGAGAGGAAATAACGTCTTGAATTTTTAAGCACAAAACCAGTCCTTTTCTTAGTCTCCCCCCAACCCCCACACGCTCACCCCGCACCCTTTGTTGTACTCTTGTTGAAAAGCATGTAGTATTTCATTCACTTCTGCAAATCAGCACCTCTGTTTTTGCCTCATTTCATCTGGAGGGATAGCATGTTACTGAAGCTGATGCCGAATGACTTTTTTTAAAGCAATTCCACCAAAATCAGGATGGCAGATATCCTTTAGTTGTATACATTTTACTTTGAGGATGGTGTATGAATTGAGAATACAAATTGGGTTGACTCTATAGAGCACACGTTCACAAAGATCAGTGTTATTGTTAATTTGAAATACCTTCTGTTTAAGTCTTTATTTATTTTAGATCAGATTTTCAAGAATTAAAAAGTTGTGCCATTGACTCTCCTTACTAGAGAAACTGGGCGGTAAGGACAGTTCGCGTGGCATCCGCGTTTGCCGTGAGCAGGCGCTGATGGGGTGAACATGCGGTGGGGGTCTTCACGACCCCAACTCCCCGGGCGCAAACACCCTTCTCTGTGACTCCACCGGAGTACCCAGTCTGACAATTCGGGTCATGGAAGTGAAATCATTTTTACCACGCGCCCACTTAAGTTGTTGAAAAGATTGGAACTGCTTTTTAGAGCGCTTACCCGGTAGGAAAGAGGATGTCCTGGTAGGGTTGGAAAGATCAAAGAACCCACTGGAAAAAATAGGCAAGAAAACAAGCGCGATATAGTTGGTGTCGATTGGCCCTTTGATTTTGGCAGCCGGGACGCAGGTACAGGCGAAGCGTTGTGTCACCTGTGACTTCCCTGTTCACCCCACTGGCAGTTCTCACTGGCACTTCACGCCAGTTGTCATCCAGACAGAATGTGATCTGTTTAATTATATCCTTTAAATATAACCATGTAAGGTGGTAGTAGAGGTTAAAAATTCTCATAAATTAAAAATATGCATTGAATATCTCTAAAGTATTAGGGGATAAAAAGTCTATTTCCTATAGTGTGTTCATGTCTCAGACGTCAGCTGTGTTACCTCTGTAGCTATTTCATTTGGAAAAGAGAATTTTAAAGAGATTATTTTAAAATAAGTAATTATTCATCATAAAATAGGTTGCAACAGCAACCCATTCTGCCAATAAACTGCTATCTACCCATGTTGCTAAAAGAAAAAATTACCAGGGATGATTATATTTTTGCTAAGGTTGTCTCATTGGAGTTTAAAATGGTTCTTTTATTAATAATCTCAAAATAACTTTATGAAATGTTTAAAAATAGGGGTGAATTAGGAAGGAATGATTTAAGAGTTGATTTAAATGTTTTATAGGGAAGGAAAATAACTTTTCCTCTAGCCTGTTATGTTCTTTGGTTGGGGCCTACAAATTAAATTGACAAAAGATTAACAGGAGAAAAGGCATATAAATTGTATTCGATGTTAATATTTTAATTTTTACTTACACAGAGGCCTTCATAGAAAAGAAGTGAAGACAGAAATAAGCTGTTAGACCTGGAGCCTTCAATATCATTTTAACAAAAAGTGATCAGTTGTAGAGAAGGGACAAGATAAAGGAAAAGGGGTTTGGGCGTCCAGGGCAGTAAATTGTGGAAAAGTAAATATATGGGGGAAGCGAACATAAGATAAGGGTTATTTTTGTAAGATTTGCTTGTGCTGACCGACCCATCTTGATCCCAACTTTTTGTCTCCATTGATAAGGATTGTTCTTCTGGTATGGAAGAGGAGAGGAGGAACACCTTCAGAGGGGGAAACATGTCCTGCTTTAAGGCAGATAGAGGAACAGCCAAAGATCTTCCTATGTTTGCTGCTGCTTAATTACCTTCAGCTCAAAATAATTCGTATGCCAAAGTGGCATATTTTGGGGTGTATTATCATATCCCCTTCAGTCTTAGTCTATTGTAAGCATCATAACTCAGCTGTTTTATATTTCATATATATATACATATATACATTCCTTTTTTGTCTTCTTTAAATTTGCTGTGAATTTCAAATATTTTTACTTTCTATGTATGTTTAATTAATTAAAAGTAATATAGCCATATAACATTATTAATATAATTACATATAGTATGATTACGTCTAATATACATTAGGGTAATTATATAATTACATTTTAGTTATATAATTGAATCTCTGTGTATGTATGTATGTGTGTATATATATATACACACACATATATATTGTACTTAATAAAGTAAAGCTGTATTTTAATGATAACTCTTAACTATAAAATTTTAAGACAAAAATTGGGGAAGGGATTGTACAACTATACCATGAACTCTTTGAGGTCAGACTATCATCTTTTCAATTGTTGCTAATATATGTTTCTTTTAAAGTGTATTTTAGGTGTGCCTTTATTTCAGATAGTGGTTTTTAATGCAGATAGAAAAAGCCAGAGTGTGTGATAGTCTCATAATAACTAATTAAGTCCTAAAGGCACTCTAAGGTCAGAATATAGCACTAGGTACATTAAGATGAGATACTACCTTCATAAGGAAATGCTCTCTCTCCTGTGAATTATACAGAGGGTGGAATTGTGATTTGGCAATTTAGAGGACCGTTCTAATTATCTAGAAACAGTATTACCTTATCTGTTTTTGCCTGTGGTTAGGTTCATCAAATATTTTATTTTACCAAGAATTGCTAATTAAAGATCTCCAAAAGTGCTATAAGTATAGGCACAAACTATATTACTTTTTACTATGTACCGCTTTATTTTGAAAAAGAATACTTTATCGTGAAAATTTTACTCCTCATTTATAAAATAAAAATAAAGACTTGTCAGTTCCTTCCTTCTATGATAGTAAATTTAAAAATATGCAAGCAAACAAATTTTTAAAATCTGATAACTCAAACTTTATGAGAAAATAGGCCCTCAAAATTCACAAGTCTCTCTTGGTCCTAACATTCTGAACCAAGGTATCGGCCCACTCTTTTCAATACCTGCACTGAGTAAAGTAAATTATCACTGAAAATTATCCATGGTGTTAGATATTCCTGTTTTCCAAAAAGGAAAACTTAAATATGAGCACATACATTAGAAGAACAGGAGTCTCCAGATAATGTTACGGAAATACGTTTTTTTAAGCACACAAAACAGTTCTGTTCTCCCAGGAGCTCTGCAAGTGTTCCTTTTGATAGGCTTGGATGTCCGCTATTGGTGACCTTTGTCATCTGCAAGCAGCTTAAGACCAGTAGTCAGTGACTTTGCCCTTAAATTTGCCCTCAAGCTCACTGATAATGGAAGTAAATAAATGGAGCAAAGTTTCCTCCTAGAACTCAGACAGAAATGGGGATCTTTCAAAGTGCGATTCTGGCTTAAGGACTTCTCATTTCCATCTTCACATCGTTTCTTCTCTTGCACTCACTAAGGAAGAGTTTTCCTCTTGCAGATAGTTCAGCCCCACCCTTATCCTATAATCTAACCCCCAGGCATTTGATTTAGGATCAGCTGCTGTTCCCAGCAGGTACACTATTAGAAGCCTGATTATATTTCTAAAACTTGTATTTCTAGAATTTCTATTTCTGCTTATTATTTGAGCCGTCCTTAGTGGGGAGATTTTTTAACTTATAAAAGAAAAAGGGAAAGAAACCTGCTCCTCAACATACCCTATGTAGATTCAGCCTGTGAAGAGCCTGCAGGGAAGCGCATCCCCACGGGGGTAAGTTGTCCTGTGCGCGCCTCGCCAGGCCCTGCACCGGGCTCCCACGCAGAGCCAGGGGTTAGCAGCAGGGAAACAGGGTCTGGTTCTTTTTTTCCACCCCAGCTGTTTGCCTCACAATCGGTGGTTTCAGTGATGAGTGGAAGCTCGATAAACATTCGTTAAGTAATATGCCAAACAGAAATATTACTGATTTTCTCGGGGTAGCATAGATAATGTTGCTCTTGTTTCCAAATGCAGTTGATTAAAAGCCTGGTAAATAGTGAGGTTTATTTTACTAGCAGAAAGTGGGAACTCTTTTTATGCTTAGGATATTGGCCAAAAGAAAGCAATCAAGAGCCACAGAATTTAAGTTTGTTCTTTTAAGGAATATGCAATTTCTACTTGTTCTTTTAAAGAAACCGGAAGAAAATGAGTTTGTCGTTATAATAAATAACTTCAACCGGTTCCAATATTTTGACTATTTGAGTGGGGATAAATGAAGTTGTCAGGAGCAAGAAAGCCCAAGAAAAACACAAAGATAGAGAAAAGGAGAGTGTTGAGAACCAGAAAGGGACTTGCAAAAAGTAAAAGACATAAATATGAGACTCACAAAAGAAGACAAAGATAGGCTTTCATGGAAGAGTGTCATTATGAAGCAAGTTTGTCTTTGTGTTTTAGAGATTTCGTGTAGGTTAGCCATGTACTGGTCCATCATATCTGACCTTCCTGGCCTGCCAGTGCTGCTCATCTTGAGATTCAGGACGTACACACCAATGCATACAGTTGATAAAATGGGCTTGAGTCTGGGAGTATCTTTATAGTTGTTCTGTTTGCCTCAAGAATAAAGAGGAGCTATGTAATAGTACGTAAAAGAGTAGCTTTAAAGAATTTGCTCTAGTAGTTTACCAAGGCCTCGTTCATTTTGCTGTATTCTCAGTAGGCCAAGGTATTTCCATCCGATTCTATAGCAAAAACCTTGAAGCTGTTTGAGCTGTGTGATGCCATGCTGTACTGGTGATGGAACTAAAAATAAACTGCTGTGGGACATGCCCAGCACAGGCCTCTGCCTCACAAACTGCTTGTACATGTGGTACAAAAATCAGCATCATTGCACCCAGCCCTGCCCAGGGTGCAGCCTGGCCCAGTGTGACTGGCCTGAAGCGGGTCTCAGCCTGTAGTGGGGCACAAGAATCACCCAGGCTGCTTGCTTAAAATGCAGAGTCCTGGGTTCCATACCCAGAAGCTCTAATTCAGTAGATTAGGCTCCAGAAATCTGCGTTTGACTAGCAGACCTCCACCCCAGAGATTGCGCAGCCAGTGGTCCTGATTACTAGTTGAAGAGACACCTTGCCCTAGGGAGTTATCTTCTCTTAGGCTAATACGTGGTGGGGCAAAAGCAGATTTACACTTGTGAGTATGCAAAACAGAGTTTATTCTTATATTAGTGTTTATTAATTATTGTATTCCATACAAACAACTGTAAACCTACTTTTGTCCCACCCTGTGTATACAGTTTGGGAACTGAATGTCATTTTGAAGTAGCAGACCTCCCCACCATCCTGCCCTCTGGCAAAGCACTCAGCCGAGGAGGTGTTGCCAACCCCATGGAGTAGAATTCAGCAATGCTATAGAAACAGCACCCTACATGTGACTAAATGTGACTTCATTACCAGGGCTCTAGTTCAGTTCCAGTATGGCAGAAGTGCTCTAGAAATTAAACTACTCATGTAGCATTTTCTTTCTGAGGGAAAATGAGGGATGTGTTCAAAACAACAACCTGCAAAACGTTTGAATTGCATCGCTAAAAATTAGGAAGAGTTCCAACTTAGAAATGAGCTTGAGCCCAAGGTTAGACTGCTTGTGATTTTTCTGTTTGAAATTCCATGACCGTGCCAGAGGGGAGGGGGTGGGGGTGACTGGATAAGGGAGATGAAGGGAGTAGCTAAAGAACATATATGCATAAGCCATGTGGTGAAGGCCAAGGGAGGGGGAGGGGGGCGGTGGGGGGAGGGGGGCAAAGGGGTGGGGGATCGGGGAACATCTGCAATAGTGTCAACAGTAAAAAATTTTAATAAAAAAAAGCTAGCATTCCAGTATTATAATTTCCTTTAAAATTAGGTATTTTGTTTCATTTTACTTCCTGATGAATATTATTTAGTTACCAGCTTCTTTTCTATAAAAGAACGGTGTGATATAAAAATTAGTTCTGCTGATTTCTGAACTATGCTGCATCCTGTTTTCTAGATACAAAGCCATGGGCTACTCACACCCTTCCTGTTTTCTGAGGGAGGTGGTAATGAATGACGTTCTTTCTCACCTTGTTCCTTCTTAATATACTCAAAAGCTATTACAGGATGTTGCAGATAAAAATCTGCCCTAGGCCAGAAAAAAAACCTTGTGCCTGTTCACAATATTTGGATTCCTCAAAATCCTAAATAAAATGAACTAAAAGAGACTACAGTTTATTTTACCCCGGTTGTTCTTTGTTTCCCAGGCCATTCAGAAACTTTAGTCTCTTCTAGTTTCTTAAAACCTTGGCGCGTGGCTTATGTTCAGGGGTAAAGTCACCCTTTCATCACGGTGACCCTCTTAGAGCTTTGCATTTCTCTTCACTTGTGTTGGTCAGCATGTGGCCTCCTCGCTGGAGCCACACTAGCTGGGCTCTGCTACCTCACCAACTAGCATATGGTTAACAAAGACATCAGCGTAGTTAGATACATCAGGGGAGTTAGGTAGGTAGGTAGACCAGAAAACGTTTCCTCATAATTCTTTATCGGATGAATTTGAGGAAAGGTCTCATATAGAAATACAGTGTAATTTTCTTGAAAGACTGATCACTTTACATGTGTATGGAGAATACTTTTAACAAACTTTTCTCATTAAAATTATAGATGTGCATATACAAGTACAGAGGTGGGGAAAGATGTATCTGCCCTGTGTATTATTTTGTATACATAAGATTGGCGTTTCCAAATAACCAAGCTTAAAACAAGAAGTGTCCCATTTGTAGCCAAATAGACTTGCATGCCAACAGAAAGACATTATGGTATTGAAACCATATGCAATTCTAGCCATATGTTTTCTCTTTCTCTGTATGGGTATTGCATGATGGTATTTCTAATACAAATACTAATGTGCTTTAGTAATAATGGCACTCGCAGGTCTTTCATCGTATTGTATCACTGCTTTATCATATTAGGCTAATACACTGCGAGAGTGGGTAGAACCTCTCCATGCCCAATCGGATCCACTTCTGTTGGCACTCAACCCATTGGACTCACAGATTGCTAAGCTAATGTTTAGAGAAGTTAGATCGGAGAGTCGGCACGGCACAGACTCAACAGCAACCTCTTGCAAGCAACTAAAATGGCCTCGTCCTTGCTGTTTATAAGAGAAACCAGACTTTAAAAAAGCTTAGATCATCAAGTGTTTTGGATTGGGGGCCTCCCTAAAGGGATATTAAGAGGGGCAGGCCACTCTTAAGAAGAATGCGAGCTTCCTACACTGGGACTAGCGTAAGATCAAAGCCAAGCAAGATGGAGCACAGTGACAGAAAACTGCCATTTCTGTGGGAGGACAGAAGGGAAAGGGTATTGCCTGGGGAAGGGCTCTGTGTGGTGACACCTCAGTTGTGTTCTCCTGACACCAGGAGAGGAGAGGGATCAGCTCCGATAACTAGAAAACCCTGGCTGTCTAATGGACTCTTTGGTGGCCTCTTTAAGGCAAAGCAGAGGAAGCCAATTCTGTGTATTAAGTGTATTTTGCATTTTTAAAACTTGACGTGCTGTATTGTACTAAATTAAGTGTAATCTCTTAAGGTAAGGTGTCCACAACCTGCTCTGAAACTTACTGTGTTTATCCTATTATAAAGTGTATTCAGGTGCAACACAGAGACTGCTTTTGGTGACACTAATGAAGACAATTCCTCATGCCAGGCTTTATTAGATTCCTCCGCTAAAATCTTAACTTCTCCTTATTTCTTGGCACTTGTATACAAATGGTGTTGCCTCATAGGACAGGCATGAGCTATTCTTTTCTGTAAAATTTTCCTAATCTATAGGCTGTGGTTTTCACTTTTGAAAAAGTATTTTGTCTGGATGTCTTTCAAACTAGCTTCAGATATTATTTAATACTATGTAACTGGGTCCCTTATGGCTCAATATTGCTTATTTTCCTTCTGTAGTGGATGTGAAATTTCCTTTATTTAGTTGGATAAGATACTCTGTAATAATTTCAATGCTAATTAATGGATATTTCATACTGTGCAATGAACAGATAATTTAACATTGTATTTGGAAATGTTTTTTTCTTCCTGTCGCCGCAGTGTGTGGTATTGCATAATGTGGATACGTGTAAAATATAAATTACTTAAAAATAAAAATATGACCGATTGGTATCAGATCTTTTTAGATAGCTAAATAATTTGCTAAGTATGCTTGATAGTAAATATCTTTCTAAAGAGAAGTAATCTATGCTTCTTTCTCACAAATGGAATTTGTGTTGTGAATAAAATCACATTGATCTGCCTTACAATTGCCTCTGTGCTCTAACCGTTTTAATGTGTTTTTTAAGTATATATAAAAATGATGGTTCTGGTATGTAGAAATCCATCAAAAAGCATTTTGTTGGTATTTAATATTAGTGGGATTGTCTTGGGTCATTCTCCCTGTTGAAGTGATAGTGAAATTTTATGATATGAAGTATTTTAGTTTTTTCTCATTAAGGACTATAGTGACTCCACATTGATTTTTAAACATAATCATCTCTTAGCTTTGATTTTAAACTGTCCCCTGTATGAATTCCTACATAAGAATCAGGCACCTTGACCTGCATGTCCCTGTTAGTTAAATTTTCTAAATTCTGTAGGTAAACCTAGAATTGGCCATTTATGTCTGTGGTTGTCCTTCAAAGAACCTTTCCTTTGGGTCAATAAATCAATGCCAAGGACACCAAGATTTTACCATCTGAACTATTCATCATAAAAACTACTTGTAGTGCCCTGGGAATTCAACCACTGTCATATAGTTGCTGCATTAAACCACGTAATTTGGCAGAAATGACATGCTTCCAGAATGAAGTACAGAATAAGCTCCAGCTCTGTGGCTTATGTCACATCTTTATAGAAGTAAGAAGGGCCTGACAGACACTAGTATGGGCTATACTTGATTTTGGTGAAGCACAAGGTCATTCTTGCTCAGGGATAGGCTTCACATGTTCTTTAAAAATACACTTGCAATCCTGGTCGATTCACTCCAACTGTCCTTTTAAAAGTAGGGCTTTTTCCCTCATTAAAATTAATATTTCACCAGAGAGGTCATTGTCATTTTGACTAAGAGAAAAAACCAAATTACTTTTAATAATGAAAAGGGTAGTTGATGACAGAGCAGTGAGTAAAAGCCAGCTTTTAAAATCTTACGCTTTTTTCCTGGTATGACCAGCTGCCCTCCCCCCAGCTTTACAATGCTAGGCATAGCTAGTTGACTTATATAAAAGCATGAATTAAGAGAGCTAATATTTAATTATAAGGCAATTCATATTACAGTGTAAAGTCCTAAATACATAATCACCTTTAGCATAAAACCTATAAACATTAAGCCCATCTACATGCAACCCATTAAAAGTTTAATTGTCACCTTACACATAAATAAGTTGTTCGTCATGGTGCACTGGTAAATTAGTATTCACAGAAAATATCCCCGGTGTCTCAATGCAAATGTTTAATTGACCTTCATGACAAGAATAGTGCTCCACGTGCGTGACACCATTAGCCTGGAAGCCTTTGGGCACTCGGTGGCTGCACAAGAACGGATGCCTCTCACATCTGACTGGTGACTAATGCTGCTATGTCCAGCCTTCTCTCCCCCTTGTGACTTAGCCTGTCCCAGCTCTCTGCGCTCATTCCCCGGCTGTGTTGTGGAAGGAACAACTGTTTCCAAGAAGACATCATTGTCCAATTTTAAAAGAGCACGGTTCCCTTCCAAAACATGTCCCCAAACATGTTGGCTTGGTTCTTCAAGAGCCCGTTTGGTACACCCGTTTTGTGCTCTTTTCATTTTTTACTCTCTTTCAACATTGTCATCACAGTCCTGGGGAAATGGGGACAACACCAGAGTGAAATTTGGGGTCACCAAGTTTGTGTTCTCTCCTTAATTTTCACCGAAGGAACATGAATGAAATTGTATAATAGACTGTCGTAAAATTTGCGCAACCACCTGACAGGGAGCCCTCTTTGGAGTTCTGTGTGTCTAAAGTAGAGAAAAGCATCACTCAGTTTAAACCTTGGGTACATGAGGCCCCGTGCCAAACAAAAGCCTGGGGAATGCGAAGGAGAGCGAGGGTTTTCCGCTCGGGCGAAACCACAGCCTGGGTCTCTGAAGGCGGGCACACACGGGGCCATGGAGGCACAGGAAGAAAAAACATTGGAATTTGTCCTCAGGCTTTAGAGCTCATTTTTTTCAAATTTCTTTTTTGTGTCTGTTTTATAACATGCATATCTATTAACATAGAGTAATACATGTATATAACTTATCAACAGCAGAAGTGTTTTAACTGATAAATGTGCACAATCAAAATTTGGAAACCGCTGGGCATGAATGTAAGGAAATATGTCAACTGAAGACCTTCTGGTATTTGAGAAATGCATTATCATCTGCTAATAAAAGATTTGCAAGAAAGTTCCACCAAACTATTATTTTGCATTAGCTAATCTTTTCTTTGACCTTTTTTATCACTACCTGGAGGTCACATGCAACCTGAAAGTACCAAACAATGAGCTGCTGTGGTGCTCGCCTCGTAGGAGTAGGGTCACATATGACACGGCCAGAAATGGCCCTCCCTTGGCACAGATACAAGTTAATTCATCGGTAACTTCTTTGTGATCCTCAAACCGGTCAAGGAAATTTTATATAGGAAAGAAAGCTTTAAATGTCCCCTTTGCTTTGATAAAATTGCAACAGAAAAAAAATGTGTTGCCCGGAAAAGAAGTAGTTCACATTGTTGTAAATATAAATGCAATGTGGGAAGGAATTTACTCCTGCAAAGGCCCAGCACTCCTGAATACGTGAGATGCCAATTAAAATGGCATTGTAGGAGCAACACACTTACTCGCTAGGAATCACGGAAGGTTCCCGTGTGTGTCTGTGGTTTGCCAACTTTCAGAAACACGCATTCAAATCGCAAACGGGCCGGTTTCCGCCGGGGCTGCAGCGGCCGACCTGGCGCTGGAAGGACGCCGGGCGCCTGCCTGCTGGCCCGGAGCAGGCCTCCTTCTAGAAGAAAAGCGAGGGCTTAGCAAGAGAAACCAGAAGAGAAGTGAGAAGAAGACGAAGAAGAGGGCAGAAACAGAAGAAAATAAGGTGCTTTCATATTTTCCGTTGCAACGGTAGCCCCAGTTGACTTAATGGGTATACATCTGAGAAAAAAGGAAAAAAAAAATCAAGGAAACCCATTGAAAACTATAAAAGAAAATAAAGGTCTGTTTTTGTCTTGAATGTTGAGTTCTGTGTTGTTTGGACTGTTGAGCACAGTGAATCAGATTGATAATGGGACGCTGCCCCTCACCCCTTCCTTTGAAAAGAAAAGGACTCTGTCTGGTGTTAAAATGTTCGGTGATTGGTGGCATTTTGTGGCAGCCTGGCATCTCAGCCCCTCACCCTCCCTCATCCCGCTGCTGTGTCGTGCTGTTTCCTATGTGTGCGGGGGGGCTTGCTGGTCCGGGAGGAGCCGCACTCCATCGGCACAGTTGGAAATGTTTGTGTTCCGTCTCATTGTGATTTCTTGTGCAAACGTGCTACCCCGAGATAAATCTATACTCAGTTATCCTTGCATCTGTCAAACCAGGTTCTTTGTAGAATTATGTTGTCCTTTGGTTGAATGCTTTTAGTCCCCCCTTAACGGCAAGAACAGAAAAAAAACACCACCTTTCAGGTTTTATTTACTTAATAGCTATGTTTGTCACTTTTATATTAAATTTTACTTATCCTTAAAGTAAAACTACACTTAAACTTTTTCATCTGGCCCAGTATTCCACAAACTTTTAAGAACTGGGGAGAAAGAAAACTGGGTAAGAATGCTTTTTAGAAATATATATATATGCCCTACAGTTTTAGGTAATGTGGAAGAAGGTTATTTGTAAAATAAAAATTTACTATGTAAAAATACTCTGCCTCCCTTAAATCCTAAAACTATAAACTGAATCTTTTTTTTTCTCCACCTTCTTTTAAGAACGGAAAACTAATAATACATCAGGCCACCCGATGCCTAATCTACCATAATTCGCATCTGCTTGGCCTCCCATTTCTCTCCCACTCTCTGCTCTATGAAATTACATCCAGCTTTAGGCGCAGTCTTACCTTGAGGCTAAAAGAATGACAACAGCTAAATAATTCCTCGGGGTCCTTTCCTGGCCTATGATTTTATGAAATGGAATCGTGCTGTTCAAATGTATCCTTGTTTTTACAACTCCACCTAGGTACCCTGAACGACCTTATAATGCGTGCCTTCCTGGCTTCAAACAATTCTCAGTTAAAATTCCCTAGCCCGTTTCAGTCTTGCTTTTAACCCACAAAGCAGTTCCTCCTCTTTACAGTCCTCCCCACCCACCCGTCTCTCCAACCCCCCCAGGTGTTGCAAACATTCAAGGGTGAGCCAACAGAGAATTTAAAAGCTGTTATTTAAAGAGATTTTTGTATTTTTTAGATTATAGTTCTAACGCAGATAGATGATTAGGAAGTTAAAATGCTTGGAACTAGCAATAGCATGTGCTGATGATAATTAGAAGAAGAAAGGAAGAGGGAAGGAACTTTCCAAGGGAAGGACTCAGTAATCATACCGACCAATAGTTGCTAACCTCAGCAGCAGAGCCAAAGATCGAATATGAAACGTAAACGAAGCTACTTTTTAATTGTAAGGGCGATGATCCCTTTAAATTAAGGTACTGTGTTTGTGGGCTTTGGGGGTGGTTTTAGGTACACTCTAAAGAAATTTAAGAATGCTGCATTTTAAGGGAGTCTCACAAATTCATTAACATTTACTGTTAAATACACAGTTGAAATGATTATTAACAAAATTGGCAGTATCAAATTTTTCTTAAGATTGTGGATTCTGGAGCTTGACTACCCAGTTGGAATTGTAGCTCCACCAGTTACTGTAACCTTGACCAAGGTACTTCCCTGCTACGAAATGAAAACCAAGCAGATCTACTCTTAGTTTTCTTGTGAGGATTAAGTGAGATAATGAACATTAAGCATTTACTCTATAGCTTGGCACATACAGATATTAACTAATATTATTACCAATTAGAGAGTCTTTTTGAAGTAAGTCAGAAAGCCTAAAATATTCACAGGGACCACGGTAGAATGAAAAACATTCCGTATTTAATCCTTGGGCCAATACAATTAGTACTCTTCAAATAGGCCTCCGGCTCTCTGTTAAAAGAAACGTGAAACAGCCCTAATGCTATCTACCACCGCAAGCAGAATCCAAGTTCACCCTTGGTGATCATTGCTGAGAAAGATTTGACACCAATATTCAGGCAAAGAACAAGGTGGGAGTTTGTTCAAAATGATCGAAGGTCCTTTCCTCAACTAGTCTCTACGATTTTTTTCACAAAAATATTTCATTGGAGTGTTTTCTTCCCAGGTCTTACAAATGCTAAGTAGCTTCTCTCAGTATGTGCCAGATTCTCCTTAATTTGCATATAAACATATTCCCATCTTTCATTTAATTAAAGCATTATTATTGATAATTCATGATCGTTTACTATATTTACAATGTGGCGGGCATTATTGTGGCAGTCACATGAAAGCTAATAATAATCGATGGCACACTATTGGAAGATTTTTATAATCAAATAGATTCCAATGGATGCCATTCCACTTTATGAAGTCTGGAAAAATGTAAAAATCAGTTTATTGCTAAACCAGGAGAGCTCTATTAATCAGTATTTCTATGCTTACCAATATAACGATAAGGAATATTTCTTGATGTTTTATGATAGTAAATTATGTGCAGGATTGTTTCTGTGTTGTGTACCTTTTGTACTCTAATTCTTTAAACTTAATGGACTCAAGATATATATGGTGATTTGCTACTAAGAGCGTATTTTGTTAATCAAAGCATCCTATTATTTGGTCATTCTAAAACAATTGGCTGCCTGTAGCTAATCTTACCCAGTAAACTAGCGGCTGTGGGTTTGTTGGGAATTTTTTTTTTTTATGTAGTCATTCTTTATCCTGTTTTTTCAGATGATATTTTAGTAGATTTTTGGAGTGTCAAATAACTGTTTATTACACTGGATTCATTTCTCTCTCTTTTTGGACATTGCAGGTGAAAGTAGGGAAGAAAAGTTAGGAGACTCATTGCAAGATTTATACAGGGCACTGGAGCAAGCCAGTCTGTCACTGCTGGGAGAACATCGCATTTCAACCAAGATGGAATACAAGCTATCATTCATAAAGAGGTGCAATGATCCTGTGATGAATGAAAAGCTGCACAGGCTGAGAATTCTCAAGAGCACTTTAAAGGTAAGCTAGGAAATGGGAGGAGAAATTTATTTCAAGGGATTGATTCCCGAATTCACAGGCGATGAGCAGATGCTGTAGATGAAGAAATAGGAAACAGGATGGGGGCGGCTGGGGACGGTACATAAGCAGGAGGAACCTGAAGCTGGGCTGTTCTGACAGCAGAATAAGTGTATTAATAAAGAGGAAATAATCTTAACTTTTCTTAACATCTCAAAGCACTGCCTAAATGTTATGTGACTTAGCTCAGGAGAAAACAGGATGTAATTAATTATTTTTCCCCAAAACTGCATGGCTGCTGTTATTGCTCAGTCTTTCGTTTTCCTAAGACAAGTGCGCCATGTAGTGTAAGTAATACAGTCATCAGAAGGACACAGCATGCGTGCAGAGTGCAGTAGTGGGTGCTAAAAGGGTTTGCAATATTTTGGGACTGTTTCCTGAAGCACATTTGAAATGAAGCCACAGTGATTCGTGTTCCATGTAGAAATTTTGTAATTGTTTGTTCTCTTTACACTATCCGTTCCCAGTGCATATGTTACTTCCCTGTTACACATTTCCACAAGTGCCTACATTGTCTCCCATCTTCTCAGGCCGGGAACAGATTGGGGAGGGGAGGGGAGGGGAGGGGAGGGGAGGGGAGGGGAGGGGAGGGGAGGGGTAGAGGAGCCGAGAGGCAGGAAGTCCCAGGAGGTAGGACAGTGAGCGCCCTCTGCATGTGTGTCTGGTGGGGAGAGGGCCCGCCATGCAAACTCTCCTGCAAGCACCCACTGCTCCCTTAAAAAATCAAAAACAGAAAAAAGCTATCCTATAGAGCAAAAGGTCAAAGGGCTCCTTCGGAAAATATTTCAGATTCATAGTATGTTGCTGAGGTTTTGTGATTTTGAAACATAGGTATCAAAAAGAGAAAAGAGAAAATGCGTTATTTGAAAAAAATGTCCTGTAGCAGGCACTGGAGTTTTCAGAGTAAATCAGCTTTCAGTTGGTATTCATACAAGTACTATTGCAAATCCATGGGACAACCTAATGACCTTCTGGTAACTAAGAGCAAATTTTTTAAAAGATGTATAATATTTGTGAGGATAATTCTGGTGACCAATCCTACTCCAAAGATACCTTTACCCTCTCACCTAACAGACCCCCCCCCCTTCCATTCAGGTCAAAAAGCCCGGTTAGAGCAGCAGGCGTTAGAGCAGCAGGCGGGCCTTTCCAAGTGGGTCAGGCTCACATATTTTAAAGACCTGGTCCTGTCCCTCTTTCTCTCAATCCCTCAGCCCTATCTTTTATGCTCTGTAGATTCCAAAGCAAAACAAAACAAAAACGTTTTCTTCTAGTGGCAAAGAGCATGTTCCATTAGGTGAGTACTGATGAGTCACTGGGTGTGTGACGCTGTGCTCTACTCTGGGGCAAAGCAAGGTGACAAAAAGCCACTGTAAAGAAATGCCCCTCAGAAGATGGTTTGACTTTGGGTGCTGGGCACACAATGCAGTATACAGATTATGTATCATAGAAATGGACACTTGAAACCTACATGGTCTTATTAACCCGTGTCACCCCAATCAATTTAATTTTAAAAAAGAAATGCCCCTCATTGGGAAAAACAAACCATAGAGCTATATATTTTTCAGTGTGGGGAATTAATAGGAAATGGAAACCTCCCATTAGAGGCCTAAGCAACCATGGTGTGTGGTTCCTGGAATCGTAACAGGCCCCTCACCAAGCACGGGGTGACTTAAAACATCCTCGGACCCAGTCCTGCTCACTCTGTCTGGCCCCAAGGACCAAAACAACTGCTTAGGCATGTGGCTGTCTTCTCACCTCAAGCCTGGCTAGCCCAGAAGTGTGTCTTCCCACTTTCTTCAGAACATTCCCTAGATTTCTCTGCCCCTTCTTTGGGCCCATAAAAGACAGGGACTGGCCACCTAGCAGGAAAGAAAGGACAGTGTAAAAAAAGTTAACTTAAAACAAAATGTGGTACGTGCACTCAATGGCAGTGATAATGCGTTATGGGGGCATCGATGAGGGAGAGAACATTTGTTCCAACTGTTGAAGGGAGGCTTCAAGAAATGAGAGGCATTTGAACTGGATCTTAAAGAACGAGGCAAGTTTCCATAGCAGAGATGAAAAGTGAGAAAAAGTAAACCACAGACAGTGGGCAACGCAAGGCGTGCGTGGGGGGTCTCAAAAAGTACGCTAGGATTTTAGTCCAGATAGCTGGGTTTGGATGCAGGAGAGCCATTTCTCATGGGCTTCTTAATTTTTGCCTACTAACTTTGTATTTTAAACTTGAACAGAAGTCTGTCCACATCTTAACTATTGAATCCTTTTACTTTTCAGGCCAGAGAAGGGGAAGTAGCCATTATTGATAAAGTCCTCGACAATCCAGACTTGACATCTAAAGAATTCCAACAGTGGAAGCAGATGTACCTCGATCTTTTCTTGGATATCTGTCAAAACACCACCTCAAATGACCCATTAAGTATTTCTTCTGAAGTAGATGTAATCACTCCCTCTCTAACACACACTCACTCGTACATCGAAACGCACGTGTAAGTGTATTCTGACTTCAGGCCATCTGGTACCTTCTGATACTTTGAACAAGTATATAAGGTAGTTTTTATATCAATGTGTGGACACTTGACAAGCTATACTTCAGTGTTACTAAACTATATGAAACAAACCATATATGGTCATAATACCATTGTCTTTAATGAGCATTTGTATATTTTATATGCAGTTAGTGCTCAGCTTATGTTTACCATGTGCAAAATTAACTGTCTTCAATGATTTAAAATTAACTTTTGGAGACTATTCTGAAGACAGGTGGTCTTCAAGTAGAAAAACACACACAAAATGGCAGTTTTCTATCTAAGGTCATCTTTTCTCCCTTTAAGTTAATTTTATATAAAAAAGACTTCAAAAGTAAATCACTTTTTTTCAGGTGCAGACATCCTTGTGGGTGGGCAAGAATTTCAACCTTTTTTATATTTATTAAAATGTTCTAAGAATTTTCTTAAACATTGCACAAAGTTTAATGCTGTAGTTTTATTTTTGTGAAATGTAGATGCGCCTACAAGAGTTAAGCAAAATAGAAAAGCATCAACATAAGAAAAGTTCAGGTATCTAATATTCGTCTTAATAGTCTATTAACTTGTGAAAGCTGGTTAATGGGAGTACTGTTCCACATCTATGGGGACACTTACTGGTGTATCAGGGCAAAGCTTTGTAAGATGTTTTTGTAACTAAGACCAAAATTGAAGATAGAGCTGCTTTATTTTCTTGGTTTAAATCTTCCTTTATTTTTGTAGTGATGATATGCTGATTGTGTACAGAGGAATTTGAGAGTGGATTTTTTAAAACACACTTAACTCACCCAGAAAGGCAGCTAGCAGATATATATATAAAATTTCAGTCCAAGCTCATGTTTTATAAACTGCAACTCTTAAAAAAACTACAAGGTATAAACTGAAATGAATCAACTTTCCAGTTTCCAGTTTTCCCGCTAGTCCATTAATTAAACTTACGGAATTATACTTCAGGCAGGGAAATAAAAGATGTTTAATTACAGGCTGATGTGTATTATAATAGAGAAAGCAATGTGAAAAAATTACAATGTACCTCTCTCCAGAGGAGCAAGAGGATGACGGCCATTCAGAGATCTTTTACGTTGAATCAAATGAAAGAAACAATTTATAGAGGTTTTTCCCGGCTTCGTGAATTGTTCTGTCAAGTGGATGAAGTCTATGAGAATGTCCTGTTCATATAGTTCCACTTACGAGCATCTCGTTTTGAAAGTGATCACAGCATGACAATGACTGTGCTGCTTTTTAGTGTCTGGCTGCACCACGTCCCAGCCACAATCTGCTGTTTCTTCCGGAGGAAGGGAGCCTCCTTCCTGTCCTGTACCCTAAACTCTACTTCTAATCAGCTTTATCCCGTTGCCTGTACAGCGCAGTGAATGTACTTTCATCTCTAAGAGTTCAGATATAGCCAGTGAATATTTTTGCTGTAGAGGAGAAAGTAAAAACTCCACAGCGGGGATCTTTTTCTTTGCTTTTGAAACCACCAGTGAATCACTGTCGTTTTGCAGACTTTGCACAACTGTACAGGAAAGTGGCCTTTCTACAGCACATTTTCAGTAATCCTATATTTAGTCAAAATGGATGAGAAACCACGTATTAATGTTTGTATGGAATTTTGGGTCCAGTGTAATATTTTTATCATTTAAAAAAAACCTATTTGTAAAAACATTTATTTACTGCATGGATATTGACGCACATTAAATTTGTGGGATTTTGTATATGTAAGACAAACAAAGAAAAAAACCCCTCTTGTCCTAAAATGAAGTGTGCTTGTTACAGGTATTTAGGCTTGTTGATGTTTCCTAGACCAAATGTGTACATTCACTTAACAATTTCTGTACCTGATGGATGGCTCATGAATACAGTGGCCAGGCTGTGCCCTGTAAACGGCAAGCAGTTGGTGGAAAGACTAGCTGTGTTGCTACCAAGCAGCTTATCTTTTTGTAAAGTCGGCTCTGTTGTTTTCAATGGTAAAAATTAAACTAATGAATTTTCAAAGACCTGTGGCTAGCCTAGCATGAAAGAGACCTTTTAACATTATATATCTGTACATTTTATTGCATTAGTTTCCAATCTAGGAGAGAGGCAGCACTGTAAACTGAAGTCAAATAAATTCATGAATCCTTATAAAGCACCTACTTTGTTCACAGAGTTCTCACCCTATTCCTTTGTGATGCAGTGACGCAGCCGCCACCCTCCTTCCCCCTCCCCAGAGAAGAGTTCGGACTTTGCGGCCCCTTTGGTGGCACAAGCCCCCAGTTCCTGTTCAGTACACAAGCGTCTTCTCTGAGCCCCGCAAAATCAGGCAGGTTTCCCATTTCCCTGACATTTCACCTACTCCTTCCTTTCTCTGATTCTTAGGGGAAATTGGGGGAGGAGGGCCAGAAAAATAAGTTGCTTTTTTAAAAAAAAAAAAAAATATATATATATATATAACCTACAGCATGTCTGCAGAATAAGCATTTAAGGAAGATGAAAAAAATAAGGTTTTGTTTTTGTCAGATGTTCCACTTAATGGAGGAGCCCGATTCTTATGGGTAAGGGTTGCTGAAATAAAAGTTAAAAGCAATGAGCCGCCTAAATTCAGGGCGAAAGCAGACAAGGGGTAAGTAAGGGTGAAGGACAGAAAAACTTCAGCCAGGTTATTTTCATAAAAAAGAAGAGATGCTTTCTGAGATCTTTTCCCCTCTCAGCGCCATATTTATATTAAACCAGAGCAGAACCATGGTTCTGGACCGTAAAATCCTGTCTCCTTACTTAACCAAGGCGCTTTCCCTTCACTGTTTATTCAGATAATGCCATCTTCTTGGATTATTTATTACAGCCTTCCTAACTAAGGATTGCCTGGGTCTTGTGTGTAACTTATGGTGCATGTTTCTGGCCGTTTGTTTGGCACAAGTGTAATCACTGTTTAGCGCCTTAGGGAAACACTGTGAGGAGGAAAATAGGGCCATATTTTATTTTTAAAAGCCCACCCCTAGCCTGGCATGAGAATTTCTAGAAATCCCCAGCTCGCCTGAGCTGATTCACATGTCGTCCTATTTGACCCCTCCTGTCTCCCCTTTTCAGCTTAAAGGGAAATGCTCCTCTTGGGCCAAACCCTTGTTTCCCTCCTCCAGCTTCCGAAGCCACTCAGTCCCCAGCGTCCCGTCCTTAGGACAGGCCCCCTTGCTGCTAACCCGCTAAGCCCGACACTAAATCGGCGGCCTCTCCCGCCCCGGCGTCCGTCGCCTCGTCCGCGCCCTCGGCCAGCTGCAGCACCGCGCACTGCAGGCCGCTCCAGGCCCAGGGCAGCGCGCAGCCGATGTCCTCCCAGCGGTCGCGGTCCAGGTCGTAGCCCACCACGTTGCGGGTGGGCACCTGGCGCGAGTCCCGCCACTTGACGCCGCCCAGCAGCAGCGCCGTCTCCTCCACCACGGCCAGCCCGTAGCAGAAGCGGTCGTAGGGCAGTGGCCGCAGCCGAGTCCACTGGTCGGTGCCTGGGTCGTAGCGCTCGATCTCCGAGAAGGGCTCGAAGCGCCCCAGAAAGGCGAACACCGCCCCGCGCAGGGCAGCCATGTGGTGCCCGAAGCGCGCTGTGCCCATAGGCGCCCTCTTGCTCCAGGCCCGCTCCCCCGGGCCCAGGGAGTACAGGTCCCTGAGACTGCTCGTGCCTCCTTCACCTGTCCCTGCCTTGCCCCCGGAGATGTACACGACGCCGCGGTCCCCGACGGCCCCCGCGTGGCCGTGCAGGGCCCGCGGCAGCGCTCCGGCCGCAGTCCAGCGGTCGCGGCGCAGGTCGTACATCTCCACCGAGGCCAGCGCCTCGCCGCCCGCGCCCAGGCCCCCGACGGCCAGCAGCCCCTCGCCCACCGCGCCGCACCAGAAGTGGGCCCGCGCTTCCCGCATAGCGGGCACGGCCGTCCACGCGTGGAAGCGCGGGTCATAACGGTGCACTTGGGCCGTGACCGCCCGCGGGCCGTCGGCCGGGGGAGGGGAGGCGCCGCCGGAAGGGCTCTCGCCGCCCAGGACGAACAGGAAGTTCCCCGCGGCGCACACGCTGTGCCCCAGGAGCGGTGCGGGGAGCTTGGTAAGGCTGCGCCAGCGGTGGTTATACACGTCGAAGGCCACCACGTCCTGGGTGAGCTCCCACTCCTCGTCCTCCTCCTCTTCCTCCTCCAACTGCTCCTCTTCCCCCTCTGGCTCCACTGCGGCCCCCCTGCCCGCCCCCTGGGGAACCGCGACCTCCTCAGTCACCGCCTCCCTTGCCCTGCGCCCCCCCACCAGTAAGATGCGGGTTTGCGGGCTCCGGACGCTGGTCTGCTCGCCCTGCAAGAGCGGCTGGCGCGAGGGCGCCCTGTGGTAAGTGAGGGCCTGGATGATGAGGCCTTTGACGCGAGCGGGCAGCACGAGGCCGGAGCCAGAGTACACGGGCCCCAGCACGTCGGGGGGCACCAGGCCGAAGCGGACGCGCTCCAGGAGCGCGGCGCAGTGGGCCAGGCGTTCGGCCTTGGGCTCCTGTCGCAGCCAGGCCAGCGCCAGGCCCAGCAGCCGGGCCTCCGGCACCCGCGCCACATCGGGGGCACCCAGGACGGCCCTCAGCGACGCGGGGTTGAGCTCCAGCAGCCCTACGGCGCCGGCTCCGCGAGCCAACAGCTCGCGCAGGTTGCGCGCGATATAGCGCTCGGCTGCGTCCAGCGTGTGCGCCAGGCCGAAGCGCGCGGCCACGTTGGCAGCGAAGCAGCAGTTATCCGGAGCCAGCAGGCGCTCCAAGTAGCGGCCGCACAGCCCCAGGGCCTCGGTGACCTGCAGGTAGCTGGCGGCCTCCAGCGTGTCCTCCACGGTGTCCATGGAGAGCGGTAGCCAGGCGGTGTAGATGAAGTCCAGCAGACGCTGCAGGCCGGCCGCCGACGGCACGTGCAGGTGAATCACGCGGGCCCGGGATTCCTGGGTGTGGCTCTTGAACAGGGCCCTGAAGTAGTCGCTGGAGCAGGCGAGGAGAGACCTGTGCGCCGGGAACTCGCTGCCCTCCGTTTCCAATGTGACGTCGCACAGGAAGCCCTCGGCGCGCAGGGCCTGGTAGCCGGTGAGCAGCGCGGCGCCATGAGCTTTGCAGTAAGATAGGAAATAACTCATGATGCCCGGGGCGGGAAGCGGCCAGGCGGGGACTGGGGCCAGCCGGGCGTGGCCGGAGGCATCCTGGGACCCCACGCGCGAGCTTCAGGGGCCCATTTTTTCCTGCTCAGCTTAAAGCCAGGAGCTCCTCCATCGGGGTTCGCAGATCTCCCCGTATCCCTCTTTGAGCCAATTCGGTCGGGGAACTGCTTCCAGAAGCTCCTAGTGGTGGAGGGCACGGAGTCTGGAGTCTTCCAGAGAGTGCAGGGTTTGGTTTCTGCGGCTGCCAGCCCGTTACCCAAAGCCCCCACACCAGCCCAGCTTGGGGAGCCCACACCTGCGCGCCAGGGGCCTCGGTGGCCGCGCACCATCACCTGGAAGGGCCGAGCTGCGAGTGGACCTACTCCCGGAGGTGCTGGATCTCCGACGGCCCAGATGCGCAGATGTCGCCCGGCTGGGGGCGTCCCGGGAGTAGAAGGCGAGGGCTCTGACCTCTCGCGGGTGGACAAGGAGGACGGGTCCTGCGGGCACCCGCGAGGGCCAGGGACTACTGGCTACGGGGCAGGGGGTGGTGAGCTTGTTCCGAGCCGAGGATCAAATCAAAGCCTGGGGGATTAGGGCGGGGGGGTGCGGGTCAGCGCGGCCGGTCGGAGGCGTGATTGGGTGCCGCACATAACAGGCCAGTAGCTCACAGCGACAGGAATAGCGCGCCGCCTGGGCCTCCCCTGCGCGCCCCGCCCCGCGCCGCGGCTGCTGGACGCGAACCGAGGGCCCGGCTACCAGGGGAAGCGGCCGGGGCCTGGAACCTGACTCCGGTGACCCGGAGAGCCGCCGGTCTCCAGGGGGTCCCGGAAACCCGGCTGGGGTTTGGGGAGAAGCGTTCACTGGAAAGGCAAACCCACCCCATCCCACCCCCCGCCGTGCCCCAGTGTCTAACGGTGTCCGGGGAGGGGCGCCCGGCTGGGCTGGAGGAGTGTCGACCCCCGGCGTCCCAGGAGGGAAGCCTGGGCTCCCAGCTTTCTGCTCTAAGGAGGCCCCAGTGAACCCGGCGGGACCGAGGACTTAGCGGCGACTTTGCGCGCCGACACCCCGGAGGCCGCGGTGCGCACGGAGCCGCTGGCGGGAACCACGCCCCGGCGCACCCAGCTCCAGCCCGCGGCGCTGGGTAACTCGCCCTCGCCGCGCTCGGCTTCCGAGCTGCCGCCGCACTCCGTGCCTTTCCCGCTCGCCTCACATTCCGCATTCGGGATTTGCTCCCATCCTGGCCCCCTCCCCCAGCGGGGCGCCCCCTTCCTGTTCTTGGGCCCTGCCCGGCTCATCCCTTGTCGGAGCGCACAAGGAAATTGTAGGTGACTTGAGTTTTCTGCCTTTGAATGACCACTTGCTTTAAGAAAATAATTCGTTCCGGTTTCTCTCCCCGATTTTCCAGGCTCTGCCCTAATTACTGCCTGCTGTATCTTCCGGGCCAGAACGAGGTAATGGGCGGTAAGGCTGCAAAGCCCAGTAGAGGCTGGAGTTTCCGAGCGCCCCCCTCCCCCCCATGAAGTTATTTTTATAAGATGCACCCAGCACTGAAATGATAACTAAAACCACCCCAATCTTGAGACGTTAAGAAAATGTTTCTCCCATCTCCTCCGTTCTGCTCTTAAACAAGTAAATAATCACTGTAACTTTTCTTGCCAATTCGGAAGCTACTCTGTGTTTTGCTTTCATCTAGAATGGATTTTTCTATTTTGTAATGCAACCCCTCTGGCAACCTGCTTTAAGTGAATCTTTTGAGGGTATCTGAAATAGCTTGCATTTCTAACAATTGGGGTTATATTTAATAGGGGGAAAAGCCCAAGAAACGATAAAATTCTATCATTTTTTTGCCTGATATGCCATCAGTACTTACAAGGTCTCCAATTAGAAACAATTCTGGAAGTGCATAAAAGTATTAGTAAAATGCTTTCTTGTCAAAGATGGAACTACCTTATGACTTAAATTAGCCAAATTATAAAATGCAGGCAGGGGTTCAGGTCAAGGGCTTGCTTAAAACTCCAGAGGCTAAAAGTAGTCCAATTTGAATTCCTAATGTTAGAGCTACAGATGGGTTCATGGTCGATTTCTCTTTGTTAAGTACTAAAATTCTTAGTGCAAATGTAAAATACCAGTGTGGTTCACTGTGCACGGATCTGAATGGTGATATTAAATGGTCTTTACTCAACCTAATAGAATTTTGCTAGAAGGAATATTTAAGATCCTTTAGCCAAACTCTCTCCCTTTACTCCACAATTTCTTGTTTTTCTTTTCAAACAAATGTGGCAAATAAGTCCCAGAGAGAGTACAGTTTGTCTGGGTGACTTGGATATTGAGTTACGAAATCTGGAGTCTAGGGCTCCCTCCCTACTACATTATGTGACCTCATGTATGATAAAAATAAAATAGTGCAACACAATTTACTTAAACCAAATTTCAAAGTGATAAAGTTTAAATACAGCTATTTAAACTGCATATTTTTAACCCCAAATAGGATCAGACCTGTCCATCACCATGCATTCAGGTTGAATTCAAAATGTCACATTTGAGAATAAAATGCTGGGGAAGACTTTAAACTCTTGACATCAACCATCCAGTTCTACACACCAAGTACGTGTTCATTGCTGGCCCAGCATGCCACCTTAACATGTTTTGCCATTGAGGATATAATGAACTGTGTCAACTGAAAAAATTTTCACATTGGGTATGTTTACAAGGTCATGTTTAGAAAATGTAACTGTCAGTTCATCCAAGAGCATTGTTGTCCTTTGAGTAATGTTTATGGAAAATATAAATACTTTAATTTCCGTGCAATATTAAGCATGCTAAGATTTTTTAGTTCTGGCAGGTGTGTGTTAAGTTGGGTCACCTAGAAGCAGGTCCTGAAATCCAACCTGAACGCATGGTGACATGCAAATGTGACAGGATCTGATCGTTGTGTTGAAAATGATCTATCAACCCCTGGAGGACAGGGGCTGTTTCTTGACCTTTGCATCTCCAGCCCCTTTCAGGTCTTTGGCATAACTAATGCTGAGGTGAACAGATACAGGGAATGGCAACATGGGTGGGAGGAGTAACGAGTTATTAAGAGGAACTTGACTGGGACAATTGCATCTTTGTCTCCGGCTCCCTTTCTTCCTTTCACACAGCTGGAGTTGAAGACACATCCTGTTAAGGCTGTGAGCTAACATCCCTAGGAATCAGGTGGGTGACTGTGGGTGGCCTCTAACTGGGAGGTCTAGGTGGACTCAACTCTTCTGAAAAGGCCCAACCGCCTCATGCAGCCACCGTTACAACCTGGTGCTGCCCTGCAGCCAGAGTTCTTTACCTACACAGCCCCCTACGGCTGTCACCTCCCGTCAGACACAGGGCCCCGGGTGCCCCTGCAGCCCCTCCATGCGGCCCAGCTACACACTCCGGCATGCCTGTTGGGACCCTGAAATTTGCCCTGAATCCCCCACCCCTTGTCGGGACTGTGGCCTGCTGTCCATGATCCCTTCCATATGTTGCACCTCCTGTGAGAGAACCTAGAACAAAAGCCCTCCAAGCACCCACCTCACTTCCCACATCAAGGTGGCACTGCTAGCTAGCCTGGGCACTTCACTGTCCCTGATTGGCACTACCTAGCCAAACCTAAATTCCATAGTTCTCACCTGTAAAATAATTGTATGAGTTGAAGAGATCCAAAACTACAAATGTTCATGTACAATGGGCACTTAAAATATTTTTTGCAAATGTCCTTTTTTGGGGGGGGGTAACAGCTTTATTGAGATATAATCCACATACTATACATTTTAAAAATACAGTTCAGTGGTTCTTAGCATTTTTACAGAGTTGTGCAACCACCGCCAGAGCCTAATTTTGGAACATTTTCATCACCTCAGAAAGAGACCCCATACCCTCTGTCATTACCAGCCCCCAAACACTAAGCAACCACGTATCTACTCTCTTGGAATCATACAATATGTGGTCTTTTGTGACTGACTTCTTTGACTTAGCATAATGTCTTCAAGGTTCACCCATATTGGAATGCACTGTTGAGGAAGAAAATAACTATATATAATAACAGCATTGGGAATCTTTTCTCAAAACCATAAAACTCTAAAATGTGCCTGTTTGATATTTAGGATCCAGTTTGGGGCAGGTTAACTCTTTATCACCTATCATTACTGGCTCCTTTATGCTTCCTTCCAACACATGGCTTCTGGCAACCTCCATGGAGAGCCTATTATTAGAAATTGACTCATTAACTAAGCTAATTGTGAAAATGTGATTACAAGCAGTAACAGACATGCATTAGAAAACAAATCCCATGTTATCTTCACCCTCTTCCAAGACCTTTTTTTGTGTGTGTGTATGTGAAATGTATTTTATCTTTGTGACATGCAATTCAGCAAAAGGGTTCCAAGGGGAGAGTGTGTGTGTGTTAATCATGAGCAATTTTGACATTCTGGACCAGCTGACAGCTTAAGGAGCAGTGTGGTGGGTGAGGAAGGACTGGGCTTTGGGGTCAGACAGACCTGGGCTCCAATTTCAGATCTGCCTCAGGTGACTGTAAGCAAGTGACTTAAATCCTATGAGTGTCATTTTATTATTTTAAAAAGGTTACTGACTCTACACTCATAGCACTATTAAAATTAGAATATATATGACTGCTCTTGCCACGGGTACACAAAACAGAGGTGAGTTTTTCCTTTGTCTACCTCCTTCGGCTAAAGCCTTCTGGACACTCATAACGCGGGAGCCCGAGCAGTCAGGAAATGTAACAGAGCGGCGGTTCTCAGTGGTCCCCTGCAGTTTCACCTGGGAACCTCCTAAGAAGTGTAAGCTCTTGGCCCAACTTCAAAGCTACGGCACCAGAGCCCAGCGGCCTGCTTCAACAAGCCCTCCTGGTGGTTCTGATGCTCTCAGAAGTGTGGCCGAGGATTGTTAGGAATTCCTGCTCATTCCGAATTCACTATTCTCAATTTGTTACGGATGTGCTGTCAATATCCCTACCCCCACAAAAGAGGAAGCTCACTAGCTCCAAAAGGTCAGAGGTCAAAGACTCAGATGGGAAAAAATAGTGGCCTCTGCCCCATGTCACAGGACTGGTCACATTCACAAAAACAGATTGTGTGCCTGTTTGATTTTCTGTACCCCCCCACAAGATGATATTAACAGCAGGCCACTGAAGATGATGAAAATGATGACTCGGTAACCAACACATTTTCCCAAACAAGGTTTCATTGAATACTCAGATCAGGAGGTACCGGTGACCCCAATTTCCTGTTTGGATGCCACATTTTAAGAGGTTGGGGACTGGAAACATTCTTTCTCATGTAGGGAGCAGGTGAAGGGGCTAGAGATTTTAGTCCAAGAGAAAAAGACCCTCTGGTGGTTAAATGATCGCTATTTTAAACTTTGAGAAGTGGGTAGAGGTGATCTTGTGGCCACAGAAGGCAGACCCAGGACTAGTAGGTAGACGTTACAAAGAGAAATTTGACCACAGCATAAATAAGGAACTAGCAATTTAGAGTCTTGAAAGAAACCATACAAGTAGTAGAATGTGCCAGGCCATAAGAAAGTACCCGAGGCTTGGAGAAGCTAGGGAACCTGTACAAAGTGACACAGTTTAGTAGACAGAGTCTCCCACCTGTGCACACCTGTCCCGGCCCTTACACTCCCAGCAGACAGCACCTGCGTCCCCTTGTGGGCAGACACCCTTGGGCCCCTGGAGCCCAGCCTGCCTGTGCACGTGAACAAAAGCACCCACAAATTTATATCTCCCAGCAGTGACCCTGGGCCAACAACTGATGAGCAGGGTGGCAGCTCCCTTTCCAGGTGCTCCCCTATGGGATTGAGCCACAGCCATCTTCTGTGGGACCCTGCTTGGTGTCACACACCTGCTTTGACCCCCTTCCCTTCCTAGTCTCACCCCCACACACACATCTGTCTTTTCTGGGAACACTTACTAATAATTGACTTTCACAGGAATCCTCATCTCAGAAGGAATCTCTGCCTGCCTCTGAGTAACCCAGCCCAAGACACACAGCTGGTAGGCTTCTCAGAAAGGAGTGGCACATACTACATCACAAAACGCCATCCGTCACCCACTTGCAGACATGTACAGAACACACCAGATGTGCTCTATGGACAGCAATGTGTGCCCAGTGGCAGACAGGGACCTAGAAGCCAGGCATCTCCCCTCCACCCCTTGGGGCTTTCAGGGTTCTTGTGGAGAACTACATGAACTCCAGGGTCCTTTTAAGTCCAGCACACCAACTGGCCCCTGAAGTCCCGTTTTACTTCTTCCTTTCCAATGTGGATGCCTTTTATTTCTTTTTCTTGCCTAATTGCTCTGGCTAGAACTTCCATGTTAAATAGAAGTGGAAAATGCTGGGAAGTGCTGTAACAGGAAAAACAGCAACAAGTGAAGTTACCCATGCAGTCATATTCTCGGATTAACATAAACAGTATAAAGGAATTTTGCAAAATACTTCTTTCACCCACAAATCCTTGGAGATGAAGACAAAAATAAGTGAGCCCGGCCGGGCGTGGCTCAGCGGTTGAGCGTTGACCTGGGATCCAGGCGACTGGGGTTCGATTCCCAGTCAGGGCACATGCCCAGGTTGCGGGCTCGATCAATGACTCTTATCATTGATCTTTCTCTCTTTCTCTCCCTCTCCTTTCCTCTCTCTGAAATCAATAAAGATATGTTGTTTTTTAAAAAAAGATGTTTTTGTTTGTTGTTGTTTTTTTAAATAGTGCTTATTGAGGGGAAAGGTATCAAAGAGGAGTAGTAAAGCGCGTGCAGTCCCCCCGAACTTGCATTCTCCCAGTGCTTGCCATGTTCCAGCACAGAGGCCCTTCCCTCCCCAGGATGCTCCACATACTGTGTTTCTAGGTTCAGGAGGCCAGGGGACATCAACACAATGATGTAACATAGCAGAAGCTTCTTGGGTGGACGAGTGGCCTTGTTAGAAAGAGGAAGCATTCAGACCCAGTAGCTGGTATCAGCCTGTCCTTTCACTGAGGTAACCAGGCCAACTGAGCCAGATTGTCCCTAAACTCCTGCAAGTAGGGAAGACGTCACCCCCCAGAACCATCAAAATGCGTCTGCCTTCACTGGTTTTTGATGCATCTAGAGCTGAGACCAAGTTTCTCAAAATTGCTAGATAATCTGGGTTGCCACGACCGGTTTCCTCCACCAAATAGGAAATAAGAGCTATTCCTCCACTTTGGAAACTCATCACCCATTATGTGGAAACCCAAGATTTCCCACAAGGCCTTGCTCAAAGGACAGCTTGTCCAAAGTCTTCCCTTCCATTGGCAGCTTTTCATCCTATTCAGCTGGAGGCTCTTCCAGCCCCACCATTCTAACTGGATGATGCCAGTGATGGGCTTGGAGACTCACTCCAGCTCCTTGTCGGGCTCTCCTGGAAACATTTTAAATTTCGAAAACATTTTGGTCATTTAGTTAGCCCTTGATCAGCTATCACAAATCTGCTATTTCTCTGATTTGAGTCTTGGGATCTTACAAAATAACTTTCTATTTGTTTGATGCATTTTATTTATTAACTGATTTATTCTTCCATAGTGAAGTGATGTGTTAAACAGGAAATATGAATAAGGAGTTATATCTCAATTGTCACACCCTAAAATCTGTTGAAGCCAAAAGTCTCCCGACAGCCTTCAGTGGCTTTTCCCGTGGGTTTTTCTTCTCACGGGAATTTCTTTTATGATAAGCTTAACATTTCTCCAAAGAAAATGTTACAATACCAGAAACTTCAAAGTTGACATTTACTTGGTTTTTACAGGAGGAGTATTTAAAATTTACACAAGGCTTACATCTGAACATCTTCAAGCTTTGTAGGTATGAACCTCAAAGGGTAACTCTAAAAGCAAAACTTAAGGCCACTGCATTTTCACAGGTAAATAGAAGCATGTCCAGATGACTGGCTCTAAGTCAATATGCTCAAATCCCTGGAGCCTCGCTGGGTTAATACCCCAGGGGCCACCTGCTAGCCAGGAGAAGCACATTGAGTGAGCCACACACCCAGCATGCGATTCACCACAAGGAGCAACACCTGAGCAGATAACTATTTACACCTCTGTCCCATAAAACTTACCCAGAGACTCCCTCAGGATCTTGCGCTAATAGTTTAAAGGACACTGTGCCATG
Organism: Miniopterus natalensis; assembly: GCF_054644295.1. Classification (NCBI taxonomy): domain Eukaryota; kingdom Metazoa; phylum Chordata; class Mammalia; order Chiroptera; family Miniopteridae; genus Miniopterus; species Miniopterus natalensis. The sequence goes on along the minus strand of NC_142103.1, from coordinate 95,252,930 downwards.
GACTCATCCCCAGCCTTTCATAATGAAATGGTTTTGCAAAGTAAAAACATTTGACCACACCCCTCCTAATAGTGGTCCTGCTCTTCACAGTTATCCTTTGTGAGAAAAGGAGAGCAAAAGCTTCTATGTCCTTGACAACACACACAAAAAACTGGTTTTGAAAATCTAAACGAAACAAGACAAGGAAGTGTAAAAGAGAAAATAAAAACTGTCCACATTTCCACATGCAGAATAAATTGTTAATATCTCAGCATATTTACATCCATGGCTTTCTCATTCACTCTCTCTCTCTCTCTCTTTTATTTATTTATTTATTTTAATTTATCTTTATGGTTGAAAGTATTACAGGTGTCCCACTTTTTTGCCCCCAATTGACCCCGTCCACCTCACTCCCACCCCCTCCTCAGGCCTTCAGCCCGTTATTAACTGTGTCCATGGGTTATGCACATATGCATATAACTTCTTTGGTTAATCTCTTCCCACCCTCCACCCCCCTTCCCTCTTTCCTCTGAAATACGATCATCTGTTACATGTGTCAGTGTCTCTGGATCTATTTAGTTCGTCATATTCTTCTGTTCATTAGCTTCTTAAAGAAGACCCTTCAACATTTCCCGTAGTGCTGGTCTGGTGGTGATGAACTCCTTTAGCTTTTTCTTAACTGTGAAGCTGTTTATCTGACCTTCAGTTCTAAATGATAGTTTTGCTGGGTAGAGCAATCTTGGTTGTAGTTCCATGTTTCTCATCACTTTGAATATTTCTTGCCACCCCCTTCTGTCCTGCAAGGTTTCTGTTGAGAAATCAACTGACAGTCGTATGGGTGCTCCCTTGTAGGTAACTAACTGCTTTTCTCTTGCTGCTTTTAAGATTCTCTCTTTGTCTTTAACCTTTGGCATTTTAATGATGATGTGTCTTGCTGTGGGCCTCTTTGGATTCCTCTTGTTTGGGACCCTCTGTGCTTCCTGGACTTGTAAGTCTATTTCTTTCCCCAGATAGGGGAAGTTTTCTGTCATTATTTTTTATTTTTTCAAATAGGTTTTCAATTTCTTGCTCTTTCTCCCCTTCTTGCACCCCAATAATACGAACATTGGGCCTCTTGAAGTTGTCCCAGAGGCTCCTTATACTATCTTCAGATTTCTGGATTCTTTTTTCTTTTTGCTCTTCTGGTTGGGTGTTTTTTGTTTCCTCATGTTCCAAATTGCTGATTTGATTCTCAGCATCCTCTACTCTACTGGTGACTCCCTGTAAATTATTCTTCATTTCAGTTCGTGTAGCCTTCATTTCAAATTGGTACTTTATTATGTCATCGATTTTCTCAGTTATTTCCCTAATAGTCTGCTTAAACATCCTTATAAACAAAATTCTGAACTCTGTATCTATTAGCTTGCTTGGACCTAATTCATTTAGTTCCTCTTCCAGAGATTTCTTCTGTTCTTTCCTTTGTGACATGTTTCTTTGCCTCCACACTTTGGCTGCTTCCAGGTGTTTGTTTGTATGTATGAGGTAGATCTGCTGTGTCTCCTGGAATTTGTAGAGTGTCTTTGTGTAGTAGGTATCCTGTAGGGTCCAGTGGCTCAGCCTCCCCAGTCCCCTGAGCTGGGCCCTCTAGGTGCTCCCCTGTGTGGGCTGTGTGCACTGTCCTGTTGTAGTTGAGCCTTGGTTGCTGTTGGCATCACTGGCAGGAACTGACCCTCAGGCCAGTTGGCTGTGAGGACCAGCTGCAACTACAGCCAAAGAGCTGCTGTGCTGGAGACACCCCTATGGAGCAGGATTTACTTCAGTGGGGCTTTGGTGTTCACCAAATGCGCCCCTTGAGTGTCACTCGTGGCTGTGGTTGGGTTGTAATCCAGGGTAGTCGAGTCTGACCCCCGGGTGCACTGTCTCTGGGGACTCCCAGGAGGTGCAAAGTCAGCCTGTGCCAGTGCCTTGCCCAGGGCCACCCAACATGAGCTACACAGCAAACCGCAGTTGGCTGCTCCTTGTGCTGGGCTTGGAGGTGCCCAGGAGAGGCCCAGCTATGAGCCAATGCAGCTGCCGCTAGTGCCAGGCCTGGGGCCTCTTATCAAGCCGCATGGGGCAGCTGCTGCCTGTTTGAGAGATTTTAGGAAAGTCCTAAGCATGAGGCTCGAGAGGCCACTTGCACAGAAAAGCCCCTGGAAATGGCCCGGATGAGCTGCAGGTGGGGAGGGGCGGGGCCTCTGGGAGTCACGGGGCGGGGCCAAGGGTGAGGGTCAGGTGCTGGCGATTCAAATATGGCGCCTGCCCGCCGGCTGTGCTGGGAGGACTCGCCACAGGAGCCACGGCCTCCGCCAGCCCTTCTGCCCGGGAGGAAGCCGCCCTCCGCCTCTCGCCCGAATCTCAGGCAGGTTAGTTCCTCCCCGAGTGTCCCGGGTCCCTTCAGGCCGCTGCCCGGCGCTGGGCTCAGAGGGAGCGTCCGAGTGAGTCCGTGCCGGGCCCTTAAGAGGAGCTGCTGGGGCTCCCGCAGCCTCCGCGACCCTCAGGGACAGTCCCCGCTGGTTTCACAGCCCGAAGGTGTGGGGACATCTCTTCCTGGCCCTGGAGCCCTGGGCTGGGGCCTGCTGTGGGGCTGGGACCCCTCGCTCCTCTGGGAAAGCCCCACCGCCGAGATTCCCTCCCGGGTTTCCCTGCGGCCCCGGGTGTGGGCCCGCGGCCGTGTCTCCACCATTAACCCCCAATCCGCCCGCGTCTCCCCCTCCTACCTGTCTCAGTGCTGCCTCAGCTCCCTGGTTGTTGGCTTCTGTTCAGCCAGGTGTCAGGAGGCTCTGAGCGATGGTGGTTCTGTATTTTACTTGTGATTTTGATGTGGCTGCGGGAGGCGGCGGGTGTAGCTGTGACCTACGGCCGCCATCTTGCTTCCTCTCTCTCTTTTTAAAAGATATGTCTTTATTGATTCCGGAGAGAGGGAGAGAGAGAGAAGCATCAATGATGAGAGAGTCCTTGACCGGCTGCCTCCCGCACGCCCCCTGCTGGGGATGGAGCCCGCAACCCGGGCCTGTGCCCTGACCAGGAATCGAACCGTGATCTCCTGGATCCTAGGTCAATGCTCAACCGCTGAGCCACACTGAGCTTACCTAAAGAAAAATTAGTCTTCTTTCGTCAACATAATACATACTTATTTTGAAGAATTTTGATAGTTTAAAAAAGTATAAAGTTAAGGAAGTTGACATTCACCCACAAAACACCATCCAGAAGCAATTATCACAGACATTAGGTGAGTTCCAGACAAGGGCTGAGGCTCACATGAAAAGATAAGTAGACAGGTAAACATATACAGATAGGCTGGCTTTTAAGAAAATGCTAATTCTTAATTAAATAGTTAAGTGCTATTTTAATTAAAGTGTTACTTTTAATTTTACTTGACTACCACAGAAAAAAAGATAAATTGAAGTGAAACTAAAGAATTCCTAATCGATATCTCTTCATCACATGATATTATTTCCTAAGAGACTCCGGAGTTTAAAAAGAAATCTAAATTATCATGAAGCGGTTGGAGTTGGGATTTTTTAACTACCTTTTCCACTTTTAGGCAGAATTGACTCCTTGCTACAAACAATTAGGGTGCTCGTACTTCGCACCACCTCACACCTCTCTTTCCCCACTTTCCAGTGTCCATTGGTTGTATTATTATTTTCTCACTGGTGGTTTAGAGCCTTCACACCCCACCCTGTGACGGCTGACCTGTGAAGTCTTGTGACTGATCCTTCCTGAACTCCGACGATGGGTTTCTGGTGCTTCTGGTGTTTCCCACCTTCTGCAGTGTGTAACTGAAGCCCCCGGTTCCGGCCACATTAACACCACTAACACTGGCCCCTCATGTGCTGGTGGTGGTAGAGTGGGGACAATTCCCTAGGTTGAAGGGAACTTATTTCACTGTCATTCCCCCCACACTTACATTTCTCACCCAACCAGGTAAAGTGTCCTTCTTTCCTCCTGGCACCTTCCATAATTCATAATGGTGGGGCTTGTCACTTTAAAGAGAAATAGCATCATAAAAGAGAAGAAAACCATGGCTTAGGAAAAGTGTATGAAATATTTCAAAGGACAAAGCAAGGAATTTATCTAATAAAAGACAGTCCTGATGAGGTACAAAACCATCAGAGGAAATTTTGCTGTTAGGTAACACGGAAATATATCAATAAAATACACAGCATGGGGTGGAGGGATGGTGGGAAGGAGACCTAGGAAGATCAGTGACAATACTTTTAAGCTAATGAGTATTTTAGATTTAAAGTCTGCAAAAAGTAACACCAGACATTTCTCTGTCCTTCCCTACCACCCTGTATATACGGTTCTGGGATGAATAAAATCTCATCCCTAAATTAATATTTTAAAATGATGATTGATTTATTTACATGTATGTTTTAAGAAACATCTGTCTTCAAAAATAAACAAAAAACATTCAGCAATTCCAGTTTCCCCAAAGCACTCATTTTTTAGAAAGTCAGGGAAGAATGATTCAGATGCCCTGGAATATAGTAATGCCAAGATCTATTTTCCATCTCACTGGAAACATCCCATTTTTGAAGGACTGACTGCCCCAATGCTCCATTCAGAACTGTCTTTGGTGTGGTAGGCCGCTTTCTAAGATGGCCTCAGTGATCCCTGCCTCCTCATGTGCATGCCTTTGTGCATTCCTCTTACCTTGAGTGTGGATGGGACCTCAGACTTGCTTCTACCAAAAAATACATATATGTGGCAAAGGTGATGGGATGCCACTTTCATGATTAGGTTACAAATGATTGCAATTTCTGTCTTGCTAATTTCTATTGACTTTTCAGTTTCCAGGTTTTGATGGACCAAGTGGCCATGTGGGAGAAGCTAAGAGCAAGCAGCCTCAGCCAACAGCCAGCAGGGGACAGAATGCCTCCCACCACAGAGTAAGCTTGTAAACAGGTCCTTTTCCTAACACACATCCAGACGAGACTGTAAACCCAGGGCTGCCAACACCTTGATTGCAACCTCAAAGACTGTGAAGCCATGCCCAGGCTCCTGACTCACAGAAACTGTAAGATCGTAAATGTGTGTTGTTTTAAGTCACTAAGACATGGGATATTTTGTTATACAGCAGGCGATAACTAATACAGTTGGATTAGCACACACTATTCCACACCACCTCTAGGCAGTTCACCCTCATGGAGAATCACTAAGCCAAGGCAAAGCATGTGAGAATATGAAGAGTAGTTACAGGGAGTTTACAAGGAGAGAGTGCAGTTAATGTAGCACAGATTTGTAATTCAATTGGCTGTGACACATCACCATTGCTTAAAATTAACATTTTATCTCAGTAACTTACACCTGTTTCTTTTATTCCACACTCTTCTTACTATATTCTCAGTACAATTTTTTTAAATTATTGCTGGAGTAGCTTCAATGTATAACTACAGATAAATGGCCAGTCAGGAGCAATTAAGACAGTTCTAGCTTTTGATAGTAACGTTGGGATGCTCTTGTTGATTTGGCTTCTTGATAGGAATTCCAAAAAAAATTATTTAGCTAAATTTTTCTATTTTTTTACTTGAGTTTTCAGCATACCTCTTACCTTCAAACAGTTTAGTTCTAATACATGTTCTCATAAAATTTACTTCAAAATCCTGTCTTTCAAATGAGGAAAATAATACATCTCTCAAACATGTCAGGGTATTAAAGATGATGCTTAAGGTAGCATGGAACTGAAAACTACTATTAAATTCGATTTTATCACATCTGCTCTTGTGAGCCATTATCCCATCACTCTCTTACCCGGACTCTGGATTATCCACAGCCACCCAGAGAACAGATAGTTCAAGCTTATCAAGTGTTTCTTGACTGCAAGCAACAGTCACTCTGGTTCATTTAAATGCACACGGAATGATTAAATGGTATCTGGTGGCTATAAAATCCCTAGTTGGGCCAGAAAATATGCTTGGGAGTCTCTGAAGCCAAGAAAGATGCCCCAGATCACAGCCCAGTGCTGGAACCACCCAGATAACCTCAGTGTTATCCCTGGGCCTTGGACACCCTGGGTACCACCATGAAGACCACCACCCTCCTTGGAGAAATGGCTGATTCCAGGCATGGGGCAGGGAAGGCACAAGGTGGACCTGGAGCATCCTGAAGTGCAGAAAGCAAGGAAGTACTCAGAGAGCAATTGGGATACATCAGAAGGACAGGGGCTGGCTGGAAGGGACTCCCGGTGGCTGAACATGGGATAATGTGAGGATCACAGTGAGTAATGATGGTAATAGATTATAGCAAAAGGAGACCACTGAGTCCACAGTGATACTCTATGTAAAAGTGTAAGGAGGAAAGCTCTTTTTTACAAAGGAATGTCAGCTTAGACTTTTAGAATGAATGATAGATTTAGAAAATCACCATTTTACAACCAATAGTGTAATAATTGATTCAGGCAAATGTCATCAAAGGACACTAAAAACAATAAGTGAGAGGTCCAGATATTCGTATCATCTCAAAGTATCACCTCACAGATTACTTATTAATTTCAAAGGAGAAAATATATCTTTACATTAAAGTGATGGTGGACCCCACCTTCAGTAAATGATCAAACTTAGCATCTCTGGGACAAACTGATACCATATGAAAAATGAAAAATAAAAGAATGGGAAAGATATACTGAAAATAAAACTCTCTGGGCATATGAATGCCAGACAAAGTAGACTTTAAGGAAAGAATTATTACTAGAGATAAGACAATCCATAATGATAAGAGAATCATCTCAACAGGAAAGCATAGTGATCCTAAATGTGAATCCACCTCTAGTAACATAGCTTTAAAATTTATAAAGGAAAACTTGACAGAACTAAAAGTAAAGATAGATCAGTAATCGTAGTTGCACAAATTTAAACTTCTCTCTCATTAACTGCTAGAACAAGATGGAAAAAATCAGTAGAGATATTAAAAAACTTAAATACAGGTATACCCTCTTTTCAGAAGTTCACTTCATGCCACTTTTATGAAAGACCTACATCAGTATCTGTTTTTGCTAACTGAAAGAAATCAGAAGAGGATTTTTATTTTTACAAAAATTGGCAAAAATCGAAAATAATGTTCAGGATTTGTTTAGCAGCGAGCCAGCCATTATAGAAGCAGCACAAAGCACAGCAGAGAGAGTGGCCCCGCAGGCAAGCTCCTTCCCATGACCTATACTCAGCATACAGCCACCATCGCTTTGAACTGTGTCTGTGAACATCTGTGCTTCATCTCAGTTTATTTTTTGTGCCTCTGTTAGCAACATGTGTCCTAAAGTATCAGAAAAGCCTAAGAAAGCTTGTAAGGGTATTAGGCTTAGCATAAAACTAGATGTAATTGTTTCGATCTTGGTGAGCAAAATAAAGGCATTGTATGTGTGATCAATTGGCCTGGGACCACCATTTATACTATTTACACACAAAGAGAAAGAATCTCGAAAGCTGCCAGAATTACCATTGGTTCTGTTAGTAACAAAGTGGTCTCTTAACATCCAGCAATGGGTAAAATGGAAAGTCTATTGCTTGAGTGGATGGATGGGTAAAGTCGTCCAGGAACTGAGCATGAATCATTTTTGTGAGATTTTTGCTACAATTGACAGGGCTGCAATGACTGCAGAAAAGTTTGACTTTAATTTTGAAAGGGTGCTTTCTACTTTACACAGGCAGGTTTGCAGGATGTTTTGAGTGCCTACAAAGAAACGTGTATGATCAAGAACTGCATGAGGCTAAGCAGTCAAACATACTGTTGTATTTCAAGCCTTTCCCGTCATCCAGAGCACACTACGAAACTCAACCTGGGACCTCGAGGCAGGCAGACATGGAAAAAAGTATGGGCTTTAGTGACCTACCTGCCCTGATGGATGTAGACGCCTAGATGTTAATAGATGACCCTCTTCCTCTCTCTCTCACACCGCAGTTTCCTGTACCTGCCACCACCACAGCCTCCGGCCACTCAGCCTAACACACCATCATCACCACCTCCCAACTTTACAGCATGCTCACTGTCTTCTCAGTTCTGGTAAGTGAAATTAACTGTACATGCATCATTTCTACTTTATACAGGCTGTGTATTTATCATATCATTCCTGCTTTTACTATACGTTAATGTTAATTTAGCTTTCTGTGTTATTTGGTGTGGTTTGTTAGATTAATCTTTGGGTCTGGGAACGCTCAAAATTTTCCCATGTCAATTAATGGTAATTGCTTCTTTGCTTTATGCCATTTCAACTTAGGAAAGATTTCATAAGAACATCCTACTTTTGGATAGGGGGAGAAACCTGTACATTATTAACTAACATGACTTAATTGACATTTGTAGAATACCTGTGGAAATCTCATGGGCGTTAACCAAAATAGACCCATATTCCAAAGCATAGTCACCAAAAATTAAAGACTGAAGTCATACAGAGTAAGCTCTCAGACTACAGTGGATTAAACAAAAAATCAGTAACAAAAATATACCTAGGGGGAAATATAAGCAAAAATTTACGGTTGATGAAAAGCATTTGGGTCCCTGATGATTCTGCCATGGTCCAGAAGAGTGCTGAGACTGGCTGAATGATACCTGTGGGTCATCATTTTTCCTTCCTGCCAAGTAGGAGTAGAGTTCCTGAGATGGGACACATGGGTAGTGTGACAAGGTATGTGCCTCCAAGCAGCCTGCAAAGAGCAGACTCTTTAAATCGCACCACCAGGTAATTTGCTGTTGCCCTCATCTGAGAGAATTAGGAGGAAGAGTAATGAATTTCTTTATCCAAAAATAAGAACCTTCTACTTTCTGAAATATTTGCAAATTAAGTGCAATTGACTTCAAAATTTTATGGGAGAGGAGCTCTGAATGGGTATATAAATACAATAATATCAGCCATTAGTTGGATGTATAGGGGTTCGTTACACTATTCTGTCTGGTACATATTTTAAGTTTTTCCATTAAAAAAGTTTTTTGAAAGAAAAAATCACAAAGAATTGATCTGGGTAACTGGTTTGAACCATGTGGGTGATAAGTATCTCTTAAAAACTGTCCTGGGCAGAAGGTAAATGAGAAGGGACAAACCCTTCTTCCCTTTTCCACATCCAGAAACGTTATCCACAGGAGGATGTTTGGAGAACAATGGAAAGATACCAGCTGGTTCTGAATGAGAATGTATGGGTTGCCCTCCAGATGAAATTGGTTTCCAATTGATTTAGAAATTGATTCTAGGGTCAGGAGTTTTAGAGGCAGCATCATAAATAACTGGCATCTTGGAACTTTGTGTAATAATCACTCTTTTGACATTTTCTCCTTCCCAGTTTGTATTTTTAAATGTATATAAAATTTCTCAGCCATGGGCTTAATGTTTTTTTCTTTCTGCATCTGGTGCTCATGATACTTAAAAGGCCAATTCTCTATTTTTAGCTCTTGTGGGTTTTAGCAATACTTCCAGATTCAAGGGATAAGATTGCTCATTAATATTTGTTTAGAGGATGAGGTAATTCCACAAGCCAGTGCATGACAGTCAACAGGGTGTGGAATCTTATGAAATTATGCATATCAACTCTAATGAGAGGAAGAAATTCAATAGAATTATGCAAAATTATGGTGATGTTGATATGATATAGCTTATTAATCTCTTATGAATTTCATGAATTATTGGAGCATATATATAGCATGTGGGTCATGCTTTAATAAGCACAGTGTTGGGTATTAATCAAAATCAAAATAGTGGAGATTTCTCCACTTGTATTTGTGAAACCAAAAGATGCATTCAGCGTAGTGGCTGTATTAAAACAGCCTTCTATTTATTCATGTTTTCATTCATTTGATAAATGCTCATGAAGTCTCTATTAGTGGACCAGTCATTTTATTTTTATTAATGTCCAGTTTCCAAATATCTCTGATACCTTTCCTTGAACCCTAAAAAGAATTAGTAAGGGAAATAAAATTTTACACACGGAAAAACTGAATGTTAGGATTCAATTTGGGAGCAAAGCCATCTACAGCATTTGCTGCCTGCTTGCCCCACACTGAACTCCACAGTGGGTTCATTGGGAAGAATAAATTGTAGCCTGGCCCTTACAGAAATCATGATCTAAAAATTGCCCAAACTCTTAAATGTGGCTGACAAGGTTCTTGGTGATCTGGTTCTCCAAACCACCCATCCCCACCATCAGTTAGTTTTCTGTACTTACCTCAGGTCACAGAATGTACCTTTCCCTGTGTCACCTCCTAGACTCCCACATACTGCTCCCACTGCTTGCTGCACTTTGCTCCCTTCCTCCTGCCAGCGGCTGACTTTTGGGTCTCAGCTGACTTACGGATCAGCCAGGGTGCGCTAGGTCATCTGCAGTGGCAAACTTCCCGTCTCAGCACGTTAAAACAACAGAGCTCTTGGTTCCGTTTCACACGAAGGCACCTGCGGGCCTCGCCCGTGCTCGCGCGCTGCCCTCCTGCCCTTGCAGCGGGGAAGGGAGAGCGGACGCTCCCACCAGCGGGGTCTGCTCCCCCCTGGAAATGACACGTGTCAGTTGCATTCACAGCCCGTTTGCCGAATAGCAGCCAGGCCAGGCCCTGCCTACCATCAAGGGGACAGAAACATAAAACCTTTCCAGGTGCCAAGAGTGACAAAACTCAGAATTGTCCATAAACAGCACTGGTATTTATCATAAGGTCCCCTTCCCATGAGAAGCCCTCCCTGCCCTCTAAACAGATAGGGCTGGTTTCTTGAGGAACCTTAATTTCTCTGTTTGGTTTTTGTCCAATTACTACCTCTCCCTTCCTAAAAGCATCTTAACCAGTCACTTTGATTATCAGAACAATTTCCATTCGGCTTAAACATTTAGCCCTCTTTGCTCGCAAATGTCAATCTCAAGGTCAATTTAAAACTCATCTGACGCCTCTGCACCCAGGTCAGGCTTGGAACAAAGGATGGTGCACAGCCTTTTTCTGTATGTTACCTGCCTTCCTGTTGTAGAGACTACCTTCCCCACATTGTTAGGGCAGAGGAAAGGCAAAGGAAAACAGCGGATGTCCCTTCTTTTTACTGATTAAGGTGACATTCCCCTTTGGTTTTCCCTGCTTCTCTGGCCAACACTGGCAGGCCAGCAGCAGACATTCATCTCAGCAGGCTCCTCTCAAGCTGAATCACATAGAGCATATATGTGGGTCCTGCAGAGGACCAGTGTGGGTCTCCCCTACTGCATTTTTCCTAGCCTGGGAGACTAGTCCTCACGTGGACCACTTTCCCTCCCACCCCTCACCTCCACAAAGATGGCGCACCCTTTAAGGCTCTTTCTGCAGGGGAACCCTTTGGTGGACGAGACCAGCAACATGGCTCAGGCCCAGCTACCTTCCGAGGGGTCCACTCAGCCCACAGGAATCTCTACATTCCTTCCTACCCCAAGTTGTGGGTAAGCGAGCAGGTCTACTACCATCTCCTTTTTCAATCCTGTCACCTTTTGCCCGTTCGCTTTGCTCTTACCCAGGGACGACAGGGGCTGATTGACAAGTACAATGGCTAAGCTACTGTTCAGCCAGAAATGAAATGTCAGTCAACTTCCCACCGACATTCGTGCACAAGCCATTCTCTTGGCTTCGGCACACAGGGGAGAGAAACCAGCCTCTCTTTTTGAACACCGTGCTAGCCCAAAAGGCCTCCAACATCTCTCCCTCTTGGTCATTTTATGTAGACTTGGGGAATAGAGTACGTCTTAACCAATGTCCCTCAGCAAGCCCTGAGGTGGCTGTTCCTAGACTGTGAACACTTGACCTTAGAATGCGGGGTCCTTGGTGTCTTATCTTCAGCATAACTACAACACTCTGGGACATCAGGAGAAACCTTAGACTTCATGGAGTTAAACTGCCCTTTGCAAGTGCTCCCAGAGCCCCTATGCTTCTTGGATCTCAGTCCCATTATATCATGTGGCTCTTGCTTGCTAAATTATCTGTCTCCCCCTGATCTAGCCAATCTTGGGACTTTCTGACCCATCCTGGAGACCAGCTCAGCACCTAACACATAGTGAGTGCTCAATAAGTACTTTTTTTTACAAGACCAGGCCAACTAACTTTAGTGTAGTAAGGTTTTAAGAAAAAGTTTTAAAAGTATTTGAAAGAGAAGTTGTACCTGTTTTTAGAAAGAAAATGGAAGATATTCCAAATGAGGGAAATAATTTGAGAGGTAACTGTGCAGATAGAAAAATTCTGTGCCTATGAATAGAGTTAGGCTTATTTTAATAGAACAAAATGGTGATCACATACTGTAATAAGAATTGGGTTGCTCTATAGAATACATAGTTTCATATATTAATTGTGTACAGTCATCTGCCTCCCTTGTATATATCCAGTGAAAAAATTGTAAGCTGTCAATATCAAAACATATGGCCTCAATTGTTATGGCAGGACTAACCTTCACCCACTTCCAGAATTTTTAGAACAGGTAAGACTTTTCAGGTAGAGATAAGCAAAGAATATTGCATCATATTACCTCACTCCTTACAGCTATTGATGCAGTTGCTGAACAGTATAATTTCCACTTTAAAGTTACTATTGGTTCCCTCTAGTAACTCAGTATATGCTGAGTGAATTCTGAAATCAGTCAGGGCTACAATTATGGTCATGGAAAATGCCCTGACCAAGCTTTATAAATGCCTAACTAAAAGCATTATTTTGCCTGAAATTCTCTGTATACATGTTTGGGGTTCTTTTGTGAGAATTCCATACCAGATGTAATTTACCTGTACTGGGCAGGCAATTGTAAGTAATTCTCACAGAGATTTTTCCAGAGTTAAGGAAAATGTTTGTGTGTTTTGAACTATGTATTTTTGAAACAGAAGGGTAAAGCTGATTTTCTGATTCACCTCTTTCCACAAGAAATTTTCTTCTTGGATCATTCTGTGCTGTTTGACTCCTTTTGAATGTCACATGATCAGTAGACTGCTTCATGACTGTCGTGAGAAATGGCAAGACTTGAGTGCAGATAGACTCAGTTAATGGTGTCTGCACTTGGAAGGTTGCCAAGTGATACTCCAGTAGGACCAGAATTTTCCTTTAGACCTGTCCTTGACTGGTTGTGGTTGATGGCGACCTGCAGAAATAGGTTATTTAAAGAATCTGTTTTACATCATTTCTGGTTGCAAACTGCCATTCTCTCTCCATTGTTACTTTTTGGAGTGAGAATTCAAGCTGACATTTCAAACAGCCTTGACTTTTCCCTTGGTGTTTCCTTGAACTCTTTTTTCTAACAGCCTAATAAAATCTCCACATATTTCCCCGAGTATTTATCACACACGCACCCATGATTTTCCCCCTTTGGCCCGTGTACATGCCTGTCATGAGGCAGTTACAAGCAAGACAAGAAAAGGGGCAGCCTTTCAGTCAGACAGGCTTTTAATGCTAAGAAGGAATTCTTAGCTGATGCCTCTCAAACTCTCAATATTCATTGTATGAAGGCAGAACTCCCTTGCTATCTGAATCTAATCCATTCCTGAAAACATGTTGGATAGCAAATTTGCAGATAAAGGAGCTTATATTCTATGATTTTAAATGGCAAAAATAATGTATTCCCAGCCCATCCAAAAGCCACAAGCAATTTTCTCAAATATTACTACAATACTCTCAAAGCCCTCTATAACCATCCACCGAGGATTTCTATGTAGTATAAAAACATTTAAAACCTCAACTACCTAATTTTTTGTGTACAATACTCCATTATATGGTGGAGCAGCACTTTGCAAACTTTGGCATGCATCAGAATCGTGGGGTGTTTGTTGAAGCATAGAATCATGGGACCCAGAATTTCAGATGTAGCAGGTCTGGGTTGGGAACCAAGAACGAGCATTTCTAACAAGCTCCCTGGTGATACTGCTATAGCTGGTCCAGGATGACATTGAGAGGAGGGCTGCTATAGAGGATATGAATTTCATCTTTCTTCCACACTCAGCAAATATTACTGAAATATAAATATCCATAGTGGAAATAATATGTTCAAGATGCTTTAAATAATGAATGAAAATTACACTTAGAATAATGAAATGAAAGAATACAGCAATTTTCAAATAATGGTTATTGACCAATGGAAGAGTTGCCTGAGCAGAGTCCGGTGGCCAGAGGAAGGAGATGGAAGTTTCAGTCATGGTTGGGCTTTGGGGTTGAGTGGCAGACGCAGCAGAAAGGCGGATGCCTTGCATCCTACAACTCCCAATACAAGCAGCTGGAGGCCAGCTTTCTCTGATTGGCCTGCAAGACTCCAAAAGTGGGTTTAGCTCTGAACTGTCCTCTGAAGCTTTGGATAAAACTATGTGAAGGGAACAAAAGCTCTCAAAGAGGACATCTGTTCGTAGTCTCTTTGCTTAAGGTTATACAGCTCTGAATAGCATAAGACAGGGTTTGTCATTGCGTTTCTGCAGTGCTAGACCTTCGATGTCATGATCACACTCACTACAGCAATTGTTTTGAGGATGCGATCTACAATTTCTTTTGAAGATTCAGCACATGGATCCTCTCCCTCCCTTTCTTCCAAATGGTGATGAACATGAAGCTCAGTGAGGACTACTTTCTGAGAAGATGCTTTCACTTAGTAATTGGGAATGCTGACCTTCTGAATATTGATGGCACACATTTAAACAACACGTATCCTGATCATTAGGCAGCTGAGGTAGGACTGCAACACAGTATATATCCTCTTACCTGGACTGACTTACAACTTAAACGGCATTTCTGGTGTTTTCTTGCTGATTTACAATAGCAGGTTTTTGATTCAGACAATAAATCTGGAATAAACATTTTTGCAAGTCATTTCAATGAGTAGTTGGATCATAAGAGTTCAGGTAGTGAGGGATGCCTGGTTGAATTAAACCTTCACTGTGTAACAGGCATAGGCCTGGGGAGTGGGTATATAGTAATCAACACAATAAATATGGTGGTGCCCTCATTCCCTTATAGCTAGCGAGACAAACAATAAACCAGCAAAGGAGTAAAATGTATAGCACTGCAAAGTGTGATAGACAGAGAGAAGAAAACAACAGATGCTATTCAAGGGACTAATGTAGAGATGGAGAAGCAGGGAGAGCTCTTCTGAAAAGGTAACGCTTTCTTTTTGTTTTTATGGAACATTTTGTTTTGAGTTTTCTATGGAAATGTTTAAAGTGCAAAACAGTGCCAAGAAGAAAATAACACCCACCCACATTTCCACCATCCAGAAATAACCCCTTAGCATTGTGGCATTGTTATTTCCAATTAAAGCTTGTAAGAGATCTGTTTCACTGCTGGGAAGAGCAGTGGATTTGATGGAGAACTCAGGGTGGCCTGGCTCAGTCTAGTTCCTGTGGCTACACAGTAAAGGGAAAGTGAAAAAGGATTTGGGGTACAGCAGAGCTTGGAGATGATTGAGCAAGTGAATGAGGGAGGGGGAACCAAATAAGAATCCCAAGTGTTGGGCATAATCAAATGGACAATGGTACTGTCATTAGGGAGATCGGAAGGAGGGGTGCAGAAATAGGTTGGAGGTGGGGAAAGGAGACCAAGGGTTCAGTAATTGTGAAGACACACAGGAAACACATAAGCCATTAGAGAAAAGGTTCTGAGGCACAGAAGAGGGTATTAATTTGAGGGGTTGCATACAGATGCTATTTAAGGCCTGGAGAATGGAAGAGATCACCTGGGGAGAAAGTTTAGTGAGGAGAAATAAAGCAGGACTGAGCTGCAAGAAAAGACAACTTGGAAATGGATTAGAGGAAGAGCAACTGGGCTAAAAGAATGAAAATGACTAATCACAGGAGTAGGAGGAAAACCTGGTAAGTTCTGTGGTAGGCAGAACAGCGACCTAAAAATATTCATGTCCTAATCCCCGCAACCTGTGAAAGTATGACCTTAAATGGCAAAAGGAACTTTGCTGCTGGAATTCAGGTCATGGACCTTAGAGAGGGAGAGCATGCTGAATCCCTAAGTGGACCCAATGTGGGCACCTGGGTCCCTAAAAGTGGACGAGGGAGGCAGAAGAGCTGGTCAGAGAGACACGATGACGAAGCAGGAGAGTCAAAGCGCTGAGGGACTCGATCCACATATCGCTGCCTTTGCGGGCAGAGGAAGGGGAGTGTGAGCCGAGGAATGCAGGAGGCCTCTAGAAGCTGTGAACTCCCTCAGCTAACATCCAGTGAGGAAACAGGCCCTCAGCCCTACAACCACTTGCAACTGGAGTCTGCCTCCAACCTCAATAGGCAACAAGCAGCTTCCCCGGAGTTTCTGGAAAGGAACCCAGTCCTGCCAACACCTTAATTTTAGCCCGTTGGGCACTGTGCCAGACTCCTGACCTACAAAACCATAAGATAATACATTTTATCATTTTAAGCTTCTTAAGTTTATAGTAAATTGTTATGGCAGTTAATGCTCAAAATAATACTGGCTATTATTATTACCCTTTTTTTAGACTGTCTTCCTGATTCTCTTTCAATAAGTATGGTAACGAGACTTGCTTCTCTCATTTGTGGCCTGGGTGAGCCCTTACAAGATTAACTAAACTACTTATACCAGATAACGTCAGAGGCAATGGCTGATGAGTCTTCCATTATGTCAGCCCGTCTTATTACTGCCCAGTTCCCCGCTGATGGCACAAGGATGCCGTCTGCGTGCTGAACAAGGTGTGCTACTGTCTCCTCACCTCAGTTATGCCCAGGCCAGCCTCAGTTCATCATCAGAGTTCCCATCCCCTGCTAATGCCTCCTCTTCAGAGAGGCAGACTCACATAAGAAATAACAAAAATCTCGAGATTGTTTTGTGCTCCCTGCCTAAATGTCAGGCTCTGACAATTATTCCTTCCCTTTCATTCTTTCAACATGAGTAATGTCATAGTTCCTGACAGCTGGAATTTACTCATCTGTTAAACAGAGCCACCCAGGGACAACCTGCAGCTCTTTGTCTTAGAGCAGTGCTTCTCAGCCCTGGATGCACAGTAAAAGGACCTGGCAACGTTGTTGTTTTTTAAATATGGATACTCAGGCCCCATCTAAATCAATTGAACCAGAACCTCTGGGCATGGGGCCTGGGCATGGGTACTTTTTTTAAATCGCTCCAGGTATTGGCAAAGTGGTGTTGGAGAAACACTGCCTTAGGGCCTTTTCCCTTTCCCTGCTGAGAGCCAGGGAGGCACCCATTGTACCCAGATGCCAATTAAAGTCTGAAACCCTGCAGAGCTAATGGACAGAGGGGTCCACAGTGCAAAGCTCTTCCATAGAGACTGTGAGAAGAGACATCTGAAGACAGAGGTCTCCAAGTGGGGATGGAGGTCTCAGATGCAGCTACCTTCACTGGAGATGCTGTGCTCTGGGCCATCAGAGAGACAGTAATGGGCTAAAGCTTGAAAAGTAAAGATATTTCACTCTTTCATAAGCTTTATTCAGGATATATATGTGTGTGTGTATATATATATGTGTGTATATATATATATATATATATATATATATATATATATATATATATATATATAGCTAAACAAGAAAAGTTCATTGATTCTACTTTCACAACATGGCAGACAAAATGCTATCCATCTGTCTTTGTGAGCTTGGGCTTCTATAACAAAATACCATAGACTGGGTGGCTTAAACAGCAATTTATTTCTCACAATTCTTGAGGTAGGCAGTCCAATATCAAGGTGCCGGCTGATTCCGTTTCTGGTGAGAACTCTCTCCCTGATATGCAGATGGCCACCTTCTTGCTCTGTCCTCACATGGCTAAGAGAGGAAGTTCCAGGGCCTCTTCTTCTTATGTGGGCACTAATCCCATCCTGGGGCCTCCACCCTCATGACCTCATCTAAACCTAATTACCTCCTAAAGGCCTCACCTCTTAACACCATCACATTGGTGACTTGGGTCTTCAACATATGAACTTTGCGGGAACACAAACATTCAGTCAATAGCACCATACAATTTTCTGAAAATTAAAATGATCCGTGTCTTCTAGGTACCCCTGGAAACCCACATAGCCAGAACTTAATGGCAGTGGTAGGAAACCTGGTCTTTGGAGTCCTTGCCTAAGAGTGACAGGACTGCTGTGGTAGATAGAATGTCCCCCCAAAGGTGTCCATGCCCTAATCCCCCAGAACTGTGAATATGTTACATGGCAAAAGGGGCTTTGCTGACGTAATTAAGACTGTAGGTCTTATAGGGAGATTATCCTGAATTACCTGGGTTGATTCAATCTTACATGTGAGTCCTTAAAAGCAACAAACCTTCTCTGGCTGGAGGCAGAGAAGATGGTGCCCAAGAGAAAATAGGAGAGACTCAAAGCATGACAAGGACTGTGCACCATCACAGGAATGAAGACAGACGAGGCAGCACCACGAGGGTTGCACACAGCCAGTAAGGGCCTGGGGCCCTATAACTAGAAGGAACTAGAACTAGAACTAGAAGGAACTGAATTCTGCCAACAACCCGAATAAGCTCAGAAAGGGATTCTTCTCCAGAACCTCTTGATTTCAGCCTTGTGAGACCTGGAACAGAAGAGCCGGAGAGCTCACCCAGATTTCTAAAATACAGAACTATAAGATGATAAATGTGTATTGTTTCAAACTGCTAACATTGTGGTAATTTTAAAAGGCAGCAATATAAAACTGACATATCTGCCAAGGGATGTTTTGAGCTATTAGCCGATTGATAAGCAATTTTAATGTCATTAACTTTGATTGTTGAACACAAACCACACGTTGAGAGATGAGAAACCTGTCATGTTTTGGTGGTCAATTTACTCTTGGAACATTCAGCCTTACTGTTGACTTGCCAAAGATGAGTTATGTGGTGACAACTTGGATTATATTCCTTTCCACAAAGTCCTCAAAGAGAATAAAGGGAAATGCTGATGGGTGTGAGAAATGATGATTCCTGGCCAGGCTTGTAAAAATATGATACAGAGCTATTACTACTGCCAAAAAAAAAAAACCTCAAAATGAATTGCATGGTTTGGAACAGAGGTTTAACTATCATCAAGACAATTTTCTCCTGTAATAGACCTATGAGAACAGTAGGGACTTTTGAGTAATTTATCTTCGTTCTTTCCCATGGATGCAGCTGGGCGCATCCACAGCCTTTATGGTCTTCTCAATCTCCCAGCAACAGATTTCTAGCTCCGAGCCAGGGGTCTCATTAGGAAATGCCTGCATTCTAGAATCACAGCGTGATCCTTTAAAAGGCTTCCTTCTGGGCATATTTTATTAACAGAAACCAACTCTACTTACCTTAAACAGAAAATGAATTTATTAAAATAATTTATGGAATAGCTCACAGAATTAACAGGAAGGTTGGGGAATCGGCTCTGAAAATGGGCAGGAAGCAAAGGAAGCCAGGCAGTTGAATCCACTGCTAAAATTACATCATAGGAAGAGCGATTAAAGAAGCGACCTCTGAGCCGCAGATGCTGCCCACGGCTCTGTCACTTCTGGAGGCTGGCTACCATGGTAGCTGCAGAGAATTCTAGACTTTCCTATTTCTATCTCCAGATCCAAAATCCAGTATGAAAGGATTTAATTTTTCTCAGTTTAGATAATATGAAAAAAATTGCAGTCACCAAGGGTCAGGAAAAGCACATATTTTCGTTTCCTTAGGAGGAGGCAGAACTGTTCTTCCCTCTGAGACTTATACTGTGGGCCATTCTCCAGACATAGAAAAGGGTGGGAGGAATAGCTCTCACCCCTTTAGCTCTCAAATATCCCTGAAAATGTATCTTCTCATATGTCTAAAAATATTTTTTTAAATATATACATGTAATAATTCTCCCACTTCAAATAATGCAACCTACCCTATTCCCAAAGACAACAACTCAATATTTCATCAGTTACTTTTAGCTGAGTGAGATCTATTTCTGTCATAATCTCTTCTTAACCTCCAGCACACTCTCTGTGCAATAGGGGGTAAAGGAAGAGGAAAGAAAGGGTAATAAATTAAAATGTGTAAATATATACATGGCACACTGAGGAAGAGAATCTGGGTAGGGGCTGTGGTCCTTGTTTGTGCAGCGATGATGGGTATTTACAGCGTCCCTCCCATGTAGCTCATCCCATGTGCCCATTGCCTTCAGCCCCACCTTGGCTGGCCTCAGGGGTGTGCTGGTAAATGTTTACCAACCAGCTCTCTGGAAAAAAAAAGTATTCATTATAAATTGTACTGACATAAAGGATGTTTAGCACACAGTTTACAACTAATAATAAAATATACGATGTCCTTTATTGTAAATTCCATATATAGCTGCAGTTCAACCATGATTTGGCACAACCAGACTACAAATAAAGGCTTATTAGCATTCCGTTCAACCAAGAACTTGCTTGACCCATTAACTATTGCATGTAGTTCTGGCATAGATATTGGTTGATAATTTTGTTTGCATTGACAAGTAAGAGGAAAGTTAAAGAAATGAAGATATATGATGGAACTTCATTTATTTGTCAATGACATGAGCAACTGCTTTACTAAATCAGATAAATTTTCAAATATTGGAAATCACCTCAAATTTTTGTGCTATTGACAGTGTAATAGCTATAGATACAACCTGATTTTAAGTTTAATCTGTAGTAGTAGTATTTTCTCCATTGCTTTCTTAAGTCTAGACAAGCAACAAAACGCAGTATCATGACTTGATCCATTTAAAGATTACATAAACAAGCTCGCATAAATACTATGTAGGAATGGAGGAGCGTTGCTGTGTATACTGTGCCACTCCATTTGTTGACATCTTTACAAGTATGTGATAAGTGTTACTTAGTGATCTATTGACAAAAATTATTTTTAATGATGGTTCAGCTCCCAGCTCATAGGTTTTTCAATTTTGTTGAAAGCAAAGATTTAGAACTGTATGGTTTGAGAAATCAATTGTCATCTACTCTTTGCACCATTTACTTTCTCCGTTTTAGAAAGTATACTGCAAAGACATTACTATGACCGACAGCTATTAATTTCACTTGCTCTTTCTCAACAGGCATCTCATTTAGCCTTTATACTTTAAAAAGTTTAGCAAATACTTTTAAGAATTTGCCAATACAGTATTATTTGCAAAGTAATCTTATATCATCACATGCTTTAACTATACAGTATTTTCATCAAAAGCTTAGAACTGCAGCTTTAGCTCATCCAAGTTGCAGAAAATGTATCGTCTATGTAGGAAAGCCCATCCTCACTGTCAAACCAATTAGTCAAATCAGACTTGCCTCTGTCGTTCTCTATGTGGAGTCTCATATTGGCATGGGCTTCTCGCAGCGTGGTGGTCTCAAGGTACTTGCTCTTCTTACCAGGCAGCTGCCTTCCAAGAGGTAGAAAGTGCCCAGCCAGTTAAGGGTTACACCTAAAAGTGGCCCAGTAGTATCTCTTTGCCCTACTCTATTGATCAAAGCAGTCACAGAGCCCACCCAGACTCAAGGAGTGGAGAAATAGACTACCTCTCACTAGGGGAGTTATAAGGTTGCATTTTAGAACACCATTGGCATCATGATATCATTGCAGCCACCTTTGGAAAATTCAGTCTGCCATAGCCAGTTTCTGAGAACATTTCATCAATACTCAGGAACTGAGGAAACAACTTGGGGATAGATTCATTTCCCACAGTCCTTACCATGAGGTGGACTCCTGTCTAACCTTCATTAATCATAGGACCAATCTGACTAATGGGCCATAGTAACTTTCAGGGTCCTCAGGACTTTGTGTTATTGTAGAGCCAGTATCCAACAACCCCCCATAGACGTATGTATTTTCCTTTTCCTGGTGCACATTTACTGTGGTAAATGATGGAATCTCTTTGATGAGGGCTAGAAGGAAGATCCAGGATGTGTTGGGGGAAGTCTTTGCAGGGTCCTTTCTTGGATCGTATGGCCTCCCCTTCACTCAAGGAACTTTGGTCTTGGAGTTGGGTGACTCAGGTTTTAGAATTGGATGAGAAGCCTCAACTCACTATTTTTCTCTTTGGGCACATGTCAGACCTCTGTTAACAAGATACAGAGTTTTGCTATTATTGTAAAAGTCAAATAGGGCCTTAGTAGACTATCCAGGATTTTCAGACCTGGAGATCCCATGATTAGTCAATTACTGCCAAAGATTCCTGTGGTTCAGACTCTTCTGATTACCACTCTGGTAAGCATGAACATCTTGCTTCTGGGATGGAGTAGTGACCCCTGACCTCTCTCACCCGAGGTATTCCTAATATATTGATATGAGGAAGCACGTTACCAACTAGGGGTTGCAGAGGGCACTTCACACAAGTTAGGGAGGGCTGGGAGGTGGGTACTGAATAGGGGCTATGCAGAGCAACGTGGAATTGAAGCACAGATGGGAGTGACATACATGGTGGGCTAGGCCTCTTGTGATGAATGGAGTTTAGGACACCATGAGATTAGTCCTAGTGGTCTCAAGGCAGATCATGGTGATGGGGTATGTGTTGGCGGGGGTTTGGGAGCCTATAGCTGCTTGCCTCTTCTTTCCTTCCAGGAGACAAATGATCACATCTCATGAGTGAGGATTTTACTCTTGACACTACTAAGAGAGATGTAGCAGCCCAAGGAGGCATGAGTCCTCAAAGAGTATATTATTCTGGGTGATTATAGATGATGATTTAATTTTCTGGTTTACAAGTGGCTGCCACAGTCCTCCAACTAGGACAAATAACTCATTCTAGTCAGGTCCTATTTTCCTAAGGCTATTTGTTGCAACTCATGCCCAGATAGCAATTCCTGCATGAGTCAAGGTTTATGTAGGCAAGCAGTAGGTTTTGGATACTTCACATATTCAGTGGGAGTGCTGGAGAATCAGACTTGGAAAGAGGGTAGGAGAGAAAGGGGTGGGTATGACAGAACTGTCACCAAATCATTCCACCAAGTCTTGCCTCAGGTACTGCTGCCATGAATGTGGGCAGGCCACTACTGCCAATGTGGAATCAATTCTTCATAAATTTTAACTGTCCACTGCCCCTTGGCCCATTCTTAAATGGCCTGCCTTTTAGATGTGCCCAAGCTCGCTCTCTCCATGGAGGCAAGTACCTGTCCTCTCTGTGAGGGGAGGCCGGAAGAGATGCAGAATGACTGAACATTTAAACATAAAAAGTGAGTACAGTTGCTGGTCCAAAATGAAAATCTATTCCAGCAAATAACTTACGGGATCCCATATTCATTTCCATAGAAGAACAGCCTTCATAGTAGTCAAAGTTTCAGTGAGTAACAAAATCCCCAAAGTACAAGAAATTGGTTTTGCTTCCCTCCCTCAGAAAAGTAGACAGGCCAAATCTAGAGTGGTGGCTCTGTGCACTTAGGCTCCTATCAATGCACAGCTTTCACCTCATGGTCCAAGATGGATCCAACCATTACATCATCTGCATTGCAGCTAGAAGCGAAAGAAAGAAGTAGCTGAGCTCTCCCTTCAGGGATACTTACCAGGAATTACAAACACTGCTTTTGCTTAATGACCCTTAGCCAGAATTTAGCCACTGGCCCACTGTGAGCTGCAAAAGAGTGGCTGTGAAGCCAGTGAAAATTTAGAGGTTTTATTAGAAAAGGGGGGAGAATGAGTATTGGGGGACACTTAGCTCTCTTTGCCACTTTCAGGACACATTTTCATTTTCCAGTGGAGAAACTGCCTTCCACCTTTTCAGTGCTCTCATCACCCCCAAGTCTCTGTGGAGCCAAAGCCCCTAGACCGAAAAGGCCTGCTTGCCACCCTTCAATCTCAGGGCTTCTCAGGACATCACATAACGATCTACTAAACCACATTTTCATTGCTGAAGCTTCCATTTCCTATTCTTCCTTGATGCTCTTACCTCATTTGCCATTTTCACCGCAGAGCCCAGCAAGCTTCCAAGTCATTGATATTGATTACACATTATCTTTAAGCCCTCTTTCTCTTTCACTCTTTTTATCGATATATTCAAGTGCGCCTTTTTCCTGAATTGATACTTAAGCCCCAAGTCATGTACGTGTTTGCAGTGACTTACAAAGAGCAAGAATGACAGAAAGCCTGGGGTGCTTTGGGGCCATGGGGTCTAACCATGAGGATGTTCCATTGCAGCTTTGAAAAAAATCCTAGGAGATGAAAACTTGCTGCTTTTACAGAAAAGAGATATCTGGATCTGATTAACTGGTTTTCTAGGGACACATCTATTCTATTTTATTTTTTTCATTTTTAATAATGCATGTTTATTAAGCACATAATAAAGTGACAGACATTGGGAATACAAAAAATGACAGACTTGTCTTTGTAGGCTGCAAATTGGGGAGGGACACATCCATCTTAAAATAAAAACAAGCCTTCATAGACATGATCAACTTGTACATTAATTATATATGGAGAGCAAGTAATATTAATCATGTAGTATTATCTATATTTGTAGAGATATATTTACACATTTATTTATATAGAACTATATTTATTTCCTATAGATAGATATATGCCTCGCAGGCTTTATCTCTATGTCATTATCATGAAAATGTAGTTGGAAAAATGTATAGGAGGGGGGATATTTGTGAAATTAATTGACAGAGGATGTCCTATAGAATTTCTGTTTTTAAATTATTTTCATCATCAGCCCTGTTTCCAAATAGGTATTTTGTAGGAAAAAAACAAGGATGAGACTTCCCTATCCCAATGTTTTGCCCCTTTCTTATTTTTAGCAGGAAAATACCAGGAATGATTCACTTCCTGAATTAAAGTAAAAATGTATATTTAGCCAGTTATATCTGCAGTAGAAAATGTGTCTGTGACCTACTACAATAAGAATTTTATATTTTGGCCATTCGTACACAGAAGCTGTGAAGGCCCTGTGCCTCGCCCATATGCCCTCGGCTCCTGCATTTCAGCACATACGACCCAGTTCCCAACCTGCCGATCACTGCATTCCTCTGTTGGGGGGCTCCCCCCCCAGCACCCTGCGCTTTGCCTGCTGCTGCAGCAGGCAGCCCTCAGTCAGTGATGGGGGGAGGCTGGTGCATAGGTGCCTCAGCTCCCTCCCCGGAGCTGAGACAGCTCCAGTTACCCCCAGTGGTAAGGGCTTCACAGCTTCCCCCTTCAGCTGCCTTCCTGCCTTTCTCTCCCCCCCCCCCCCAGTCCTGTGCTGGTGTTTTCTTCTCTGCCCAGATAAGCTACCTTTGTTTGAACCCTTGTCTCAGAGTCTGCTGCTGGGAAAAGAAAGGAAAACAGAAGCAAACAAAAAAATGCTTATTGATGTGCTTAGTACTCTGGACTTTTGCCTAAATCATATCATAACTTCTGATTTAGATAGAGGAATGTGGATTATGTGGGATTTAAATTAAGTCAAAATGATTTGAATTGTGGTTTAAATCACTAGATCTATAGATTTATTTTTAAATTGTTGGTAATTTTTGCCTAGTTCTCCATATACTCATCAAATATGACCCTCAGTATAACCCTCAAACATACTCTTAAAAGCTCAGCTTTGAAAGCGTCTGGGTGAAGAGACTCCACAGTGCAGAATTCTCTCCTCCAAAAGTTTCTAGCCCTGTGCTAGATCGAGGCTCATTGCCTATTGATTTGGCTGTACGTTTCATTTTGAAAGCACATGCAGCATTTTAAGTAATTGTGACTCTTTCTAATAGAGCAGCCAGGGTTTAAATGCAGCTCAATCTGAGTTCAGAAACCAAGCTCTTAACTGCATGCAGAACCGTGGTGCTGGAGGGAGGGCTGCTTGAGCTGCTCTGCAGGCTGTGGCTGTGTTAATCTCACTGGAGTAGGGAGAGCAAATAAAGGATTAAGAAAGGGCTGGTGTCTGAGTCACCCAGGGCAGTCCCAGGTCACATGTGCATCAAGACTATGTGACATTTAGATGTCTCAGGTCACCCCAAGCCAGATTTTCTTTTAGTCCTCGCTTGGACTGTTCACATGCACTTGGAAGCTCTCATGCACCCCCCTTACCCTTCAGAAGAAAATAGATGATGAGTGTTCGATTAAGCATGAAATAGATAGGCTTGCCCTGCTCAGCCAGACCACAGAGAAGCCACGGAATCTTCTTCAGTGACCCCACAGACTCTAGGAACAAATGCACTTTCTCGCGCTTTCTCCCTTCTCTTCCCTCCCTCTCTCGTCTCTTTGTCACTGTCTCTTTGTCATTGTCTCCCTCCCTCCCTCCCTCCCTCCTTCCCTCCAACACACCTTTCTCTTTACTACCTTTTATACAGCAAGAAAGCTCTGAAGTTTAAAAACAGACATGCCTCTGTTTGGGTAAAGTCATATGACATTTTTTGCAGCTAGTACCTCTCTCATATCTGGGTCTCTGTAGAGTTCCCAGTACATCAATAACCAGGTCAAATGCATCAAGCCTCTCAAGGAACAGTGAGTTGTCCTAAAAATCTGATTCCCAGAAGCACAGCAAGTGATTTCAGCTTAAATATTTACTAGAATTAAAAGTTGGCAAATAACCATGATGTCCAAGGCCTAGAGATTGTTACATAACCATCCTTCCTTCAGTGGAGACAATGAGGTCACATGTTTGCCTGTCTAATCACTGATCAGGGACATGTTTGATTGCAGATAATGTGCTCACTGGCCCACAACTTAATTACTGAGTGTCTGAATCAACAAAGTTTTCAGATGTAGGTCTTGCCTAATGGTGGATCTGCTAGAGATCATTGCCTCTGTTTGGCCTTTAAACGAAAGTTCTGGGGGATACAATGGGCCCTTGCCAGTGCTGTTCTCTATGACCTCTCATTGAAAAACATGCCAATTCCCACGGTTTATTTTCCAGCCAGCAATAGGCATTATCACTTATATCCAGGGCCAAATGGAATGAATGACTCTGGGGTAGCAGATATTGGTAAAGCCCCTGGTGGAAGCATGCTCTCCAAGGAAGTTAATGGCACAATTTGGCATATCTGCAGCCAGAGTCCAGTTATCCAGAAGGGGAAGGTTCCAGAGCATCGGGGAGGGGGGGATTTCTTTCCCAAGCTGGTAGAGAAAACATGCTGGGAAAAGTCTAGGGAAATAAGCAATAAGTAAGGTAGGGCCAAAATGTTGAGTCTGTGGGTCAGGGCCCTAGTAGTCAACCAGGATCTAAATACAGAGTTTGGAGCCTAGTGGGTCTCTCATTAAGGGACATCTCTTCTGGCTATTTCCTCCTTCCAAATTCCCCACCCTATGCGTATATGGTTTCCTGGGCTCCAAATGGAGCTCCCACCCTCCTCTTCCTAGGCCATCATTATCATAACCAAGATGCCTGACAATGACTTCAAGATTTGGGAAAAAATAAGTTTGGCATGGGTTTTTCTTGTTTTTGTTTGTTTTGTTTAAGGTTTAGGGCATCTTGGTCTATGCACAGTTATTATTTAATCACTAGAAAGAGCTATGCCCATTTCCTTGCCTGCAAAATTAAATAAATGCAACATGCCATTTTATTTATTTATTTATTTTAATATATCTTTATTGATTTCAGACAGAGGAAAGGAGAGGGAGAGAGAGAGATAGAAACATCAATGATGAGAGAGTCATTGATCAAGCCCACAACCCGGGCATGTGCCCTGACCGGGAATCGAACCCCGATCATCTGGATCCCAGGTTGACACTCAACCGCTGAGCCACACCCAGCCAGGCAACATGCCATTTTAACAAAATTATAATAAAGTTGGATTCACCCAGATTATTTTAGGACACTAACCAAGGACTAATTTCCAATACTGTGTAGAAAGTCCATGTCCCAGTAGGCATCCAGCTCCCTAGACATTGAGACGTGTTCCCTGGCTTCTTCAAAGTCCTGTCACCCCCTACTGAATGCAGAGAAACTCGGTGCTGGCCAGGTGAGGAGGGTGAGGATTGTCTGAGTCCAAGCATCTTTCTGTGTGTGGCCAGAGCCAGAAGATAAAATATAAAACAAAGCAAAACAAAACTAGAAATAAAGCACAAAAACTTTCCCCAGGGTTTTTTTGTTTGTTTGTTTTTTTCTTTTTCCTTCTTTTCTTTTTTTTTTTTTTTGGCCTGAAGCTTGACATTAGCTATAAGGCAGTGTGGCTTGTGTGGGCGATTGGATTGAGCATTGGCCTGTTCCAAAACGCTGCTGAACAGAAATTCCTCCAGGACCCTGTCTTGTCTAGTGCACTATAGATGCATGAGGAATATTAAGGAGCAGGAATTGTTTCTAGAGAAGCCTAGAACCTTCGTTCTGTATGTCTAGAGACCAGAAGCAACCCACACACCAGGGTAAAATCCTGCCTGTACCTCCTCCCTATCACTCTGCCCAACTTGTGATCAGATTTGAAAATTAGAGTTTATAGGGCAGACCTGCTTTTGCTTTGTGGCTCCTCTGCAGGCACCTGAAGCCCAAGGAGAAAATCCCCTTTCCTCCTGGAATCTGCATCTTCAACATATCCTCATTGATCCAAGGGAGGGCTGCTCGTAAAAAAAAGGGGGGGGGGGGCTTATTACCTGGTAGCACAGTCTCTCTTAGTTGGGGGTGGCACTAAATTATTTTGCAGAGAAGTCAAATGTTATGGGAGCTATTTTTCTCCTATAATAAACAAGCATATGATTGAAGGATATGAGGCCAAGAATCTGAAAATGATTGCTTAATTGAGGTTGTTTTTCTTTCTCTAAGCAATACTTTTAGATGATGGTGTTCTTAAGGCTGTAATCTTATTTTATAGCTGAATCCCATCTTTTATAATCAGCATAGTTTTTTGACAGTGTGATTTGCCTTCATCATGGAATTTAAGCAGGTTTGGGCATTTGCTTAGAGAAAAAAGGAACTCAGTGTATGAGCTCTAAGGGTTTTCTTTGCCTAGCCACATGCTGGCAAGTTGCCTTATCCTTAGTGGTTGCTCTGAGCATGGCTTGTTGACTGAATACACGATCGTGTCTGAATGTTATGACAATAAATCCTCTCCTTTGGAGAAGCACAGACTTTTCATTAACGGCCTGTGAGGCAAAGAGCTATCTGTGGGCTACACTAATGCAAATATTCAGCATCAAGTTAAAAATCCAAGGGAGCATTAATTATCAAGTTAAAGGCAGTTTCTGTTTCAAGCTAAGTTTAAAGCAATGAGATAATGTCACACATCTTCAAAGGGAACTAGTTTTAGTTGATCAACCTGGAGTCCCTGAATCCAATGAGACCTGTTCTCTTCCCCAGGAACCTTTCCATGTTTTATCTCTGAGGGAGGACCCTAATTTTACATCAGCCCAAGAATGTAGGAGAGGGGGTTTCACAGGATGGTTCATTTCAATTAGTGGTGATGCTTATACGCGCCTAATCACAATGGGAGGCCTTTTGTAAATCCTCTGACTGCTCTAGTGAAAACTGAGGATGCATTTGAGGAAATATCATCCCCCACGCCCTGGGCCTAACTTGTAAAACTCTACTCTGTCATTCACCTACTCGGGAAAGGAAGCTAAACCTTCCAATCTGTGCTCTTAAAGTGTAAGGATCATAAAATATGAGTGGTTGAGAAGATTCTTGAGAGCCTTGCTTGTTTCACATGGCCTCTGCTCCAAAGGGAGAAGCTTTTCAAGTGTCCCACGCAGCTCTGAACCCTGTGGTGCCTTCTGTCATTGGTGCCTTAAGCACAACATAAGGAAATCCCATGCCAAGGAGGAAGGGAGAGGTGGAGAGGGAAGCAAGGTGATTGTCTAGTTGAATGTGCTCTGTTCCTGCCAGCACTTAGCACAGAGTCTGCCTCAGAGAACGTGGCCATGCAGTGTGCGCAGAGTGACTGTCGTATGGTATTCTGGATCCTTACCTGTCAGCAGAGTATCTTATAGTCAGTACTGGTTACAGCATGTGCGTTATAAACTGGCTGTTGTACTTTATGCTTTACTTGAAATACTCAAATCAGTGTTGTTTATAGTTTTTTACTCTCTCCTAATGAACCTTCAACTACTTGTACCTTGTTTTCCTTCATGGAAAAGTTGCATAATAATTGATTGCTTACAAACCTGTAAGAAAAATAAGGCTGTTTCAATGTGCTGTATGGGCTTTTAAAGAGCCATTTAGCAAGAAATGTGAATTTTTAGAATTATGACCTCACTGAAAATAAATTTTGTCTTTTCATATATTATATGTATTGTCCAATGAATGATGGACTATAGACTTGCTAAATCCCACATACAGTGAATTTGAGTCTTAGCAACAACCAAAAATACATATTAAACATAAATCTCTCAAAAAAATCCATTGAATTTGTCTAATGATTCTGGTATGTATCATGCTGCAAATTTGACTTGAGGGACTGCATTAAAATATGAAAACAGTTTTTATAACATCAAACCATAATTTAGTTTTGAAACTGGACATGGATTTACTTATATATAAACAAGTGGAACACTGAGGTAAATTTTGTTCCCCTGCCCAGCTCCCCTCATTAGGAAGGCATGGAATGGCCCAAGGCAACACAGTGCTCTAGGATTTAGAACCTGCTGTGCTGACAGGTGATCAGGCCGGCATATTTGGTTCTGATTGATACTCCCCGCCCTGTATGTCTGTATCAGATTGAGATCACCAGGATAAGCCACATCCCAACGGGAAGTCTGGAACCCATAACCAGGTGGGAGCCTGTTCAGAAAAACCTGAACCCCTGAGACGCCACCAAATTTGCAGCTAGTCACATGTGTGCGCAGGGATGGTCCAGCTTTGGAAAGCTGATCTCTATGAAACAGAAAAGCTAGACTCATTTTTGCTTGGGATGTTTAGAAGTACATCTGATTTTCTTAAATGTCAGGCACTGAGGAAAGGATAAAAGTCATGGTGTTGGGGTCTCTATATACCAGGTGCCTTTACAACAGTGTGGTCCTGAAAAACCGGTGCCTCAAATCTTCATAATGTGAAGTTGTCTGGTGATCTGGGAAGATCAGAACACTGTAGAGGGGCACGGGTGATTCCTTTTGGTTTATGATCATGTTGGCCATTGATTCAGTTTCACAGAGAATCCCCATCTTAGCAGCAGGAGACACAGTTGATCTTTCTTAGGACGACTAAGATATGATCTGTCCCTCTCTTCTGTTCTAATTCCTCAGCTTTATTTTATTGTGCCTTGTAATGAACTCCATCCTACCCAGGCAAAGGGAATTTCTGACCCTCTATGGAAGAAAAATGCACTCCCCATAAAGGTTATCCTTGGAGGAGAAATATCAATGATGCCCAGTTCCTCAGGCAATATTTAACTTCACTTGCACTGACCAGTCAGCTATAGTTTTACCCCGGTACCCAATAATTCAGAATTAGCATCCCCCACTTAGGCAACGTGTGGTTTGGCTGGCTCTTATATCTCATTTCTGTCTATGTGGGGGAATATGTAGCTCTCTAAAAATATGAAAATTAATTTAGTCTTGATTCATATTTTACACTTACTTGCATATTTATTTGAACTCATAAAAAGTTTATTGACATAATTTAGAAGGTGAAGAACTAAAATGCATTCCAAATAATGACCAAAATAGTGTGGGAAGTAGCTTAGAGAGCTTCCAGTCAAAGTCACTGTTATACATATGGCCATATCCCTCTCCATAAAATATTCCTCCTCAAAACAACACCTTCCAAGAGGTGAATTCTTGAACTATGTGCCCTGCAAGATGCCAAACACGAAGACAAATTAAAGTGAGAGGTGCAGCCAACTAGAAGGAAGAGATATAAATGTACAAACAGGACATTTCTGCTAGAGCCTCAGGCATTCAGGAGGTTCATAATCTTCATACAAATATATAAAATTTTTAGTGAGCTATTTTCATTTTAATCTGTTCTCCTCCTCTTCAGTTCTTCACATGAAGCCTGCAAAAGAGAAACCAAAGGAAGAATTCGTTTCATTTTCATGAGATATTTTTAGGGGCAGCTTGACTTGTGATAGGTACAAGTCAAAATCGAACTTGGACACTTCATCTCTCAATTCCATGAATGTAAAGTGAACTATGAGTAGAAAGTGTGACCATCAACTGTGGCTCTACTGATTTAAGTAATTTCAAACTATGTGAGGACGGCTTCCTTCTGAAGGATTTAGAGTATGATGCTAACCTTATGGTTATAACTTGCAAGACCTCCGGTGCCTGTGGTCAATGTGCAGTCATGGCTCCAGCTCTCCACTCTTCCCTCCACCTACCCCACGGCCGTGCACATTTCAGTGTCCTGCTGTTGTGGAAGGGGTGTGATTCCTCAGAGCTGAGTTTGGCCACATCACTTGCTTCAGCCAGCAGTGAGCCCAAAGCAATAGTGTGCCAGTTCTGAGCCTAAGCCTCAAGAGGTATCACATGTTTTTGTTTACTCTCTTGTGCCTCTGCCATTGTCCTGAGCAGGGTACACCCAAGCTCACCTGCTGATCCCAGAAGATGGATGAGAAACATGTGGAGCAGAGCTACCCCACCTAACGTGCCCCAACCAAGCCCCATCTAGCCCAGAGCCCCCAGCTGCCACAGATGCGTGAGTGAGCCCAGTCTAGACCAGCTGAGCCCCGACATATGAGCCAGAATAAGAAATGACTTTGTTCTAAGCCATTGGATTTGGGAGTGGTTGGTTCTGCAGCAATAGCTAATTGATATGGTGCCATTTCTTTTAAAAGCTCTTGTAGTCAGGGATCACTGGACATTATTTACACATTTGTTTTCCATTTTTCTTTTATGTCATTCGTTGTCATCTTTCCTTATGTGAACAGGTTGAACCTTTTCTAAGAAATGAAATGCTCACACTTTTTTCTATTACAAATGGCTGAAGAAAGAAAACTCCACAGACAAGGCTCTCCCCTGCTGTGGCAGACACTGTGATGTGGCTCTCTCCATATCCATCCATAGTCACACTCACCCTTGCTCTTTACTGCAAAGACTAGTCGTCAGATACTCCACTTCTCAGGCTCTCTTACAGCTAGGGTGGCATGGGACCCAGTTTTGGCCACTGAGCCCTGAGGGGAATTCTACAGTAGAGGTATTTTAGAAAGCTTTGCTGTCTTGTGTATTTCTTTAGAGATTGCAAAGCCTGTTGTGTCTTTCAGCCTTTATAGCTTTGCTGTGATGCAGTTTGTGTTATACTCATTGTTGAGATGAAGTACTTAGAGGTTCAAAAAGCAAAGTGAGTAGCTCAGAGTCTCATTGCTGGTAAATAGAAAAGCTGGGATTTGAACTCAGGTGCCCTAATTCGGGCTCCTTCTGCTCCACTAATAGAGAAGGTTTGGATGGTTCTTGATCCAGTGGGAAAGGTAGGAAGGTATTAATGATTGCAGAACTGAATAACATTATCACCAGCAGTCAGCATAGGCTCTTCTATTTCTCTAGCATTTTTTTGGAAACTCAATTTTTGGTCCATGCCTGTCACCAAGAGGAAGCAAGATACCACCTCCTTCCCAGTCCAGCACTTCGGGGTACAATGTGTTTTGTTGACCAGCAGCTCCACAGCCTCACCCTGGCCCACCATGTGACCACATTTCCTCATACACCCTGCACGGAGTTTGCCGGTCACTTACTGCCTCTGTAACATGACAAGAGCCTTCAGGCCTCTCCCTCTTTGCTTATAACTCTTGACTAAAATGTCCTCCATGACTCTTCATGTAATATGCTGCATTATAATTATTAACTAATATGCATAACCTCCTTCCTCTCATTGCTCTCCTGCCGTAGCTGTCCCACCACTAGGCTGTGACCTTCTGAAGGGTGTGAACATGTCCTACTCATTAGTACATCACATTGCCTAACATAGCACCTGACACATAGCAGGGGCCTGAGGGCTGATGAGTTGGACCACTCACTGGAAAAGTGAGAATGGGACAAGAACTGGAGTTGGAGTTACGCCAAAATCACATTCTCCAACGTGAAACAATAAGAATGAGTGAGGGACCACAGATGCAGTAAATCAGGAGTGTTGACAATATGCTAAGTCCCCACAGTGCTGCAGGTCTGCCCTAGGCCCCAGCCATAGCCCCATCACAGCTATGTGTGTGCTCAAGCCATTTTACTGCTGTGGTCACTGTCCTGGGTGACATATGGCCAGTGTCTGGCTAAGCAAGAGGCCATGACAAGCTGCCCTTGAAGCTGAGACATTCCTTCGGCTTCTCTGAGCAGCGTGGAAGGGGTGATGATTCATTGCAAATTGTCACTGAAGCATGTTCTGTGAGGTGTGATTTCTCTCCGAGAAGTGACCAGACTATAAAGCACCATCTGCAACCCAGAAGTGGGAACCATTTCCGTAACAGGCTTGATATGGACTTTGACCACCACATATCTATCCCAGGTAGTGAATTTATGGCCATACTACAAAATTTAGTATGAGCCATTTGCAATGACTCTTCAGTGAATGTTTAAAAGCCCTAAGATGTCCCTCTCGACTGGTTCAGCTTGTGGACCTCTCTGACTTTGAGACTCTTGGAAATATAGAGAAACCTTTATCCAGTTTGCCCGGACCACTGAGGTAGCCATTTATTCAAAAAAGCAAAGGCGTGGGATTCTTTATGCCACACTGGCCCAAGGGAGCTGTCCTCTTCCCCTTTGCTCACGGTGTCTGTGAGCTAAGGGAAGCCTGGGAACCTGGCTGGGGGGTGGATGCTGGGCCAGTGCCATCAGCCTGTGCTCTACGTGGGGGTGGAGGAACAGCTAGCTGATGGTGATGTTGCCAGTTTTGAATATCTACGCTGTGCCAGGCATGCCACCACTAACTTTACACCGTCACCTCATTTAATCTACAAAGTGAACCCAATTCCTCCTTGTAGAAGGAGCCAGGCAGGAGGTAGCAGAGGGAATAGAGCAGTCATTGCAGTTGGCTTTCTACAGACCACCCTGCACACACCTCCAGCTCCCCTCTCCCTCCCATGTCACAGTAGAATCCCAGAGGGCCCAGCAACCTTGGACACAGGACACTGCTGATGGATAAGGTCACACAGGGACCTTCCAGAAGTGAAAAGCCCCCAGAGGACTAGCATTTCTGTCCTTGGACTTGTGGGACTCAGTGTGTACTCAGATTGGCCATGTGTTACTGAAATACAAGAATCCAAGAATCCAGAGACTCAGGTCAGGGCTTGAATTTAGAACTGGGAACAATGGGAAGGGATCCAGAGCTAAAATTGCTCAGGCTGGAAAGCTCACTTGTTTGTCAGGTTGTTGGAATGCAAGTGTGTTGGGCGGTATCCTGGGCCACACTGCAGTGCTGCCTAGACAACCAGCTGTCGGCTATTCTCCTGTGTCCTGTTCTCTCATAGGGGACATTTGTGAGAACAAAGGGGAATGCGAGGCAACCTGCTGAAAAGTCACTCTCCAGGTACTCCAGCCACCTTCTGTACCCAAAACACAAAGACACAGAAGCCCCACTTCTAGTTTGGGAAAGGCTCACCTTGGCTGGTGCAGGGGTGATGTACCCAATATCTCCCTGTGTCACCCTATGTCCAGGCTGAGGAGCATGTGATGTTTACGCCTCGCCACGACCCATTTATAGCTGCGTTACTCATAGTCGCCATGGCCCTACATACATCATTTAGGAAATAGGCTCCACTCAACACTTGTCTGCATTTGGTCCTTTCAACACACACTCGGGGGCAGTGCAATGATTATTTCCTCCTACGTGGTGCTAAATCATAGAGCCATAAACACGATGACACTCAGAAATAATCGAGAGAAAGGCCATGCCTCATATTCTGTCCAGTTCCATAGGCAAGAGCTGGCCATGCACCCAGAGCAAACTGGTTGAAGCTTTGGAGCTTGTTAGAGGACATTTGTGGAGCCCTCTAGTTTGAAGCACATTCCCACACATTGTCCCGTGCACTCATCATGACCATGTGAAGAGGAAGGCAGTGCACGCACCAAGGTCAGAAGACAGGAAGCACAGACTGCAACTGCACCCAGGCAACTCCAAACTCAGAACTCTTTCTGGTATCCCAAACAGCCACTCAGAAAGTAAAAGAAAGAAAACTCTAAGTAAAAACTTTTCTTAAACTATGAAACATCCACTAAAATTGGCTTTTGCGTATGAAGCCTTCTGTGGCTAACATAAAAATTGAAATGTTTCAACTAATGCCTACTAAAAGTAGGAAAGGCGTGAGAGTCTCAAGGAGCAGGACTTTTTTGCGGGGGAGGGATAATTCTGCACCTGAAATCAAGATTCGAATAGTGTTATGTGCTGGACGTGAAGAATTTAAGTCACCTTAAGGCAAAGGCAAGTTGCATGTTCAGGCCAAATTTCATTAATGTAAATTCAAAAAGTTTCTTTAAATCCTATTGTACTGAGAATTTGTTACATCAGATATCAAGTTAGAGCTGGGGGCCGAGCAGCTGAGACACTGAATTTGAGATGTTGGTGGAGAAAGGGGCATAATCCAGACCACTGGCAGATCCTGGTTTTGTGGTCAATTTCTCTCCATCCATCAGAGCACAGACCTTCCTGTTTCTAAAGGAGCCAGTAATTTCACTGGGGAAACACTGACCCAAGACTTATCTAGGGAAGCACAGCTCAGTAACGCCCAGAGGTAGATGAAATAATAAACAAGCCAAGTAAATTGTTGTCTTAATTGAGAAGTTCTCAGAGTTCCTGAAGACAGTGAAACTTCTTTGTTGTTTAGGCCTGAGCTTTCAATGTCTAAAGACAACGGTGCTTACATCAGAAATACCCAGCATCCTCCTAGAGCTGTCTAGTAACAGTCTGTGGTAGCCAAAGGTTCTGGAACATCCAAATGGAAAACCAATTCCTTGACATAAAGTTAACAGAACCTATGAAACAAATGTAGGCTTCCCTGTCTCTCCCGTAGGGCATCCAGAAAAGCACGTTGTCATGGCAATCACCTTACAGCTGATAGACTTTGCTAATTTGTTGTTTGTCTTTATGGTAACAATGATGGTAGTGAGTCACCCAAAGATTGAGAATCCAATAAAAACCTGGCCTTTGACGTATCATCAGGCAAAGAAATAACTATAAATCTTTATAATCTTCTAAAATAGTAAAACTATTTCGAAGATGAATGGAACTAGCATTTTAGTATTGCTCCTCATTTTAGAAATTTGGAAATTAAAATCCAGAGGGTCAAGTCACTTGTCTAAGGTCACACAGCTAGTTAATGGCTGCTCCAGAATTAAAAGCCTGTCTGGAGCTCTTTCCCCTACACTAAACTCTTGCAAAACTCATATAAAATAGGCATAAATAATCTGTATATATTGACAGGGCATTAGAGTCACCTTGCATGAACAAGTGATACATGGAAATACATCTGTAGTACAGCAGTAATTTGACTTCCCATTCTTTTTTTTTAAGCCTCACCTGAGGATATTTTTTTTATTGCTTTTCAGAGAGTGGAAAGGGGAGAGAGAGAGAAACATCAATGTGAGAGAGACACATCGATTGGTTGCCTCCCGAATTCACCCCAACCTGGGCTGAGCCTGCAACCAAGGTACGTGCCCTTGGCTGGAATTGAACTCGAGACCCTTCATTCCGCAGGCCGATGCTCTAACCACTGAGGGAAACCAGCTAGGGTTTGACTTAACATTCTTGTACTTGTGCTAATGAACACCAAAATTTAATTTTTAAAAATGTTATGCTTTCTCCAAATTTAGCAGGGTTTCTCTTCAATATTTTTATAGAGTAAAATGCACAAATCTTAAGTGAACAGCTTAATGAATTTTTTCGTGTGTATATTCCCACGTATAGCTTTTATTTTTACATAGCTCTTAAATCCTACTGTATATGCCAACATATCCTCAAGGTCTTGTTTGTTTGAGAAAAACTAGTTCCAGGAGACAATAAAACAAGTTTCACTTTTAAATGAATGGGAAAGCAGGGGAGGGGGAAGAAACAAACTTTCCATGGTCAGATAAATTGAGAAATACTGGGTTAAGCAAAGATAAACCGTTTTCTTAGTTTTAGGGTTCCTCAGAGCTTTAAATATCCAAATGCATATTGTGTGTTGGGTGTGGGGACGAAACCTTGTAGAATTTTCAAAATTTAGTCAATCACTGAACCGTTTTTCCAGTATTTTACTGTTTGTATTCTTTTTTAAAAAAAAATTTTTAATCCTCACCCGAGGATATGTTTTTTTATCGATCCCAGAAAGAGAGGGAGAGAGAGAGAGAAAAACACTGATGTGAGACAGAAACATTGATTGGTTGCCTCCCAGAAGCACCCTGACAGTGGATCGAACCTGCAACCTAGGCCTGTGCCTGCCTGGGAATTGAACCCGCAACCTTTTAGTGTGGGGGATGATGCTCCAACCAAGTGAGCTACCAGGCGGAGCTGTTTGTATTCTTTTTTCATTTATTATTCAATATATTACAAATAGTGCCCGTGTTTTATCAGGTGAATACACCAGAGTTTACTTAATCAAAATCATCGTATTGGACACACAGTTTCCTCATGAACTTTGCTATCATAAATGAGC
This sequence comes from Miniopterus natalensis, assembly GCF_054644295.1. NCBI lineage: Eukaryota > Metazoa > Chordata > Mammalia > Chiroptera > Miniopteridae > Miniopterus > Miniopterus natalensis. The sequence goes on along the minus strand of NC_142103.1, from coordinate 95,214,696 downwards.
AAAACTTTTTCCACATGAGCATTTTCTGCAGGATGGCTTCCGTCAAGGCCAAACTAGGCTGAGCCTTTCTCCATTTACAAAGACCCATGCCCTCAACACCCAGGCTAGTACAGCGCCTGCTGTGCAGTGACACAGTATCCACTGAGAGAATGAGCAGTGTCTGTTTCATGATCCTTTTTCCCGCTCACCTCTGTGACTTTTATAAGAGGAAAATTGATAACTGTTTCACTGAGCATACCTTTGACTACTAGTGAGGCTTTACATTTTCTCATGTTTCTCTACTAATTGCACATCCACTTTTGAGAACTGTGAGCTCATTTCCTTTATCTGTTTATCTATTAAGGTCTTAGCATTTTGCTTCCCAGTTTGCATGGGCTCTTTACATAACTGTACAGTTCATGCAAAACAATTTTCTTGATAGAGTTTTCTATTTAATGTTTTTTTCAAGTACATACTTTTTTTAATTAGCAAGGTTTTGTGAGATGATTTTGATAGCTCTTACTTCTTTGAAATGCTATGTGGGGAAACTTAATCAATGACTTCATTTTCCCCCAAAAATCATTGCAACAGTTATTTTAAAAACTAGTTTTAGACAAGCCCTGACTTTTGAAGCCATCATCGAAAGACTTTCATTTTATTGTCTTAAAAGTTATAGGAAGTCAAAAAGAAGGATGTTTAAGGAAAGGAAAGAAACATCGCTTTGGGAAATGTGGGTTCTTGGCCTGGCCAGGCGTGACTCAGCGGTTGAGCATCGAGGTTCGATTCCCGGTCAGGACACAGGCCCAGGTTTCGGGCTCGATCCCCAGCAGGGGGCGTGCAGGAGGCAGCCGATCAATGGCTCTCTCATCATTTATGTTTCTCTCTCTTCTCTCCCTCTCCCTACCTCTCTCTGAAATAAAGACTTTTTTTTTTTAATGTGGGTTCTTGTTTATAGGCTATTGTAAATCACTCCCAAAGTTGTGAGGTTTTTTTGTTTTTGGCTGTTTGTTTGTTTTTAACCACACAGAACAGGAGCTCCACTTGGCTGCACATTTGAATCACCTAGGGAGTTTTTAAAACTCCCAGAGCACAGGCTGCCCCACACCAATGACATCAGAGTCTCCCTAGGCCTTTGATGTGCAGCCACAGTTGAGAACTACTGACCTAGAAGCAAGCGCTTGTCAGATGTCGTTAAATTACAGATTCTGACTCAGGAGGTCTGGGGTGGGCCTGGGGTTGTGCATTTCTAGCAGACCTCCAAAAGGATACTGTCGTTGTTTGTCCATGGACCACATTTTGAGGATCAAGTGTCTAAAGCAGTGGTTTTCAAAGGAGGGCAGTGGGCCGTATCTTGCCCCCTGGTGGATATTTGGCAATACGTGGAGATGTTTTTGGTTATTATACCCGGGAAGAGGGAGTGCCACTAGCATTTTGGGCATGGGAGCCAGGGTTGCTCTAAGCATCCTACAGTAGTACCCAGGATAGGCCCACCCCAGAGTTATCTGGCCCAAATGTCCATAATGCTGAGGTTGAGAAATGCTTCTGTGAAAGACAATGATCCCAAACCCGAGCCAGGACAACTGTGTGCTCTGGTGTGATGAGTGGGCCCCTTCTGGGAAGCATTTCTGATAAAACATGAGTGATTTTTCTGATCAACTTTAATGAGATAAAGAGTCCCTTCTGGGAAATTAGATTTACCTGCCTTGCTAAATAAGCCTTGTCACAGAGTTTAATAACCACTTGTACCTGGCCTAATAATGTTATCTAACTACATTTTTTCCTATTCTAAGTCTTTGAACTGGCATTTGGAAACCTCTTTAGGCTACTTTGAAATAAAGCTTTGGCATGTACTTACGATCAATTCATCAGAGAAATTGCTATAAATGCCCTTTGCCTTGCTGGTCTCAAAGCTGCTTCCTAGGTGGGACCCTATGTATACATTCGACTAATGTTTACTGAGTGCCTGCTGTGAAGACATTTTAGTGCAGACCCTGCCTTCAGAGCCCAGCTGCGTCCTAGCTCTGTCACCTGGGGCAAGTGTTCTTCCGAAGTATAGGAAAATAATAGTATCAAGCTCACAGGATATTTGTGAGGATAACACATTAAAGCGTTTAGCAAGATGCCTCCCACATAGTAAATACTCAATAAATGTGCATTTCTTTTTACTGTTATTCAGAGACAAAGACCCACAAAAAACCTATACATCAACACATCCCTTTCTCCCCCTCTGCCTTCCAAGCAAGATTCAATTTTTGTCACCTTGGCTTCAAGCTGATGGTTGGCGGAGCTCTAGATGGGTGCAGAGGAGAAATGAAAGGAGTGAGTAGGCCCTAGGTGGTGTGGCTCAGTTAGTGTCATCCTGTGCACCAAAGGGTTGTGGTTCTGATTCCTGTTGAGGCCATATACCCAGGTTGCTGATTCTATCGCTGGTGGAGGCATGTACAGGAGGCAACTGATTGGTGTTTCTTTCTCTCTCCCTTCCTCTCTCCTAAAAAATCAATAAAAAAGCATATCCTCAGGTGAGGATTAATGTATATGTATATTAAAGGAGTGAATGGAGTTGAAATTACAGAAAAAAGAAGGGTTGGGACAATCAGGGGATAACTGGATTTGGGGAAAAGAATGAAGAGAGATTTGTGCTAAGAAGTTTTTAGGATGGCCTGGCCAGGCGTGGCTCAGTGGTTGAGCATCGACCTAGGATCCAGGAGATCGAAGTTCGATTCCCGGTCAGGGCACATGCCCGGGTTGCAGGCTCCATCCCCAGCAGGGGTCGTGCAGGAGGAAGCCGATCAATGACTCTCTCATCACTGATGTTTCTCTCTCTCTCTCCCTCTCCCTTCCTCTCTCTGAAATCAGTAAAAATATACTAAAAAAAAAAAAAAAAAAGGAGTCTTTAGGATGAAGGAATCTTTTTTTCTAATGTATTTTTTAAAAATATATCTTTATTGATTTCAGAGAGAGGAAGGGAAAGGGGGAGAGAGAGAGAGAGAAACATCAATGATGAGAGTCATTGATCAGCTGCCTCCTGCACGCCCCCTGCTGGGGATCAAGCCTGTAACCCGGGCATGTGCCCTGACTGGGAATCAAACCGTGATCTCCTGGATCCTAGGTCAATGCTCAACCGCTGAGCCACGCCAGCCAGGCAGGATGAAGGAATCTTTGGGATGGTGATGAATCAAGAGAATTTTTAGGTAGTCTTACTGTGTGTTCTACAATGTAAATGTCTCTTAGATGAAGACTTGCTTTCCTTTTTGAGGCCATTTTTGACTATCAATTTGTTTCTTTTTTTATATAAGATTAAAAAGTTTTCATTTTTCTTTTTTTAATTGAATTTATTGGGGTGACATTGTTAATAAAATTATATAGGTTTTATGTATATAATTATACCGTACATCATCTGCATATTGTATTATGTGTTCACCACCCCAAGTCAAGTCTCCTTCCATCACCATGTACCCCCCTTTCCCCTCCTCTACCCCCCCCATCCCTCTGGAAATCGCCATATAATTGTCTGTGTCCATGAGTCTTTCTTTGCTTCGTCCCTTCACCCATCTCACCCAGCCCTCACTCTCCTTCCCCATGAAAGCTGTCAGTCTGTTCTCTGTATCCATGAGTCCGTTTGTTTTAGATGAGGCTCTGTGCTTAAATTGCCTTAAGGGTGGAAACCAGATGCCTGGTATTATTTTAGTTGTATTACATGCCAGAAAATGTTTTAGGCTCTCTGGATATACTAGTGGACAAGTTATCTCCCTTCATGGGACTTAACATCTAGAGAGAAAAGGCAGGCAATAAAATAAGTGATGGCAATCCACTCCTCCATGGTGATGGATGCTGCTGTGATGGGTGAAACAAAGGAATCAGTGAATGTTTTATCCACTTTCAGGGGCTATGAAAAGGCTTTTCAGAAATCATATTAAAAGTGAGACTTGAATAATGGGTAGAAATTAGCCAGCTAGTGGTAGGGGAGGAGAGATTGGAAAAGAATATTCTGTGCATGTGTAAAAGCCTAAAGTCAGCATGGCACCTCCATGAACTGGGAGAAGTTCAGTAGGATTGGAGTAAGGAATGCCCTGCATGGGCAGAAATGCAAGATGGGGGAAAACTGGTGAGTCTGAGCCAGTTAATGCAGGCCCTAAGGGTAATGGGGAGCCACGGAAGGATGCTCAGCAGGGCAGTAACATTATCACTTTTGTATTTTTTCTTTTTTTGAAAGATCTGTTGACTGTAGGGCTCTGGCATCTTAAAAAAACAAGAGAGAAAAGGCTTTGAGGAGGGAAGTGCACAGGTTACTTTGACAGCTTTGGGCCATTAATGCTGCAATTGTTCACTGAGGTCACCTGTGTGACAGCAACAAGAATAGTGGATAAATGGAGCTTGTAAACCTTCTTTCAAGATGAAGAGAAGGGTCAAACATCAGAAACTCATAGCACTTGACCAAGGGCTCTTGCCTGAGGATTCAGAAAGGAGACCCTTCACCATTAGCAAAGGCCCAGGGGCTCCTCACTTCAGCATTTTAGCTCCAGACCTCAAACAACTATGAAGGACTTAGGAAAATACCCACAGGTCACACAGGCATTACTTGGAGAACAAAATACAAGACAAATTGCAAGTGACAACAGTTGGCTGGGGGGGCAGTGGGGACTCAGGCTGTTCTCACCTGTCAATTTGCAGTATTTTGTAGGTGAGGAAGAATAAGCGTTTCACTAAAGCAGAAATGGACAGTCTGTCTGATCCCATGGCTTAATTTATTGAACAGGGGAAGTAAACCTTGGGAGGGAGATGGATCCGTTCCTAACGATTTAACCATTAACAAAGCCCTGCTATAAATGGAACTCATAAGAGAAGGTAGCTTGTTGGAAGGCAAAGGAGTGGGCCCCATTAGACAAAATAGGTCAGGCAGGGAGAAAGTCATCATATCTCCTGACTGGTTAAGTTGATCAGAGATGACAGGCCTTGTCGTTTTTTAACTGATTGAAAAGAGAAAGAGAATATACAAGAGGTTTCTTGTTGTTGCCCTTCTTAGAAGATGGCTGTTTCAGAGAGGATCTTGAAAAGAAAAGAACTGATAATATTTATCACAATTTTGAATTTTGTGCTTCCAAATCTGTGTGTGGGCGTGTGCTGGTGTGTTTGTGTGTGTTTTCAGAAAAACAACTCTGTGCCTCTCAGAGGGAGTTCATGTGGCTGGATCACTGTCTTTCATTTGGGACTAATGAAACAGCAAGTCCTGAGAAGCATGGCCTTTGTATTGGTTTGATTTTGGGTGATAGTCTCTGCTTTTTTCATGTTTCTTGTTTTCTTTTTTCTTATGGTTGTTCTTGTTTTCACCCTCAGAACAAGCCCAGGAGAGGGAACAGCGTGCAAAAGCTAAAATTTATCCCTCAAACACCGGATTTGCCCCTCCTAGGAGGCTCTGCTTTCTTTTTTCTCCTTCTGGAGCACCTCATCCCTAATGACTCAAGGAAGTAAAGAAAACCCTTTTCCAAGTGTTGAGAGTATGCATTTTGATTATAGGTTATCTGTTTTATAAAGGCTTTAAAAACACTAGGTAAACTGGCTTTACATATGGAAATAATCTTTCTATCTCCCCAAAGATAAACAACATTTTGTGTTTTAAATAAATACAAGAAATTGTGGGTGGTAAAGATTAGTGGTGTTGAAAGGAAGCAAATACTGAAATGTTAATGTTGTGACTTTGGGCAGACCTCACTTCTCTGGACCCCGGCTTACTCATCAGTTTGAAAAAAGAGGGGTAGGCTGCAGTTGTAGGTATCCTCCCAGATGACTCCCAGTGAGTCTTACCTCCTGATATTCACACTCTCGTGTAGTTCCCTCCAACACTGAGTAGGGCCTACTCGTGTAATCAATAACATATCACAGAAATGATGGAATGGGACTTCCAAAGCTAGGTGATAAAAGCCATTGAGGCTTCTGCCTTGCTGTCTCCTAGATCACTGGCTCTGGGGGAAGCCAGCTGCCATGTTGTGAGGGCACCCAAGCAGCCCAATGGCAAGATTCACATGAAAACGCACCGGTGCCTCCTGACTACAGTCATTGTTAACTAGTCAGTAGCATGCATGCACCATCTCGAAAGTGAATCTTCCAGTTTTAGTCAAGGTTTTAGATGACTGCAGTCCCAGCCAACATCTTGACTGCAACCTCATGAGGGACCACAGGCCAGAACCACCCACTTCAGCCACTTCTGAATTCCTGACCCATAAAAACTCAGAGATAATTTTTATTATTATTTTAAACTGCTAGGTTTGGGGTAATTTCTTACACAGCAATATATAACTAATAAAGTTGCCTTAGGCCAAGACCAGCTCTTATAATTTACGTTAATAGATAGGTGTTATTGCTCAGAATCATAAAAAGTTGGCATTTTCACCACAACCAGATCTTAGCTACAGGGTAGGACCATGTTGCTTTGGGCATTTCTGAAATGGTGAGTAGCCAGACTCTAGAGACCTGGCATCCTGAGAACTCACAGATTCAGCTTTGTGGGAGCAAGCCAACATAGCTGGCTGACCCATCAGTTACTCCTTAGCATATCACACTGAAAGCATAATCCACTTATGTTATGTTTACAACCAGAGACTGAACTTGTTAAAAGAAACTCCAGTGGAATGGGCACTTCCTTGAACTCTCAACTTAATGAGTCACTACAAAGGATGCAACTGGGATTGTTTGGAGGGAACAGCAGCCCTGGCAGCTTTTAGAGTGAGATGAATTGGGACAGGGATTAAAAGTTGCTAAATTCATGGGTAAACCCAAGTGATTCTCCAGGGTAAGGGGCATATCTGGAAAGCAGGAGTATAGAGAGGGCCTACTAGGCTATGGTGTCTTGGGTGGACTAAATGACATTGTTAGTCCTCTGACCTATGAGAATATGACTCTATATATTGGTGGCTAGACAAGGCACAGCATACTCATCAGTGGGGACCAGAGTGCGCTCAGCTCCTTCTCAGCCCATTGTGGCTATTGTTCTTGACTCTTGTGGCAGCCTGGATAACAGCATCTGTTTCCCATGTCCTGTCCCAAACAGGCTGTGGCTCACCACCGGATCACCCTCTGAATAAGTGTACACCTGTGCTGCATGGCTTTCCAAGAATGCTTGGCTGTTTTCCTCATTTAGAGGCTTTCATTGCAACAGCCTTGACATTCAACACAAGAAATACATTTCCAGGCAAAAAAGATTCCATTCTGCTTTGTCCAGGGAGGATCTGAGAAGCATCCTCTAACTCAGCTCTTCTGACCCCAGTCCTTAGACTCTCCTGGGTGGTCTCATGAAATATACCCCTCCCTGAAAGAATTAATTTGCCAGAGGTGGGGCTCAGGCAAGTCCAGGTGATCACGGTATGCAGTTAGCGCTGGGGACCATGGGTCCAACTCAGCGCAGCGATTTACTGCTGCCCGGCCCCAGGACTAAGTTAACTGGAGTAAGTGTAAGTCCTCTTCGCCCAAGGCCCATTACCGGACAACTCGGTTATTCAGAAACTGGCTTCAGTTCTTATGCCATAATATTTGAGAAAAGCTATACAACCGCCTGTCAACCAGCCAAGTGGCTGTGATCCTGGTCCTGCCTTGCATTGGACTCCAGCAGTGTTCAGATTTAATCTCTTTTGTGTTTTGTTTTCACTTCCTGGACAACCGTAACAGGATGCTTGAATGAAGATGATCAGCCCCAGCTTTTTGGTCTCTGCCCATATTTGAAACTTGGCAAGTTTTTCCTTAGAAATATCTCCATAGAGATTAGAAAAAATAATTCACCTTCTTCCTTCCCTATCATTGCATCCAGAGATCTCTCTGTATTATTTCTTTCAACTGCATGTGAATCTAGAATTACCTCAAAACAAAAAGTTTAACTAAAAGAAAACCAGATGGCAGGCTGCATTTGGCCCCTGGGCCCTGGCTTGCCAACCCTTGAACTGTAGCAGTGTCAGAACCTAATAAACAGTTACAGAAATTAATCTTGTAGCAGTACTGTTAAGTGACTTGTAGGAAAGTTGATGTCACTGGCAGAAGTCCTCATCCATATTAGGAATGTCCCCAGAACTTGCATAGCACATTTCACCCCATGGAGCTTTTCCTACCTGCTACATGAAGAGTCAGCCTGGGGAAATGGTTAAGAGGCAGACAGTCTGAGTTTGAATCCTGGCTGGCCCACTGTCTAGTTGAGACAGCTTGGGGGGAATCACATAACCTCTCTGTGCCTCAGTCATCTCACCTGTAAAATGGAGCTCTTATGTATACTAACTCATTTAAGAATCACAAGGTAAAATACTTGGGACAGTGCCTGGCCCTTGGGAGCACTATTATAAGCATTAATGATTGTCGTTTCATTGATGCTTTGTAGATCTGAATTTCAGCAAGGAAATTTGACCAAGTTGCTCACTATACCTTTGGATACTAGCTATAAAACTGTGGACCAGGTGATGGGATAGTTAGGGGATTTTGAATGTCCAGACCTAAACTATATGAATTGATGGCTCTAAGTCAGTGGGTCTCAAAGTGTGGCCCCCAAACCAGCAGCAGCAGCCCCTTGGGAACTTGTCAGAAATGCAGATTCTCAGGCCCACCCTAGACCTCCTGAATGAGAAACTCTGATTCTGGAGGCAGGGACCAGCAGTCTAAGTTTCAGAAAGCCCTCTAGATGATGCTGATGCACAAGAAAGTTCAAGACCCACTGCTGTAGCCCCGGCAGGGGGGGCCAGCTGATTGGAGCATCATCCCATGCAACAAAACAGATTATTGGTTCAATTCTGGCAGGGCACATACCCAGGTTGTAGGTTTGATCCCCGATTGGGACACGTACAAGAGGCAACCGATCAATGTTTCTCTCTCACATGGATATTTCCCTCTCTCTCCCCCTCTCTCTCAAATCAATTTTAAAAAAGTGTCTTCAGGTGAGAATTTAAAAATGTATTAATAATAATAAAAGAAAAACCACTGCTCTAGGCCAGTCTAAAGAGTTTTCCACTGCTGCACCCAACAGGATGCTGTCCTTGGTGCTGCCTTGTCCCTATCACATCAAGATCTCAGTTAAACATAAGGACAAGCTTGTTTCTCAAACTGGCAAATCAGACAGGCAGAGTCAGCCTGGAGGAATAACTACACCCTTGGGTGCTAGAATGTGGACCGGAAATTATCTCAGTCGGTTGGAAGTGCTGTCCAATACTCACAAAATTGTTTGATTTTTTAATAGAGATAGCTTTACCTAACCCAAGTTCCTAACTCAAGTTTCTTGGCATTTAAACTCCTACATGTTTGGTGCAGTTGTCAGTGGTGATGTGGGTATCCAGGCACTGTGTTCCTTGGTAGCGTTGTGGCCAAGACTACAGGATTGCAGCATATTGAGCGCGAGTACAGGAGCAACTTCGTGATGTCATTTCATAATGTCACCTAGTGAGGAAGGGTACCACCCCAAAGGGAAAACTGAATCTGCAGCCAGTATGGAGGGGTGGCAGCGAGATGCTGAGGAGGCTCAAGGCTCGTTCTAACGCAGTTGCATTTTACACCTATGCCGATCTCCAAGTATTATTAGCGGCTTTGTTTTATCTGAGCCCCGGACTCTTCTTCCCATGCGCTCAGAGTCCCTGCCAGTGGGGCTCTGAGACCAGCTCAGTTGGCAGTGTGACCTGCTCCTGGCTGTGGAAGCAGGTCTATAATTGGCCCATAATTGGATGGGATTTGGCTCAGAATGACTCCCAGGCTCCCTCTCTCCCAACAGATAACCAGCAGTGAACTTCATATATGATTCTTCAGGGAGTCTGGGATGTCATTTCTTGGTTATTGGTGACAATGGAGAGCTTTCCAGAAGAGTTGATCTTTAGGGTGATGATTTGGGGGCATCTTAAAGTGAAGTTTGCCCATTTGTTTGTCCCCTGGTCTTTCTGAAATTAAGACATTTCAACCTGATTTTCAAATCCAGATCAAATCAGTCTCTCTCTCTCATCTCTGTGTGTGTGTGTGTGTGTGTGTGTTGGTTGTATGTTTATATGTGTATAAAGGAAAATATGATTTTTTAAAATTAGGCAGCAAAAAAGTAAATAGAGATGGAAATTGTGATAGTACATTTCCTTTAATACATCTATAGATAGAAGTGGATAGATTAACCTTAGCTATCTCTCTATGTCAGTGAGAAAAGTCCTTCTGGGCAGAAGCAGAGTCATTATCTGTTCAGTTCTGGCCCATGGCACAGGCTGTAACTAACCCCACCTTGGCACCACTATAGACTGCTTGGTGATTTCACTTTTCTGATTAAAAGGGATCACACCCATTTTCTACAGATGGACTTAAACTAGGCTTAATTAATAATTAGTCTTAAAATGAACTTTCTCTGGAGGGAGATGACATATCCCACAGTCTTGCACCCTGTGTGAAGTTGGAGGTCATGCAAGAATGAACTGCAAATTCTATTCCTGCCCTACCTGTTTCAGACAACTGTTGTGAGCCTCAAAAAAGAGAATAAACATAGAAGTACTTTGGAATTCTTAAAATCAACTGCAAGGGCTTCTTAATTAGCCTCTAGTTAGAAGATGTGATTTAGTTTTTGCCACAAAACTCCAAATAAGCCTTTGTTTCCTCATTGCCCGGCTCATGATGCCCCCTTAAGTGGCTATTTCACAAAGTCTCCAAGCCACCATCTTCTTTGGCACCTGTATTTATTATGGACTACCTACCGATATCACTCTTATTGCAAAGTAGATATTACTTAATTATCAAGTTAAGTAACATCAGAAGGAGGGAGAAGACACTTCTGGAGGATAATAACAGGTGAAAATTGGATGTGAATGGGACATAAGCCAGGACAGGATGTCATATAGAAGACACCTAAGGCACTTCTGGATGTTTAGATCAATGTGGATCTTGTTTTAGTTTCCAGACTCTAATAGTACATAGTCTGTGTACAAAAGATTGATAAAAAGATAAGATTTCTCTTTTCGGCCATTGAGCTCATTCAAAATTCTCAGTAAAATGGTTTCTGAATTGCCTCGTTTCACTTTTCCTTGATAGGAAGAGAATGGCAGTTTGACTCTTGAAATATTTCTTAAACTGATTTTCTTTGGACACAGTGTCTGCTGCAGGTTTTGAAAAATGGGACTGCAGTGCCTCCTCCAGGACAAAGAGGTTACTTGCAGGTTAGAAAGCATCTCACAAACTGGCTTAAGCTCAAAGGATTCATGGTAGGTGGTGACTGAGAAAGAGATCCTCCCAGATGCTTACAAATACTTCAGTGAGCTCGTATTAGTAACAATTAGAGGGATTTCATTTTCAGTGAGCTTTTTCATATTCCCTGGGGAAGTATGGAGAGCCACTCTTTAGAGAATACTTCCTTCAAAAGCCAACCAACCAACCTCTGCCCTTGGGAGAAAGGGGCACAGGGCATCAGCAGGTTGTGGGGACAACAAAGGGAATGAACACTTTCTGGATTCCAGTTCATGCCAGGTGCCCCATCTGAGACAACTCACTCTCTTTATGGCTCCCTCTCAAGATTGGTATTAACATTTATATTTGTAAATGTGGCTCAGAGTGATCAGGATTGTGTCCAAGGTCACAGACATAGCTGGAAGGAGAGCATAGGTATGTCCCACTCTACCCAGCATATCAGTGCCCACTGTCATAAATTAAGTTCCTTCTGATGGTAACATGCTATCGTTAGTAACTAATGGCTACCACTGTGCTAAGGATTTTATACACACTATGTGATTCGGTGTTTCTCAGCTTCGGCACTGTCAACACTTCTTGTGGGCTCGGTCCTGTGCATTGTGGGATATTTAGTGGCATGCCTGACCTCTACCCACTGGATGCTAATAGTACCCACTCTAACGTGTGACAACTAAAATGTCTCCAAACTTTGCTAAATATCCCTAATGAAATTAGTCTCATGAGGTGGGTATTTTTATTGTTTTTCAGAAAAAGAAATAGGGTGATTATGTCATATCACAGACCAAGGGGATAGCAGAGCCAGGACATGAACTTGTGCCTGAATCACCTCTAAAGTGTATGCTCTTCAACCTTCTTTCAATAGAATATCTGTTTTCCAACGTCCCATCTAGAATCTTCATCACCTACATTCAGAGGCTGTGTCTTGTTCCTTCATTCCTGCTGTAGCCATTATGTGCTAATGTCCCTGCTCACATTCTCACTCAGCTAGATTGTGGGGTCCTTGAAGGGGGTCGTCTTGTATCACCAGCCTCTAAAGTCGTAAAGCCTGGCATGCAGTGAGTGCACAGATGTTCACTTACTAAATGAGTGAATTCATTTCGGTTCTTTAATCCTTCCCATTCAAATCTAGTTCATGCTGTGAACCTGCCTTATGAAGAAAAAGGTTAATTCAGCCAAGGTAAATTCCAAGCAGCTCTCATACAAAATGATTAGGAAATGAAAATCAGTTGAGGCTGGATAAATGTATACCTGAACACTCAGAATTTAATAAACCCATTTGGTAAGTTTTCAGGAATTATTTGTTGCCTCTGGAACTAAAGGACAGCCATGATTGCTATCATTTGTATCCAAAATTGGAAATCAGGCAAGAGCTAAGCAGTAAAACGTGTATTACTTGTTATGGATTTGGCTGTGCCTGCTACATGTCACGGCTGGTCTTCTGGGCTGGAAGGAAGGGCAAACATCCTTTGTACAGAAGGCATCCAATGACTTTAGGGCAGTAGGACATACTTGCTTTCTGCTGTTATTTTCCACAGTCAAGATGCATGGTTCTGAGCAGCCTTTGTGCCACCTGCCTGGATGAAAGTGACTCCAATCTGTCAACTACTTAATAGAAATTTCCTTCGGTTAGAAGCCAATTGACCAACCCTGCCTGGGATTAAAGCAGCCACCACCACGCCATCTGCATAAAGCCCTAAACCAAAGAGTGTAGGATGTTCAGTTCTCGGGCAGGGAGCGGTGGCAAGGGAGTACAAGAGAAATGTGTGGGTCCCAGTTTAGTCCTAATTCCTTCTCCTTCTCAAATGCCACAATGTGTGGATGGAGTTCAAACACACAGCATTGTCACGGTGCTGCGAAGCCTGATTAGACAGCCTGGAATTCACTTCCCCGGTTTGCTGCGTGGGCTGCACGCAGCGTGATCAGGAATGATAGAAAAGGCTTCACGGGTAGGAGATGGCTGTCTCATGATGACACAGAGCCGCCCGCGAAGCCCTCACTCATCCTGCTCATCCTGAGGCCTGGCGTTCCTCTGCGGCAGTTTTGTCAGGACTGGGCCAGGTCCCTGTCACCCCCAGCACTGCCACAATCACTGCAATTCTGTTTGCTCCTTTCTTCTCCAGCCCCCATTTCCTTTCTTTCCTTCTCTTCCTTTGCCTTTCTCTCAGTCTCTCTCTCTTTCATGCTTTCTCTGACATTTACAGTCACTAACCCTTCCTTTTTCTCAAGACCCTTAAAAAGAGCCCATTGTTTGTGCTTCCATGCTGTGTGCTTCCCATGCAACTGAACCCTTGTGGACGCTGTGTCTGATTCATATGTGTGTCCCCAAAACTGTCATCCTCAGCACCTGGTCTATGCTTTTTGCTGAATAAATGTTCATTGAATGGATGCATGCATGGATGCATGGATGCATGAATGAATGAATGAATGAATGAACGAACGAACGAACGAACGAACGAACGAACGGATGAATAAATAAACCAACATGACAGAGTTGTGGAAGTAACATTTTGCAGTCTCTTTAGCCTTTGCTTGTTTTACTCTGACCTAACACAGTGAAGTATTTGTAAAGCCTCGACGACTACAACTAAAAGAACATTTTTAAAGAATGCAATGGGTGATAGCGATTGAAAGAACTGGCTGTGGAGTATGACAGATGATGGTTTGCATCTCATCTCTGTGACAAGCTGGGTGACCTTGGTCAAGTGACATAAACTTTCTTAGCCTTCTTTCCCCCCATAAGTGAAATGGGCATCATAGTATATACCTCATGCATTCAGCATGAGAAACAAATGAAATAACATATGTGAAACACAAGACAAGATGTTGGGCATATCATGAGCGTATACTAAATTGTAATGCTAATGATGACAATAAATGTGACGACATTGATGTTGGTGCTGATGATTACTAGTGCTTAACATTTTTTAAAAGACTTGATGAGCTGCTGAGATAACCTACCACTTTCTGAAACATTTGAGGTAAAAAAAAATAACTTACAAAAAGTAGTTGTGTTTAAGGCCTAATACTATAACCCAGGAGTATTTCATATGTACCTATACCATAAATATATATTCAAACCTCAGTTCTTGAACTTCTCCCATCTCGAATAATTCGGTTCTCGACCATGAACCAAGTGGTTCATGGGAAAAATGTCTCAGTTGTCAACCTGGCAACTCTTTCATGCTGATACACCAAGCATGACAAAAATCGTCTCTCTCAGACCACAAAGGAAAAAGTGCGCCAATATGAGTCACTTTACTGCTAAATCTCTCCTTGTTAACATCTCAGGAAATTGTGCTGTGAATTTTTTGTGGGTTTTTGTTTTGTTTTGTTTTGCTTTTGTTGCTGGTGAAATGGAGGATTAGCACAATTTTAAAACAAAAAGAAACCATCAAGAGTGCTAATGTTGCTAAGGGTATGAAAGAAACAATGATCACAGGCAACTGGAGAAAAACTCTTGTTGATTTGGATAAACGAAAAGCAGTTAGCCAGTGACAGCATTTCAGAGGCAATAATATGTGAAAAAAACGAAGACCTCCTGAAAGACACCCCTGGAACAAGTGCTGAAAGTGATTCGTTTAAGGCTAGTAGGGGGTGGTTCGATAAATTTAAGAAGTGTGTTTATAGATTAAACAGTAATTAGTCATGTACTGTATATAAAAAAAGTTAAACAAGGAATAATTTGGGGATCTGGAATGAATTAATTCAATTTACATTATGCTTAATGGGAAAAAAATGATTCCGTTTTTGAACAAATTGCTTCTCGAACGGGCTTCTGGAACAAATTAAGCTTGAGAACCAAGGTTCCACTGTATTTAGTTTACCAGTTGACAAAAGAATCATATTTGAGTGCTTTATTCCTAAGTCTCTGATTACTGTGAAGAGATTATAAATATTGGACAATTAATTACTGTTCTCTTTTATTAATGTTTTAATTTCTGTAACATGTAACACATTGATTGCTCGGAAAGGAGTTTATAATAAGTTGGTCCTGACATCAACCTTTTCAGTGGGTAAATCAGGATTACTTACTCTCAGCACTATTAACATTTGAGACTAGATAATTCTTTATTGTGGGGGTTTGTCCTGGGCATTGTGGGTCATTTACTAACATCCCTGGTGTCTCCCCACTAGATGACAGTAGCAGTTCATACCTCCCCCTAGTTGTAACAACTCAAACCTCAAATTGTCTCCAGACATTGCCTCCCCCCACCTCCCACCAACCACTGAGATAGGGTAATGAGTTCCATTGCATTGGGAGCAGGACAAATACCAGCTGTAAGTGTCCTTTAACCCATGGAAATCTATGTGCCAGTGTACAAGGTTCTACCGAACTGGGTCCTGAGTCACCTCAGCCTTCTACCAAGCTGGCTGGAGCAGATGTACTTCTCTGGTCTCGAGTGTACTCCCTGAAAGCTCTCTCACCAATCCCAACTCCCCCACCCCACCCCACCCCGAAACCATCCAGGTAGCTTCTGTGTGTTTGCTGTGGAGAGGCTTTTACAGCAACTACCACAATCAGCTTAATGGTTCCTCACTGTTACCCTCAACAGTGCTTTACCCCCACACAGGCTGTAACCAGGGTCTAGAACAACAACTTTGCCAGGCAGAAAAACAAATGAATAAAACCTTGATGCAGTTCAGAACCACTGCTGAACCCATCTTTATCTTAACCAAGTGGGGAGCAGGAGAAAAAAAGCATTACGATTTGAAAGAATTTTGGCTTCATTATAAAGTGGAAAATCTCAGCACAAAAACATTTCCTTCAAAGAAAGTGAACAGAGCTTCTGTAATTGGGTCAAAATGGGATATTTCAAAATCGAGGACAAAAAAAAATGTCCAGCAAACCACAGTGAAGACATTTGGAGAAGTTGTTGGTGTGTGTTTTTAAGTTTAGTTCTATGGAAAACAATAAATATGTCCTCTGTCTTCTGGCAAAAGGAAAAGGTTATGAAATCATGATAAGTCAAAGACTATGAGAAATAAATCATCTTGTTTCTGAAGGCTGCAAAACAACATAAAAGTACTTATATAGCCAATGTAAACTGGAAAAGATAGGAAACCAATTCCCATTTACTAAGTACTTAAATTTACCCCATTCCAGGAGTTGTGCCTGGATATAATTTTCAAAATACATCTCCCTAATTCTTCACAAGTAGCCTATGAGGAAAATGCTATTTTCTGCTTTCAGTGAAATGAAGAAATAGAGACATAGAGCTGAAAATTGCAAAGGTAGAGGGCAATGAGACCAAGTCTTCATGGCCCCAAATCCCATATTGTTAGCAATTTTGTTGTATTTATCCCATATGTAAACCCAAAGAAAAAGACTGGAGAGAAGCTATCTAAGTGACTACTGTATTATGCTAGAATGTTGATCTTATGGGCAATTACTTAATTTCCCAGCTTCTAATACATTGTTATAGTGTTTATATCAGTAGATTTTTAAATTTACTGTATTTTATCATTTAAAAGGGATGATACTTTTATTCACATATCAATTTAATCATCTGTCATTTATGTAGATATAGATCATTTACTCTAGGGTGATCAAGGGCATGTTTCCCCAATAGGGAGTTGCTCATATTGATTTGATTAGTTGGTTATTGATTTGAGATCTTTCTTCGTTTTTAATAGAGGCATTTACAACTATAAATTTGCCTCTAAGCACTGCTTTTGCTGCATCCCACAAATTTTGGTATGTTGTATTTTCATTTACATTTGTCTCAAAGTATTTTTCTTTTTCTTTTTTTCAATATATCTTTATTGATTTCAGAGAGAGGAAGGGAGAGGGAGAGAGAGACAGAAACATCAATGATGAGAGAGTCATTGATCGGCTGCCTCCTGCACGCCCCCAACTGGGGATTGAGCCCGCAGTCTGGGCATGTGCCCTGACCAGGAATCGAACCCCGATCACCTGGATCCTAGGTCAACGCTCAACTGCTCAGCCATGCCCAGCCGGGCTCAAAGTATTTTCTAATTACCCTTGTGATTTATTCTGTGACTGTTTATCCAGGAGTGTGTTAAGTCCCCAAACTTGTGAATTTCCCAAACTTCTTTCTGTTATTGACTTTTAATTTCATCCATTGTAGTCCAAGAACATACTTTACATGATTTCAGTCCTTTTAAATTAATTGAGATTTGCTGTATGGCCTGACATATGGCCTGTCCTGGACAATGTGCCATGTGCACTTGAGAAGAACATGTACTCCACTGTTGTTGGATTCTATTTCAGCTATAAACTGAATGTTTATCCCCCCCTCCCCCGAAATTCATACCTTGAGGCCTAATCCCCAGTGTGATGGTACTTGGAGGTGGGGCCTTCAGGAGTTGTTTAGGTCATGAGGAGCTTTTATAAAGGAGACCCCAGAAATCTCCCATGCCCCTTCCACCATGTGAGGACATAATGAGAAGGTGGCCATCTATGAGCCAAGAAGCAGGTTCTCACCAGACACCGAATCTGCCAGAGCCTTGGTCTTGGACTTCCCAACCTCTGAAACTGTGAGAAATAAATTTCTGTTCTTTATAAGCCACCCAGTAGATGGTATTCTCTTACAGCTTCCCAAACAGACTAAGAGAATTTCCTTGTTGATTTTCTGTATAGTTATTCTATCAGTTGTTGAAAATGGGGTATTGAAGTCTCCTGCTATTATTTTTGAACTGTCTATTTCTCACTGGAAGCAGATGCTGCTCCATCTTACATGTCCAAAGCACTGTAATAGTAATAATCTGGACTTTCAGCCTTGGGTCTTATGGTTTTCACAGTGTTTGGCACTGTGGACTTATTCACTCAATCTTCAGACAGTGAACAATCTATTTGATCAAATCATTGAACAATACATGGTGAGGATAGGTGACAAAGTGGTGGCCCAAGAAGGGGGAAATCAATCCAACCAGTGAAGGGCTAAATGATGTCTGGTCCAGGGTATATATTGCTTATGAGTCCACGGAATTATTCAATGTTAAGAAATGCTCTCCCTCTCTAACCACAAACCATGACCATGAAAGTCTCAAAATATGACTTATTTGCTGGAGAAGAATTGATGAGTCAGAGGCAAGCCAGCTTAATACGTCTCCTAGAAGAAATAAAAATCATTCCTTGGCTTAAAACAATGCTGTACTCATTTTGCATTCAGGTCAATTACCCTGACAACTTAGGTTTTCACATTCCTGTAGAAGGACAAATCGGCATTATTAGAATCTGTTCAGGAGACAAGAATCATTAAATTCCTCTCTGAGAAAATCAAGTAACAAAAAAAAATTTTGTTCTGGTTAGTCTGCAACATTTATGATATTTCATCGAGTTGATAGTGTTCCCTGTTACTGTAACCATAGATCCAAGGCTATGAAATCAACCTCACTGCCGGATAACACTACAAGATCACTTTGGAGCTAATCTGAAAACAGCATTCCTTTGAATCTTCAAAACCAAGTTCTTCTGAAACTCGAACTGGAGTTAAATTTAGGTTGACGTGGATTTCATAAAAGCAAAACCCTTTAAAGTTTGCATTAAAAATTCATGTGTCTAACTGAAAAGCCTTGGTCGGGTGATGATAATAAATATTACAAAAAGTTAATTTCCCTTCTCTGGGCTCTCTCACAAGAAAGCTCTGCAGCCTCATCCCGAGCACATTGGAATATTTCAGCTCAGCGTGGCAGCACAAGCAGGACTGCGTGTAATGATGCTCAGGCACCAGTTGGCTGCATTCTGTCATAAATAGTAACCAGTGTGTGTAGCCACGCTGCGGGTCAGTTCCTGCTGGTGTCACTTTGTTCTTGTCCAGGTTCCTGGCATTAGTTCTGTGGTCATAAAATCCACTGTGTTTTGTTCTTACCCCTTTGTTCTTTTATGCAACTGTGTTGAAAATACTAGATACTGTTTTGCTCTTTTAACTTTAAATGGCTTCCCTCTTTCCCTGCACTATAAAGAAATCCTTTCAGTAGAACTGCCTTGCAAATATCCTAGTACGTCTGCATACGCATGGCCCAGGAAACACTGCCATTATTCATGGGGTTGTCCCACAGGGCATTCTGTTCTTCATTATGTCTGTGGGAGAAGGCATGACAGGCCCCACTGCCGTGCTTGCCTTCACTATCCACATGGTCAGAGTCCGGCCCCCTCACACCCAAAGGGAGCGCGCAGTCCTTCTGTAAGGCGCAGTGGAAGAAAGGGGCGCGCAGTATAACAAGTAGGTGACAGCACTACTTTGAAGTCAGGCCCCCTTTTTAGGATGCATGATAGATGAGGAAAATCAGTCTCTCTAAGACTCAACTCAAGAATGGGAGCAATAACTGGGTATCATGAGGCTTAACAAACAGTGGTTATAATGTTCTTCACACAGTACCCGGCACATGGTAAATGATCAATAACTGTTTTCAGTGTTCAGCACATAGCAGATGATCAATAAATACTGGTTCAGTGAGTGAGTGGATGAAAAAACAAACGATGGACAAGCAGCCAGATGAATACCTGTTCTATGTTCCCAGTATATATTCTTTCCCTCTAAACTTAAACTTCTGCTTAAAAATGCAATAGACTGTGCATGGTGGGATCCAGTCATGTTGGATGAAGTAGACGAAGGAAATAGTTTTTCACTCACCTTTGTTCTTCCAACTACTGTTCAGCTTTGGGGACATATTTCAGTTCACTTTTAATATTCTGGATCTCCGATAAGTTGACCGCAGGTCCTGGAAGTTTCTTCGCTCCTGGAATTGGCTTCTTCTCCTCATCCGAGGTGGGAGGAGCACCCTGGAGAGAAAGAAAAGAAAGAAGAGAGATTCAACTCACCTAAAAAGACATTTGGTCTCTCTGGGTCATGGACATGAAAAAAAGTAAAGCAAGAATAATGTCAGAGTGTAAGTCTAGCACAGTGATTTTTTTCTTGTGCTGTTGAGACACCCTCAGAGTTTCAAGAAGATCTCCTGAAGTTTGTAGAGGAATGTGGAATAAAGTTGGAAGAAGAAAACAAGTAATTTCCACGTGACTTAGAAAACACTAGAGTACTGTTTCGTGTCTGATTACTAATAAAAATTACCACTAGTTGAAAGGATTCGTGTTTCCAATACAAGCAACTTGCCAGATCAAGTTTAATTTGGTATCATATGATCATAATGTGCCTGAACAGCAGAGATTTGCAGAATGTTAGTGCACGGCTGGCTCTAACAATAACTTAGTCTAGGAGTTTTCAATTTTGTTGTTGTTGTTTGGGGTGCAGTGACTGCCAGCCTTTGTTCCAATGACATCTCTGCAAAGCATAAACAAACTGAAACTGATATAAAGCAAAACCTTTTTGAATGAGAGTGGGCTAAGATGGAGCCAAAGAGGAAGCCTAGCTGTCCCCTCCTGCTTTGGAAAGTATTTTAACTTTTCTGTCATACTGTGGTTTTATTTTGCTGCAGCTGCAGGGCAGGACCACATTCTATACCTTTTTGTGGCTCCTCCAGCACTTGGTACAGAAGTGCACGAGCATACTTGTTAATTGTTATTTAGCTGATTAACCCTGAGAATATACAGTGACAAATCTATGCCTGTATGTACACATTAAGAGTGACTATAAACAATAAGATCAGTTGCTGTGTGTGGCTCCTGGAACGCCCAGCTCATTACTAGGGAAGAAGGTTGTTCGTGAGCTCATTCCTCCAATTTGCTGGAGGTTCAGGGGCATATTCTCTGGACCCTGAAAGGAAGGTGTTGGAGGAGCCTTTGATCGCCCTGGCAGCCGGGAGAACACGCCTCTCGGCTCAGTTTCCTGCTGGGAGGGTAACTGAAAGCTGGCTCCAGCTGCTTTGTCCTGAATCCCGCCCACCACCACCCTGAGGTCAGACTTCCCGGGCTGCTCTTGGCCACTGGCTGAGTGCCACAGGATCCTAAAGCAGCTGCTACTGGGACACATCAGTCTCCTCTGGGAGGGACTTTGGCTGGAGAATTTTCTTTAGAACAGCACTGAGATCTAAGATACTTTCGCCCAGCCCTCTGTCCCACTATCCTTCACCCGCATCACTATCCGACAACCCTCCAATTTTCCTTACAAGCATTTTCCCCAATTAGTGTTTTGTACTTCTAATCCCATCTTTGGGTCTGCTTCTTGGAGGACCCTAACTAACACAATCCCAATGTGAGACTGGCAGAGCTCCATCTGCTGGGCCGACAATTGAGTGAACCAATCCAGTTCTGGGGGAAAGGAACGGGAAACCACACGTTTGCTGCCAGCCCAACTAGGCATCCCTGTAACCTGAGCATTAAAGCTGATGCTGTGCCTCCTTCTGGCCCCTACATCTAGTTCTCACATTGTCTAGACCCTAAAGTGAAACGGAAGAAAGTGCTCAACCTTCCTAAATTCGAACCAGTTACTTGATAGACATGTCCTTTATAGAAACGTTTTTAAATTGCTTATTTGAGTGGATGAGTAGAAATCTAAAATATCGAGGTGCTGTTCTTCTGCTAAGGGCCAATTATTTTTCCTAGAGCCATTTTCTCTGACTCTGCCACAGTCAGCTAGCTGATGAACTAGCTAACACGTCAGCCACACAAGATGATAAAGTAATTCAGTGTAGACTGTGGCTGTTGTAAACGCCTGGAAAATATTGTTTCCCCTGGTCAGTGTACAGAGCCATAGGATCACCTTTCCTGTGTACACATACATTCATCATTTATAAATGCAGGTTTAGAAGCAATAATGAAAATTGCTAAACCTCCACTCGGAGGTCCAGGTATTCCAAAACGTACTTTGCTAGGCTTTTGGAAAGAAATCTTAAACAAGGCTATAAAATTTTGGGGTTTTTTTTAATATCTGTAGCAGTGAAATGAAAAATGTTTCCTTAGTTATAAATGTTCCCATGGTTGTTAGGTGGGTAGATCTTAATAAAGAAGCATGAAGAAGAAAAATGTTTCTAATTCCTTCTGTTAAGTTCCCAGGTAAGTCACATTCACTGTCTTTGTAATATCAAAGTGTGCTGTATTAAGACATTTTACACTTGTGTCTATGTGCAAAAGTTTATTATGTGAATATACACAGATATAGGATGATAATATTTAATACCAGTCACTTTCCTCTCAAGTTATTAAAACCTCAGTGCACTGTGCTTTTTATTTATCAAGGTAATGGAAAATTATAAGTGGATATATTTAATAAGTAGATATGATATTAACTCAGGAAGGAGGTTAGTGGTGGTGCATGTTCTTAACTGCATCTTCTTTCATCTTTCAAAAATAATGGCAATCTAAGAATTTGTTATTATAAGTATTATAATAAATTAAGGTATGAACAAACAGGGTTCCAGTTGGCTCCATTTGAATAACAAGTGCCTTTTTTTTTTCTCTTTCTTTGTTTTCTTTTTTTTTGTTTTTTTGGACGTAGATATTTGAATTGAGAAGAGACATGGAAGACATTGTTTGATTTAGATAAAAATAGCTAGAGAAAAGGCTTATCAGCCCCAGACCATTTCCAGTTTTAGGAATGGCTGTTGTCAAGGGAGGGATTCCCTTTGGGGGTGATGGAGTATTTGTAAAATTTAGCACAAGGGTGAACCATTTTCTAGCTATCTGGCCTTCATGAGCACATACCCTATTGGGTTTCCCCCTAAACCCTCCTATGTGTTCCTTCATGCTCAAATTGAAGACTTAATAATAACAGAAAACAGACTGCTAGCTGTTCTAAGTTACACATACTAACTCATTTCATCTTCATAGCAATCTATAAATGCGGTACTCTTATTAATAATCCACATTTTACAGTTGAGAAAAATGAAGCACAGTGACCATGCAGTTAGGATGTGGTGGGACCAGAATCACATAGTATGTTTGCATCTTGTAAAGGGTCCAGATGGAGAGGGAAAGAATTAACAGAAAATCTCAGCATGCTATATTGTGGCTTAAAAATGATGGAATTTCAGTCAAAAGAAAGATTTAGGAGGCAGAGTAGGAGCTTGTCAGTACCTTTCAAATCACTTCAAACAAGCAGCCTCCTTGTTTTATGCAAAAGATAAGCCGTGCTTATTAGGATTTGGCTGTTAGGCCTCTGTGTCGAGCACAGGCCAAACTCTGGCTGGGCTAAGCAAACGGACGGTATGCTCCAGCTCTGTGAGCAGAGCAAAGGGCTGCAACCACTGGGGGGCTGGAGATCCAGCCAGTGCTCACAGGCCTTGTCAGGCAGCCCCAGGCT
Organism: Miniopterus natalensis; assembly: GCF_054644295.1. NCBI lineage: Eukaryota > Metazoa > Chordata > Mammalia > Chiroptera > Miniopteridae > Miniopterus > Miniopterus natalensis. Next base: position 95,191,390 of record NC_142103.1, on the reverse strand, counting down.
GGGCCTAGCTTCCTACTGGGGTGCACCCCTTCACATCTGAGATGATATCAGGAGTGAAGCTGGGGAGCAACTGGCTGTGGCAGAGGCAGCCTGTTCGTTCAGGGATGGGATGGTATGATCCCTGCTTTACCCAGTGATTATCATAATGCAAGGCTAGGCAAGGAATCCTAAATCTAAGAGGGTAAGCAATTCCAAATTTGCAAACTAGATAATAATAAAAAGTGTGGCTGTAAGTTATTCGGAATTCAGATTCCATTTTCCCATTCAAACTATGTCACAAAAGGTGGCCAGGACCTCAAGCAAGCCCACAAATTCCTACTAACCCCACCTTGTAGCCAGCCAAGCTGCCTAACTGCTCCCCTTACAGTGTTGTTTCCATGAGAAACTTACTCTAAGATCCAGCCCAGAACTTGAGTCATTAGATCCCACCCTTCCCTAAGACCCCACAAGTCTCGAGAGATCATTTCTGCTCTTACAATAAGGGAATACAATCCCTAATTCCACCCTCCGGACCCATGAGCCCCAGAGGAAAGGTGTAGCTCAGTTCAAGAAACACTCCTGGGGCCTCTGTGGATACCTCATTCCTCTCCACCCTGGGAAAAACATTGGTTGCCACTTGTATACGTGGCTGGTCATAAAGTATTCACAAACAAGGTTGTATCAGTGTGTGGCTATTTTAGAATGTGCTGGAACCATCAGATTGAAGACAAGGCAGGAGTGAGAGCACAGTGCTTCCCCAACCCCCTAACAGGGACACATGGAGCAGAGGGCCATCTGTAGCACAGAGGGAAGCTGAAATGCAAGCCTCCAAAACAAGTGTTACTTCAGTCAATTTAGTGAGAAGACAGGGTCAAGCTACCTTCCAACTGAGTGCCATGGTAGTGACAGACACAGCTTAAGAGGAAACACAGGAAGAAAATCTAATTACAGGTAAACAGAGGTGTAGGAAGGATCACACTGCTCACCCTTCTAGCTCCCCATGCCTTTTTCTTACAACGTGCAAAATACAAGGCCCAGGAGTCCTTCGTGAAAATTGAATAAACAGATCAATTGAACAATTATTTATTGAATACCTGCTAGGCTATGCCATGTCTGTTATATCACCAACTCTTTCCTCAAAGTGATTCTCTAAGGAATGGAGGGGATCATATTTTGCAGACATAGACTCACAAATACTTGAGCAAAATCCCGGAGAGAGAGCTCATGATCCTTAGTTAACTGGCTGTCCAAGTTAACAGCACCAGAGCTGGAGATTATGTACCATAAGAAAAGGGGTAGGGTAGGGTCCTTTTAACTTGTATGTTCAAAATTTTTGCTCATCAAAGTAGACTTAGTAGCTGAAATTCCAGAACTTGGTGATATCACCCAAATATTCCATCTTCTCCTTTCAAAAATTATCTTTCTATTTATAAGAGGCTGGAACCACTAACTCAGGACCATATCAGGAATTACTTACTGGGAAGGGGGGGGAGGTTAGATGAGAGACAACCAGTTTTATTAGGAAACTTTGAAATAGTGCTCTTTTGGGGCAATTACCAAAAATGTCACCAACCAAAAAAAAAGCTTTTTTACCTTTTTAAAAAGATAAAATACAGTTTGTTATGTCTTATGGCTTTATTTAATTCCATTTTCCTTGTCTTGTGCTAATGACATGCTCCAAAACCTTAATTATCTTTTTTTCAGAACCAGATCTTCCAGGTTTTATCAGAAAGGTCACAATTGGGGATGAAATACAAACATTTGGGGAAGGAACTTTTCTGTATTTATTGTACTCATTATTAATTTTAGCCTCTGTTTTAGAAGACCAGGTATTTGCATTTGGAGGAGAGGTAAAGAATTAGAGGGAGGGGAAAAATACAGAAATTGATAGGCTCCCTTGCAAAGTCTTTTTTCAAAGGAAATACCCAGAGATTGAAGCTTTCTGTTCGAATTCACAAGCAATTTAACGTGCTTATTACCTGTGCTCCCACTGGGGTTCATCACTCCTCAGAAGCTGCACTAAATGTGTCCTGCTTGGTTCAATAAAACCATGGAGTGAAAACTTACCAAGCTAGTGACTGTTGTGGACCAAGGACGTCTGAGAGGCTATGCACCCCCCCCCACCCACACACACACACAGTCAACAAACTATATGTTAGACTCATCTTCCAGAAGTGTGCCAGGCGCCTGTACCTGGCCGAAGGAAGCAAGGGGCAGTGTGTCTCGTGCTGATGAGCATGGCATCAAAGGAATGTATGTCCTACGTGAGGACTCCTTGGCCCGCAGCCCTTGGTGGCCTCCCTGCCCTGGAGAGCCAGCCCGCAGTGCGCCCCTGCCCCGCGCGAGCCAGGATTTGGGGAGAAAGACGCTGCTGGGCTCTGCCAGCTGCTTTCCTCACCTCCTCCGTCTCTGGAGTGCATTCTTTTCTTCTAGGCGGTTGCCCAGCTCCTGGCCGAAAGGCTCCCATTGGGATATTGATGTTTGCCTAAAAGAGAAAATAGGGAAGATTTAGCTCAAGGAAAGGAAGACATTGTAATGATACTCTGAGACGGTAATCGGTGTGAGAAAAAACACATCTGAAAAGTACATCTTTAAAGCTTTTTACCTCAAGAAAATTGCTGTAATGGTAATACAAAAATATACAAAGGCAAATTTGACTTCCATTTATTACAAATTTCTGTTATTCATCCTTAGGTCTGTGCAGTGATTTCACAATTCTCTATTCAATGGAAGAATTTGAAGACAGTTTGTTCTGGCTGTTGCCCTCCTGTGGTGCTTTATATTTTTCTCTCTCTGGGATGAGAAAGGAACAAATAATGATAGGAAAGGAGGAAATGCATCCACAGAAGCCATCCCACACCTCAGCCCTCCTTCAGGTTCCTTCAGATTTACCATGGGAGGGGGCAATCGCGCCTCCTGAGCTGCCTCCTCCTTTCCATAGTGGCCTACGGCTGTTCCAGCACTTTATTTAAAGCCTAGAATTGACAGTATTCTGCCTTCTTCCCAACACACCATTGTGAAAAAAGAGTGCTGAAAAGTTGTTTGTTGGATCGCAGTTCATAGATTCTTGTCCCTCATTAAAATAACATACTAATGGCCATCCACAGTTAGCAAAAATTACCTTCTAATAAAAGTAAACGATGCTAAACCTTAAATTATGCAAGCAATATACTGACAGCAATTTTAAAATTATCTTTATTGATGAAAGCATTCCAGACGTCCTTTTGCCCCTCTTGGCCCCCTCCAGCCGCTCCCCCCAGGCCTTCCCCGCACTATTGCCTGTGTCCCTGGGTTACGCACATAGGCATATAGGTTCTTTGGTTAATCTTGGTGAAGAGAATATGTAAATTTGAATTTTGTCCCTATTTCATCTGATTTCAAAAGACAAGCATGCTTAATGCAAACCAGAAACATCTTCAACCAGGAGTATCACTCACATAAAACAAGCGTTAAAACTTTTTAAGGCAGAACATATTCTTCTCCACTTGAGATAAAATGTTCATTGCCTTATGAGTAACTGGATATGTGGGCTTGAAAAGTTGAAATTGCACTTTGATGTTATGCATGAAAATGATGCCTGAGCAAAGAGACTAAAGTATTTTACTTTATGACACAGCGTGGATGACTTTGGTCCCACACCACATAAAATTACTAGGAAGCGTGGTCAGGTCCGCGCGGAGCCGCCTGATGTGGGCCCTGCTGCCAGGGGAGTGTTTAACTCAGGACAGGGAGCATGCAGTGTGCACGCCCAGGCAGCAAGTGCCCTTCACCTAGGGGCCCATTCCCGACCAGAATAAAGCTGGTCCCACAGAAAGGAAACGTCCCAAGTGTTTGTGGGGGCTGTCAGGAGAGGCATTTCACCATTCCGAGGGCCAAGAAGACAAGAAGTATATTTGATCAGGATGCACCATATATGCTGAAATATTAGGACAGCACAATGTTGGAGGGAAGCATTCGGGAAAGCCTAAGGCCGATCCTTCCCGGCTACTCCTCTGCTTAATGGAAATATCAGGAGGCACAGAGTGGGAGGAGGAGGGGACATAAGGTAAGGGGGAAATATGTCTTACATGGTGGCAAATACGATAACATACTTCATGGATCCCAAGATGTATCCCTTTTAATATCTCTGAAATCGGAGTGTGTCTTTACAGCGATGGTATCTTAAAATTTTAATTGGCATGTTTTATTTCTTAATATATAAAATAATAGTTTATAATTGAGTGTCACAGATTGAATGAAACATCATTAGGGTACTGAAATAAGATCAAAACAATGTAAATAACACCCACAGGAGGTGATCTCTATTGAACCAATAACTATTTCCGTTACTATAGACAATTTGGATGAAAGAGAGGAAAAGTCAATATAGGTACTGTCCGGGAGAAGGTTAACTGGTTAGATCAGCACTACCATGACCCATTAATTAACTTTCTACAGGGGACATCTTCCCAATGATGAATTCAAGTTAACATTGTTTCTGTAAGATTATGGTGCTGAACTAACCCATTTAATCAAGTGTGTATGCTCTATAGTAGGTCATAGTTTTCGGTAACGGAACATGTAAAAGTCGCCCTAGGTAATGTTTCGATGAAGGACATGCAATGGGACCCTCACTGGTTTTGCTCACTGGTTAAAGCATCAGCTGGCAGAACGGAGGGTCCAGGGTGCGATTCCTGGTCAAGGGCACGCACCTGGGTTGCAGGTTCCATCGCCGGCCCCAAGAGGGACACAAGAGGGAGACAACCAATCGATGAGTCTCTTTCATCTCTCTCTCTCTCTCTCTCCCTACCCCCCCTTCACACTCTCTCTAAAAATCAGTGGAAAAAATATTCTTAAGTGAGGATTAACAAAAAAAAGGACATGCTATAGGAGTACTGCCTTTTCTTGCTTAGAGATTAATCTTGGCCATGCATGTACCCTCTCCTTGGTACATGGGTGGCTTATGGTAGTGAAAAGAGCCCAGTGCTAGGAGTTGCTACAGATAATCTGTCACTGAAAAAGTGGCAACTGCTCTGGAGCTCTTTTCCCCCATTTGTAGTAGGAATGTTAGGCTTCATCAGTGGTGTTCAAACCTGTAGCCACAGAACCCTTCCTTCAAGTAAAGGATTGCAAGAACATCTAAAATGCAAACTAGGTGGAGGTGGAGTTGCTCTGGCTGAGGTGGTAGGAAGCCCAGAACCCCATCTGCTTCCCCCAAGCCCAGAGCCATGAGCATTTCCTTGGAACTTGGGGAGCCAATCTGACAACCATTGAAAGAGTTACCATCCCTAAGTGGATGAGTGTTGATGTATACTTGAACTATTTGCCTATTAAGTTGTCTGTAATTTATTTTAAACTACTTTAGCATAGACAGTGTGATCTTTTATATACGTGCAGTTTGGTTTAAACTGCAACTCTGGGGGCATCTATTGCTCTAATTGGGAGCTCATCCTCCTGGGGTGGTTGGGTGGTAAAATATCACTAAGGCCACACTCCCAGGATTGCAACTTGAAGTGCTTCTGTTAGCCATATCTCCACCAACACCTGAGGCCTCGATGTTTGAAAAAAAAAATGAAAAAACAGCTGAAATATTGGAATGAGCATTAGAAATAGTTTCTATTCATCAAATTAGAGGAGGTTAAGATATGGAGATTGGTTAAAATACTTTGGAGACAATCCCCTCCCTGCTGAACAGAGTGTAAGTATCTGATGCCTGTAGATTTCATCCTCAGAGACAGCTCAAGGGGTGATCCCCAAATAGGCCTGTCTCTAGCCATTGCTAATGACCATTTCCAGCGGGCTGCTGCCAACTAAGGGCAACAGAACCCCCACCTGCCTCACGAGATGTTTATGCGAGGCGGCCGTCATTCGCAGCACTTAAAGGGACAAGAGCTGAGCCTTGATGGAGCTCACAGACACACTGTATAAATGGTTTTATGCTTGCTTGCTAATGAATGTGCGTCTAACAGATGTCTGTGTGTGGCAGAGTTGGGTTTGAGACTAGCTTTCATCTTAACAATGTGGTAAGGTTGTGTGACAGTAACTACTCCCCCCAGGCCCATCTACCACAAACTACCTTGTTCACCCCGAAATCCCAATATTTAGCCTAGTCATCACAACACTTATATCCTCACAACAAACTTCTGAGGTTTGGACTGTCTTCATTTTACCGACAAAGAAGAGACTGAGCCTCAAAGCAATTAGATGGTTTTCTCAAGGTCACACAGTCTGAGGAAAACCCAGGATTCCAAAGTGAAACTGCCTGACCTTAGGGACAGACCTTTCATTCCATCAAATCCTTCTCCAAAGAGCTCTTTTCACCTAACCAAAGCTCTAGCCACTCTAAAATTCTCTAAACTCATCCTAAAATTGCAGGCTTACACTTTGAGAATGGCCTTGGAAAGGGGCACACAAATGGATAATTCCAGCATAGGTGTCAAAGAAAAGCCACATTGAAAAATAAGCCATTAACTCACTGACTTGATGTTTTTTTCATCTTTAAAGCACCACTTAAGAAACCAAGAACCTAAATGGGTTTTTTGACAGCAAATATTGACAGGATCCAAAGCAGCCTAAGAATGCGTCAGGTATCCAATCATTACTATGAACACCTGAAGGGAGTGTCAGAGGCTTGCTTGCAAATGGCTAGAGATGATTCATTAATATAATTGTAGGGCGGTGATATCTAAGGGACAAACTATAGACTAAATTAGAGCCGTAAGGAAAACGCCTTATAACTTGAATTTGATCAAAATACCTAGACTCGCAGCTCTCTGTTTTTACTCCATCGGCTACACAATTGATTCATCTTGTCTCTTTCACCGACTTCTGTTTGAATGCAAATAAAATACCTTCTCAATGATTCAGTTTTTCCATCTGCAAATTGGGTATGATATTTGCCACTCAAAATGAGTTTTGGAAATGAGCTACTTTTTTAGGAAAGACTAAACCAAGACCGAAAAGTCTAATATCGATGACCTGGAGTTAATATCATGACCTGGAGTTAATATCGGGTTGAACTTCCTTCTCCGTATAGAGTCTGTATAAATGTAAAGGGGGCAGGCTTTTGTCTTTTCGTTTTGTTTTTTGTTTGTTTTTGTAGCACATACCCTTGCATTTCTTTTTCCCCCTTGAGGTTTGTCCATCTCAGATGTTTTTAAAGGTGCCCCTGGTGCAGCAGATCCAATGCGCCGCTTTCCCAAGCTATACGTAATTTGTTGCATCCTCGAAGTTGGGAATGGAAAAAATCTACTAGATCATCTTTTGCCAGAACAGGATCCGGTTCCCTGATAATAAGCCTATCTGATGTGAAATGAATACTACATTTGATCTCACCAGGTAAAGAAAAGCAGAAAGAATTCCCTGTAAGGTAATTCCACTACTCCCTTAATTATTTGTACTGTTCTGCTTGGCTCCAGGCTTCGGGCCCAAGGGTTCTGGAAACAATATTCCCTCCACAGGCACTCCTGTGAGACTTACAATGGAACGACATCTTCTTTCCCCCGCGGGGCTGGATTCTGATAGCCGCCAGCCTCAGGGTACTGACAATCCCAACCCACTTTTCTTTCCATGGCCATTGTTCTCGCATCTCCCCCTCCCTTTTGGTCCCCACTCCGTCTCTCCTTTTAGTGCTGAGGCCTTTGGAGTTCCCTCCCTTTGCACTTTTGTTCAGATGACCACCCCGCCCAACCGATTCTATCTTTAGTTTTCAAAGGTCCCCAGCAGCTCCTGCCAGAATCTATAGCCTCACCCTCACCATTATCCTGTGGGTGGGCGGAGGAAACAATATAGGGCTGCATTTCGCAGTATTTCTTTCTGCACTTCCCTAGTCTTACAGGCGCAGTCCTTCTCTGAATCGAGCAGGATATGGTCTTTTGAGATTTCTAGCATTTTCCACTGAACACTGGAAAACTGAACACTTTCAGGATGAGGTATGTTTCCTCAATAACCGATTAGAAAATGAGATTCTTATTTGATATATTAGCATAAATTAAGAGAGACAGACACATGTGCCAACTAAAACATAGTCCAACCTATTTTAAAATAAAATTCTATATCAGTAGAATGCATAACTCCTTTTTTCTTTAGGTATTCTTGAAACATGGAATGGATTCAGAATACTCAAAACTTTCAGACTCAGCCTAAGAAACTCCCACTCAGATACTGTTCTTCGCCCGTGATGTTTTCTACCAAAAGGTTTTCTTTCTTTTTATTCTGTTCTCAACAATTTCTGTTCTCTTCAGTGATTTTCGGACTCAACTGTAGTCTCGTCATCCAGGGAAAAGCAGACTTTACAGAATGTCCTATACAGCTATTAAGATAATGTGTACTATCGGTTATGCTCTGAAGTATGTGTGAATGTCAGCCTCAAAAAATGACATATTTTAGCCAGTAGATGACTGCTTGCCTCATGTCACCAATATGGAGCCCTGGTTAGAGCAGCAAAAATTACCAACTGGAAGTAGCACTGAGCCCCTACAATCAGACTGTTACATTCAAGTTCTGGCTACACTTTAAAGAGCCCAGCATTAGAAATCATAAACAATGCATTATAGTCATTTACCTAAGAAAGAAACAGTAGGCAGGGTCAAAGAAAAGGCCTTAACTTTACATTGAAACAAGTGGCAAAGGAAAGTTTCTTTTTTATGGTTAAATTTAACTAAAATATTAAAAGGAGGCGTGTATCATTCATCACCCTTTTTAGTTTAATCAGTGTATTGGCTTAACTGACCAACCATGGGTGGTGATAGTGTGTCCCTTTGTACTAAGGATTGTCACAGCCCTGGAATTGTTTTTGCACTGGAAATCCTAGACTGGGCGCACACAGAGTCCCTAGCTCCTGGCTGTGAATTTCTTCTTTCTGTCAGGCCCTTTTATTCTTCCGGAGCCTTTAGGCCCCGGGCAATGCGGAGGAGAGCAGCGATGACAGTGGGGGAGAGAAAGGAGCATCAGCGCTCAGGACATCAGATGCTCCGCTCTGCGGGACTGAGCAGCGCTGGGAGACCTCCCGGCGCAGGCCTCGCACAGTCATTCCTTTGAAACGTATGATGGAGTCAGGTTTAGTTTTACAAGCAGTTTGATTAAGTCAGTTAAGTAGAGAGGTGGGACTTCCGTGGCCATGGTCCTGTGTATTTCGAGACTGTGTCCGTCACTGAGTCACTTTAATTTGTACCTGTCATTCCTAGCCAACTTACATTTAAGATTACAGTAATCAGTGTAGGCTGTTAGCTTCTTCGCTGAATGCTGACACTTTCTAACGCTTTCTGTTGAGCTCTTTAAAAGGGAGGACCCAGCCTCCATAAAATGGTAATTGTCCCTCAAATAGCCTTAGTACTTCCGATTATCCTTTAGATGGCCTGCACCAGCTCCCCCATCCTCACTCTCCGTGCCAAGGCAAGGAATGTAAGTAATGAGGCTACGTAGTGCTGCAGGCTGGATCCAAACGTGTGCTTTGGTATCACACAGCTTGGGTTTGGGTCCTGACTCTCCTACTTACAAGCTGTGTGGTTCTGGGTGAGTTCTTTCTCTTCTCTAAAACTTTCATTATAATCCATAGAAATCCCATTTGCACTGTGCCAAGTACATAGTAAACCGTGAAGAAATTGTTACTATTATTATCATCCTAATAATAAACCTTGGAAGTTATTCTCAAGAAGTTCATAGACTATTAGAAGCTGGACAGAGGCTTAGAGGTCATTTAATGAAACAGCCTCCCTTTGCAGATCACGAGGACCAGGGGAGTGAAGTCCCAGAGCAGAGCTAAGACTAGGGTACAGGACTTTCCCATTTAACCACGAAGCTCTCAGACCTCAGGGGAGAAGACAAAGAATACTCAGCTTACTTTGACCAATGGTGGAGAGGAAGGAAAAGTGACAGCCAAGAGACCATTGGCTCTGGGTGGGCTGAGGCCCTGGGGAGGCCCATTGTGTTTTCAAATGAAGTGTTTTCAGGAGGAAGGGGAAGGACAGGCGAGTGCTGCCAGTGGCCAGTGTCACTCCGTCTCATTAGAGAAACTCACCAAGCGGATTGCTGATGGCATTAGATTTCCCTGCAGCTCTAGCTTTCTCTACCACCTGTCATGTCAAATTCTTTCATCTGAAGGGATCAGACCCACTCTACCTAGTGTACTGACGTTACCTTGGTTGCAAATCCACTCCCATCAACAGTGGAGTTTAACAGTCAGCCTGGAGAATATAGAACCGGGGTCAGCAAACTACAGCTCATGTGCCAAATCCAAACTGCCACCTGTTTTTGTAAATAAGTTTCATTGGCGCACAGCCATACTCATTCACTTATGTATTCCCTATGACTGCTTTTGTGCTATAATGGCAGAGTTGAGTAGCTGGAACGGAGACCCAATGATCTGCAAATCTCCAAATATTTACTTTCTGGTTTTTTACAGAAAAGATTTACCCACATCTGGTTTAGATCCTTATCAGCTGCTTTGGAGACAAAGGCCCTCTCTAGGCTACGAAAGGATCAACTGACTTCTTAAGGATATATTTATGTCTTTGGCATAAATGAGATTTCATTACTACAACTGAAAAGAAATGTAGACTTACATAGAATCCTCTTACAATTCAAAGGCCATCTCTTCTTCAGTATGAATGTGAAAGACAACTGTCCATCTCCACTAAGGGTGGGTCCAGTTCTGGCCTCCCTCTTATTCTGGAGCATGGAAGAGATGGAACCAGTTGGAGAGAAAGCAAGGCCACTCTGTGCATTACTTGGATAGTTACAGAAGCCATCTCTTAAGGAATTTGTGCGCTATAAACCAGGCACTTTCCATACATTATATTGTTTACTCATTACAAAAATCTTATTAAATAGTATGATTGTTACCATTTTACAGAAGAGTAAACTAAGATGACAGAGTAAGTGAGTGGCCAGGCAGAGATTTGTAGCCATTTGGCTCCATGCTGTCTGACACACATAGGTGCAGTAAGTAATTCAGCTAACTAAATGCCTGGCTGTTAGAAAAACTGTTGACAGTGGCTAAGTTTTGTTCAATCCAGACAAAAGAGAGATCTAAGTCATTACTTCAAGAAGTTTGCCCTGCAAAATACTAACCTGCAAGTATTCATGAAAATGGTCCAATATATTTAGAAAACATTGCACATATTACCACCTTCTTGGGAATCTACGAAGCCATCAGCAAGTTGTGCAGTCCGAGAAATTCCGCAGTAAAGGTCCTATTCAACTCTGCTTAATATAATGTTTCCCAAACACTTTATCATGGAACCCTTTAAGTAACAATAGCCCATAAAACTCGTATTCCAAGAGACATACTTTGGGAACTTTTGAACTAGATGATGATGATGATGATTGATAATAACGGCTAACGCTTATTAAGCAGTTACAATCAACCAGGCACTGGCCTAAGCGTTTATATGTATTAGTTCATTTAATGCTCATAGCAAACCTATGAGATCAGCACTGTGATTAATTCCCCACTTGCCAGATGACGAAGCCAAGGCACAAAGAGAATAAACGCATTGCCCAAAGTCACACAGCTAGTAAGCGCTGGAGACTGAGCTCCTCAAACACAGGGCTCAGCTGTCAACTCCTCTTTGCATAGCGCCCACTTAGCGTGCCGGGCACAAAGTAGGCACCCAGGAAATGGCAGTTGTACTAAATTGGAGATAAGATCCTAATAAAAAGGAGAAGCAACTAGAGTCTGTTGAATAGAACATCTAAGATCTTTGAGTGGTATTTACACAACCAGGGCACTCCCTCATCCACTGAGGTTTCTATTTGTTCTAGACAAATAGCCATTTGTATAGTGTAACAATTTTCGCATTTTATTTAATGGATCCTACTTTAGGTTAATGCAGATATAATAGGAAAATATCAGATAGTGCAGATCCTGTTTAACCACAAGAAATAATATTTCATTTGAAGGTACATTAAATTAGGTTTTGTTGTGTGGCATTAAATATATTGAAAGAGGCAATACCACATCCATAAGGAACCACTGTTGGTAGAGTGGATGGATTTTTTTAAAATGCAGTATAATAACAGCTATTGAGAGCAGTCAATAGAAAATATTACAGACCTAAAAATATATCAAGGTCAAAATTATTAGATAAAATACTGGTGAATTTTCAGTGCAGATCTTAGGGAAGCACTAAGGGAAAAAAGTCAACACACTTTCAGCTTTAAAAAGAAGAGAAGCAAAGGCAGCCTGGAAGGACTGTGTTTTTGTGTCCTGCAAAATGAAAAGGAAATTCATGTTTCGCACTGTGGGAGCTTCAAGTACAGTGCATTACTTCTCATCACTTTCACACAGATCACTCCTGAATGATAGCATCATAACAGTTGACACTTGGTGAGGGCTAACTATGCTGTTCTAAGCATCTTGTACGAGTAGCCCTGGGAGGTGAGTACTATTATTCCCCCCATTTTACAGATGTGGAAATGGAGGCAGAGAGGTAAAATAGGTCAAGTTGTTTTCCCATGATCCCACACCAGTACAAAATAGATCAGGGACTCAGACTCCAGTAACCTGGCCTCAGAGCCCATGCCATTAACAGCTCTGCACCCTGGGTAAAGAGAAGGTTCAAAGGCCCCAGGAGGCCCTCAGATCTGGGAAGCAAAATAAATTACACTACCAGTGTCGCTATGTCACAGGCTCACTAGGTGGACACCAGAGGGCCAACGTGGCTATGTGAAGTTGACTCCTTCCTTGCCAGTATGCCCTTCCTTGGTTTGTTCTATGACACGTTTCCAGAGGTGGTTGTTGATCTTGCCACTTAAGAAGTCCATCCATGTAAAGCTATGCATTAGTCACCACAGGTAAAGACCTGTCCCTTCACTTTTCTCTCCCACCGGTGTGCGCTAGGGTTTCTAAGCCCACAACCTGGCCACGCGCACGCCCCTCCAAAATACCACCACTCACTTGTGAGTATGTTTATGCAGACCCCAAATATTCAGGAACTGCCACATGCTCTGCAGTATTCAGCACAGTGCAGGAAAAAAATGTCTGAAAGTTCCTTTAGAGAAAGCACAGATGGCTCCATGCTCATGGGAAGGAAAGATGGAATTTTACAGTAAAGCATGCGGCCAGCATCCCAGTGTGGGAGCCATTTGAGAGCTAAACACAGAGCCCTTAAGAGAAATAACAAATTGGTGAAAACAAATATTGAAAGTTATCTTCATAATTATATTTGTGTTCCCAAATTCCTGCTTCCCTCTCCCCTTTTTGTGAGTGATGCATAAGTCAGTTGAAACAACCAAAGAATTCATTTGCTGGGAGGGCTTGATGAGACATAATAGCATATGTACTTTAAAAGATAAATACCCAAGCCTTGGGAAGAACACTTGACAAGAAAAGTATATTATTTACAGAAAGATGTATTTTAAACAGATGGCTCCACAAACTCAAATGGATATAAAAATGGAAATTGAATTTCTTAATTCCCATCAATGAGCATATAAAAACTTACACATCAAAGAACATACACACTACATTTTTGTAGAACATTTCATTCTCATTCATAAACTTTGATTGTCTTATAACTCAGCACAATTAAACAAAAATAGCTTCTTCCTTCTTCATTGTACCTTACCGGCCTTATATCCTTTCTCAAGTGTACCTTAAATGAGTCTTTGTTTTCTTCTTGAAGGTAATCATCGGTTAGGGTCAAAGAACTGCAAAAAGTCTGATTTACTAAGCAAACAGGCTAGAAGTCAGAGCTGATGTGAAAACACAAATATGCCTACTTACCTGGATGGCTCTGACATTGGAAACTGGCTGTTTCGACATATTCACGCAGTCTTATCCCTAAAAAAACAAGTACGAAACTGTTAGAGGTGGCGGCATTCAGATTCTCGGGCTTGATAAATTAGAACTTAACTCATGATTCAACTGGGCAGTCACCCCTTTCACTGGCCATATATTCTTTCAGTCTCAGTTTCCAAAGTTACTTAGCGACTCTCCTTCCTAAAGCCTCAGGGAGAGGCAACCCGAGAGCGCCAGATAAATCATTCAGGAGCAGAAACGCTGAGCCGCCGCGCCCCGATGCTAACGATAGGCCATCAGCGACTTGAAAGGCGCTATCATCTCCTTCCCTGCCCCCTGCCCCCCGCCGAGAGCCGCGGAGGAGAGGCAGTGGGAATAAAACACCTTTGTTTGGGGCCTCGGAGGCTTTCCGCTGGAAACTGAACTTTTGATCTGAATTAGTTGTTGCCAGGGCCACGCGTCAGTCAACCGAGAGCGCCTCCCCGCCGCCGGACACCCAGAGGGCAGGGGCCCGGCCTCGGCCTCCGCTGGACGCTCCCCGCTCGCCCGGCCACGGAGGGCGCGGGCCGCTGCCCCACTGTGTGTCCAGAGCCAAAGCAGCCCCAGAGGGCAAGCAGAACTGACGCGACCGTGTCATGTCCCCAAGATGCAGTGGCGCTTCCTTCCCAAAGGGTCTTTGCTTTCTTTCAGCATATGAGACCTGGCTGGGGCCGGGGCGAGGCAACAGCCCGGCTCTGTATCAGTGTCCTTATCGCTCGGCCCATTAAATGTTGCCAGAACAGAGCAAAAAAGTTAAAAACTCGGTGAATTAAAAACATGCTGCCTTTTAAACTGAAACTGTCGGATGGGTTGGCTGACTTTCCCTGTTGATGCGTGTACGTGTGCGCGCGAACTGCTGAGGGGATGAGCCCAGGGAGCAGCGCGGCCGCGGGCCACAAGTCCTGTGTAAGCGGGACTGCGTCGCTCACTCAAATGAATCTCGGGCTTCATTTCCACTTCCTCAAGCTTTACCTGCTTCACAGGTTGTGGTAAGAATCAAAATGACATAATGCTCCTGAAAATGCCTCGTGAACTATAAAACGTGATACAAATATTTATTGTTTTACTGCCAGTGCCCATAGCTAGTGACTTTTTAGGACAACTGAATACTGGTCTACAGCTTTAAGCACAGCGTAAGAATTGACGTAGTAGATGCTCCTCAATATTTTAGAGATAAAATATCTGAGAATTCTGTGAAAACTTACCCTTTTTTTTTTTTTTTCAGATCTTCAAAGTCTTACTCTCTATTATATGAAGTTAAATAATTACATAAATTTTTTCAATCTCTATAATTAGTACATCCAACTATATAGCCTTTGGAGCCACATACATGAAAACAATGAGATTTTTGAAAAGTTTCACGTGAATGTTTTGGTTATTTAGAAATATAGCCTCCATGCATAAAGGTAGAATTATTTTCAATATGGTTAAAAAATTAAAAGCAGCAACAAATTAAACAACCAGGAATGCATTTTGCTCTATATGTTTCAAATAGGTTGCTCTTTTTCCTGCAGTGTCCAAAACTCAACAAAGAATCTTTAATTTTTGGATCTAGGACACACAGTTCAATTTCAAAAGGAAAAGCTTGGTAGTTTAGTTTTTAATGTCTCTATTCCTCAAAAGCCATTAGAAGTCATACAAAGCAATAATTTGCACAGGACTCTAAATATCTCAGCATATAGTATACTTTATGTGTGCAAAACTAAAGTTTAACTAATATCACTTGGGAACTTCTAAATATATTTTGCCCGGCGATTTGAAATGTGGGAATTGGGAATTTCTTTATGTTATTACAATAACAGGTTGAAATGGGGGGAAAATCAGGTAATGAATGTGCTACTTATATTGCATTGAAATTTTTTTAATCAGGCTGATTTTGTGCTTGATTTTTTTCACTGAGCTGCATTGATTTGTATTTCGTGGACCTCTAAGCTTAACAGATGAATCTTCCGTGGGCCTTGTCTCTGTGTAGCTTTGGTATGATCTCGTTTGCACAGGAATTGCTTAGCATGTATGTCAGTCCGCGACAGGGGCAGCGCTGGAAAGTTGGTCAGCTCCCAGCTCGCAGCCCTGCAAACAGGCTAGATAACATTTGTGTAAGTGCCTGCTGTCCTCATTCACGGAGAAATCAGGGCAGAGCAGGCGATGAGTAAAAATAGACAGTGCTCCCGGCTGCGGCCCCGGCCGCCTCGCCCCGCAGGGAAGCGAGCGGGGGCGCACCTCCCCCAGCCGCGCCTCCGGGCCCAGGCCGCCGCCGCTCTGCCGGGGCGCGCGGCTCCGCACACGGCGCTGTTCCCGCGTCTCCCGCTCTGGCTACCATTTGGGAAGTGGGACCGGCGTGTGTTACTTTTACAAAGCCCGTATCTGTGATGGAAACGCTTGCCGTTGTCGCGGCAGCTCTGCAGGTCCCTGGGACCTTGGGCGGTCTGTGTGCCGAGGCAGGGACAGTGCCTCCGCCGGCTTTTCGCTGCAGCCCCCAGCGCTGACTTCTGGACAAGACCCTTCAGCTTACTCAGATTTTGTCAACATTAGTGTCACTAATAAGACTGGGTTCACAGGAAAGTAAATCAATATTTGCGGAGAAGGGACTTTGTTTGTTCTTTTTAAAGGTCAATTAAAAGGCCAAAGCGAAATCTCAAAGGGAATTATCTTCTGTCCCGCAGCTAAAAATAATTCTGAGGAGGGTGTGGAAGGATGGCCCGCTGTCTGGACTGGCCCCTTATTCACTTGGCATGAAATCCCCGGAGAGGGAAGAGGCACTTAGTGTTCCCACGGTTCAGAACCTGTGCCCACAATGAGCCAGGAGTGTTGCCCTCTACCCTGGGTAGGGAGCAGCGTGACTAACGTGGGGTTTGTGAAAAAATGGGGCTGGAGTATTGATCTATAGGTTGATAGAACTCTGTCATGGAGGGCAAGCCTGGTGCTTAGGGAGAAGAGAAAAGCATTTCAAACTTGAACCGTGAAACAACTCTGGCAATAATTTGCAGTGAGGCAGACCAAAGAGCTAGCTTATCTCTGCCCCAAATTCTGATGATTTCTAGGCTTACAGCCCGAATCGGTCTGCAGCTGACAGACTGTAACCCTGGCCATAAGAATCAAAATGACATAATATTCAGGGTCACAGTCATCATACCTGGACCATGGAAAGTTTCTTAATGTCACTACCAATACAAACTACTTTTAGTTCAATATTCCTTCAACCACACACACACACACACATACACACAATTTATAAAACAGAAGCAGCAACATCACCTATGAACAGTGAATCTGCAAGGAAGTTACACACCCACTGGTTACGAGCCTACCAAGCTATAAGTAGTCACTTCAAGTTAGGTACCAAGGAAATGTCCTTCAAAAGCCCAGGCGCCCGAGCTGCGTCCTTCCGCTTACCTGCTTTGTGTATTTGTTTACTGCCTAAGGAAAGCCCCAGGCAGCCAGGTGCAAGAATACAAGGCTCCTCAGAAGGTGAAAGGGATGCTTGGTGTCCTCTGAGCTGCGATCTCAATTCCGATGCTTTGCATGTGGCTGAAATAGCTCAAGTGCTCGGTGCCTCACCCGGGATTGAGAGCTGCTCCCGGCTCTGGGCTGGAGGGAAACTTGGTTTAAGGCTAAGTGTTAAAGAGAATTCCTGTCATAGCTCACAGTTGTTCTTCCTAAATATAGAGTTTGATACAAGCCATACGCTAGCTGCCTCCGAAAGGCTTGACCGTGCTGAAAGCAGGGCTCAGATGTCAGCCGGAAGGTGGCTACGGAATCTTACTGCCCTCCTAATCTTCCAGGAGATGCTGGCTGCATTTTCTCACGTATTCTGAGGGGGCACAGTGAAGTTTGAAAAGTAGGAAAAGTTTCTATCTTTAGCTTTATTACCTGGAGGCCAGAAGATAAGGAGTGTTCAATAAAAATAGGAAAGAGGCAGCATGGCACCCAGCTTCTCAGCAGGGCACAGACATCACAGAGTATTTGAGTCCTAGCTTGGCCACTTAGGACCTGTTAAAGTTATTTCAGAATCACTCAATAGATGGTCACCAAATGATGATGATTATAATATTCTGGTGAACTGTAAGACATCACCCTTTTCGTAGGTCAAAAGTGGTCACATATCAACTGACTGCTGTGGTTCTAGGGCCCAGAGTCCTTGCTCTCTCTGCTGTACTGCCTCTGCTGGTAGCGATGACTTTGACCTTAGCGCGCAGGAGAGAGCAGACTAAACAAAATAAAGAAGAAATCGATTTTAAGTATGAAAAAGGCCAGGACCAGGTATGAGGCAAAACGCTTTTTAAAGAGAACACTGCCAAGTCCTAAGGCACACCCTCATTATTTTTGTTCTGGGTTTTTTGAGGGGTATTTTTTATTAGGGAGTTCTTGGGCTCATTATTTTTAACACTACTGAATTTTTTTTTTTTTTTTTTTTTTTTTTTTTTACTTCTGCAATCTCTGAAAGTTCCTTTGCATGGAACTTCCCTTCAGTAGAAGGATTAAACAGAGTGGACACACTTACAATGCATCCACTGGATGAAAGTAACTCCATGTCTCAGTCCCTGACTGCATGGTCAGCCACTGGAACTCTCACCAGCAGCCACCTCCTACCAGCCCTCTCGTTATGTGAAGAAAAGACGCTCCAATTAGTATGAGTCCCTGAAGTCAGGTTTCTGTTCCCTGCAGCTGAATGCATTTCAAATGGAAGCAGGTGGGTAAAAAGAATACCAGCTTTCCAGTAGCTTAGGAGGTCAGCAGATAACTGTGGTTCATCACAGTTTGGGGTTCACCAGTAAGTTCTATTCATGTGCTGTTTTAAAAAAGTGTCTTTAAAATTTAGTTTAGATAGTATACTTTGAGATCATATAGCACCAAAAGTGAGTTATTTTCACAATGGGGAAGAATATACTGAGCACCCTAATATTTCCCCAGATGGTTGGCTAATCCTATACGTTCAGAGCTCTTCACCAGACAATAGGTGACATCACTCCATGGATGAACGACAATGAGCCATTTCTGATCCCTTGCCTTGCACTCAGCCCATACATTTTGCCACAGACCTTTTGTTCCCAACCATCCCCCAATATCTGGTGTTGTACATTGTCAAGGAAAGTATTTCTGGCAGCAATGCCTTGTCCACAGGGCTGGCCCAACATGGGCATGGCTGCCTCTGTGGGAAGAGCTAAGGTGAGCTGCATAATCAGACTCCTTTGGTCCTAAGTGACAGAAACCCAAAGTGAACTAGTTTAAGCCAAGAGGAGGTGTGGCAAACACTGTTCATACCTTTCTCAAAATCTCCTCGCCCACCTGAGTTCTCCTACAGCCACAGACAGCTCCCAGAGTGCTGCCAGCTTCACAGCTCAAAAGCCGGACTCTCTCTGCTTCTCTGCATTGGTGCTCTCCCCATCTCCAAGGCAGGCTGCCCGGGTGTGCTACAGGCATGACCCATAAGTGCCAGGGAACACACCCCCCTAGGGACAAACTTCAGTCAATGGAGATGAAGTCGGTGATAAAACCTCCCTGTTCTCTGGTGGAATGATTCCAACATAGTCTTGGTTTGGGTTGCCTCAAACCCAGACACTGAGACAAAGACTTGGTTGCAGGTGGTCTGTTTGGGTACTGATCCCAGAGAATACATGTGAGGAAGTGGGAAAGTGGGACAGGGAAAGGAGAAAGCCAGTAAGGTGTAATAATGAGCAACTTCCTGCTGTGGGCAACTGGGGCTCAGTACTGACAGTCTTGTGGGAGCTCCTTTGTAGGTAACTGTCTTTCTCTTGTCGCTTTTAAGATTCTCTCTTTGTCTTTAACCTTTGCCATTTTAATTATGATGTGCCTTTGGGTTCATCTTGCTTGGGGGTCTCTGTGCTTCCTGGACTTGTGCGTCTTTTTCCTTCACCATTTTAGGAAAGTTTCCTGTCATTATTTTCAAATAAGTTTTCCATTTCTTGCTCTCTTTCCTCTCCTTCCTGCACTTCCATGATGCAAATGTTGGTACCCTTAAAATTGTCCCATAAGCTGCTTACGCTATCCTCATTTTTTTTTATTCTTTTTCTTTTTGCTGTTCTGATTGGGTGTTTCCTGCTACCTGGTCTTCCAAATTTCTGATTTTATCCTCTGCTTCATCTACTCTATTATTGATTCCCTGTAATTTATTCTTCATTTCTGTTAGTGTATCCTTCATTTCTGACTGGTTGTTTTTTGTTTTCCATGTCCTTTTTTAGGCTGTTGGAAGTTCAAGGTTCCTTGAAAATCCTTATAACCATTGTTTTGAACTCTGTATCTGGTAGTTTGCTTGCCTCCATTTCATTTAGGGTTGGTTTTTTTCTTGCGATTTCTCTTGTTCTTTCACTTGGGACCTGTTTCTTTGTCTCTTCATTTTGGCTGCTTCCCTGTGCTTGTCTCTATCTATTAGGTAGAGCTGCTACATCTCCTAGGCTTCATAGCGCAGCCTAATGTAGTAGGTGTCCTGTTGGGCCCAGTGGTGCAGCCTCCACATCACCCAAGTTGGGTGCTTCAGGTGTGCCCCTTGTGTGGACTGTGTGCAGTATCCTGTTGTAGTTGATCCCTGATTGCTGTTGGCATAACACTAGGAACTCAGAGCAAGTGAGTCCAAGTAAGTCTATGCATGGGCCCTTTAAGAGGAATGCTGGGACTCCAGCTGCCCTTCATCTCACTAAGCCAAATCCCTGCTGGTTTTTACAGCCAGAAGTTATGGGGACTTCTCTTCCCAGCACCAGAACCCTGGGCTGGGGATTCTGACATGGGTCTGGGACCCCTTGCTCCTCAGGAGGGACCTCAACAGCCAAGATTTTCCTCCCGATTTTTATCCACCACACGTGGGTGTGGGACCTGCCTGTTCCTTGTCTCTGCCCCTCCTACCAGTCTCAATATGGCTTCTTATTATTCCTAGTTGTAAGACTTTAGTTCGGCTTAGATTTCAGGCAGTTCTGAATGCTGGTTGTTTTGTAATTTAGTTGTAATTTTGATGTGGTTGTGGGAGGTTCTAAGTACCAGGTTTACCTATGCCAACATTTTGACTGCTCATCTTATTAGTAATTTTCTAATGAGTGTTGAAATGGACTATTTTCGCAGGGTTTTGATGGCTTATAAGTGTACTTAGAATTACATTTTTCTGCATTGTCACATGAGACCTCTATAACCTGGCTCTTTTTCAAAAATGAGGTAACTCTAATCCCTTTGGTGACACATGGTAGATGGGGGAGGGTCCTCCTCCAGGATCTGAAGCAGTAGCCACCTGGCACATGTACCAGAGATCTGGAATGTAATGGAAATGTTACCATGGCCTGTGTGCCCTTGAACAAAACTTTTCATCAACTAGAATTTCACGCAAGGTCAAGATTTGTAAAACTGGGGAGAATCACAATTACAGCACACTGTGTGCAGGACTTCTCCAGTTTCCTTTCCTTCCTGCTCTAAAAATGTTGTTTGTTTTTTTAACTAAACTAGATCTGTGAACATAAATGAGACCATAAACTTGTAAAAACCTGGGTCTTCCTAGAGAAAAAGAAGGAATAAAACCCTAACCTAAAGCACGTCACAGAGACAATGCTGAGTTCAGCACACTGTCTCCAGTTCCCCACACTATATTTTCCAGGCTCACTCACAGTTAGATAGGGGTCATGTGACTGAGCTCTGGCCAACAGGATGTGGGCCCAATTAGTGTAAGCTAGTGCTACTCAAAGAGTGGTCCATGCACCAGTGCCCATTTGCAAACTGTTTGTTACCAGTTTGCAATGAGATAATACAGAAATTTAAAAGTAAGCCATTAGGCTACCATCAACAAATCAACAAATGACATATGCTGGCGAGGATGTGGAGAAAGGGGACCCTAGTGCACTGCTGGTGGGAATACAGACTGGGGCAGCCACTGTGGGAAACAGTATGGAGTTTCCTCAAAAAAATTAAAAACGGAGCTGCCTTTTGACCCAGTGATCCCACTTCTAGGAATATATCCTAAGAATCCTTAAACACTAGTCAGAAAGAATATATGCAGCCCTATGTGCCTAGCAGCACAGTTTACAATAGCCAAGATCTGGAGATAGCCCAAGTGCCCATCAGTAGATGAGTGGGTAAAACCCTGTGAGACGATTACACCATGGAATACTACGCAGCTATAAAAAAGAAGGATCTCTTACCCTTTGGGACAGCATAGGGGGACCTGGAGAGTATTATGCTGAGTGAAATAAGCCAGGCAGAGAAAGACAAACATCACATGATCTCACTCATATGTGGAATGTAATGAACAGAAGAAACTGATGAACAGAATAGATCCAATGACACGGAAGCATGGATCAGACCGATGACTGTCAGAGGGATGGAGGAGGGTGGGTTAGTGCGGAGTGATTAATCTAAGAATTTCTGTGCATATATGCATAACCCATGGACACAGACAATAGTGTGGTGAGGGACTGGGTGGGGGAGTGGGTGGGAGGTGGAGAGGGTTAATGGGGAGAAAAAAGGACATCTGTAATATTTTCTACAATAAAAAAAAAAAGACAAAAAAATCCCAAAACAACAATTCTCCTTTTTCTTCATCATTAAAGATTGTTGTAAGAGTGATTGCATGGTACTTGACACACAGAAGATGTTAAGAACCTTAATTCCAGTTGTACAGAGGCTCTGCCCAGGGTCCTGCATGTACCTGTTTGTGGGGGTTTTTTGTAAATAAATAAATATTTTTTAAAAAGTGAAAATAAGCCATTAGGGACTTTATGTCACTTTGACATTGCCCCCACCTCCAAGCAGCATTTCATTTTTCTAGTAATTCATTTTTGTTGCATTTTTAGAAAAGTGCTGGACTACAATGGAGTAACTTTTCTTTAAAAAACCTGGTCCTCAGAAAGTTTGAGAAGCACTGCTGTAAGCCATTCCGGACTTGGCCCTTCAAAACATCTTGTGCAATCCAGATCTTCCTTTCTTCCTGTAGCGACCTTAGAAGCCACCAGTCCTAGATGTTACAGCTACAAAATGGAATTGGATCGCTGGACGCACATCAGATTCTGGCATGAGTGAGAAATAAACATTTACTATGTAAAGCTACAGAAATGTGAGCTTGCCCAGGATTGTTTGACTTATACAAGGGATTATTGCTCTCATTCTTGAAACTGGGCCAGTTGGGGCTGGAGGACCCACTTCCATGATGGTCGCTCCACTCCCATGTCTAGCGCCCTTTGTCAGGGGTGGCCAGGAGGCTGGCTCAGCTGGGACTGTCCGCCAGAATGCCTACATGAGGCCTCTCCAGGATGGTGGCCTCAGGGTTGTTGGCTTCTCACATGGCGATTCAGGTTCCAATAGTAAGTGATCCAGTAAAAAGAGCAGAAACTGCATGGCCCTCTAGGCCTGGCCTTGGGAGGCACATCACATCACTCCCGCTGTTCTGTTTGCTGAAGCAGTTACACACCCACAGACCTCTTTCTCTATGGGAGCAGTGGCACACAATTTCTGGCCGTACTGAAAACCGCCTCACCATGATTATAATTTGGAGCAGCCGCAAGCGGTGGGGATCCAGTTGGCACAGCCGGCGGGGCTGGCCTCCGTAGGAGCAAGAGCAGTGACCAGTGTGAGGGTGTGAAGGGTGTGACAGGAGGGAGACAAGGAATGTGGGTGCAGAGGCCAGCAGCTTGGCCGGCTTGCCGGGGGAGGGGAAGGACGTGCTCTTCTGATTGAGAATAATTTTTCAGTGAAATAAGAAGCAAGGTTGGCAGCTGAGAGTGAGATGTGAGGAAGACTTTGGAGTTCTGAGAAGGTTTAAAATAGCTCTTTCAGAGAGGGGAGGGGATTTCTCTGAAAACATAGTAAGGCTGTGAGACAGCTCTTGAGGCCTAATTAAGGTTTGTGGTCATAAATTTCAAGTGAGACCAGGATCAATTTTCACTGGAGTATGTATTATTTTTATTGTTAATACTTTCTTAATAGTGTGTGATTTCAGTTTTTACTTCCTCTTTCATTCATTTATTATATACAAGAATTTTAAAAATATTTGTAAGTTAGTAGTACCTTTAATACAAATACAAACCACCAAAATATATCAATCATGAATCTCTAAGTACTGACAATATTTTGTCAAAATATAGAGAGAAGAGACTATTATAAATACCAAAAAAAATTTTTCGGCAAAACACCTCTTCAGAATTTGGAAAACCATCTGCTTAAAAATGGATGTAAAAAGTTGTAATATTATAGTTATTAAACATAACTGAATATATACGTACACACATACATGATTATACATATGTGTAGAATATATAATACATGATATATAATATACATGTATATACATATATATATACACATACACACACACACACATAAAGTTTTAATTCAACATTCATTTCTTACTGCCATGGAATATTTTTAACAGTGTTAAGGTACTTTGAGACCCAGAAAACCTTAAATATCCAAATTTAGAAATTTCATACTACACAATCTCTGACCCAGGTGCTGAAAAACTAGAAATTAACAACAAAAAGAAAGAGAACTATTAAGAAGACTCTAAAACACTCTTCTCAATAACTTGGGGATTGAAGAAAAAAATAAAAATTCAATCACAACCCTTTATAAATTAACCATAGTGAAAACAGTCCAAGATGAGAGGAAAATTCATAGACCTAAAGCTCTATCTCTTGATGGAAGAAACTGCAGGAGAGTGACACCATGTTTTTCAATCTACCACAAGGCAAAAAATAGGAAGGCTTAGTTATGTAGCTAGGAAACGGCTGCAGTGTACACCTTCTCATCCAGATAAAGCCTTCGAGGCCCTTTAGTGAGTTCACATACTTCCTGCTTAGGAATAAGCGACTCGAAGACGGGGTCAGCAGCAGTCACAACTTCGTCCAAAACAATCACTAACATCTCATCCTGTCCAACCTCTTACATCTCAAGGCTTTGGCCAGGCCGAGAAAACATCCTGCCTCGCTTCCAAGGTCAAGGGAAGAGCAGCACAGGAGACGGGCTCCGTCCTTTCCTTTTTTGTCCTGTGCCCACATGAATAGCCCTTGTTTCCTTTTTGAGTGTCTGGTGATGGATGCTCAGTTAGGTTCGCCCTCACGGGCCCCACCCTAATTCTCTAGAACAACTGAAATCTCTTTAGGAGTATGTATAAATACTCAGCGTAGGTCTGGAAGTTACACATGTGTACAAGGGGCACAGGAATAGGTGCTTGGGAGACTGAAATGCTTCACCGAGGCAAGGAATGTGAAGTAGGCCGGGAAATGCAGTGTGCATATTGAATTCACAGGAAATGAGTCAGTTCGGTATAAACCGCTGGGCATTGGAAAATAAGATACGAAACATGTCTTCAAGGAACTGACAGCTGATAGGGCTCTCAGACAGCGTTCATTAAAGCTCTCCCCTCAGTGGTGGAAAGAGCTGAAAAATGGAGCGAGCCCATGGAAAAATGTATGTGGGATTATTTGAAACGTTACAAAGCACCAAATTCTATAATATTATTTTCACTATTACTTGATCGTAATGGTTTCCCTAATGATACATAGCAGGGGTCAACAAACTATGGCCTGCTGCCTGTGTTTGTAAATAAAGTTTTATTGGGACACAGCCAGGCCCGTTCATTCACATACTGTCTCTGGCTGCTTTCCCTCTACAAAGGCACAGCCTGCAAAGCCTAAAATATTTACTACCTGGCCTTCAGAGCAGAAGTTTGGCAACTTCTAATCTGTAGTGTCATTCAAATGTTTCCTGGGCCACTCAATTCTGTCTTCTTTCTTTCCCCTACGGGAAAAAACTTTTCATGTGTGAAAATGATCACCCTCATTTCAAATAAATTCTTTATAAACATGTGAAAAATATGGGACGGGATGGTCTTAACTGTTCCAACAATATATATAATTATAGTTATATATTAATATGGCTCCTGTCTGTAATGAAATTTTCTTCCTCAAATTCCAGAGACAAAACATTATTGCTCTTATAAATGAAAAATGTATTCTACATGTAGTAACTTGCTTTTTTCTAGATGAAAGCTTTTTTTCCTTGAATTATGACTGTCTTGTAGAAGAAATAATTGCTGTGTGTCAGAGTGACTTGCTTTATTCTGTTTTAATTATTACCAAGCAACCTCATCTTAAGTTCCAAAGTCCTAACTTCTTTTAATAGACATAGAGGTATTGTCTGAGCTCCAGGAATTTATATTAAGCTCTCACAAAGTCTATCATGAGTGTAGCCTGCACAAGCACGGAAATAGAACTCTGGGACAGCTGCAGTAGGCCCAAGGTTGGTTTCAGTTACCATTTAATCTTTGAATAGAGCAGATATCCACCAGTGGAAACCCCTTTGAGAAACTAAGGCATTAGCTGGCACTGGAGTAATTCCACATATGCCTTTGTGATCGTCAGGAGACTACAGCATGAACCCTCTTCCCTGCCAAGTGGTACTTCGTATGTGTTCTAAAGTCATCCCTCCACCTAGAACCAACAGGCTTGCTGTCCTTCGACATTTGAATTAGGGTTTTTTTAGTGGGGGGAGCCTTCAGTTTATTTTGGTTCTAGACCTTAGGAAACCATTTCTAAGGCCCTAAAGAAATGAGAACCAGGCAAATGTCAGCTCTGAAAATCCCAAAGATTGTCACACTTAAATATCCACAGTCCTCTTCGTTACTGCCGTTTGGACACGTCACTCCCCAAAAGTCCCTGACTTTTCTTCTAATAGTTTCTTCTAATCACCATCCACTGAGTGCTTTGGGGAGTGAGGTTACCTTGTATTGTCCCAAAATAGACGGGAAGAAGCAGCATAGGCCAGGAAAGGCCTTAGAGAGATCCATTAACACGAGAAGATTTGGGAAAGAAGATGAGAGGGATGTCTTCAGGCCAAAGCAAGGAAGAATCCTGTTTGGTTAGAGAAAGGTGCTAGAAAGATTCTTGCTAATTCTG
The DNA here is from genome assembly GCF_054644295.1 of Miniopterus natalensis. NCBI lineage: Eukaryota > Metazoa > Chordata > Mammalia > Chiroptera > Miniopteridae > Miniopterus > Miniopterus natalensis. The sequence goes on along the minus strand of NC_142103.1, from coordinate 95,164,768 downwards.
AGTACAGTGGTGCCTCGGTTTTCAAACGTCTCCGTGGACGAGCATTTCGGGTCACGAACGCCTTAGACCCAGAAGGCAATGCTTCGGTTTTCGAACCCGCCTCGGGAGTCGAACATGCCCCGCGGCTCCTGCTGAGGGCAGGATCCTGAGGCCCAGCTGTCAGCTGCAGATCCCTTGGTTTTTGAACGTTTCAGAGCTCGAATGGGCTTCTGGAACGGGTCATGTTGGAAAACCAAGGTCCCGCTGTATATTTTATGTCCACACTTTATCTAAAGAGTTTACCTATTAGCAATCTACTTCTGGGGCACAGCCAAAATTTAAAACCACAATTAGCAATTTTCCTAGTAGTAGATGTTATGAATTGAATTGTAGCCTCCCCCCAAATTCATATGTTGAAGTCCTAAACCCCAGTATTTCAGAGTGTGACCTTATTTGGCAATAGAATCATTGCAAATGCAATCACTTAGATGAGGTCATACTGGAGTATGGTGGGCCTCTTATCCAATATGACTAGTGTCGTTTTTAAAAGGAAAATTTGGGCACAGACACAGGCACAGGGAGAATGTCATGTGAAGGTGAAGGCAAAGACCTGGGTAATCTTTCTATAAGCCAAGGAAAGTCAAAGATTGCCGGCAAATCACCAGAAGGTAAAGAAGAGGCCTACAACAGATCCTCCCTCCCAGCTCTCAGGAAGAACCAACCCTGCCAGCACCTTCATCTTGAACTTCTAGTCTCCAGAACTGTAAGATTAGAAATTTCTGTTGCTTCTGCTCCACAGTTTGTGGTACTTCGTTACGACAGCCCTAGCAAATTAATACAGTAGAGTCTCCATCAGATTCTCAGTCAGCATCTACATGTCCATAACAGCACCCCTCGAGATCACAGGGCATCCCCCTGGGTTCATTTCTTCTGCAGACCACTCTGGAAAGAACTCAGGTCAACTGTATTGTTAGTGTTCCTGTATATAGTAACGGTTAGCTCACTTTTTCATTCCTCTACTAAAGCAGCTATTTCTCAGCTTAATAATTTTCACTTCTGACTTCCAAACTAAAGTTCTTTGGTCAATTAAATAAATGCGTACATTCATTCCCTCATTGGATTACAATGAGTGTAATATTGGGGGGGGGGGGGAGACACTAGTTTCAAATACAAATAACCAGAATACTCACATGATACTGTTCTGAGTCAGGGTATGCATAATTACCTCTAGCTTATCATCTCGATTTCTGCTTCATAATTTTTTTTCTGATGAACAGTAAATATACAAGGACCCACCAAACCTCTATATTTAAAGAGTTTTGCTTCATCAGGCCAAAGAAATCTCAACTATGAATTATTCAAATTCTCTGTCAAAAAGTAAAAATAGGGTAATAAAAGAATCCTAACAAAAAGATTAACAGTCAAGTTTGTGAGAGAAAAGGGTTTGGAGACTTCGGCTACGACCAAATTCATGAGCCATGAGTAAAATGGAAAGGATGTACACCTAATAAGGCTAAAGCCCATCTAGCGCACCCTATATTGAATATGGGAAGCGATTTGTGGGATCACTTATCCAGCTGCACAACCTTATCAGGTAGAGAGTACTGTTCTTTTCCCCATTTTATAAATGTAGAAACTGAGACATCGAGGAATTAAGTTAATCGCCCAAGGTCAAGAGCTAGTCTCGGTGAAGCAGGAGCAATGCTCAGGCAACGTGACTCCAAAGTCCACACACTGCGCCCTCTGTGACACAGCTTCTCGACAATCTAGCAATACAGGCTTATATTTCTTTACTTTCCTTCTACATGTGGGAAGTAGCAGACAATTTTTTTAAAAAGACAAAAAGCCTGATGTCATTTCCAGACATTGAGGGTCAGGAGTTCAGAAAACTGATTATAGTGCTTAGAAGCACTCACTTATCATATTTCCTAATTGTAGGTCCACCATCTTTTTAAATTCTGGCTATAATTCTGAAAGATAGGACTTATTTGGTTTTTAAAGACAAGGGATCCATAAAGAGATTCTGTATGCACTTACCATGAATAAGATGAGGTACAGCCCAGCCAGGCATGGCTTAGCAGTTGAGCGTCGACCTAGGATCCAGGCGATCGGGGTTCAATTCCCGGTCAGGGCACAGGCCCGGGTTGCGGGCTCGATCAATGACTCTCATCATTGATGTTTCTATTTCTGTCTCTCCCTCTCCTTTCCTCTCTCTGAAATCAATAAAGATATATTTAAAAAAAAAAAAAGATGAGGTACAAAGGAAATCTGACATAAGTCGGAGACTCCTTGCTTTTCAAGGCGACTGACAAACTTGTAGGCAAAGGCACCGGTGACACAGAAATAGATTAATCCCAATCCCAAATCCAAGGCCAAAATGTGAAGACAGTGAAGCTCAGGTTCTGTGTCCTGACACCTCTTGTTTGGTGCTCCTATCTTTAATAAAACCACCCATAAGAATTTAAAAAAAGAAGGAAGAAAGGAATCATCTCATTGAAAAGTTAAAATAACGCATTTTCAGGAACAATTTGGAATACAAAAGTTCAGCCTGGGAGAAACATTTGGCAGCCCAGTGTGAACTATGTGGCTCGCAAGATGTTAACTGCAGTTGGCGCTTGGGAGGCTGGTGTGAGGTGCTGTCCTTCATCTCAGAGTTGCTGCTGACCTGCTTTCTTCCTGACCGCCCCCCCCCCCCCCCGAAAAGGGGAGGAAAGAACTTTGCATTTGCTCTAAGTATTTACCACAGTAGTTTTAATTAAATGTTTCGAAGGATAATGTGCTTTCATGAAAATTTAATGGCAGTTGTCTTTAAAGCTCACACTGTATATCAGTGAGCTATTCTGACCTAGATTGAAAAAAACTGGGGCCTGACTTTTTTCTATTAATATAGTAATAATCCCTCATGAATATTCCTAATACCTTCATTCTCGCTGTTTTTACACATCTCCCTTAGATGGAAGTATCTTAAAGTTTCCATTTCATCATGGAGGAAATAGGCATAGTCAATTTCAAACAGGTAATGCAAATTTTTACCAAACTTGGGTCAGTTCCCTTCACTGATTTTTGTGTAAACATATTTAATTCTCAAATGGAACCCAAGTCAAATGAGTCCCAGTCCTTGAAGACTACCTAACACATCGATTCTTTCTTTCCACTCCGTAAGGTCTCTCTTTGTCTAGTAAAAGCATTGTCTATTCAGTCAGTAGCTGCTCAGATTTTCTAATTTCAATATGTTGTTCAACAAATATTTACTGATACCCTTCTCTGTGATAGGCAATTAACTAGACCTGGGGGGGGGGGGGGCAGTGATAAATAAGAAGTGTGCTGACCCCTGAGGGTCTCGGGGTGAGAGGGACAGATAAACCTAACGGGATTGGTGTAATAGAGGCAGGAACTGAATGCTGGGGAAGGGCTGAGGAACTCACCATTAGCCTGTTTAAGGGATTTAAGAAAGACTTCAAAGAAATAATAATTTTTGGATTGGGACCTGAAGGACAAGTAGATTTCCAGGTTGAGAAGCCTGGAAGAAAAAACTCCAGCTTTGAGATTACAGAATGTTCAGAAAACAAAATTAATTAAAAATCTGAAATGTAAACCTAAACGTATTAGTCAAAAAATTGAATGAGAATAATACAAATAAAATGCATGAAAATAACTGCCGCTAGGAAGGGGAGAAAAAATGGGGATAGAGAGTCCAAGTTTATCTATAATGATTACTTCTATATATTTAAAATGTTTTTGATAAGATGTTAATCATTAGCAATTATGACTTATGGGTACAAAGGTATTTATTATATTGATCTCTGCACTTTCTACATTTCTAATTTTTTTCAAAATTAAAAAGAAATAAATAACACCAAAATAGAATACAGGAATTTATTTTATTTATTCTGAAGTAGAGAATGTTAAGGTAGCTAATAAATTCAATTAGAAGAAAGACAGATTAGCCTTTACCTATTCCTTATACGAAAACGTTTCCCAACTCATCAATTGTAGATCTCCTAGGACATCCTGAAATTTTACTTGGTCTACCTCCAAACCATTTGCCGAACCAAGACCTTCCCTCTCCAAACCTGAACCCCCACCCCTCCAACTTCCACCTCCTCAGTCAAGAATATAGAAATTAAAATGTATAAAAATAGATAGCAACTTAAGTAAAATGACATCTCAGGGAGGAAAAGTTTCATATTAAATTACTAATGAGTTGATTATATCAGGTAGGTCAAATTCTATAGGCAAAATTATAGGACAAGACTGAAATGAAAATAGCTCTAGGGTTCTCCTTTTACATCATTCTTTCAGTGAAAGACACCCCAAATACCTCTTTTCACCCCCTTCACCTTGTTGTTGTGTGGAAAGTTATTATGATGAGTGTGCCTGGTATTCCTTTGATTGATATTCTATTATCATGAAAATAATAAACAAATTGTTTACTGTGACAATCATTCTAACATAATGAATGTTCTCATTATTTGTCCTCCAAGGAGTAGTTTGGCTATATATAATTGTATTTCCTCAAATTTCAGTCACTTTCTAACTTTTATTGTCACTCCTCAGATTTCTGATGAAGACTTTTCTGACTAGATCCATTAGATATGTCTTCCAAAATGTGTTTGTTAGCGCACCTGTAAAACAGTTTTCATATTCCAAAACCAGCTTCAACTCAATTTGAATTTTGTTTAAGCCTACAGATATTTTTGGAATTCATGCTTTCATAGAACACTTCACTTGGGAAAGGAATACAAAGAGAAGTAACTTCTGTCTTCCTAAAATTTATTTTCTGTTTGAGGGAACCAGCATATAAGTGAATACTTAGGATGTTTTGTGATGAGCACTATACTGTAACCAAGGTTTGCACACAGCATTACGATGGCACTGAGGAAAGGGGGATTAATTTGACTTTGCAAGGTGGCTTTACAGAGGAAGTGATATTTGAGCTAGGTATTGAAGGATGAGTTAGCCACATGCAAAATATAGTAAAAGCATGAAGGGAAGAAAGGCTAGATCTTGAAGACAAAGAGCTGGGAAAGTGACATAACCAAATATGTGTTTTGGAAACTCATCAGTGTTTATATCTGGTAGCAATGTGAATCATTCCCATTCCCTCATTCTTTACTGTAACCCTAACCACCAGGGCATTACACAGGTTTTCCCAGGAAGGAGAGGATCTAGCCTTAAACACCAAAGGAGAGTGCCAGAGAGGAAGGAGGAAGTATGAGGCATCATCATATGAAATAAGATGATGAGGAAAACTGAAGAAAGCTGAGGGAGAACAGAGTATATGCAGACAACCAGTGGTTAAGGTCAAGAGTATGGTATAACTTAACTCTGCTGTATACTGGCCAGACTTCCCACCATCAGCATCTTTAGCCCTTTGCTTGAGGGTTTTCTCTGGCTGCTATAGCCTACTCTGTCTGCAAGCTAGAAGTGGCAGAGAATTCAAAGCCCCTGGGAACAGCCCTCAACCAAAAACTGGCAAGAATTGGTAGATCAATACTCTATTTCCCTTTCCCCTTGAATGAGATAACTTTGAGATATGTGTTTACATCCCCAACCAAATTAAGCTCTAGTTGTCCAGAGTGGGCACCTTAGATAATGCATCCTTTATTGACTGCCTTCCCTTCTGTGTCTTACTTTCCCACCCCCAACTGGAATTCCATAGGATCACCTCTCAAAGAAATGACCTGTACTTGAACCCTCGTCCCATATGTTGATTAGAAAGAAAGTAGGTGTGAGGGAACAAATGAGAATGGAGATATGAAAGGTTGAAAAGTGAATATAAAAAATTAAAACAACAAGAGGCAGGAAAGATGAAAAGAAAACTTGTCAAGTCCTAGAAGAGATGAAACAGAAGAATCTAACCATAGATCTCTCTCTCTCTCTCTCTCTTTTAGTTTATCTTTATTGTTGAAAGTATTACAGATGTCCCTTTTTATTCCCTATTGACCCCTCCTCCTCACTCCTGCCCCATCCCCAGGCCTTCACTGGACTATTGTCTGTGTCCATGGGTTATGCCCATGTGCATATAAGTTCTTTAGTTGATCTCTTCCTGCCCCCCACCCCTTCCCTCTGAGAACCCTCAGTCTGTTGCATGCTTCCATGTCTCTGGATTTATTTTGTTTTTTTCAGTTTATTTTGTTGATTAGATTCCACAGATAAGTGAGATCATGTGATATTTGTCTTTCTCTGACTGGCTTATTTCACTTAGCATAATACTCTCCAGGTCTATCCATGTTGTCTCAGGGTAAGAGATCCTTCCTTTTTAATGGCTGCATAGTATTCCATTGTGTTAAAACAGAGGTTTTTAACTTTGGCTGCACATTAAAATCACAAACAAACCAGTACCTAGATCCCACACAGAAATTCTGATTTACCTGATCTGGATGGGGTTTGGAAACATCTGGTATTTTATTAAAATTCCCCATATGATTCAAATGTGCAGCAAGGTTGAGAACCACTGCCTTGAAGGGACAAAGACATTGTTCAAGAGGTGCCAGGGATACAACAATTATAAACATACAGAGTCTCTCTCCTGCCTCTTCTGCTCCTCAAGCCCTGCTTTGTGCTGCTCTGGTATTTGGTATCATGATCAGGGGATTAGGTAGAAATGCATACTTGTAAGAGCAAGTAGCTGAAAGTGAATGGGAAAGGAGGGAGAAATAGAAAGAAAGCCAGCTGAGTATTAAATAAACTTCTGCATTACTCTTGAAAGCTTTACAGTTAGACTGAGTTTTTCTTTTAAGTATGACCTTAGCATGATCTAGTATTTTTCAGGTTCAAAAAAATAATTTATAGAAGCATTTGATCTAAAAGATCTGCAAGAGAGATGAGCAGAACAAATGTGCCTAAGAGAACATATGGCTGATCTGGGAGTTCCTTTTTCCTCACTGAGGACAGATCCAGTAGACTAGATGACCATTATTCATCATGATCTCTATTGTACTGGTTTAGGGTGGAAAATAACTTCCACTTGATTTTGGACAAGCTTTCAAGGAAAATAATAACACTGGTCAGAGCTTGTTGAGGACTGGGTTGGCAGTGAGACTCAGGATGGGAAGAGATTGAGGATCAGCCCCAAAGATCACCACTGAGTGAAGAGCCAAGGGTTCTTGCTTTAATGAACAGGGTAGAAATAAACATTGTAACAAATGCAAGTCTCAAGAAATTTATCTCCTCAAAGAGGAGGACAACAATTAGTGGCACATATAACATATATTAGTATCCCCCCAAAAGAAATCCACATCAAATTTAGAACTAGAAGAAAAATCAAGTTAACTTTCATTCTTCAATTAGTCATCATTTGTATCATTAAATTACCATTTTAGAGACAATTGGTGGTGAATGACACTGTATGGTGCGTTGGAAAGAGCTGGACTTTGAAGTCAAACACACCTGGATATGAATCTCAGGTTACTAGGTGTGTGTTATGGTGCCTGTTTCATTGAATTGTTGCCAGGATTAAAGGAGATAAAAAAATACAGAGCATGTGCCTGCTGCATAGCAATTGCTCAATAAAATTAGCCAGTAGTCACTATAGTAGCAGTAGTATTAATATTAATTACTAACCTTTCTGAGCCTCACTTTCTTCATCTGTAAATGAGAAAAATAAGACCCACTTTGTAAGGGTTTTGAGAATAAATTTACAAATGAAATAACTTATTTAAGATACCTAGGCCAGTGTATGGCTCAAAGTAGACATTCAGTTAATGTAGCGGTCATTGTTATTGGTGTGCTTTTGTTTGCCCAGGACCGAATGATCTTCCCTCATTGACCCCAGTCCCCACTCACCGGGCATGTCCTCAGTATCTCTGGAGGTGGGCTGTTCGGCCAGGGTGTCTGGACCGTCGTTATTGCTTTACCCCAGGGCACGTGACCTGCAATCAGAAATGTGTACCACGCTCGTGAAACAGCATTATGAAAGCTAGCTTGGTCCCATTCCAAGTTCTCTTTCTCTCATTCCTGCGGCACTCTCCCCCCGCTGGCGCACTTTTTTAAAATTGAATTTATTGGCACTCTTTAACTGCTACCAACCTCCTTTAAGTCACTGCTTAAATACAAGTATTTTTATCTGAAGGAAGGAGGGAAGATTATTGCTTAAGACAAAGTCCTCAGACAGTTGCATTCAGAGATCGTAGCATGGTGAAATCTCTACTCTAGACAGGGCTGTGCAGTCTTTTGCTTGGACAATGGAAGGAGCAGCCCAAGGCATAGGTAAAATGGGGGGACCAAAATCCTGGGGCCACAGGATGAGCCAAATGAAAAACTGGAGTGGTCAAAATTGAGACTGCTTCTTGTGTTACAATCTATTTATAAGCCTGAAGTAATCTCCATTTTGTTGGAAGGGACCTTTACTCTTTGAAATAAAACAAATCTCAGCTTTGGTTAAACACCTTTATTGTGAATTTATGAAGCACCTGAATCTACAAGATGTGGCTCCTGAGAAAGCAAGTTGTACAGAGAAATCTGGCTCCTGATGACAGCCCCAAGCACAGAAGGAATAATCTTTTCCTGTTCCACTCAGGTTGCTCAGGTTGCTATCTCTTTTATTTATCTTCAATTTCTTTTTGTTTTAATGTTAATTAATCCAAACTAGCAATGAATATAAAATATACATGCCCTAACTCTTTAAATTAACAATTAAATCCTATAGGACTCCCATTTTCCACTTCCTGTCTGTTGTTCCAACTAAACACAATTACAAAATGATACATAGCTTGATTCAATCAGCTCACTTAAAAAAAAAAATCATACTTATCTTTCCTTCTGGATAGTAAACTAATGGATGTTCATTGTAAAATAAATGTAAAAAATTCACAAAAGCCAAGGAAGAGAGAAAAATCACTCATGGCCCCACCGGAGAAATAAACACTGTTACATAGACATTGGTGAAGATTGTTCCTGTACGTTTCTATGTATTTGTATGTTTTATTTAATCAGGATCATAGTAGACATATTGCTTTTGTGATCACATTTCAGAATCATTCAGCGTCTTTCTCAACATGATTCTTCTGCTGCATAGTATTCCATCAGATGATTAATTTAGATAGCCAGTCTCAAATTATTGACAGTTGGGGTTGTTTCTAGTTATGTTTGCTATTTCAACACTTCAGGGAACATTCCTGTATGTACACTTGGGCACATTCATGATTATTTCTCCAAGATAAATTCCTAGGAGGGAAGTTTCTGTGCAAATGGCATGTTTATTTTCAAAGGGCTTCTAAAAGGATATTTTTATTTTGTAGAACCTACCACAAGCACAACTAAATGACTATTCTTGTAATTATTTTTCAAATCACTGACTTCCCAAATAGTCAGTAAATGCCAACATTTTGGCTTCCAATCTCTATCTTTCTCACTGTCTTTCCCATCTGAAAGAAGTGTAAAAATCTTTAGTCAAGAATGTGTGTCTATGTTTTTAGTTTGGGAAACATGGTAGCCATACCATATGCCATGAAAGCAAACTGTTCAGCAAAGGCCCAGATATCTGCGCACCTACTACAGATGTTGCCTATGGCCAGGAACTTCTACAAGGGGAGGCATCTCATATCAGCTTACCTCTGTCTGCAAACACAGGGTAGCGTCTGGCACAGAGCAGAGGCTCAGAAACTACTCCCTGAGTGAACGAATGAACGAATGATCATCTGGTAAGGATTACATCGATTTACATTCCCGCCAATAATGAGAGGAGCTTATATCTTATAACCTCATTCAGCTAACATTTAGGCAAAAATTCTACATATTCCTTCAATGCACAATTGTTTAAAAAATATATGTCAAAAGCTTAAGCAGATAAAACTAAAGGAGTCACTCGGTCTCACCAAAGTTAAAAGCATGTGATGTTAATTTACCTGCTTTATATGTGTCACACTAGAGAGCACTGTCCAATAAATATGATGTAAGCCACTTATGTAATTTTTAATTGTCTAGTAGCAGCATTTTAAAAAAATAAAAATAACTGAGTGAAATTAATTTTAATAATGTCTTTTATTTAATCCAATATATCTAAAATATTACCACTTCAGCATGTAGTAAATATAAAAACTTATTAATATGTTACCTTCTCTTTTTCATATTGTCTTCAAAATCCAGTGCAGAGCATATTGCAACTCAGACATTACATTTTCATCAGAAATTCTTGACTTGTGTTTAGATTTCATAACATTTACACTTGTTCCATACTCAAAGTGTTCCAAATAGTCATACTCAGGTTGTTCCAAATATACTACAAAGTTTTCCAATAACTGAGTCAAGTATCACTTTTTAAATTTTAATTCAAATAAAATAAAATTCAGTTCTTCAGTGGCATTAGTCATACTTCAAATGCTCAATAGCCACATGTGGCGAGTGGCTGTTGTATTGGACAGCATTGCAGAAGCCAGCCTTTTAATCGAGTGCCTTGTATGGCCCACTCACATTTGACAAGTTACTGCATGAATTAGACCTTACTATTCCTGTTTTCAGATGAGGACATGGAGGCTCTGGGAAGTTACCACTTATATAAGATCACACAGCTAGGAACTAGCTCAGTCTCATTCAAGGCTTTTAGACCCCAGGAGCTGAATCCTTTCCCCTGTCCCACTAGCTGGAAAACCAGCAAAACAGAACATCTGTGTTAGGTGTGCAAATATCAGGGACTTTCCTAGACACTTTGCTTTCATGGCATATGGTTATGGCTACCATGTTGCCCAAATTAAAAACACAGTCACATGGTTTCGACAAAAGATTTTTGCACTTCTTTCAGGTGTGAAAGACAGTGAGAGAGACATAATTTGGAAACCAAAATGTTAGCATTTGAGCACCTTTCGGTAGTGTATGCAGTGGTTTCCAGCTTCTTTTAAGCAGCAGAAACATTCTGTTCCTAATATCTTAGAAAGAACTCCAATATATGAAATCAACAAAAGTGAAGCTGCTCCTACGAGTCACAGTGAGGACTCCGGAGGATGAATGCCCACCGCACATCCCCCTCTGCCAGCTCCTCTCACCACGGCAGCCCTGTAGGAACACCCAGAAACCCACAACCCCACGAAACAGCCTTTAAAGACCTGTTCCGAAAGGAACATTGCCTTCAGAAAGATGGAGTAGCTGTACTTTTCCCTATTTCACCCACTAAATACAGCTAAAAACCCTGGACATGATATATAAAGCAAATGTAAGAAGACTCAGGTAGGTAGAAAGAAGAAGGCAGACAGGCTAAGGCCTTGGGGCCTGAAGAACAGCACTGCGGTGAGTTCCTGCTTATGAGTCTGTGATGGGCACAGACACACCTGCCTGCTCTTGGGGGCCTCCTGCCTGGAACGCCCATCCCACCTTTGCCACCGCCCTGGGTGGCATCATTTAAACCCCAAATCCGGTGTCTCTGACTCCTAGGCCCAGGCGGTGGTTATACTACGCGGTACAGTTACTCACCTGTGTTGATCGAGTTATCCCACCTTGGGGGGATATCTGTTTACAAGTATTTGCGGGGGGAAATGTGCCACAGTGCTTAGGGTTTGAATCCCACTGTGTCACCTACTTACCCTACTTTGGGCAAGACCTGAAGCTCTGTGGCCCATCAACTTCTCCCTCACGGTGGGTTACAATCTCAGTAAACTCTAAAGTCAGGTGAGATAGGCCCGGTAATGCACCAGTCCCCACACTTGGGGGCAAGAGGAAATCTGGTGCAGTCCCGTGTCCCCAGCACTTGGCACCGTGCTTCCCACGCCATGCTAACCATGGCCAGTGTAGCATGACAATTACAAGCAAGGGCTTCGGAGCCACACAGACCTCTACCACTTACCAGCTGTGTGGCTTTGGGCATATGACTTAACTTCTCTGATATCAATCTCATTGTTTATAAAATGAGAGAATTAGATGATATAATTCATAGAAAGTACTTAGCACAGTAGCTGGTGCATAGTAGAGACACTTAAAAAACTTAATCTCAAAATAAATATCTGTTTAACTGAATTGAACTGTCAAGAGGTTGCAGTTGAATCTAGAAAATGGACAACGGTACTTCTCTGAGTAATCTGAATCCGAAGTCTACGTGGGGTTTAGAAGGAAATATTTGCCCCCAGAGGACCCGTCATAGCTGAAATGTATAATGTACTATTTGAGGAAGACAACTTTCTTTTACTTCAGACTCAGCCTCTGGGGGAGAAAAGATGTGAATTGCTTCCCTTGTGGCAAAATAGGTGAGCCAGAGGGAGGGAAGGAAAAGCTGTCCTTTCCATCCCCTCCTTCTGGATAAAGGCAGGCCACTGTGCAGAGGCTGGTGTATGGCGCTGGGCCCACTGAGGGGTATTGATTTGTTCTTTCCAGGAAGAAATGCACATTTTTCACTTTTTAATGGACTGTCTTGTTCTGGAAGGTAACTGCTGTGACTTTGAAATAACACGCAGTGTGTTTTAGGTGTTGGCTGCTTTGGAAGGAAGGTGCGCTGTTTTGATTAAGTGGGTACACAGGAGAGCTCTGTTCTGGGTGCCAAGATTAATGGCGGAAATGTCCTTAGGCCCGTTCTCTGCCTGTTCCTCGATACACTCGTGGCGCACAGTCTCCCCAGAGCTCATTATGACGAAGAACTCGTTCTGTGATACTGTCACATGGGTCACTCTGTAGGGTGCTTTGAAACCTTCCTACTCCAGTGTCGCGTTTCCAGATATTCCCACATCACTGATTCTGTCCTCGCAACAACCCGGTTACTAGCAGACTGGCCTGTTACGCTGCTGAGAAAACTGAGGCACAGGCGGTGGAAAACGGAAGACAAAAGGAGCGGGAGTTAGCCAGCCTGAAAAGGGGGGAGCTGCAGAGGCACTGAGGACCGAACTAATCGCTTCGTTACGTAATGCTATATGCAGGTAGTGCTTTTCCTACTAAGAAACAGACAGGAAAAAAGAGAGACATTGAAATGCTGAGAAATCAGGTCACATACTTAGGAACACTTCTCCCAAATATACTGGCGCCACTTTATGGATTAGATTCCAAACAGTTGTGCTAAATAGAGTTCACTTCCATATCATGAGGTGACTCATAATTATCTCTGTAGATAACCACCTCGCGCCTCTTCAGTGAAGAAACCTTGTGATCTCAGGACGTTTACTATGTAGTAAAGGGGATTTGAAAGTACACAAAACAGAATATGGAAAGTGACCTCGGGTTTTCAGAGGAGAAAGAGGCCGTGGGAGAAGCAAGCGATCCCGGGACATGTTCCATGAATGGCACCTGAGCCTGGGGAGCGCAGATTGGCGCAAACAGAGGGGCGCGGGCACCAGAGGCGGAGCGCGGCGCTTTCGCAGTGTCAGAGTGACTGCAGCTGGGCCTGTTACTTTTGAGGCCTATGTTAGAGTGCTTGAGGAAAGGACCGCGAACTTGGTCGTCTCACAATGTGGATTCTCCCCGCTTGGGTTATGCACTGTGCACACTCAAAGCGGTGTTTGTGCGCTTTCTGGTAGCGCTGGTCCAGTTCTTCGTGGCTGGGATAAGGCAGAGGAGAGAACCTTCCAACCAAGCAGGTTTGGCACCATCCAAGATTTGTGCAGCTCCATTTGCCGCTCGGTGAACCCAAGCACGGACAGCTGTACAGTCCTGGGCTGAGAGCTCACCCAGCCTGGCTTTGCCCCAGGCGGCTGTCCTGCTGCCTGTCTTCACTAGATGACCTTTTCTCTGGTTGCGCTGCTCAAGGGATAAACCTGGAAACGAGGTACAAACTCCCTTCCCAGCAGGCTGTCGGGCAGGGGGATTAGGACACCACCTGGTCTGCGCCCTCACGGAATTACTGACCGAAGTGGCCTGGAATGGCCTCTGCTGTTATTTTTAAGCCAAGTAGTTGGGAATTAGTCATCACTTTGAATTTAATATGCATGTTTCTTGGCTCCTAACAGAAAACTTTGCTCAGTACACAGCAATATACTTACCCTTGTGTGCCACATACAATAAAACTGTACTGTTTTGTAACAGTTGCTCATGTGTTGGTCTCCAAAAGGGAATTGCTTCAGAGATCCTTTCCCACAGGTAGGCTTGGGTCAGAATGAGCCCTTATCTATATACTTTCCTTCACAAACCAAGAGCTATCCGGGCTTTCTCCCTGTATCCACAGGAAGGATATAAGAGGCTTTCTAGCTTGGGAGGAATGCCCAAAGGATCAAGCTTGTTAGTTGCCAGGCTCCTACTGCTTCCTGGATGGCTAGTTTGGCCCCGTCCTCTACTCTACCCTGCTACTCGGTTCCTATGGACTCAGCTTTACTGCACAGCTGCCGTTTGACTGCCTCTCACCTTCCTGGCTGCTCAGTCTCTCTGTCTGCTCAGCTCCATCCTTCCTAGAGTTCCTGCAGCGCTTCCACAAAGAGACAGTTCCCTGGTTCCTGGCCCCTTTTTCTGCCCAACTGCAGCATCTCAGGAGAATCACATGGTGCATCTCTGCATCTCTTCCAACCCATTCTTCTCCTTGCACTTGGCTCTGATCCTTGCTTCAGCCCTCTGGACATGTCCTATCTTCACAAACCCCTACTGCCTTGTTGGTACCACTGCCACCATGTCTGCATGTAAATACCACATGACTCAGCAGTGCCACCCACGGGTATATATCCAGAAGAACTGAAAACAGGGACACGAACTGATCTTCTGCACGCAAATGTTCACAGCAGCACTGTTCACAATAGCCAAAATGTGGGAACAGCCCAGTGCTCAGCGACAGATGAATGGATAAACAAAAATGTGGTGTATCCATATGATGGAATATTATTCGGCCATAAAAATGAATGAACTGACACATGCTACAGAATGGATGAATGCAAAACATTATGCTAAGTGAAAGAAGACAGACACAAAAGGCAAATATTATATTATTCCACCTATATGAAATATCTAGAACACAGTGGTGCCTCAGTTTTCGAACATCTCTGTTGACAAGCATTTCCGGTTAAGAGCACCGTAAACCCAGAAGTCAGTGCTTCGGTTTTCGAACCCGCCTCGGGAGTCGAACATGCCCCGGGCTCCCGCTGAGGGCAGGATCCTGAGGCCCAGCTGTGGGCTGTGGATCCCTCGGTTTTTGAACGTTTCCAAACTCGAATGGTCTCTGGAATGGATCCCATTCGAAAACCGAGGTGCCACTGTAGACAAATTCATAGAGGTAGAAAGCAGAATAGTGGTCACCAGGGGCTGGGGCCGGGAGGGGGAGAATGGGGAGCTGTTGTTTAATGGGTACAGGCTTTATGTTGGGGATGACGGAAAAGTTTGGGGTACAGATAGTGGGGATGGGCCCACAGCATTGTGAATGTAATTAATGCCACTGAATTGTACACTTACAAATGCTTAACATGACAAATATTATGTCTATTTTACCACAATTTTTAAAACTTAAAAAAAAGTGCCTGTTACCAGCACAGTATGAGTTACCCCAAATGGGCTTTCTTTCTTCTGGCGCCCCACACCCACTTCACCTCTCAGTACATCTGTATAGATAGTAATTGGCACTAAAAGTGCTCAGATGTGAAAAACAGATGAGCTTACGTAAGGATAGAACTGGCTATGCACTGAGGCCTCGCCATTTCCAGCAGAGTTTAATCAACAGGACTGCCACGGCCTTGAAAGGGAACAAAGACAAATACACTCCTCAGGGAAAGTCAGGGACCGCGTTTGTTAGGATGGCAGAGAGAAGCAGCAGAGGCATTGGAAAGGGGGACGGCACCTACACATGCTAGGAAGTGGGGACACTAAGCTCATCCTCGCAGCCCACCCTGTTCCTCAAGCTTCTTTCTTGCATCAGCACAATAGGAGGAGAAACCTCATCTCTGAACAGCCCTTCTGTCCCTGGCACCGTTGCTTCCCCAAGAGAACAGTGTCTCTGGAATTCGTCCAAGGGCAAATGGATTTTTAGGGATCAAAGGCTTAATTCACATGAAAAGCAAGGTTTACAGCTGGGTAGAATTACTGTTTAGTGCTTTATTTTCTCCTTTCTGCAATTTATTTCTGGTGTGTTAGACAACACTGGGGTGAATTAATGTGATTTTTTTAAAAATTAAGACTGGCTCCAGTGAAATTTTCATTATACTCCCCAAACCTCAAAATTAAAGACACCATGAGAAATATCTCTTGATGTTCTAACTGATTTCTTTAAGGTGTACGCTATAATTTTTATTGAGTCTCTAAGTTTAAAATTTACTTTGTAAAATATGTAAATGGCAGTGTCAGGCAAAGGCTTGGCTCTCCATTTCGCGCACGGAGACTAGAAGCCTGTGGAAGGAACTAAGGAACAGTAGCAGCATGCTTTGGTTTGTTTGTGGGAGAGACGGGACTGGAGCCAAAACCTCCCAACTCTTAAAATCCAAGCCTCTTTTCCAAAATACCATTCTGAACAGATGCAATGCAGGAACTAAGATCAGGTTTCATGGCCAAGGTCAAAACGATAGGTCAGCAGCACAAGAATATCTGAGGAGTGACAGATAAAGCGCCTAGAACTCAAAATCTAGGGCTGAGAGGAGCTGTTTCTGGGCCTTGACCTTCTGGACTGTGTGGGTCCCAGCCAGCATGGGCCCAGGTGGCAACCATGCTAGAAGAGTGCCTCAGTAGAAGACCTATCATGGGGGCATGAGTAAGGCAGAACTGGGCAGGCCTGGGACAAGGGGAGCTGACCTTGCTTTGGGTGGCCTGTAGTTCAAATCAGTGTTCCAAATAAGAGGAAAAGCTTGGGTCTGCAAAGACTTTCACACAGAAGGAGTGCAATTCAGGGAACAGGACACCAGGGCAAGAATCGCTGGCCAGAGTCTGCATCTGAGTACAGGTCAGTGGGGCATCCTTGGGTCTCAGGCAGTGGCTGAACGTAGTCAACTCCAGCACCTTGGAGAGAGAGAAATGCAGGAGCTGGGAAGGCTCTCGAAGTCCGGTCAAACAAGAGCCTGGTTCCTGGCCAAAGGGTATGCAGATGTGGGGAAAAGACAGCAGTGCAAGCACACAAACTAGACACACTGGTGAGAGTTAAGGTATCATTTGGGGATACTTCTGGCTCTAAGTAACAGAAAAACAGCTAACACTGGCATAAACCTTCCAAGCATTTGTTGTTTACTTAATAAAGAGTCCAGAGATGAGCAGTCCCAGGGTCTGTTCAGCAACTCAATAAGGATATCGAGATTTCAGGCTGTTTCCATCCTTCCCCTCTACCATTCCTCAGCATATTGGCTTCTTTGCCCTTGGACTTGCTATCTAATGGTGACAAAATGGTTGCCACAGCTATAAGCATCATTTCCTCACTTAACTGCCTCCAAAGGCAGAAAGTAGGGATAAATATTTCTCATATAAAGTATCCTTATGTCTCATTGGACAGAGCTGTGTCATATAACTACCCACAAGAACATGTAGTATTTGACTTTGCACTTCTACAGGAGATGTGGGCAAAGAAAAAAAGAGGAGTGGTTATAGGATAACCAGCCAACAGCATCTGGCACAGAAGCTTGATGGGATGTTCCTGAGCCCAGCTCCCCACCCCACCACCAAGCATCCCAGATACCAGGGTTGGGCAGCCAGACCAATTCCAGACCTTCATTTCCTAGTGAGGATCGGCTTCTAATACTCTTATTCAGATGGCTCAGGACCTCTATGAGACTAAACTTTCTATTGAAGGTCTTTAGCATACACGTCCTTTTGGAACAATCTTCCTAGCCTAAACCTACATGAGCACAATCCTTTCTTCACATGAGCAATAATAGTGAAGTCCATCGTCATGCCTTTCCAGGAGCCTGGCTGCTGACACCAGTTCACTGTCCATTTTTGCATGGATGTCAGGAACTGCCAGGCCTGCCCTGGCCCCATTCGGGTGAGTGGAGGCATTACCATGCTGGGGCTGCCCAAGCCCCACCCAGTGCCAAGGTTTAGTGAAACTGCCCCCTAAGACCCTGGCCTCCTGCAGTGCCCCTTGTAAGTCCAGGGCCTCAAATTAGTTCCTGTGATAGGCTTTCTAGGTGTCTTAACAACTGAGTGTCCCAGTAAACCAGATGGACCCTCTCCTGACAGGTGCAATTCCAAATCACAGCAACCGTAACCAGAGGAAGTAGTGACAGCTAACACTTATGTAGCATTTACTATGCACCAGGAACATGTTCTATGCCCTTTATATATCCACCCTCATTTAACCCTCACAAGAACCCTGTGAGTATGTGCCATTTTTACACCAATTTTATAGATGAGGAAACTGAGGTACAGACAGGTTAAGGAACTTGCTCAAGGTCATACAGATAGTAAATGGCAGAGCCAGGATTTGAAGGTGGGCAGCCTGGCCCAGAATCCATGCTCTTAACCACTACACTGCCTCTTATCTGAGTTTGCAGTGCTTTGAACCAAACAATGCAAAAATGCAGCTCACAGAGGCAGCAGGAAGCACGCGGGATTGGCCCCCAGAGCCCAGCGCCTTCGCCCAGTGCTGTGGCGGTAGGTGGTGGTGATGCCCACCGGGCAGCGAGGACCACTCCATCTGGGCAGTGGCATGCTGTGCTAATATAAGCCTAAACGAACAGTGTCTAATCCAAACATTTGTACGAAGAGCAGTCCCTATAGCTGGACTGCTCTGGTCCAAGCAAGATCAGACAGGCCCATGTTAGGATAGAGTTGTCACTTGGGTTATACTTAACATTCCTACATAATGGCGCCTTTGTGAACTTTTTATAATACATAAACAAAACATCTTGTTTCTCCTGCAGTTACTTCAGAGAGATTTTATGGCTGCCTGCCTAATGCTGACAGAAAATAGCTTTTGTCTTAACTGCCGGAGTCATGAAGTACCAATATTTGCAACACAAAGCTTGCTCCTATCTGTTTTAATTGCTTTGTGCCTTTTTTGTCTGTGAAGTACCGAATATAAAATTCATTTTAAGAAGGCTTTTATGTACATAGATTTCCTTTGGGGATCCTTTGAAAGGTTATTCACGACTTTATGAAATGTATAAAATTGGGGTTAAAATACAAGGAATATTTAATGACCTGGTGTTTTGAAGTTGTAATGAATTACCCTCTGACTTTGGCAACACTTTGAGGTCGCTCAGCCTGTGTCAAGTGGAATGCCAAAAATCTAAAAGCTCAAAAATAATATTTCACCTATGTTGGGTGTTCGGAATTTGCTTCTAGATGACATGTGAATCACAGGGCAGGTGTATACAATATTTTCATTCGAAGGGTGATTCTCTAATGACATAATCCAATTCTGGGGCTGCCATTACCTCACTTAAAGTTGATTCACTTCAATGACACACAATGGGTGACATTAATGACATAATGTGATAAATAATCACCAATGGTTACCCTAATTCAGCCTCTTTGAGTATTGAAAACTTGATTATGAAAAAAATGAGCGATATGGAATGAACACTTTGTTTTGTATTGCTGAGCTAGAAACTGAAATTTAATAATTTAGGATACAGTCCAAAAGCCATCATCTTAAAAGTCCCTTCTGCCCCAGATTAAGGATAAAAATGCCCTCCTGTGAGAGACTGGGCCACATGCAATGGTCCCATGTAAGGAAGAACCTTCTAAGGCTCCGGTACAGAGCTAATTCTCAAGATTGGTCCTACATAAAAAAAATGCAGTCAGGAAATTTTGCCTACCTGCAATCCCCCATGTCCCTCTCTTGGCCTGGCCCCCTTCCCCTCCCTCTCCCATCTCCTTCCCTTAGTTACTCTCTAGTGGGGGAAGGGCTCAGGGAAGGCCTCCAGGTCACTGCCTCTTTTCTAAACTCCTGGCTCTGATGTTCTGTTATCCAGATCGATTAGGTCCGTTCAGACACTGTTCAGGCAACGCAGACTCAAGGAAATGAATTGTAGCGGCATCCCAAATGAATAGCTTACAATAGAAATGGAGTTTCCAGGTAGACCAATAGATAATAAATTCCCCCACTTGCAAGATGGCCTGCTTACCAGGTGGAAGAAAACTAATACCTGCAGTCAGCATGGGCTGCGTTAGAGAACAAGACAACTACAAAACTTCAGTGGTTTACAACCAGCTAAGGGCACTTCTCACTCCACACTACATGTCCAGCACAGCTCTGCTCCATGTCATATTCACTCGTAGAACTACAGCGGCGCCTCGGTTCTCGAAGGTCTCCGTGGACGAGCATTTCGGCTCACGAACGCCGTACACCCAGAAGGCAATGCTTCGGTTTTCGAACCCGCCACGGGAGTCAAACATGCCCCGCGGCTCCCGCTGGGGGCAAGATCCTGAGGCCCAGCTGTGGGCTGTGGATCCCTCGGTTTCCGAACCCGAACCGTCTCCCAGAACAGATCACGTTCGAAAACCGAGGCACCACTGTATTTCTTAGAAGAACTCTAGGCTTAGAGTCAAAAACAGGATTCCTCTTCCTGCTCTGCTGCCTAACCAACTCTTGACCTTGAACAAGTCACTTCACCTCCCTGAGCTTCACTTTCACAATCAGGAAAATAAGGGGACTGGATTCCATGACTCTCAAGGTGCCTTCCACCTCTGAGACCAGAGGTTCCTGATGGCTAGACTAGGGACCCTCTTATCACCCAGGGCCTGGAGTACACCATCAAAGACTTTCTCTAAAAACTCAAACACTCTTCTGGCTTTATCAGAAAGTACTTTATTTGGGCTATTAAAAGACTGGTGCATCAACTGGTGTCTGAACCCCAGAACACAGTAGGTGATTCGAGTGACTCTGGTCTCAATTCTCCCGGAGAATTGAAAACAAGTACCATTCTAGAGGCACAGGAGAGAAGTTAATTCATTACATACAATGGATGCCCATGGCACACGGGAAATCTAATTCTTTCTTGGAACTCTTGTAATTGTCACTTGCGTCAATCTGTTCTTTCAATTTGGAGGAGCTCGGCTCAAGCCTCCCCAAACCTTGTGAGAAATTCAGCGCTGTCCCCAAATGCCTTTGAATTCCTACCAACTCTTAATTTCCTGACCACCTCTTGAGAAGATTTCCAGCTCTTGCTGAATCTCACTCACACATTTCTTCCTATTCTGTTATCTTGTCTCTGTCCGGGTGGAAAATGCAGCCCCTCATCCTTTATCTGGTGGAGGGAGCTCAGCTGCCCAAAAGCAAAAGGACTCTATGTCATGTGTCCCAAAAGTTAAAAATCCAACTAACAAAATAGACCCGGAGTGCTTTATTCCCTCAACGTTTAATCGTTCTGTTCTGAGTGAACAACTGTCATTCTCTCCTTTTTCTAAAATTTATTTTTTTATTGTTGACAGTATTACAGATATCCTTTAAATAGTCTCCTGAATCTTTTTCCAGGTGAACACTCATTCTATTTATCTGGCTCCCTTTGTTTTCAAAATGTACACTTGAATTGCTTTTCAAAGTTTTATAAATTTGCTTATGAATACAAGAGCCTCCGTTCCCTGTGGAACCCAACACAATTTCTGGAAAGGGATAGGAGGAGCGGGGTGAGGCATCTTGGATTGCACTCATGCATAAGAGAAATGGTAAAAGTGATGAGTTAAGAACTGAGGCCAATTGACATTTGGCTTGGTCTTATACTGCCCTCCTCCTTTCTTCTCACATGAATATTTTTTAGTAAATGTCAGATGTTTCTGTTTCAAAAAAACGCCGAGTCTGTGATCTCATTTCCACATCAGTTTCAACAGAAAACCTTCCAAAAAGGCATAGATTATAGTAAATACCGAGTACTGGACCACTTTGTGTCAAATGTCCTCCACCCTCCCACCACTGGGAATTTTTCAGGAATCCGGCCTCCTCCCCCATGGCCTGATGGCCGGCACACTCTCATTCTCAGCCTCACTGTCACCCTAGGCCTTGCTCACTTGCTCACTTGCTCTCAGTCTCCACTTCCCCTTCTCCTCTTCCCTCCATCTTCACTCACTCCAGCAATTCCTGTCCATCTATGTTGGCAACCCTGCCTATATCTTTATTGTCTCCTTCCATTCAATGTCCAAGTGCTTCATTTTACATCTCCCAAGCAGCCTATCAAAGGATTTTAGACCCTCCCCTAAACTCTGTTAGCCCCTGATGTAAACTAATTCACACTCTGCTGTGCTAGATTAAAAGGAATCATTTGGTAGAGGTACAAATACTACTGCTAGGATGGGTTGGACCAACCTTAGTAACCAGATCACCAGGTTTCCTATCAGTGATCTTAGCCTCCCAGTATCTGGGAACTGGGCTTCCTGTCTGTTCTGGTTCTTTCTTGTTGCATACAACACACTCCAAATCTGAGGGGCTTAAACAACTATTTACTCTCTTTCACCAGTCCCTTGATTGACTGAGCTCAACTGGGCGGTTCTTCTGTTCCACATGATGTCAGCTGGGAATGCAGTTAATTGGGGGCTCCACTGGTCTGGAACATTCAAGATGGCTGGCAGGAAATGGCGGCTGTCCACTGGGACCTCAAATGGGGCTGCTGACCAGTGTACCTTAGCTCTCCTTCATGTGACATCCCCATGTGGCCCGAGCTTCTCACAGCATGGTGACTGAGATATGAGAGAGAACATTTCAAGAATGAGCAGCTCATGAGCAAGAAGCATAAGCTGCCCACCCTCTTAATGACTGAGCCCAGAATTCCCAGAATGTCAACATAAAGCCAGTCGTAAAGCCAGTCCAGATTCACAGGGAGGGGGAAAAGTTCTACCTTTGATGTAAAGTGTGGCATGTGTGCAGAGCGAGAGAAGGCATCACGAAGGCCATCTTTGGAGACTAGCTAGCACACTGTGTACAACTCCTAGGCATTTAGTGCCTGCTTCTGCAATACCTGCTGTCAGATCACTGTGATCACTAGGTTTCAGAAAATCTTCTAATTATCTGATATAGCCCTGCCATACTGACATTTTAGATTTTGGGTTATCCAAAGATAATATTCTACTAGTTCCTTCCTTGTAAATGAACCTTTTGGTTTGAAATTTTCTTTGTAAAGCTCCTAGAATATTTTTTCTGCTTATGTTTTTATGTTTAGACCCTGACTATATCATTCAGCATCCAGTCTGGAAAATAGAACCCAGTCCAGTAATTTTAACAGAGAAAATTAACATAGGGATTTTATAAATGAGGTATTAGAGAGTCATAAAAAAGGGGGGAGGGACACAGAGGTAACACAAAGACAGTAATGCAAGAAGCAGCTACCAGCACTGGGACTCAGGAAACAAGGAAGAGAAGTCAGAGTTGCCAGAGCCCAGAAGCTCATAGGAGGGGCCCGATGGAGCTGGAACCCAGACCTCTCGGGGGGAAGTTGCTTGGCTGGTGCTGGTGCCTCAGAAGCATGAGGCTATGGCCTCAAGGAACTGGGACCTACACCTTTGAGGAGAACACGATGAGGCTGTTTCCAGAAGTGCTAAAAGCAATCTGGAAAGTAAAACCAATTGGTGCTGTAACCCTCTACTGCTGATAAAGTGAAGTGTCCAGCTGATGCTGGACACAGGAAGAAGTCCTGTCTTCTCCAGCCTTGTGGTCTCTCTCCAGTGCTCTTCCAGGCAGGGACAGCTGGCAAAGCACAAATGTTTGCAGAGCCCCTGCCCCAGCATCACAGAGTTTGAAGTTTAGACACAATGGCTTAATAACCTTCATACTGCTTTACTCTGAGTGGCAGGAATTTTACTGAGTTATTTTCTTTCCATGAATGATGGTTATTATATCATTTATGGGGCTGGGGGGAAGGAGTACAGGAATTGCTAAATCTGTGAGTGAAATGTAAACCCCTGGGGCAGTTAGTGAACACTGGAGGGCTCTAATCAGTAATCCACATTCCAGGGTAGCTATGCAAACACAGCCCTTTGAATCTGCCCTGGGGCTTTTATATTAACTTAAGGGGTGTTAGAAATGATTTCTCATTGGTGAAATGAGTGGTGTTTGAGATGTGTGATGGGCCAGAAAGACTGCACAAGCCCCACAGCTCTGGCATAAATGAGGAAATAAGAATCCAGCACAGCCAGCAGCCTGACATGCAGGCACAGCACTCCACTTGATCTGGTGCCCTGCTCCCTCCGTAAAGGACAAGGGGTCTGATCTGAGTAAAAGGCCAGCTCACCTGTCTTCAGAACAGCACAGACTGTGGCTTGGATTAAACCTTTGGGGCCAGGTGCTTGTCAGAATGCTTAGGAAAGTGACAGTAAGGTCACTGAACTTACAGGAACACATCACCTATTTGGTGACTGTTCACTCTAAGTACTTGTGCACTTGGCAGAATTTGGTCTGTGACCTGCATTTACAGTGCTATCCCACCTGGTTATGGGGAAGGAGTCCATAACTCTCATCTGTCTCTGATCATTAAGTATTTCCTTCCCGTTATTAACCAAAGAACCTGGCGATAACCAAGCAGCCACACTGACTTAGATTCATTTCCAAGAACTCTAAGAGCGCTGCTGGTGGTGGCAGCATCATCCGTGAGAGAACCTCAAGAGCGTGGTCAGCAGATCATCCATCCATGAAAATTCTCCTTCTGCAACTCTGGAAACATGTGCGCTGAGAAGCCATGTCCTCACCTTACAGTTCATGAGCCTCCAGTATCCCAGCGCCCAGAACAGCACCCTCCCTCCAGCCCTCAGCCCTGTCTTCCTCACCGCTGCCCTCACCCAGGCCCTGCCTGCTGGGCTCCTCTCTGTGGCCACTGGAACAATCCCCACCTGCACTTTGAGGGTTCACTGTCCTGTGGATGACGCACTGAGCAGAAGGGAAGTCCTCAAGGCCACTGTTAAGTTCAAGCAGCTATGCTGAGAATATCATGGCACCTTTTGAAGTAATTGTGAAATGAAAGGCCATAAGACAAAGGATGGAAGCTCTTACACATTTAGGAAGAGGCTAATCATACAATCTCGAGTTCACATCCCTGCTTGGGCGTGTAAAGTGTTGTTTCCAAAGTCTCATCCTGTCTCCCACCACTCCCCGACACACACATATGAACACACACACTCTTCCCAAAGGATCTCATCAGAGAAACAATCCATTTGATGTTGCCAAGCATGCCCTTAAGTTAGCCAGGAAAATCAAGCCACATTTCAAAAGGATTAGGTTTTATATAAGAAATTCAGGAAATAAAAAATCAATAAATGCACTAGTCTCTACTGTGACTAAGATGATTTGGGCCTTTGGGGGAAATGGAAGCTATCTGGCACCTTTGGTAGTGATTTCTGTTCTCCTCTTTGGCCAGGATGGGATCTTCCAAGGCATTCGTGCAGTTCATTAAATATGTTATTATGTTGGCTTATGTTTCTCTTTCAATTTAAGAACTCAGCTCTTAGAAAACATTGCCTGAAATGAGTCCAAGTAGTTTAGGCCTCAGAAGCAAATCCATTTTGACTAATAAAAGACTAATTCTCTAAATAAGCAAGATGGCTTTTCTTAAATGAGAATCTAATTTTGAAATCCTATATACCTAAATCAACAGTTTACTAGCATAGACATTTCTAAGCCTATGCAACTTGGATCAGGTTTCTCATCATCAGAAAAAGGACTAATCTCTCTATCATCGGAATTCCAAATGAGCTACAAGAACACGGGCCTCAGCTGGCAATTTCCTCTCAAAGTCAACAAATCCATGTGCTAGGACCCTGGAAGATTTGGGTGTCTCCCATGACTTTTCCCATCCCACCTATGCACACCCCTGCCCTCCCACCCCACACCACTCACCAGCCTATCACTTTCAAATCCTTACTCATCCTGCTTGTCTGCCCTTACTGGGGACTAGGAATGGCTCCTGTCTGTAATGAAATTTTCTTCCTCAAATTCCAGAGACAAAACATTATTGCTCTTATTTTCATGCAGAACTTACAGTCAGGTGTGACTGATTGACTCTCCCAGGCCTCAAGCCAGAATTGCATAAATTGACATACTCTAAAAAAGAAAATTAGCATATAACATCTGGGTCTCTTCACTCAGAAATGCATCCATTAGGAATTAGTCTTCTGGTTATAAAGAAATAACTTGGAGCAGTTTATCTTACAAGGCAGATCCTACCATTCCTTGGGGGGTGGGGGGGAGCCCTTGTCCCTTGGCATCCAACCAGCACAAGAGCTGATCATTATTGTGACTGCATCCTTTGAACTGCTGCAAACATTATCAGCCCAGTTTAGGTTTTTTTTTTTTATTATAGCCACAGGATAGTCTCTCTTCAAACTACTAGGGTCACCTGCAGGCTGCCATGTAATGCAGTATGTGCATGACAAAAGTCTAACAAAGGGGGATTTGTATAATGAAAATCAACAGCAGAGAGGACTCTGAGAAATGCAAAGCTATGCACATGTGTATTCCATCGCCATGTGTCTTTGGGGCATGTCTATATACTAGGTGTTTCAAAAGAAACTACTCTGAGCAGATCCTCAAACCATGTTGTATTCTTACTCGTTTGTTCTCACTCCTGTATACATTCATTAAAGAAAAACAAAATCGGTAGTTCCTACAGGCAAGGCACTAACTATATTAGGTGCTGGGGACAGGATGGCAAAATAGAGTCACAGTTTCCAACCTCATGAAGGGAGATAGTCAATTAAATACGAAAAACAATACCTTGTGCTAAAGGCTCTGATAAAATCAAGCACTAGAGCTTCGGTACTGCAGAAAAGGAGCAGGTAATTCAGCCCTACAGCAGGTGACATTTCCACTAACAGCTGGGAGGAGTACATGTCTGGCGTGAGTAGGGGCCAGAAGGCAGAGAGGAGGAGGGAGAGGGGGCTGGGTTAGAAGACAGCAGTGCGGAGGAAGGCTGGAACAGGAGGCGTGCCCTGGCGTTGGACCTGAAATGCCAACAGGAGACTAGACTAAGGAGAATGCCGCGAGTGAGGCAAAGAAGGTGGGGAAAGTAAGAAGACAACATATTGTCAAGGGGTGGACTTGACCCTAAGGTCAAGGAAAGTGGGTTTGACTGAATTCCCAATTCTTTACACCCTTCCTGTTATAGAACTGGCCCTGGCTTCATGGTGGGCAGTGTACATCCCTGTCCCTTGACTTTGGGTTTAGCAATGTGACTTGCTTTCACCACTGGAACGTTAGCAGAAAGGCCAGCAGAGGCTATGCCTTCTTGCCCTTTTGCACCCCCGGGGTCATCTATGAAAAGGATATGCTTCAGGTCATGGCCACTCCTTCAGTTGAGGCCCTAGGTCTAGTCCGTGAACTAGACTTAAAGCCAAAGAGAAGCCTGAGGTCCTACCCCAGGCTCAGTGAGCCAAGCTGCCACCAACCCACGGACCTGAGAGCATGAGAATAAATTTTTATTTTGGTAAGCCACTGAGATTTGGGGGCTGTTTTACAGCAACAACTGACTAAAACACAAACCCATGGCAAAAGTTTTCACAGGGGAGTATCAACATAAACATTCAAACCTGTGAAGAATTTTCGTGTTTATTTGAGCCAAACTGTCAACAATTGCCAGGAAGCAGAATCTCAATGGATTGAGATAATACTTTGGAGAATGGCAGTCTTGCACCTTATTTTATACATTACAATCAAAAGAGAAGATGTGAGTTACTTGAAATTCATTAGTGATAGATTAGGGAGGAGGTAGAAAGCAAAGGGAGGGAACCTCTGGGATTAGATAAAAAGCAAAATGATAGACACATATATTTTTTACATAGGTGGGTACAGGAAAGGTAATAGTCAACAATAAACATGATAAAAATAACAATGAGTGGATTGGTAGTCTCTGCTCTGGTGCATTATTTGTGCCCTGAAGGGTCTGGGAAAGGGGAAGTCACCCTGACATTCCAAAGGTATGTTATGGTAGAAGCAAAAGACAATAGAAAGGCTCAGTTAAGGTAAAGATTGACCTTTGTCAGGGAAGATTCTAGCCTAGGACATGACTACCCACCATAACCTGCTTTTAGTTAAAAAGTTTTAATTTCAGGCCATCCTTTGTGGTTATTTTAGGTCTCTGAGTTTGCAAAGCCACCATGCAGGCCTTTCCTGAGCTAGTCCACAGGACTGACATGGTCATAGTTGTATTTTATAAGGCTCCCTGGCCCCATTATGGAAAACAGATTGAGGGAGAGAAGACCAATTGGAAATGGTGCAGAGACCAGTTGGGAGATGGTTTTGTTAATCCAGAAATAATGGTGGTTTTGCCTAGGATGTCAATGGTATGGGGCAGAAAGAAGCACTGGTTCCTGTTTAGTCAACAGTGTTCTTATTTTGTGTGGGGGGGAGTTTTTTTTAATATAAAACCTATTTTCCTCTAAGACCAAGATAAGCACAATCTAAGATGTTAGAACTCATCAGCCTGTTTAGCAATCCAGCTTCATTTGTTCATTCTACCACCATTAATTGAACGCTTGCCAAGTGTCAGAATAACAAGATATGCCATCCCTGCCATCCCAAAGCCCAAAGTCCAGGAAAGAAAGACAGACTTGTAAACAAATAATTGCAATAATGTGTTGGATGTACTGTAACAAAAGTGAAAATAAAACCGACAGGAACATAAAGGAGAATATAGTCCTTTATTAATGCTCCTGGAGACATTTATATTTATTCCTGTGGACAGAGGCCTTTGTTTAATTCACTAACATATCTCAGGTACCTAAAAGAAAATGCCTAGCACCCATAATTAGTAGATGCCTAATAAATATTTGGGTTTTGTGCTTAATTTTCCAAACTTTGGCTCAGATTCACCCTTCTCTTTCTGGTCTGGACTGCCTCAGATAGGATTCCCGTGAACTGAGATGATGGCCAGTAGTTTCAAGTCACAAAGAGGGTATAGGGTGAGAAGACATTGCATTGGGCCACCAATAGGTTGCTATTGACTTTTGAGGGCAGATAGTCAATAGAGTGCTGGCATAACAAACCACACTGCCAACACAAGCTTCCTCATCCTGCCTCTTTTGGTTTTAAGTTCTCCATCAGTGGGGAATAAAACCTTCACCACAAGCAGTGGAGATATGGGAAAGAAGGCACATGGCCAAGAAGGGCTAGTCGGATGGCTACTGCCTCAATGGCCTTTATCTTAATGGATTCTTCCTGGTTTAAGTCTGCCCCTCAGTTATTACCGTTGATGAGCTTTATCTCGGAGATCCTAATTCTCACCAACCCACAAAAGAGTAAATATAACACACCAATGTGCTTCATGACTAATTTCAATTGAGAAATACAACTATGAACTTTGTTAATCTTATCTGCCTAACCAATACATTTTTTTCCTTTCACCCAAGCTATATGAAATGTCTAGGTATCAGAAGGTGACTTGAAGGTGGCTTGAGGTATATCAAATTAGAGCAAAGAAAGAGGGTATAGATGTTTTAAATGGAATCAGGTTTTCTTAGCCTGACATAATATCAGGGTTTGAAGTGTCATTTTGAGTATTAGACCCTTGAGACTCACAGGGGACCCTTTCCCCAGGACATTGGCTAGATAGGTACTGTCCATGTTTACCTAGCTCACCTTGCTTCTATCTAGGGCTCCAATGTTGGCCAATCCTTGTTTCTGATTGACACTTGGATTTCCACAAAGCCTCTGAAGGTGATTCCCTATGTCAGGGCCACGAGGCTTTCCCATGTGGAATGTTTCAATATGAAAGGGTAGAATAGACAAATGCAATTTGTAAAAAAAAAAATCAAAAAAAAAAATCAACAAGTGAAGTAGTGTTAAAGAAATTAAGATTTGGCTGGCTCTTCTTATAAAGCTGGTTGTAGTACCATAATCCTGGCACACTGATTTGAATTGGGGAAAGTTTCACAACTGTTTGAACAATCTTTGGTCTTCCAATGAACCACAAAGGAATAAATCATTCTGTCAGTGGTGTATTCACCTTTACATATCCCCCAACTAACCCCTAATCAACTAAGCAGTTTTTCAAAATGAAATTACACGGCACTGGATAAAATGTAAGCACAAGCATGTAAACAGTATCACAAAAGATCAACATTCTTGTCACGCTTAGCCTGTGGACTTCTACGCACACATTTACTGCTATGCTGGTTATTGAAAGTTTTCAATGGACAGTTACTTCAGAATCACCTGGGAGGGTGAAAAGGACAGTTCCAACTTTCTATTTCCTAACTAGAAGAGGAAGTCCTTCCACATTTATTTAAAATCCTTGATTGAATGGTTTGTTATTATTTCTACTGCAATTGGTACATGGTTGCCAACATGTCATTTGTCTTTTGAGGTATCTGTCCTCTTCAGATGTCTGGTTCTTTTGACCTATGAACTCATATTCCTATAGAGGTACTGGCTACTTGGCCCCATGATATCTCCAGGTAATGGCTGAAGGCCAGCCCATAATCTAGGTCAGTTCCAAAGTTCAAGGGAAATAGTGAAAAGTACTCCCAATATTCAAGTCCTTATGCAAGGCGCCAACTATATCGTGTGTGAGGGACAGGATGGTGAAATAGTCACCTGTTGACTATGTCCCACTGAGCAAATTATTGGGTCAGGTACTTTGAAACACAGAGAGAAGCAGCACTTGGAGAAGGCAGTCTCCATCAGCTCTGAGGGGCCACAGGGAGCGGGGTGGTTGCCTGCAGTCCGGCAGTCCAGCCTGTCTTCAGCCACTCTGCACTCCAGGAGCACCTGGGCTCTAATCAAATTTCCCCCATACCTCCCTCCCCCAGACACAACCGTAGTTTGGTCTGGTTTGAGAATATTTCCCTCAAGAGAGTCCTGCATTTGCTTTTGCCAGGAGCCTGGCAAGTGTCCCAGCCTGGGACCATTTCTTACACTAATCTATCAGCTGGGGTTGCCAGACTACCCAGGTAATGTAAATTCAGACCAAAAACCACCTGAGGAAAGGTGGTGATTATTAATTCGAGTGGAGATATAGATATATATTGTTTTGTTTTAGTTGTTTTTTGTTGTGTGTTTTTATTTTTACCTCAGCTAGTTGGATGGCTTTGCTTTCTACTCCAGTGTAGCCCAATCAGTGTCCCAAGTCTGTACAAGGTTCTTAGTTCCAATTCCCCATCTTGTCTGCACCCAGAGCCTTTTCTACAGATCCCCAAAGCAGTTAAAACCCAAGTGCAAAGATAGGAGTACTTGGTTACAAAGATTGGAGTACTCTCTTCCTCTTCCAGGGGAAACAATGTGTTATCAGCCCCTTACCATGTGGAACAGGAGATGCTGCCCTAATGTTGGCCCTGACATATTACCCTTACTGTCCTAACTATGGGTTTTAAAGAACGCTCGCTTCATTTTATCCAGCACTTCTAGATGTTCTGTAGCAGAAGGGCATTCAGGTTATCCAAACTGCTACATGGCCTGAACCGAAGTCCTAGTGAAGCCTAGGGAGCATATAAATATGGACAGATCCACACTTCAACCTCAGAATGTCCCAGCCTTGCATCCAACTGAGGGCAGGGACCAGGGCTATATTGAAGACACCCACCCCCAAGTGATTCTGATGTATGTATCCACTTAAGAACCACTGGAACAGAAAACAAGCCTGGATCATTATATTTTGCAGGAAATTAGTCTTTGCCTATTTTTAAAAAGAAATGAGAGCTTTATTGCCGTCTACAAAGATAAAATGCCTTTGCTACAGATGATTGCCTTTTGATGGCTAGTGCTTTTTATAGCTAATTGAATGCAAAAAAGTTTGTTGGAATTATGTATCACTTATAGTGGATAATTCCATTTTCTGAAAAGGTAAGAAAAAGTAGATATTTATATCATGTTTCCTACATGAAAACTTTCCTTGGCCACAATTTTGCTGGGCTCTGAAAATGTTTTAAAACTTTGCATCATTTGCTTGGGCCTGGCAATATGCTGAAAACCAGTATCAGAAAGTTTGACCTTTGGCAGTTTTTTAGCTGACTGGATAATAATTCAGCAATTTATAATTATGTCACTGATAAGATAACTATAAATAAGTAGATGAAAACTTTCAAGTACCAAGTACAGCTGCTATCTAGTTTGCAGTACTCACCAAAACCCATTAAATCCAAATGGATAAAATGCCCATTGTGAATATTGTACAGCAGATTGGAGAGAATTTGTATAGAAGGTGCAAACTACATTTTTCAAGTCACCTATCAGAATTATTGTTGACACAATTTATGTTTTGTGTAAATGAAATAAAAATTGGAATTAAAAATTAATTTTTTTGGTTATCAAAAAATATTTTAAAAATGCAGAATTTTCTTCTCATTTATTTGGACAATCCTCATTATCATATCTAAACAGTGTGCACTTGTCCTAAATTCAACCAATCAGAAATCCTTATTTCATGCACCATGGTAAGTGTCTCATGTAAGGCATCTCATTTATTCTTTGCAAGAAGCCCCTGAGCATGTCATCCACATTTTACAAATGAGAAATGAATTTGAAAGATAGGTAGTAGAGTTGCAATTGGAACCCAGGCTATCTAACTCTAGAGCCCATTTTTAACCACAAAACTACATGACTCATATTTTTAAAAAGAGCCCTACTTAAGGAACATTCTAGGATCACAATGTTTAATAGCAAGTTTTATTGACTAGACCTCCTCCAAATATATTCCAAATCCAAATACCTTTCCCTCCTTCACCACTGTCTCTCCCTGGGACACTGCAATAAAGGACCTCAGTTGCTCTCATGGCACAGGGTGGTCTCTGGATCAGCAGTATGGGCATCACCTGAGAACTGGTTAGAAGTGCAGATTCTCTGCCCCCCAAATGCCAGACCCGCTGACTCAGAAATGCTTGGGGTGGGACTAGCGAGCTATGTTTTAACAAGCCCTCCAAGGGATTCTGATACACACTCGAGTTTAATGACTGTGTAAACACACTGAGTCTAACAGAAAGATGCATTCATCGTCCAGTCTTCTGACAGCTTTGCCAACTTTATACAGTCTCTATTGAACCAGCCATCTTTTAAGAGCCACTCTCTTTACAGAATCAAGTTTTGCCTTCAAGAGCACAGTGATCTTCAATTCTTCTCAAATATGTGCTTTCTTCAGCAGCTGAACTGGATCTGCACAAATCCGAAACCTCAGGTCTCCTGTGACCCTGATAATTTCCAAGGCTTCATATACTCAGTCTATGCACAGAATCCTTTATACTGAAGCCAATTTTAACAACAAAAAACTTCAAAGAAGTTCTACTCTGCTTATGCACCTCAAAGAATATTAAAGGTGACTAAAATTAAAGGAATGAAAATCCTTGTATGTCAATAATATCTAAATAAAGCTAGACAAAAATTAAAAATTTTTTAAATATCAAGTCCAGGCAAGGATATAGAGCAACACAAGCCCTCTTGCATTGCTTGTGGGAATATGCATTAGTACATCCACTTTGGAAAACTATTTGGCAGCAATCACTAAAGATAGAGATAGACATAGCTTTGTCCCAGTAATTCCACACCTGGACATATGTTCAACATAAATGAATGGTTATGTCCACCAGAACATATATACAAGAATGTTAATAGCATTATTATTCATAAAAGCCAAACACTGGAAACATCCAAATGTCTGTCAAGTATAGAACAGATCAATTATTTGTGAAATACTATACAGCGGTA
The DNA here is from genome assembly GCF_054644295.1 of Miniopterus natalensis. Classification (NCBI taxonomy): domain Eukaryota; kingdom Metazoa; phylum Chordata; class Mammalia; order Chiroptera; family Miniopteridae; genus Miniopterus; species Miniopterus natalensis. The sequence goes on along the minus strand of NC_142103.1, from coordinate 95,131,434 downwards.
AAAAAAAAAAAAAATTCTGCTTTTGCTACCTACAATAACATTGCTCAATCTTACAGATGTAATGTTGAGTGAAAGAAGGCAGACACAAAAGAGTACATATCCTATGATTCCGTTTTTATGAAGCTAAGTGAACAGACCAAAACAAATCTGTAGTGACAGAAACCAGAAGAGTAATTAGTTCTTGGGGGGTGCACGAGAAAGGGGGTAAGGAAGCTGTGGGGTGATGGGGTGATGGTATGCTCTGCATCTTGATCTGGGTTGTGGTTAAACAGGTGTAGACATATGTAAAAAATCCATCTAGCCCCATCCTTAAGACTTGTGCACTTCACTGTACATGAGTAACATCTCAACATTTTTAGAAAGTGAAATCAACAAAGAATATTAAAGGGGCTCCAGATCATAAGTGACAGCAACAGCCCTGAAGTCAGCTCTCCTCTCCTCCCCAGTTCCTTCATACACATACTGCTACAGCACCTCTCACTGACCAAACCCCCAAGCTCTCTGACATCAAGCAGGTAGTTTTTCTTTTATAGCTCCCTTATTTCAACCTTAACCCCTGGTTTGACTTGCCATTTTACTAAATCCTTTCCTCTTGCGCACCACCTCACAGGTCCACCTCTTTCTAAATCTATTTCATTCTCCCAAATCCGCATCCTGAAAGATCTAAAATAGGGTAGCAAAACCAAAATTCTCTTTATTAGAGTTGTAGGGAAAGAAGTAGAGAATGCTCAGACAGTAATGTATCTTGCCCCTCACACACTCTCAGTTATGAAGTTAATTGAACCTTCCTAGGGAAAAGATACCACTGAGTAGTTATTTCTTTTTAATGACAGTAGGTACCAGAACAAACAACTGACTTTTCACCTAGAATGCAATAAACTTTTGTCTTTCTCTTCTTAGCATTATCTACTAGCCTAAACCAGGAATTCCATGCAGTATGTTTTTTGCTGAAGATGGTAAAAATAAAATTGGGAAGCAGCATAGCGTCTAGAGAATGGCAGAAGAGCCAAATTGCAGTTTCCTAAAATATGAATATTGGCAGCACACACCAACTTTAAAAGGAACTGGTCATGGGCACAGAGCACAGAGGTAATCAATAGCACTTCCCTGGAGTAAGTCCCCAACATTAAATTTATAGTCCTTGACCATTTTTTCTCAGCCTGGGGTCTGAGAATATCTGGGGTTCAGCAGATATACTCTCAAAGATCTACAGTAACTTATCCTTTGGGAGAGGCCCATAGGAGGTGACTAGGATCTGGGAGCAGGGGAGAATAGCAAGTTATTATTTAATGGGTTCAGAGTTCTGTTTGGAATGATGAAAAAGTGCTGGAAATATTGGTGAATGTACCTACCACTGGGAATGTACTAAAATACCACTGCATCGTATACTTTAAAATGGTAATTTTTATGTTATATATAATTTCTGTAGTTAAAAAAAAAAGGCATAAAGACTTCCATTTCCAGCAATATGGCATATTACCCATCCTGGAAAAAAATTCCTAGACAAAAATACACAAAATAATGGGTAAAGCATTTTAAATATTTCATAAATGCATATTTGAGGTAGTAGAAAGTAAGGGGAATCTCAGGGGTTTTTAAAAAAATGCAGGATGAAAAAACAAATCCAGAGAGGTGAGTGAGCTCTAAAGCTGGGGCTGCCCTGATAATATCTGCTGGCCTTACCTATTTAAATGAGCCTCAGTAGGGACAGAAGATAAAGCCCAGAGTCTTGGAAACTAGACCCTCAATGACTGAACTAAAATAGACCAAACACCCCCAGAGTGTGACCTTAACAAAACCTGCCTCTCTTGGCCTTGGCTATAGATAGAAAAGTCTCCCATAAAATTTTCTGATTATGAATTCGCCTCTAGTAGGTTTCAAACCTATAAGTCTTGGTAATTCCTATTGCTCCTAGAGCAGGCTTATTTTCCATCATCTTTTTTAAAAATGTGTTTTTATTGATTTTCTCGAGAGAGGAAGGGAGAGGGAAAGAGAGAAACATTGATGAGAGAGAAGCATCAATTGGCTGCCTCCTGAACGCCCCCTACTGGGACTGGAGCATGCAACTGGGGCATGTGCCCTGACCGGGAACTGAACTGGTGACCTCTTGGTTCCTGGGTTGATGCTCAACTGCTGAGCCACACCAGCCGGGCCATCATCTTTTTTAAAACTTTGAAAAATCATCATAGATCAATTTTTCAAGTAGAACACACACAATTCATTTACCTGTTCCTCTTATTACATATTTTTCAGACCTCTTACCCCATTCCCAACAGTCTTCCTTTGGGTACTTTCTGGCTTGTTCCAGTATCCTCTTAAGGGGTGACAACCATAATGGGAAATAGTAACACAAATTTGGCTCAACCTGTACAGAATAGAATGGGACTGCTACCACTCATGGTTGGTATATTAGTTATCTACTATGGAATAACAAATTACCCCAAAACTTAGTGGCTTGAAACAACATTTATGATCTCATTTGTTTCTGTGGGTCAGGAACCTGGGCACAGACAGCTTAGCTGGGTCCTCTGGCTCAAGGTCTCTCACAAGGTAGTGGTCAAGTTGTCAGCTGGGGCAGTACTCATCTTAAGTCTCAACTGGGAAAAGGATCTGCTTCCAAGCTCATATATGCAGTTGTGGGTAGGATTCAGTTTCTTTAGGTTATTGGTGTAAGGGCCTCGGTTCCCCACTGGCTGTTGGCCGAAGGCTACTGTTGGTTCCTTGCCACATGGGCCTCTAGACAGGACAGCACACAACAAAATAGCTTGCTTGCTTTATCGGACCAAGCGAGGGGGGGAAGGTGGAGAGAGAGAGAGTATTTTATAATCTAAGCATGGAAGAGACATCCCATCATTTTTGTCCTATTCAGTTTGTTAGAAGCAAGTCACTAGGTCCAGCCCCCCACACAAAGGGAGGGGATTAAACAAGGCACGATTACCAAGAGGCAGGGGTCTTTGAGAACCATTTCAGAAGCAGCCTACCACAACTGGACACCACGCTTTTAATCCAGAACCTAAAATTGTGACCTAAAATACCCAACATTAATGATTCTGATGTAAGCGACCCCAGGTTAGTGAGGCCCTTAGGTACTTGGGAAAAGTGAATGCCAATCCTGTCAAACTCACCTTAAGCTTGGGCATTAAGTACTTCTACCAGATATAGTTCCAACAAACATGAGTATGTAATAAAAAAGAAAAAACGCAATTCACCATGAGCGACAATTAGCAGAAACAAAGGATCAGACCTGCTGATACTACAGATACTAGAATTATCAGATACACAATATGTATATAATAAGCATGTTTAATCTGTACAATTACAGTATGACTAAGAAACAACAGTTTAAAAAGAGTAAACTGGATTTGAAACAAATACAATTTCTAGACATGGAAACTAAAATAATTGAAATTAGAAAAATCAGTGCATTGTTCAAAACAGCAGACTGGACACAGCTAAAGTAGAAATAATGAGCTAAAAATAAATTTCAAAAAATTACCCAGAATGCAGCAAAGTAAAGACATGGAAAATATTAAAGAGAGGGAAATAAACACAGAGGATAGAGAAGCTGTTATATCTAATTGGACTTTCAAAATGAGATTTAAAAAAACAGGGAGAGCATTCAATGACAGAATGGCTGAGAATTTGCCACATTTGATGAAAATGACAAATCCTAACATTCAAGAACCTAAACTGAGCTGGTTATTTACCTAGCTTTCAGCTCCACACCCATCCTTCTGTTTCCTACAAGGCAACATGGGAATTGGGTAACTGCAATGCCTTCCCAGCCTCCTTTAGCAGCTGGCTCCCGCCTGGACTCCACCAATAGGAGGCACTGGTATGTAATCATAAGGTAGACGGAGGGTAATAGCAGGAGTTCTCTCATTTTTGCGCTCTCCTTTTTTCTCCTCTGTCTCCAAACCCTTAGCAGCAGCACTTCCTCCAGTCTTCCAGCCCCAACATCCCAACCATTCCTGAGATAATGCCTTCAGCCCTAGGGATATGCTAACTACTTTCTGCTTTCTAACCTCCTGGCTTCCTCACCTTTGTTCCTCTTTTAACCTTCTAATATATGTGTAGCCAATTCCTTTATGATTTCTTAAACTATTCAGTTTATGTAGAAAAGCAATTTATTAAAAATCTCCATTGCTTGGCTTTTCTTAGACTATGCTATTGCAACAAACTCTAAAATAAGAACTGTATTTAATTTTTTGTTACTTACTTACACTTAAGCCATAAGCCTCATGAGAAAAAGTCTCACTAGGGAATTCTTCACATCTTGCAAGGGTTAATTAATGGTAGAAAGTTTGGTTGTTAACCTAAAATTTTCATAAGCAGGAAAAATTCCAAAATCTTGTTCAACAGCATCCTTGATAAATCATCTTCAATTTAGATGTAATAAAGAATGTAAAGAATAATATTAAAGTGTTAGAGGAAAACAAGTTATCAAAATTTTATTCCAACTTATCAAACTTCAAAATACTAGATTTTATGAGAAGGCTTTAACAAGAGAATTACATATAGTTCTATGTCTAGGGAAGCTAAAACTTAAAGAAAATCTTATTGATGATATTACTATAGACCACAAGTCAGTATGCTTTCTCTTTTAAGGTCCATATAGTTAATATTTTAGGCTCTGCAGGCCATTAGGTCTCTCTCACAACTACTCAACTCTGTTGTTGTGGTGCAAAGGTGCCACAGATAGTGCAAACAAAAAAGCATGGCCGTGTTGTAATAATCTTTATTTACAAAACAGGCAGAGGAGTGGATTTGATCCTCAGACCATAATTTTACAACTCCTACTATAGACTGAGTTATTTTTAGTAGTTGAAGATGAGTTTTTATATTTGCTGAGGCTATAAATCCTAGTTGTTAAGTTTCTCCTAGAAAATGTGTTATGAAATCACTAATTGAATTATATTCTACTGTGTACAGAAAAGCTATGATATTGTTAAATGTGATACTTTATCTTGGACGTCAAACATTTGGATATGCAGAAACAACTACAAGTCATTTAAGTCTGATGATGTGGTAAATTAACTAGACTCTGCTTCTGTTTAATTGTTGAGAGATTGTTGAGGTCTCATACAGCTATAACACAATACATTCTGGATGAAGAACTATTTATAGGATGGAAAATCAGTTTTTATTTATTTATTTATTTATTTATTTATTTATTTATTTATTTATTTATTTTAATCCTCACCTGAGGATATTTTTTTTCCATTGCTTTTCAGAGAGAATAGAAGGGAGGGAGGGAGAGTGAGAGAGATAGACAGAAACATCAGTGTGAGAGAAACACATCAATTGGTTGCCTCCTGCTCACACACCAACTGGGGCTGGGGATTGAACCTGTAACTGAGGTACATGCCCTTGGCTGGAATTGAACCCGGGACTCTTCAGTGTGTGGGCCAACGCTCTAGTCACTGAGCAAAACCGACTAGGGTGGAAAATCCGTTTTTAATGTGTCAATTGTGATTGATAACAGAACAAACGTGGTAAAGGCTAAGAGTGATTTGGGAATCATAAGGATACAATGTTTTGTTCATACACCATTATTGTAGTCAGAAAGCAATTATAACTGTCTCCAAGCAGAAAGATAGTGGTCCTCTTCATTATACTTCAGGCAAAGACAAAAATACACGATGTCCAAAGATTTTGGAATTCCCTTGTCATATATTCAACAAGATGTTTAAACAAGATGGAATAGCAGCCCTGGCCAGTATGGTTCAGTGGTTAGAGCATGGACCCCCACACCGAAGGGTCATAGGTTTGATTTCCAGTCAAGGGCACATACCTGGGTTGCAGGTTTGAGCCCCGGCCCCAGTCAGTGTGCCTGTGGGAGGCAACCAATCAATGTGTCTCTCTCACATTGATGTTTCTCTCCCTCTCTCTCTCTCCCTCCCTCCCTCCCCATCCCTCCCTCCCTTCCACTGTCTCTAAAAATCAATGGAAAAAGATATCCTCAGGTGAGGATTAACAACGACAACAAAAAGATGGACTAGCAGCCACTACATAATTAAAAGCCATCTTGAACAAAACCATAATAATAAGCTTTTTAGATGAAACAATATGTCTTAACTTACTAAAACTTCTGGCAAAGAAAGTACTTTGCTTGCTGGAACCTGAGGAAGAAATAACCAAACCAGTGCTCTCAGAGTGCAGGAATTTCTTACTTTATAGCTGCTGAAAAGATTCTCTTATTCTACTCCAGGAAGATGCTAATATGATGCACATGAAGTGAAACTGAAATGCAGATGGAAAAACCAAGACCATTGGGTTTTTGAAAGCCACATTTTTAAAACCAAGGTTTAAGGACAAATTTTATTCATGTGACTGTGTAAAACAGGAATTTTAGGCAAACAAATATATTAGGAATGAAAAACATAAGTGAGGACAACACTTTCAGAAAGATTCAGAAAATATTTTTTTCAACTGGTACTAGAAGCTTCTATTTGAGGGATTGATTCAACCAAACTGCACCAGCATCAGCAACCAAAATGGAGATCAATGTTTACTTTAATTGGTTCCTATTAAAGAGAAAGGAGAGCTTAATAATTTTGTGGCAGCATCAAAATAGCAGTATCCCATAATGGTAGCACTAACCAAACATTATCTGCTACTGTGCCCTCTGTAGGTGAAAGTGTAGGGGAGGAAGAAATTTTCCTCTGTCCTTCTAGGTTCTTTCAGCTGGTCTAATAATGACATCTGACAGATTAGCAAGAGAAAATAACCCAATTTAATTACACATGTATGTATGGGAACCCCACACACATCAGCAACTCAGAGACCCCATATACGTGAGAGTTTCAGGGACAAAACGGTAAAATGAGGTATAAATGGCATCCTGGGCTAAGAATGAGGTAAGATGCCCTGAGGCTTCAGAAGGGAGGAGAGTCACTTGCAGATAGATAAGAACAAATGTTCAGTAATTAATTTGCCCTGGTTATAAAAAGTTATTTCTGGTAATAACTCTTACTATGGGCAGGGCCCCTAATTTAAATTCTTTAAGGGAGAGGTAAAAGTTCTCTTGAGCCTGCAGTCTTGATTGCCTTTGGCTCAAATCAATCCACATGCCAAGTAGCACATCTTGGGGACACCTGTTTTGAACCCCTTCAAAAGAGCTCATCTATTTATGTGAGATAACACTACTGTTTATTTCCAGGTATATTCTCTACTCTTAGGTATAGAAGATTACACTTCTAATGACCTTCAAGTCAGGCACAGGTATTTGACTACTTTGGGCTCATGAAATGTGAGAGTAACCTGTGAATATCTGGGCCATAGCATTTTGCTACCAGTGGTAAACAATCTAGTCCTCTCTTTCTCTGCTGCAGTGAAGGAACCCTGAACCTCATTTTGAGACGTGAGCATGATAAAATGCTGGAGTCTCCATCAGTCTGCCAGCCCATAATGGATACATAGCACAGACAGAACTAAATCTTTGTTTTTTTGAGCCACTGGGATTTTAGGGTTTGTTTACCCAAACATAGCCTAGCTTATCCTGACTGGTATAATTTAGTGTCATAAATGGAGAGTATAATGATCCCAGAAGCAAACTACCAGCTTACACTGATGAGAAATAAATATTCCTGAATGAAATGTCAAACTTTAAAAATCTGAATATTAACTTTATTTTTTTTAATCCTCACCCGAGAATATTTTTTCCATTGCTTTTTTTTTTTCCAGAGAGAGTGGAAGGGGGAGACACATCAGTTGGTTGCCTCCCTCACGCACCCTAACCAGGGCCAGAGATTGAGCCTGCAACCCAGGTACGTGCCCTTGACCGGGAATCGAACCGAGACCCTTCAGTCCGAGGGCCAACACTCTAATCTCTGAGCCAACCTGGCTAGAGCTGAATATTAACATTTTAATAGTAAAACTGTAATAATAATTTTTAAATTAATAATATCTAATTTTAATATTCATGGTGATTCTGGTATCTTAGAGGTATAGTCTATGATAGTGATATTCTGCTTCAGCCAAGTATTGATTTTTTTAAAAAATATGTTTTTATTGATTTCAGAGAGAGGAAGGGAGAGGGAAAGATAGAAACATCAATGATGAGAGAATCATTGATCGGCTGCCTCCTGCACACCCCCCACCGAGGATCAAGCTCCCCATCCGGGCATGTGCCCTGACTGGGAATTGAACCATGACCTCCAGGTTTATGGGTTGAAACTCAACCACTGAGTCATGTGGGCTAGGCTTGATTTTTAACATGTAACTATTTTGCATTCAGCCAAAATGTATATTTGGTGCCCCTCTAAAAAATATTAAATAAAAATAATATGAATAAAGGCTTGGCTATGTGCCCTTTACTTAAAAGTTACTTGACTTGCCAGAAACCTGAAATGATTTGTAAATTAGGTCACAAATGTATTCTAAGGAAGAATACCTTTATCTTCTGGAATTCAGACTTTTTTTTTGCTGCGATCTTGCATCCTCTATCTTGTCTCTTCTGCTGCCACCAGCTGGCTTCCACTACTGATAAATTCCTGAAACCAGCAGGATTCAATTCAATGTTTTGTTTTGACTGCTGGGTTCCTGATGAGAACACAAAGTCAGTTGAATAAGTAAATTTTTAGGTTTGGAACAGAAAAACACAATCAACTTATTTCCTACATATTTTGGGTAATCAGATAGCCACACAGCAGCTGGTACTTTTCCCAGCAAGTGGTCCAGACAAGGCTTCAGGCTAACAAAAGAGAAGACATTTCAATTCTTAAGTTAATATTCTTCTCCCAGGGAAGAACAGTATCAAAAACTACAGGAATTATATAAGAGCAAAGGTCAGTTCAAATACAATAGTGTACCAATAGTCTTAATGTAGTTTTAGGTTTAAAAAACTACAAGTACAAATTCTACAAACTTATACAAATCATCGTTTGAAAGTAATTTCAATTTATTTCATGCTTCTTTGATCTTAGAAATTTTTGAACAGTAAACGTATTTCAATTTTTTTTTCAGGCAATGTTTCCATCCTCAATGAGGGGAACTAAAAATTTTGAAACTTAAAATTATTCAAAATTCACAAAATGAGTAAGTGTAGAAGAAATTTCAGTAAACATTCAGGTGATGCTTTTTGTAAGTATGTAGCATTTATACTTCTGAAATTATCAAAGCCTAAAACTGCACTATGACTTTTGGGACACTTGTACATGGAAAACTGTGAAGTCATAGGATGCTTGAATATAAACTCTTACAATTTACACCCAGCTATGTCTAAAATAATTGAGAACATTTTGTAATAACACATATACACAAGGAAATGAGCCATAAGGTTTCTCAAAGCTATAGAGTTATGGTGCTAAATTATTAAAACTTTTGGAAAAGTATGGACAGTGAGGCAAACTAGTAGAAATATCTGTAATATAGGTCTAGTATTACACTTTATTTTTACTGTAGAGGGTGCTTTAAAGGTGCATTTCTATTTGGGATACTTGTTCTTAAGATACTATGCTCTTGATATTTGGATGTTATGCCTTTTTTTTAGAGAGAGAGAGAAATATCAATGTGAGAAACATGGATCCATTGCTTCCCATATTCGCCCTGACTGGGGATCAAACCTGCAACCTTTTGTGTATGGGATGATATTCCAATCAACTGAGCGACCCAGCTAGGGTGGGTATTAGTATTTTTATTGATGATGCTTTTCCAGAAAAGTTAGAACAAGTAACTTTTAAAGGTTGAACATTAAGAGAATGTAGGAATACACTCATAAATATTCGTTTTCCCTCCCATTAGAGACCGTCTCATTCAGTGGTTCTTAATCTTGGCTGCACAGTGGAATGATCTAAGGACCTCAAAAAATTACTAATGCTTGGGTCCCATGCTGAGATTCTGATTTAATTGCTCTAAACTACAGAACTTTAAAAATAAATTTTAAATGGACTTTAATAAGAATAAATATGAAATTCTAGGATGAGGGGTTTTTTAAAAAAAAATGTCAAGTTTAGGACCTATAGCAATAGGGCTTAACAACAGTTCCTGTGGAATTAAAAAACAAAAACAAAAAATTCCACAAAAACCTGCTCTGGCGGGTGTGGTTCAGTTGGTTGGAGCGTCGTTCTGTGCACCCAAAGGTGGCAGGTTCAATTCCCCTAGCAGGCACATACCCAGGTTTCAGGTTTGATCCTAAGTCAGGGTGAGTATGGGGGACAACCAATCAATGTTTCTTTCTCACATTGATGTTTCTCCCTCCCCCTCCCGTCCCTTCCTTTCTAAAAAAATAACAGAACAAAAACACACACAACATATCCTCGAGTGAGGATTTGAAGGAAAAAAAAGTTCAATAACCTGTAGATCCATGAAAACTGAGTAGGTCTACAAAATGGCTACTAAAGCCACCACCTTAAATACTATCTTCAGTTATGGGATATGACCAGGAAAAGCACAGTAAACAAGGGTAAGGTTGTTCTGCATGTTTAAATCTTTGACTTCTCCATTGATAAGTGTTTCTAGAGATTTATTCATTCTGCTCTTCCTGTTACAGAGAGGTAGATACCTTTGCAAGTGAAGGTTCCCTTTAGGAATATAAATATCTCTTACATAAGGGTAACTTCTAATTGGTTTTCAGAGCTTTACAGTTCTGAGTAGGGGAAACAGTTTATCCGCATATTATTATTTATTATTGTATTATTTTCCATAGCAACAACTGTAAACCTACTTTTGCCCCACCCTGTATTTTGTTGAGCAAAATAAACCATACACGAAAGAGAGCCTATTGTAGATTCTATTTACATAAAGAAGGGAGGAGGGGATTGGCCATGAAGGAAATTCCTGAGATGGAAATGTTCTTTATATTGATTAGGGTATACAAATAGTTATTAGAACTCAACGAAATGGACAGTTGATTTCTGTATTATGATTTCGCTTTATGTAAATTACACTGCAATAAAAAGAACAAATGAAGGTAATTAATTTAAACCTGAATACCTACAACAAGATCTGGGATGTGCGGACGATAATTACTTCTGGTGACTCCAAACTCTCACTAGATTAAAAAGCAACAGTAAACCCGAGACCAGAACCTGAGAGAACGAGGAGCCGACAGCAGGGAGGGACAAAGCCTAAGAAATCGCTAGAGGGCCTGCGGCAGCAGCCCAACCGACACTGGGACGACGGCGCCCAAGTGCCCCACAAAAATAAACCCCCACGTCTTTGTTCCGGCGCGCATGCGTCCGTCCGTGTTCGACCGGAAAAGGCCGGAGGGAAACGGCGCCACCGCGAGAAAGGAGCCGGTAGCAGGTTTGTTCCTGCGCGGATGGTGTGGTTGTAGGCGCCGCGCGTTCGGCGGCTTGCACGGCTCGCAGGGAGGAGGACGCCGGAGCTCGCCTTTCCTCCGCTGCCCCCGCCGCTGCCATGATCCCGGTGTCTCTGGTGGTGGTGGTGGTGGGCGGCTGGACTGCCGTCTACCTGGCCGACTTGGTGCTGAAGGTGAGGGCCTCGGGTCGACGGCCCAAGCCCGCGGTAGCCAGGACCGGGGCGCGCGGCCCAAGGCCTTTTCTCTTCTCCTTCCTCGTGCCTCCGGGGCTGGAAGCCATGCGGCTGATGCCCACGTGCGGCCTTCCGCGTGGCGCCCGGGCCCGTGGAGTGAATTTTGGCGGGCCGCGGGAGGGGTGTGGCGGCCTGCACAGCAGCCGCAGTCGCAGTCGCAGTGCCGGGCGGTGCACGCCCCGCAGCCTTCTGGTCCGGCCCAGAGGGGACGGTAGTGGTCTTGGGAGGGCCGGGGTACTGCCATAATCAGCGGCAGTGCCCCAGGGAGGAAAATAAAATGTCTGCCTAGGAAAGGCATTGTTTCTCCTCATCGTCTTTGAGGCCACGACCCTGAAGAGACTCTGGCTTTGGAGTGAAACTAAAGTAGTGATTTAGATCAGTGGTCTCAACTTTAAAGTACACACGATCATCTGGGGTTCCGGTTAAAATGCACATTCTGATTCATCAGGTCAGGGGCGGGGCCTAAGATTCTATGTTTCTAGCCAGTTCCCAAGTGCTACAATACTTAGTAGCAAGGGTTTAGATGCGCGCGCGCGCACACGCACTCTGCGTTCATGGACCATTCTCGAGTTATTTGAGAAGTGTGGCAAAAATCGTGAACATCTGACCACATCGTTCGAGCAACCATTTGGAATTGAATATTGGAGGATGGGGGTAACTATGTGTGGAGTAAAATCATATAAATTCTCAAAAATGTTTAATAAAAATTCCAATTACGAATAGTAAAATCACGTCATGAATACTGTTTTAAATAGTTTAGTTTGTGAGTTTTAGGTTTAATAACAAAAGGGAATGATACTTGTTTCTTTGTTGCATTTGAACTTGCAAAGTGAGGAGGTTACACGGTAGAGTCCTTAGAGCAAGGGCTGGGCTCTCCCACTTCCTAGTGGTTGTGACCTTGGGCAAATTAGTCTCTAGTGCCTCAGTTTCTTCATCTTTAAAATAGGGGTAATAATAGCAAGAGTTTCTTAGTATGGTAGAGAAGATTATATTAGTACATCCACACAAAGCCTTGCTACTCAACCTGAAGTTCAAGGCCCAGCAGTGCCTGTGTCATCTGGAAGCTCTCAGAAATGGAGACACTCAGTCCTCATTCCTGGACTATGGAATCAGAATCTGCATCCCGTGAAGGCAGGACTCCCAAGTGCTTCCTTTGCACACACTTGGCATAGTGCTTAGCCTGTCCTAAGCGACACAGACCACTGCTTCTTTAATCAGTGATTTTGTTGCTTAGAAAAAAGCAAAGCCACGTGATTTCTTCATGTTGCATGTGTGACAAAAGTCCAAAATAAAAAGAATTTTTCAAACCTCTGGAGTCTCTGGTCAAGTGTGAGGTGATCAGGATGGCACATTATTTTCAGTAACAGCCCCTGGCTCCCTAAGACAGCTCTATTCCTTGAGCAAAAAAAAACCCTAACTCTCATTCAGAGTATCTGCCTAGGGAATGCAGAGACCTCAGAGTTTTCAGAGCCTGCACTTTCTGCTACTCTGTTTCCAACATGGTCTGCTGTTCCACCCTTGATTCTTCTAGGATTTTCTCTGAACATCTGCTGGAGGGGTGTGTCACTCTCCTTTTCCAAGTCTTGGAAAACAAGCAGGTTTAAATAACGCTGTGTAGTTTTCAGTATATAGGTTCTTCATATCCTTTGTTAAATTTATTCCTAGGTATTTTATTCATTCTGTTGCAGTTGCAAAAGTAATATTTTTCTTTTTTTTTTCTTTTTTTAAAAATATATCTTTATTGATTTTGGAGATTGGAAGGGAGAGGGAAAGAGAGAGAGAGTTGAAACATCAATGATAAGAGAGTCATTGATCGGCTGCCTCCTGCACACCCCCTGCTGGGGATCAAGCCTGAAACCCGGGCATGTGCCCTGACCAGGAATCAAACCTTCATCTCCTGGATCCTCGGTTGATGCTCAACCGCTGAGCCACACCCGGCTGGGCAGGAATCTTTTTCTCCTTTCTTTTTCTGAGTAGAAAAAGAATAAAAGTGGTGAGAGTGGACACCCTTGTCTTTTTCCTGATCTTAGAGGAAAAGCTTTCAGTTTTTCACCATTGAGTATGATATTAGCTGAGGGTTTGTCATGTATGGCCATCATTATGTTGAGATACTTTCTTTCCATACCAATTTATTAGTGTTTTAATCATAAATGGATGTTGTATCTTACCAAATGCTTTTTCTGCATCTATTGATAAGGTCATGTGATTTTTATCCTTTGTCTTGTTAGTGATTGATTTGCATATGTTGAGCCATCCTTGTGCCCCCAGAATGAACCCCATTTGATTGGGATGTATTATTTTTTTAATGTACTCTGTTGTATTAAATTTGCTAATATTTCATTTAAGAATTTTGCATCTGTATTCATTAGAGATCTTGGTCTGTAGTTTTCTATTTTTGTGTGTTATCCTTGTCAAGTTTTGATATCAGGGTTATGTTGGCTTCATAAAATGTGTTAGGATGTATTGCCTCTTCAATTTTTTGGAAGAGTTTGAGAAAGATAGGTATCAAATCTTTGAGTGTTTGGTAGAATTCACTGTTGTGAAGCCTTCTGGTCCTGGACGTTAATTTTTTGGGAGGTTTTGGTAGTTGTTTCTATTTCCTCACTGTTGATCGATCTATTTAAATTTTCCAATTCTTCATGATTCAGTCTAGGAAACATATATTTTTAGAAGCTTATTCGTTTCTTCTAGGTTATTGAATTTGGTTGCATAAAATCTTTCATAGTATCCTAGTATGATCCTATGCTGTCTGTGGTAACTTCCCTTTTATTTCTGATGTTGTGTATATGAGTCTTTTCTCTTTTTTCCTTAGTGAGTCTAGCCAGGAAATTTGTCAATTTTATTAATCTTTTCAAAGAACCAACTTTTTGTTGTATTAATTTTTTGTATGTGTATATTCTTTTTGTTCATTTCTGCTCTAATTCTTGCTATTGCCTTTCTTCTGCTGTCTTTAGGCTACTTTTGTTCTTTTCCCAGTTCTTTTAAGATGTAATGTTAGGTTGTTTACTTGGAATTTCTCGTTTCTTGAAATAGGCCTGTGAAGATGCTTTCACTGCATCCCAAAAGTTTTGATATGTCCTATTGTCATTCTCATTTGTTTCTCTATATCTTTTTATTTCACCTTTTTTAAAAGTTTATTTATTTATTTATTTATTTATTTATTTATTTATTTTAAATATATCTTTACTAATTTCAGAGAGAGGAAGGGAGAGAGAGATAGAAACATCAAAGATGAGTCATTGATCTGCTGCCTCCTGCACACCCCCTACTGGGGATCGAGCCCACAACCCGGGCTTGTGCCCTGACCAGGAATCGAACCACGATCTCCTCGCTCCTAGGTCGATGCTCAACCGCTGAGCCACACCTGGCCGGGCTTGACTTCACCTTTTATTTCTTCTGTGACCCAGTCATTTTTCACTAGTATGTTTAATCTCAACACATTTGTAGGTTTCTTTACTTCCTTTTTGCAGTTGATTTCTAATTTCAAAGAATTGTGGTCAGAGAATATGCTTGGTATGATTTCAATCTTATGTTTGTTGAGGCTAGTTTTTGTGACCCAACATATAGTGTATCCTTGAGAATGTCTCATGTGCACTGGAGAAGAACATAATCTGTTGTTCCTAGATGAAAGGCTTTGTAAATGTCAATTATGTCCATTTGGTCTAATGTGTCATTTAAAGCCAATATTTCTTCATTTATTTTCTGTTTGGATGATCTATCTAGAGCTGTCAGTGGCGTATGTAGGTCCCCTATTATGATTGTGTTTTTGTCAGTTTCTCCCTTTAGTTCTGTGAGTAGCTGCTTTATATATTTTGGTGCTCCCTGATTGGGTGCATATGTATGGAGAAACATTATGTCTTCTTACTGTAGTATCCCCTTTATCATTATAAAATGTCCTTCTTTGTCTCTTGTTACCTTTGTTATCTTGAAATCTATTTTGTCAGATATAAATATGGCTGCACCTGCTTTTCTATGGATGCTATCTGCTTGGAGAATCATTCGCCACTATCTTTTGTCTTTGTAGCTTAGATGTGTCTCATGAAGGCAGCATATGGTTAGATTTTTGGTTTTGTTTTTTTTTTATCCAGTCTGCTACTCTCTGCCTTTTTATTGGTGGCTTCAGTCCATTTACATTTAGGGTAATTATTGATGTGTGAGGATTTCCTATAACCTTTTTATCTTTTGTTTTCTGATAGCTCAATGCCTCCATTGGTTCTTTTCCTTTGTGCTTCCGTCTGTTGTTTTTGTTCGGTGGTATTACATACTTTTTTTCCTCTGTTTTCTCTTTTTTTAACTTATGTGTCTCGGTGTTGGGTATTTCGTGTGTGGTTACCATTAAGTTTATGAAAAAAATGTTTCAAATACACACTACTACTTTTTCTTTTCAATGCATTTTATCTCCATGTTCCTTTGCAAATTTAGACCTTCATCCCCTCCCCTTTTATGTTTTTGTTATCACAAACTATCTCTGTTTATTCTGTATGGTTTTTTTGGTGATCTTACTCGTAGTTCTGTGACTTTTTGCTTTTTGTTTTAGATAGAATAACCTCGTTGAGTGTTTCCTGCAATGGAGGTCTTTAGTGATAAATTCCCTCAGCTTTTGCATGTCTAGAAAACTCTTTATTTTTCCTTCATATCTAAAGGATAATTTTGCTGGATATATTATTCTTCACTGATAATTTCTGTATTTCAGTAGTTTGAATATTTGGTTCCACTCTCTCCTAGCCTGTAGAGTTTCTGCTGAGAAGTCCAGTGATATCCTAATAGGCTTTTCTTTATAGGTTACTTTCTTCTTTTCCCTGGCTACCTTGAGAATTCTCTTTGTCATTAAGTTTTTTTGTGTGTGTTGTGTGTTTTTTCTGAAAACAGAGAGCATCTTTTATTTTTATTTTTTTATTTTATTTTATTTTTTAAATTTTATTTTTGTTTAAAATATTACAGATGTCCCTTTTTCTCCCCAGTGACCTGTTCCACCCCGTTCCTTCCCCCTCCCCAGTCCCTCTCCCCACCATTGTCCATGTCCTTGGGTTGTGTATATATGCATATAAATTCGTTGCTTACTCTCTCCCCCTCCACCCACTCGCCCTCCTCCATCCCTCTGACATTCGTCAGTCTCACCTATGCTTCCATGTCATTGAATCTATTCTGTTCATCAGTTTATTAAGTTCTTTTTGTCAAGTTTTCACGGTTTTAACACAATGTGCCTTGAAGAAGGCCTCTTTGGATTGAGGTGTTCTGTTTGCTGCTTTGATTTGATGGTCTAGCTCTTCCCGTAGATTTGGAAAGTTCTCGTCAACTGTTTGAATAGGCTCTCCATCCCCTTCTCTCTCTCTTCTTGTACTGGTATGCCTATTCTTATATTGCTCTTTCCGATGGAGTCAGATAGTTCTCATAGAGTTCTTTCATTTTTCTTTTTAATGCTCAAGTCTTTCTCTTCTTCCTTCTGTGTCATTTTTAGATTTCTGTCTTTAATATCACTAATTCTTTGCTCCATCTGGTCAGCTCTATTTCCTGTGCTTGCTAGTTCATTCTTGATCTCTCTTATTGAGCTCTTCATCTCCAGGATTTCTGTTCGCTTCTTTTTTAAAGTTTTAAACTTTTTGGTAAAGTACTCATTTTGTTTATTGATTTGTTTTCTGAGCTCATTAAATTGCCATTTTCTTTCTGAACTGCCTCCTTACCTTGGTTATTCATGGTATTTGATGGATTCCTTCTCCGTCTAGGCATCTATGTATGAGTGGCATTTCTCTAGTAGATTGATAAGAAGTCTTTCTATTGTTTTCCAGTAGGTGGCCCTGAATCATCAGTATTTTTAGTTGTTTTGCTCTTCTCTGGCTTTTCAGATCTCCACGGGTGGTGGGACATGGCCTGTGCTTCCTGGGAAGGTGGGTGCTTCCCCTGTGATCTGGCCGTCCCAGTCCCAGGGGACCAACCCTGTAGGGGAACTAGGGGGGTGATGTGGCTCCAAATCCATGAAATCCCAGTGCTGTGCCCTGCAGCCATATGCTGCCAGCAGTGTAGCTTTAGTGTGTGGTGGTTGGGTGATGTGGAGGAACCCGGCTGCCTCTTTTGTTGCTTTGCTCTCCTGTCAGTGACAACCATTGGACCTCTGCATTTTCTCCCCTGCGCCTCCACTCAACCCTGGGATTAGCCACAGAGTGTGCCTGTCACTCAGGGAAAAAGTGATTCTGTAGTACCAGCTCTTGGGTTTGCATATAATGTGCTCTGCAACCCAACACAAAGGGTGGAGGGAGGTGAGCTCTGGGAGGTTAAAGGGCTGCCAGGCTCTGTGGCCTTGTTTCTCTGTCTGGTATGCCGATTGTCAGACAACCGAAGGAATACCTCTGTGCTTCGTCCCTGCCCAGGTCACTGGGCTCAGCCGCAGCTCTTACTGCCCACTCCTGCAGGAATGCTCTTTAAATCTCTTTGCTTCTCCCAGTTGAAGGGAATGCCAGCCACAATCTGATGCCTCCCCTTTCCAGGCTGAGCCCTGCAGTGAGCTCCCAGCTCCCCAGTCTCAGCTTTTTTCCTTTCTAGCCTTCCTGGTTTGCTCCCACTTGCCCACCTTTAGATATTTCAATGTGAGGATTTCTCAGACATGTTTGTGCATTGAGCAGGGAGCCCTTTATTGAATTATAGCTGTTCAAATTGTTGAAACTTCAAGGGGAGAGATGAAAGGGGATCTCTCACAGCACCATTCCTCTGATGTTACCCAGTACAATATTTTTTATATTGATTTGAGTTGAAAATATATTTAAATTAATTTGTTTCTGTTTACTTTTTAAATTTTGGCTACTAGAAAATTTAAAATTATATATGTGGCTGGCATTTGTGGCTCACATATTTCTATTGGACAGTGCTGTTCTAAGCAGTCAGCAAACTTTTTCTATAAAGGATCACATAGTATTTTAGGCTTTGTAGGCCACAGAGGGTCTGTTGCATATTCTTGTTTTTTTGTTGTCTTTTTACAGTCTCTTAAAAATAAAAACCATTCTTAGTTCACAGGCAATACAAAAACAGGCTATAGTCCAGATTCAGCCCATGGGCTATAGTTTGCCAGACCCTAACTTCAGCAGACCAGCTAGCGTGAGGCCTTTCCTTTAATATACTGAGGAATGAACATAAAGCTTTAAAATTATTAGCATTTGGGAAGTCAGTATCTTGCTTTCCTATAGAAAATACTATTTTTTAATTTTCTTAAACATTATAAATTGTTCTTCAAAATTGAATGATGTTGAACTTTTCTTTCTCTCTTAGTCATCTGTGTATTTTAAGCATTCTTATGAAGACTGGCTGGAAAACAATGGATTGAGCATCTCCCCTTTTCACATAAGATGGCAAACTTCTGTTTTCAATCGTGCCTTTTACAGTTGGGGACGGCGGAAAGCAAGGATGCTTTATCAATGGTATGCTTCATTTTCCTTTTTTTGTTTGTTTAAATTAGTCATTGTGATCATGAGAAATACTTGTTAACTGAACTGTTTCCATCATTTTCCAGACTACTGAGTTTTAAAATGTTGACAGTGTAAAAACGTTCTCATTTTATATTAACTTATGGGATTGCATCATTGTGCTTTTGCATACATTAAAAATCAAGGTTCTATATCTTTTTTAATCCTCACCTGAGAATATGTTTTTATTGATTTTTAGAGAGAGAAGAAGGGAGAGATAGAGAGAGAAACATCAGTCAGTTGCCTGCCATGTGCACCCCAACTGGAAATCGAACCCACAACCTTTTGGTGCTTGGGATGACGCTCCAAGCAACTGAGCCACCCAGCCAGAGCAAGGTTCTATATCTTGATCTGCGTGGTAGATACATGGGTGCATATCTGTAAAAACTCAGTGAGCTGTACACTTCAGACTTGTGCGCTTTATTCTGTACACTGTACACTAATAGAAAAGCAAAAAAACATGGAACATTTTTCATCAGGAAAATAATCCTGGAGAATTCTCTCCCCCATCATCATACATAGGAACGTGGGTCCTAGGAATCATAGGACACCCAAAAGTCTGCAGGTTTCCCCTATACTTCTTTCGTGATACTCTTCCAGGGGAAGAATTTTTAAAATATTTAACAACCTGTAAGGCGTATGCACAAACCACGTGGGAAAATGACTAGCCAGATTGCATTGTTGGGGTCTTGGAGCCCTCTTGCAATGCCAGGCACACCCTTTTAGTTTAAAAAATAAAAATATCATGGAGTTTATGCTGTTCATGGTTAGGGGGCTTACGATGATCTCTGGGACACCCTAGAGACAGACAGGTTCTATAGTTGAGAGAATTTCTAATACGGGAGTTAGGAGGACTTTGTCTAAATTTCTTTTTGTTAAAAATTTAGCTCCAGGTGGCGTAGAGCTAAATGTAAATAGATCATCAAAAAGCAGTAAACACACCAGCAAATTAAAGCAAATAAAATAAAAAGCAGGAAATAATAAAGAGCAGAAATCAGTGAAATAGAAAATATATAGTAGGGAAAATCAGCAAAGCCAAAAGTTGGTTCTTTGAAAAGATTAATGAAATTGATAAACCTCTACCATGACTGATCAAGAAAGAAAGATAACACACATAACTAAAGATCAGAATTGGAAAAGGGACCATTAATGAAGATTCTATAGACTTTTTTTTTAAATGAAACTATTTCGAATAATTATTTGCCTGTAAATTTGACAGTTCAGATGAAATGGACAAGTTCCTTGAAAAACAACTTATCAAAAAGTTAGAAAATGTAATAGATACAAGGGTAACTTCTAATTATTAAAACAGTAAAAGAAAAAACTATCATTAAATTTTACCATGTTAGCATAAGCTCATCACAAAATACAGCTAAAATAAGATGCAAATAATAGAATTGGTAGATAAAACAGAATGGATGTTTTATGTCAAAAGAACTTCCATAACTATATGAGAACAAGATCAAAACAGTGCTATGTAAATGAGCAAAAGACGAAACAAACTTCTTATTAGGAAGAATATTCAGCCTCTTCAGTTATGAGAGAAATGTAAGTTACTAGAATGGCTTAAAGACTGCAGCCTGCATTTTGGTTACAGATTGGAAGTTCGGGCGGAAAAAAGAGATAGAGCTATTGACAGTTTTACAGAATTCGAAGCCATGAAATGTGGCTGGTTGGTGAGGTTTTTAGTTCATGAATTGTGAGGAATTGTACATTTATGCAATTTTTTCCTCTTAAACAGGTTCAATTTTGGAATGGTGTTTGGCGTAATTGCCATGTTTAGCTCTTTTTTCCTCCTGGGGAAAACGTTGATGCAGACTTTGGCGCAAATGATGGCCGACTCGTCCACTTCCTATTCTTCCTCCTCTTCTTCCTCTTCCTCCTCCTCCTCCTCTTCCTCCTCCTCTTCTTCCTCCTCTTCCTCCTCCTCCTCCTCCTCCTCACTTCACAACGAACAGGTGCTACAAGTTGTGGTAAGTGCCTTCGTTTTGCTTTTAAGCCGCTGTTGAAACGTAGATAAAAGATGCTTCATTTGCATAGCGTAACTCCTAGCCATAATATGCAAATAAATGAAAAGTCTCGTGATCTCTCAGATTACCTGCCTAAACAGAAATATTAGTAAGAATATAGCAAGGAATTGCTGCAGTATGTAGTGGTAGCAGTAATAGTGATGACAGAACAAATGGACCATCATTAAGCCTGATTTATTACGTGTTGTCTTCTTGAGATGTTAAATGATTGCTACTATAAAAGAATAAGCCTGATGAGTTAAGATCTCTAGAATGTATAAATAAATTTCATTTTTATCCTATGCAGTGTTCCCTTCCCCTTTCGTCTTCATGGCTTTCATACTCTAACAGATAATACCCTTTTTTTTGGTCATTGCTTTATCAGTTTTTTGGTTTTTTTAAATTTATCTTTATTGTCGAAAGAATTACAGATACCCCCTTTTTTCCCCATTGACCCCTTCTACCGGCACCCACCCCCCACCCAAGGCCTTCACCACATTATTGTCTGTGTCCATGGGCTATGCATTTATGCATATAAAGCCTTCAATTAATCTCCCCCCTCCCACCGCCTTCCCTCAGAGATTTGTCAGTCTGTTCCATGCTTCTATGTCACTGGTTAACTAAAGGTATAAGACCATTTTGAATGATCACTGTGATTTTTTTTTTTTTAATCCTCACACAAGGAGTGAGGATATTTTTTCCATTGCTTTTTCAGAGAGAGTAGAAGGGAAACAGAGAGACAGAGAGAAAGAAAAACATCGATGTGAGAGAGACACATTGATTGGTTGCCTCCTGCACAGGCTCCTACTGGGGCCGGGAATTGAGCCTGCAACTGAGGTACATGCCCTTGGCAGGAATCGAACCCAGGACCCTTCAGTCCATGGGCCAGTGCTCTAACCACTGGGCCAAACTGGTTAGGGCGTCACTAATTTTTTGATGTGAAGAATAATGTGCTGAGTTGTACTCCTTTGTGAGCTATTTATAATAATTCTCATTTTAAAGCACATAGATAGCCCTATACCTTTTCACTTCCTGTCTCTAGAGTTGGAAGGGTGCTTTATCATTGGCTAACTTTTATTTCAAATTTTTTCACTTAAAGTTTTCATTTTCATGAGTCATGGATGTTATGTTTTTAATCATATTCTTATTAATGGAATAGACGAAGAGTTCGTGACAGATTTTTTTTAGCTCATCTCTTTGTGGCTTCTATAGGCTGGGTCACTATGGAAAAATTGAGAAGTCATTTGTAGAGAATGATAAAGAATCTCTCCTATGGTAATAGCTCTTTCTTAGAGTCTGAAAGGATTCTCCAGGTGAGGCCTCAGAAGAGATGATTTGTTTCTTCAGCAAACATTTAATGAGTGTATTCCACCTGTTGTCCCTGTGTTGAGTCCTGCTTATACAGGGAACGAAATCCAATCCTAACAGTCATGGAGGTTTTAGTCTAGAGGGAGAGTTGCTGTGACTGCGCTATAGTTTGACAGAGCATAAGGTGCTGTGGGAACAGAGAGAAGGCATTCTGAGATGTACCTGGCGCTGGGGAGAGTAGAGGAGCGCTTCAAGGGAAGGGTGAGGAGAAGCCACCTAGCCTGGGAAAGGAAGATGGCAATTGAGCATCCCAGTAACAGAGGGAGCCATATAACATGGAAAGGCTAAGGAAATAATAATAGTAATAATAAAACCTAATTGATATACAGTGCTTCCTGTGTGAGGGTTTTGTGCCCATTTTATTTTATTCTTGCGGCAAGCTGGAAGTAAGTTTCACAGATGAGAAAACCAAGGCACAGAGATGTTAAGTCACTTGCCTGTGGTCATAGCTGGTATATGGCCACCACTGACCTCAGAGCCATCATGCTCTACTCCCTTAAGAAAGATCAATAATTCTTCAAGCAACCGTAAAGTAACTTTGACCTATGTCTAGGAGGTATGTGGTGGAAGGTATAAGGTACGGGAGATAAGATGGACGATACAGGTAGGGCTGAGTTATGAACAGGGCTATCCTAAGAAGGTTTGATTTTGCCTGAGATAACAAGTCGGTGCAAAATGAACCAAAGTAGGGTTATATGTGAGATGGGGAGACCATTTAAGAGGCAGTTGGAATGATTCATGTTAGAAGTGATAAAGATCTAAACTAAATTAGTGGTAAGAAGAATGAAGGGGGTAAATTCAAGGGATCTTTTGGAGTGGAGTTCTCAGGCCTTGGCCATTAATTGAGTGTGAGGCTGGAGGAAGAGTTTAGGATAACTCTCAGACTATTCAATTGGTTATTGTTTGCCAGGAAAGAATAGTAGAGAAAGAACAGATTTGGAGGAAATGTGATCAGTGTCCTTTCCACCTACTAGGATTAGAATGGCAAATTTATTTCTTCTTTTGGCTTCTCAGTTTATTCATAGAGCTCACAAAAATACTGACTTTATTAGGAGAGTCATACTTTGGAACCATCAAGAAGTCAGCTTCCCTCTGTAGTCCACTGTGCATATTTGTGTATATTTAAGAATGTTATTATCTCCTGACTTTGATATGAGCTCTGGTAGCTTAGAGAACATACTTTCTGTTTACTCTGTCATTCCCTACAGTCTCGTTCAGTATTAATTCCCCAAAACCTGGCACTCCGTTGTTGAGAGATCAGTATTCTGGTACATCTAATACCCTGTGTGATCATGGCCAAGACAGATGGGCAGTCGGGTACTGTTGCCAGAAAATAAGACCTGCCATCTGTTGGTATAGTCACATGCTCAGATCCTTACTTTATCTCATTATTACATCTATAAAATAATAAAAAGAAAGAACCAATGTCCTGTTGCAATGACTTTCAAACTTTTTATCTCATGGCACACATAAACTATTTACTGAAATTCCGTGGCACACCAAATAATAGATTTTTTGCCAGTCTGACCAAAAAAATAGGTATAATTATGATTGATTTACCAAAATAGTAATGATAATAATTATCTACCCCTTTTGCTCCAAAGTAACTTTTTAAAAAATCAGGTGCCTATATTTGTATATAAGTATTTCTGATACCAAGAATTAACCAGTCAAATGCAAGATTATTATGTGATGTGACCAATAAGATATAACTCTATTATATGACCTATATATTTATGGTTCAAGGCAGGCATTCACACCAGGCGGCTATTGTGTTGGCTGTTGTAATTTTTTATTTGACAATCTAAGGCAGGGTTTGGGAACCTTTATTTCTGCCAAAAGCCATTTGGATATTTATAACATCATTCACCAGCCATACAAAACTATCAGCTTAATTGACACAGAATTATTAAACATTGGATTATTTTATAACAAATAAATTTTTTTAAATTAACTATATAAAAAGCTCCTAGATTTATTGAATTTTGAGTCTGCCTCCGATTGCCTTGGCAGGGCTAGACCAAATGATTTCTTGGCCATATACGGCCTGCGGGCTGGATGTTCCCCTCCCCTGATCTAAGGGAACAGAGGTCAGTGCCCCTGACTAAATACTCAGGTATTGCATATTTTTAAAAATTTTGTAGCAGTAGTTGAAAATTGCTGTCCTATTGGATCAAGTCTACTAATTGATTTAACATAAAGGTAACCAGGAGACTTTGTGATATAGAGGGAATATATATGAGAATTAAATCTTAAGTACATAAATTTAGAGAGGGGTCAGAGAAAAGGAAACTACTAATCTGAATAGAAAGACACCTAACAACATGGCAGCAGAGCCAGGTATGTAGAAAAACATACACCGATATTCTTGAAAAGAGGCGCTTAGTAGGGCCTGGGTAAAGAGAACTTTACGTAATGAGCATCATAAAAGTGTCCTAAATATAGAAAAAATAGTATGAATTGAGCTCTTTTTCCTAACATTTATTATTATGAAGAATTGAAAATAAACACAATATGTAACTTACAAATGGTTAAATTATGAGATTGTCATTCAATGAAATATTATGTATAGGTTAAAAGTGATAATTATGAAAACTAGGGAAAAGACCCTTGGAATTACTTATGAATTTAGAAAGCCATCTAAGCGGCATGGTTTGAATCTCCTCTTCAGTTACGAAAGGGGGCTTAAAAGTGAAATTCCTCTGCTGTGCCCAAAGATATATTCCAGTTGAATTAAAATTAAAACATGAACTCATAAAAGACCTAGAAAAGAAAGAACAGGTTTCTGTTTATATGAACACAGAATGAGGGAAACATAAGCATAAAACTAATGGCAGAAACCATGAATATTGATAGATTTGATTACATAAAATTTTTATATATCAAACAACTAAAAGAAAAAAAAAATTAAAGGCAAAAAACATGTAAGTACATCTGTGATGTATTACAGAGTACTGATAATTGATATTTGAAGTGATCTTATAGATGAATAAGAAAAGTATGAACACTCTAGGAGAAAAAATGGACAAGTCATGACTAGGCTACTCTCAAAAGACCTCTCGGTGGTCAAAAGTAGGGAGAAAGCTCAGCTTTAATAATGATCAAAGAAATATACATCAAACAATGGGATGCTTTTTATTTCTTTCAAATTGCAGATTTGAATAAAATGAGCGTGCCCAAGGTTATGGAAAGGTCTGCTATTAGAGAGCAGTTTGATATGTATGAAAGTCCTTTAAATTTTGTGTAATAGCATTTGTTATCCTCTCTGTGAGGCATAATTTCAAACATTGGACAAGGATTTTTTCATGTAATCCTTAAAATTACCCTTTTATGTAAATGTGGTTATTTCCATTTTAATAATGAGGAAATTGAAGTGTTAGGGCAATAATCGAACTTCCTCCAGATCACTTACCTAGTTAGTGATGGAGTTAGAATGTCTATCCCAAGAGGTATTTCTCTGGAGCCTGGACCAACCATGCCTGTATATTTTACCCTGCCAATATTTGGGTATATGTGTCCAAATATGTTTATTATAGTACTTATAAGAGCAGAAACTTTTAAAACAGTTAAATGCCTAACAATCTATTCCATAGAATACAATGCAGCTATTAAAAACATGTTGAATCAGAAAATGCTCATGGGAAAATGTTTGTGAAACTACTAAATGAAAGGGTCAGATTTCAAAACTATATTTATAATAAAAGCACAATTTTTTAAAATGTGCAATGAAAAGACGGGAAGGACAGGCATTAAAACATTGAGAATGGTTTTGTGTGTGTGTGTTGGGAGCAAAATTATAGGCTTCTATTTATCTTTGAGTTTTCAAGTTTTCCTGCCTTAAATGTATTTTATATTTAATTTAAAACAATAATTAATAACAGAAAGAAGTAAGTTCCTCCAGAAGGATACCGTCAGGGTCCCAACTCCTGGACTGTGAGAAATAGATGCTCAGTATAGTACTGATGCCTGGTATGCTCCACTTAGCCTAATTTATAGAATCTCTCCGTAACCAGTGATTATTTATCTTAGGAGCAGATTCTTGGGTATCTAAAAATAAGTTACCATGCAGCCCTTAAAAGGCAAACTTCCCTTGCGTATGCAATGATGTATATATGCACAACATCTTAGGAGGACATGATTGTAAGACAGCTCTTGATTCTTAACAGATCCTTAATGTGTATGTATGTTCCAGATGCCTTACCTTCTGCATTAAATTTCAATTTTAATATAATATTTATGTATCACTTTGCTACTACCAATGTACTGGACAAACTGATGGAATCAAAGAAATGGAGGGCTTAGTGCTTCCATACCAAGAAGGCGCTTTATTACACTGCCTTTAATTAACAACTCATATAACTTGAGAATACTAAAAGGAAATCCATTGATGGGGGATGGGGATATCCTATATTACTCACATAAGTACTTGGAACCCTGCAATAACAATATAGAGGAAGAACTAGGGATTATAACAAGAATTCCCAAATCAGGCTTCCAGCTGACCCTTCAGTGTCACTTCACATTCCTTGGCCCCTGGCTCTTTGCCAGGCTCTCTAATTCTTTCCCGTGATGGAGACTACAGGAAACTAAAATTTCAACTTTTAACCTGGTGTTTCCTGTTCTCTTTAGATTGGTGTTTTGCTTATAGTTCAAAAGCTGCCTAGTTCAAAAACCTAGTGTTTTTACTTTTATTATGATAGAAATGAAAAAGTGAACCATTGATATTCACATTACTTTTAGTTTATAGAGCTTTCAGCTTGGAAGTTTAAGCTTTAATACAAAGTAAGCATCATAGTTTCTTGGTGCCCAAGTGTGTATTTATCATTGTGTCTGTGAACAGGTTCCTGGTATAAATTTACCCGTCAACCAGCTGACCTATTTCTTCGCTGCAGTCCTCATTAGTGGCGTCGTACATGAAATTGGACACGGGATAGCAGCTATTAGGTAATGATATTTACCTTTTTCTTTCTACTACATGCTAAGAAGCTTTCATTTAGGAGGCTTTATTACTAAAATCTGCTACATTTGATATTTTTCTTTCTGTGCATATTACCCAGTGTATATCCATGATTATTATTTTGAGGTACCTTCTGTTTTGCAGAGGAGATTTATATATTGATGAATATGCTCAGTCAACCATGTGCATATCTATAATCTGGGTCTTTCTATCCTTTGCCCTCTGCCAGCATGGTTATATCCTCATGGTGCTTCAAGAATTTCATCCTTAGTACTTTCTTTGGCTTATCAGCTGAAATACTTTCCTACTTCAACTCATGGTCTCCGCTAGTTAGAGCAAGTATAGTGGTACCTCAGTTTTCGAATGTAATCCGTTCCGGAAGCCCATTCGCATTCTGAAACATTCGGAAGCCGAGGGATCCACAGCCGACAGCTGGGCCTCAGGATCTTGCCCTCAGCGGGAGCCGCGGGGCATGTTCGACTTCCGAGGCGGGTTCGAAAACAGGAGCATTTCCTTCCGGGTTTACAACGTTCATAACCTGAAATGTTCATCCACGGAGACGTTCAGAAACCAAGGTACCACTGTACACTGAAAGCTCTGGGTTTGTTAACAAATGTCATAGCCTATCTAGACACCCAAGTAGAAGAAGATAAGGGAGGATGAGTCCTGGGACTTGCTTCGAGTATCATGCCCTCTTTTTGTCATGACTACCCAAATGTATTATAATTATAGCTGACTATTTTAAAGGTTCCTAAACCTATAAGATCATGATGAGGGAGAAGGTGAGTCACAGCTCCCCCTCACCGCCGATAATTACTGCCATAAGGAACGCACATGTTGATGACTGTGTTTTATCCTTTCAGTGTGTGGGCCCAACAAGAGTCTATAGACTGACAGTAAACCATTATCTTGGCAGAGCACATACTGTTATACAGGTGTGCCATGTAGTGATTTAAGTGGGTGGCTGCTTTTATTTTTTTTTTATCTCTTTCACCTTTGCTTCCACATTTTTAGCATGCAGCCCTTAGGGTTTTACATATAAAAGCATTATTATTAACAGTTTAATAATTCACAGTATAATGTGGGTAATTTTTTTTATAAAATCACAACTGCCAAGATAAAGTGAATTTTACAGTCCTCATATATTTAGTACTAAGCGATAGCACAACATATTTAGATAGTGCTTTTTTTTTAGAGTATTCAGTTTTATGAGGCTATTAAGTGTAATTCCATTTTTAGAGAATGAATTGATAAGTAGTTCTCCTAAGGGAAGGCTGAGCATTATGTATTTTAATTGTAATTAGTTTAACATTAATTCAACAGGAATAAACTTAGATAAATCTCTACCTTCATTTATAATAGCTAAGAAAATATAAATATTTAGATAATTTGCTTGAATTATATTTTCTACTGTGTCCTCAGAAAATAATTCAGAGTAAACTATAAACATGCTTTTTAGTTTCTCTTAGAAATATTAAATTTTTCTTTATATATGTGACTAAATTCAAGTTATTTAGCATACTGGTTTCTAAAAATTTTGAAGTTGTAAGTCTATTTCAGAGTGCTCTATTTTATAAAATGTAATTTCACAGATGACTAAATCTGTACATTATTGTAAATACATATAGATTATATCATATATGTAGGTATAACTTTTTGACTGTCCAGAGAGACTTGTTTTTCAAGTAAGAATGTGAAGTACAGTGGGAAGTTTTAAGATTACATACATTATTAATTTGACAAATGTAATACTAGTAGTAAATTTCTTTTTCTTATGTGCTTTCTTAGGGAACAAGTTCGATTTAATGGCTTTGGGATTTTTCTCTTCATTATTTATCCTGGAGCATTTGTTGATCTGTTCACCACTCATTTGCAACTTATATCACCAGTCCAGCAGCTAAGGATATTTTGTGCAGGTAACAGACTTAAATTTTTTTATTCATCTATGTGTTGTTAGTGGTTTTATGGAAAGTACATCACAAATGAAAGCATCTCATCTTTTGGTTGATAAATTCAGTTTATAAGAATCTCAGTCAAAAATAGTAGAGCAAAATAACTTATATTCCAGTTTCTTCATTAAAAACAACTAAAACCAACATAATTTTAAAAAGACAAAGTACAATGAGCAGAACATACCATGTGAATAGAAAATATAACTAAAGCATTAAGTGAGACAGAGGAACACTTAATAATCATGGAGTATAATCCACAATGAAAATGTAATTGCTGTGAATCTTACTGTAGCAAGTAACAAACCATCAAAACAAAAATGGAGACAGCACAAAGGAAAAAGGTGTAATAAAAGAGACTCATATCTTTTGACACATGGCACATAGGTATGAAAAAGTCAGATCATCGAAGCTGTTAATAAGAAAAAAACGTGTCAAACTCTGTACCACAATTTATTTCCGAGTACTCGTGAAACATAAAATTGTCCAATTTCGTTCAAAACCAGAATTGCAGCTTATTTAAAAATAGTAATGAAATAATGTGTAAAGTTTTGCTAAAAGGAAAATTCACTGCCTTAAGTAGTTATTATGAAATAAGTGAAAGTAAATCAGTTAAGCATTCAACTGAAGAAGTGAGAAAAAAACTATAAAGCAGTTAAGAAATGATGTAATTTGTAAGAATATAGGCAGAAAATATTAAATTGGAAAAAAGAAAAATACCAACTGTTAAGTCCAAGAGTTAGTTCTTTGAAGAAAAAAAGATTAAACAGTGGGAGAAAGCTTCTATAGACAGAGTTAGCAGTCAGATTGGGGAATTACAACGGATAGAAAGTTAAAACAATTATTAAAATGTTCTTTGTTCATCCCTGCAAAACATTTTCAAAATCCTGGATGATTATAAAAAAACAATAAGTAGCCTAAATAAACCCCAGAGGAGATAGAAAAATATATACACGTGGGCTAATTACAATGGGAGAAATTAAGAAAGTTGAGGAAGAATGCCTCTGAAAGTTTCATAGGTGGAATTCTTTCAAATCTTGCAGGGAAATATTTTTCTTTTTAATTCCAATTTAATATAAACTTTCCGGATCGCTTAGAGAAGGAAACTTAAGATTTTTAAAAAAGCCCAGTATCATACAAATACATCGTTTAAAGCACCAGAAAACTCTACAGTTACATGGTATATCTAAGCAAAGCAAGGATAGTTCAACATTAGGTAGTCTTTTTTAACCATTAGGGGGGAAAAGTCCTCATCTCAGCAGATACTGAAACAGATACTGAATAAAATTCAACATCTATTAATGGCTAAAAAACAAAAATCTTTGGTAAAAGTAGAAATAGCTGGGTACTTCCTAATGATATAACACTTAGAAGCATTCCTATTAAAGGACAAGACAAGCAATCCCACTGTCAATTATCACTGATACTATTACATGGTCTGTAAATGTGGGTCAGTGCAATTGAGAGGGAAAAAAGAAGTGTATAAATTTTAGAAAAGCCTCCCCCACCCCAATACTGTTATACACCTGAGGAGGGAGGTGGATAAAATCAGTGGAAATGAAATATAGAAAAATTCGGTAAAGAACCCGGTTACTGAATTAATATTAAAAAAATCTATCGCCGGACGAGGGGGGAGGGGGCGGGAATGGGTAGCGCTTGAAAGTACGTGGGTATGAGCGTGGGAATGAGCGTGGATACGCATGCGCCGGGTGCCAGGGTGTCAAGAAGCGCATGCGCTCGGTGCCAGGATACCCAGAATCCCCCGCATCTAACGCCTCTAGTGCTTCAACTGCCTGCGCGCGCACACGCGCGCCCCCGCGGTTCTGCCTTCGCGCCTTTCTCGGGAGCTGGAGCTCAAGCCTTCGCCTGGAGCTTGCGCTCTTTCTCTCAGCCTCCTTTTCGCGATTTTCCGGCCCTCCCGCGCTGCCTAGTAGCGAAAGCCTCTTTCGAGCTCTCAGCTATGGCTTCAAACAACATTATTTACATCACCACGGAAAACTCGGAGGTGGCTACCGAGTTTGTGGAACTGCACCAGGTCCATCTAGAGACTTTCACTGTGGAGACTATCCCTTTGGAGAACATTGCTCTGGAGAATATCGCGGTGGAGACTATCGCGGTAGAGAATATTGCTGTGGAGAATCTCGCCTTGGAGACTTTCGCGGTGGAGAATCTCGCTGTGGAAAACATCGCTTTGGAGGGGATCGCGGTGGAGAATCTCGCTTTGGAGAATATCGATTTGGAGAGTATCGCTGTGGAGAATATCGATTTGGAGAGTCTCACTGTGGAGAGTATCGATTTGGAGAATCTCAATGTGGAGAGTCTCGATTTGGAGAGTATCGCAGTGGAGAATCTCGAGGTGGACAATATCGATTTGGAGAGTATCTCTGTGGAGAACATCGCGGTGGAGAATATCGCTGTGGAGAATGTCGCTGTGGAGAATGTCGCTGTGGAGAATGTCACGGTAGAGACTATCCCCGTGGAGCCCATGGCAATGGAAACCATTGCATACGAAGATATCAGCGGCAATTGGGTCCACGGTGGCCACCACACCCCGCCTCTGATTGCGCTGCAGCCGCTCATGATTAACTCGAATGAAGGGGACCACGACCAGGAAATGATTATGGTGCAGACCCAGGAAGAAGTGGTGGGCTACTGCGAGTCAGACAGTCTACAAGATAACTTTCAGGAGCAGCAGGTGGGGGTCCCAGTCGAAGAAGACGTCAGCTTCCAGCAGACTCTGGCTTCCCTGTCAGCCTCCTCGTCGTCATCGACCAAGAAGCGCAAAAAGCCCAGCAGCACTAAGAAAAGTGCCACCAGCAATGTTAAGAAAAGCGCCACCAGCAGCGGTAAGAAAAGCGCCACCAGCAGCAGCGGTAAGAAAAGCGCCACCAGCAGCGGTAAGAAAAGCGCCCCCAGCAATGTTAAGAAAAGCGCCCCCAGCAACGATAAGAAAAGCGCCCCCAGCAACGATAAGAAAAGCGCCCCCAGCAACGATAAGAAAAGCGCCCCCAGCAACGATAAGAAAAGCGCCCCCAGCAACGATAAGAAAAGCGCCCCCAGCAACGGTAAGAAAAGCGCCCCCAGCAATGGTAAGAAAAGCGCCCCCAGCAACGATAAGAAAAGCGCCCCCAGCAATGGTAAGAAAAGCGCCCCCAGCAACGGTAAGAAAAGCGCCCCCAGCAACGGTAAGAAAAGCGCCCCCAGCAACGGTAAGAAAAGCGCCCCCAGCAACGGTAAGAAAAGCGCCAGCAGCAGCGCGGCGGGGGAGGCGGAGGGAGGCAGCGGCTCTGAGGGAGGCGGTCGAAAGTGGGAGCAAAAGCAGGTGCAGGTCAAAACCCTAGAGGGTGAGTTCTCCGTCACCATGTGGGCCCCAGTCAGTGAAAGATACCAGGAGACTGAGGGACAGACTGTGGTGACCTCACCTCCTGATTATTCAGAGTACATGACGGGAAAGAAACTTCCTCCTGAAGGAATACCTGGCATTGACCTATCAGATCCCAAACAGCTGGCAGAATTTACTAAAACGAAGTCCAAAAAACCCAAAGATGATATTCCAAGAACTGTAGCTTGCCTTCAGCCGGGCTGCGGAAAGATGTTCCGGGATACCGCTGCTATGAGAAAGCATCTGCACACCCACGGTCCTAGAGGCCACGTATGTGCAGAATGTGGCAAAGGTTTTGTTGAGAGCTCAAAATTAAAACGGCATCAATTGGTGCATTCTGGAGAGAAGCCCTTTCAGTGCACATTTGAAGGCTGCGGAAAATGCTTTTCCCTAGATTTCAATTTGCGTACACATGTGCGAATCCATACAGGTGACAGGCCTTATGCCTGCCCCTTTGAGGGTTGTGATAAGAAGTTTGCTCAGTCAACTAACCTGAAATCTCATATCCTAACCCATGCTAAGAACAAAGATAGCCAGTGAAAAGGAGAAAAGACCCTTTTTTGATTCCTACATATCAAAGGGTCATGTTTTGACAGATTAGTTAAAGGAAAAAAGAGGTTAAAAAAAGTTTTAAAAAGGTTAAAAATATATATAAGATTACACTGTTAAGATGTCATGTTTTGATAGAGTAGTAAAAGTAAAAGGTAAAAAATTAAAAGTGAAAAAAGGTTGAAATATATATGGTTACATTACGATGCTTTATTTTGTTCTGTAATATCATTTGAAAACATGTTTTTGTAAAGTTTGATCCCAACAGGATAATTCATCAAAAGACTTTTTATACAACTGTGCTAAAAATGGGACTTTTCATATTCAAGTTTACCTTTTTACAAATTTTAAAAGTTCTGTATTTTCCAAATGTTCATGTTTATGCTTTTAAGAATATGTTTAATAATTCTATGTGTGGTTTTTTTGGAGGTTGATAACTTTGCTCACTGTAGATTTTGTTTAAGAAAATGAACAGTCACATGCATACGTATTTTCCTGTTTAAAAAAGGGTTATATAGGTTTTGTTTGCTATCTTAAAATTTTGGTTGTATTCTTTTATAGTAACACATTGTGTATAACTATTTTAGCTGCATTGAATGATGTATGTGTAATATTGAATATTAGATGTGATTAATAATATTAGTCAATTTAAACCTATTTTAGTCAATTTAAACCTATTTTAGTCATTTTAAACCTATTTTAGTCATTTAATTTTTCTCTAATACTGCCAAGTAGTGTTACTTAGTGTAATTTCTTTGTCTCTTCAGTTAGAAAGTGATGCTCAATTGTAGTTGTATTGTTTATATAATGACTTTTTTTAACACTTGATATGTACACCTTCTGTAATTGTATTAGAAAAGGCAAAAGTGAAACACCTGTTTTAAAGAAAGAAAAAGACTTGCCTATATAAATACCATAGCTAGAAAATAGGGAGGATGCTACTGGCATCCAGGGAGTAGAAGCCAAGGATGCTGCTAAACATCCTACAATGCATAAGGAATTATCTACCCCAAAATGCCACAATAGTAAGAAACCCTGCTTTAGAGAAAGTAAAAGTTGTAATGGATTTCTTTGATGTACTTATAAACATTAATGTACAAGACGTTGTTTAAATAAAGAAAATATGTTTTCAACCATCCGTGTTGCTTCTTAGCCATTATGGGCAAATTGGGAATCTAGTGGGGTGGTCTGGTACAAGTTGCATCCCTGTCAAAAGAGAGGAGGTTGCCCAAATAATCAAGGAATCAGTGCTGCTGTGTGTCTCCCTGACTGTTGTTTGGAGGGAGAGGTAATGAAGGTGCAAGCATCTAGGTAATCCTGGTGGATTGTTTCATCCTGACTTGGGGGGGGGGGCTAATATAGCACATGGTAATAGTGACAGATCTAATCAGTGGGGATGGAGTATTTTGTGGAATTGTGTTGGGACTAGCAACTTGGTGGGTGGTGGGGTTATAGCTGTATTCCAAAATTAGTATCATTAGAGTAAATTTCAGTGGGTCAAAGAATTAGTGTTTTTGTTTTGCTTTGTTTTAATTTTGTTTTTTAAATGAAACTAAGAAAGCACAGGTATCTTCTATAATCTTCAACTGGGAAAGACTTAATACAAAAGAGCAATTTGACCACACCAAAATTTAAAATGTCTGCATAGCAGTACTATAAACCAAGCCAAACAATAACCTGGAGGAAAAAATTAAAATACCTCTTACAAAAGACCAAATTCCTCAATATATACAGTTCAAATAATAATATATACAAATTAGTAAAACAAAACAAAAAGCAATCCAGTCAAAAAATGTAAACAGGGAATAGATAGGAATAGTTCTCAGACAAAAGAAATAGAAATAGTTTTTTAATAGACATGAAAATTTTACAGGCTCACTCATAATTTAAGAAATAGAAATTAGAACAAAGAAATTTTATTTTTCACCTAGCAGACGGCAAAGTCTGAAATTATGATAGCATCCAGTGTTGTTTTGAAGGTGGGGAAACATGTCAGTTATGAGAACATAAATTAATGCAAACTCATTGAAGGTCAATTTTTTTTAAATATATCTTTATTGATTTCAGAGAGAGGAAGGGAGAGGGAGAGAGAGAGATAGAAGCATCAGTGATGAGAGAGTCATTGATCGGCTGCCTCCTGCACACCCCAACTGGGGATCAAGCCTGGAACCCGGGCATGAGCCCTGATCGGGAATCGAACCCCAATCACCTGGATCCTAGGTCGATGCTCAACCGCTGAGCCACGCCGGGCCCTGTGAAGGTCAATTTTAATGTACATATTTTTTGACCCAACAATTTCATTTCTGTGTAATTTTCTATACCCTCACAGATGCATGTTTAATTAGATGGATAACTATGAGCAAAGCTGTTGAAGCATTGTATGAAAAAGTTAAAACGGCCTAAGTGATCATTAGTAAGGAACCTTCTAAGTCAATATGTTAAAAAAAATGATTTACTCTGTAATGGAGATAAGAAGTTGAATAGCTATGAATGTGCACATAAGGGAAAAGTCCAAAATATATAAAAAGCAAAATATGGTTTCTGATAATTTGATACCTTTGATGTTTTTAAAAGAACTGTGTATAGAACAGAAAAGACTGTTTACCCATGTGTCCTGGACTAGACTTGCTCTGGATATTTTTGGAATTTTAACATCTTAAAACACTCAAAAAAAGGTGGGGGACATCTTACAATGTTAATATGGTATGTGAAACATGTATTAGCTAGGTATCTGGCTGTTGTAATAGCTAAAAATAGCAGGCCTAAACTCTTATAAAACATTCCAAATGTAAGTAGCTCAGCACTGATATGATAATTCTATGTTTTGGAGGACTCAGGCCTTTTGTGTCTTTTTAACTTACAACACTCAAAAAAAGGGGGGGGGACATCTTACAATGTGAATATGGTATATGGGGAACATGTATTAGCTAAGTATCTGGCTGCTATAATAGCTAAAAATAACAGGCTTAAACTCTCCAAATGTAAATAAATCAATACTGATGATGATTCTAGTGATTTGAGGGACTCAGGCCTTTTCTGTCTTGTTAGCTCTACTATCCCCAACATGCAGCTTCTATGCTATGGACTTAGGTTTAGCTCCCTCATATAGCTACATTCCAGCCAGTAGGACAGGGATATTCCCATCATTTCTACTCACATCCTCTTTTTCAAAACAGCCCTATGACCACACTCAGCTTGCTGAGAGCCTGGGAAATGTCTTTAGGTTACATTTCTATCATTATAGAATGTTGGTTCTCAACCACTGATGCTATCACTCTCCTGGGAATGTTTGGAATGTGTGGGGTGGGAGGTACTCTTTGGTTGTCTGACAGGAGAGTAGTAATGGTATTTAATGGATGGAGCCAGGAATGCTAAATATCCTGTAACGTAAAGGATAGACTTGCACAACTAAGAATCACACTGCTCAGAGCAGTAGTAGTGCCCTGACCCTGCACTACTGCATATAGGTATGGAGGGAGGGCTTATATAGCAGCGTGCTAGTGTATGTTCAACACTTGGCTCTGAAGCAGTGGGTGGGGAGCTCTGATAAGTAGCATTTGCTGGTTTCTATATCATAAATATGTGGTCCCACCATGGCCTATTTCAAGGTGCCAACCCAAAGTCCTTAAAGGAGGAATTAGGAAGGGATTCACACAGTTGGCTGTGGCAAGCTGGTAGGAGCAGGCTCCAGGACATTACTGGGTTCATCTAACCATCTCTGTTACATATATGGTGGAGGTGGTTATAGTCTGTGACATGATGTTAGATACATACTCTATTTGGCCCGCTAATAATATTCTCCATAATAGTTTAATTCTTAAAACAGTCTTTTTCCAATACCATTTGGATTTCCATACCCCAGTTCAGCAAGAATGTTTATTCCATTTTAGCTTTTATTTGAATAGTTCTGACATTCCTTTCGAAGATCACAGGTATGTTTACATTAATAATGTATACATTTTCTGAAAAGAGGCAATAGTAAGTAGAAGATATTCATTCTATTTGTTATACATATATGTATATATATCAGGTATATATAATAGAATATAGATTTTATTGGTATTAAATCATATTAGCATGCAGTCTTCCTAATGTGGTATTAACATACTTTTTTTAAATTTTAATATGTGAAATGGAAGAGGTGTCTAACTGAACATCTGTCTGCTATACTAATAAGTAGATCTATGCCTCACAGCTTCTGGTTACTAATTTATCAGAATGCCCAGGAGTTATGAGGTCCAAATACCTATGTCGCTCCTGCCCCTGGTCCAGCTTATTTCTTTTTTCCCTTTTCAGGCATCTGGCATAATTTCGTCCTTGCGCTCCTGGGTATTTTAGCCCTTGTCCTCCTCCCTGTGATTCTCTTGCCCTTTTACTACACTGGAGTTGGGGTGCTTATCACTGAAGTTGCTGAGGTAAGTAGTGAATTACTTGGGCAGTTTTTCCACCAAATTTTGTGAGGTATCACTTAACGTTTTATGTCAGGAACTTTTATACAAGTTCTCCTCATAGAATGCTCCGTTTCTCCTGAAGAAATTATTGGCAATCCTTTCAAATCAAACAAGTAGTTTTGTGAAACACATTGTCTTTTTACAAATACCAAAAATTATTTCTGTTCTGAGTTACAAAGATAGTATAAAGATTTTTCTCCCTGTAATTTGTTGATAAAATATGTTATTTACCTTTACTGTTTATTTTTATAACTCTGCTTTTAAGTCAAATGTCTTTTGACATTTGAAACCTAGGCTAGCTGGCTAGCCAGAACATGTCCTGGGAGCTTGCTTAGGTCTTCAACTCTGTATTTCACCCCCTTAGTAACTGCTACTGAGATATAGCATCAAGTCTTCTATTCAGACTTGGGAAAGAGGAAAATTACCTTCCTGAGCAACTGGCTCACATATTCGTTGCGCTGACAGTATGCTCTGCTTATTTGGGATTGTGTCTAGATAAGGACTTTTCTTACAATTTTATTCACTGAGGATATAGGAAAATGAAGGCGTGCTGATGACTACTTTAACAAAAAAGTTTAATTAGCAGTGTACAAAAAACTTTTAATCTTACAGATGGCAAGTGGGTTTTTGTTTTTTCAGTTGCAAAAAATCCAAAATCTTGGTGAGTTAGGAAAAATACCTACAATTGTTGGGTTTTGTTTTAATTTTGTAGGATTCTACATCTTGGATTCAAAGCTGAATTATTTTATGTATATTCAAAATAATCTATTTAATTCAGTGTCTTTAACGATTATTTGCTCAGATTAATCATAGCTTGTTTTCGCACATTATCTGATTTGTTTTTGCCCTCTTCCCAAGGATTCACCTGCAGTTGGACCCAGAGGTCTTTTTGTGGGAGACCTTGTTACCCACCTACAAGATTGTCCCGTTACTAATGTACAAGATTGGAATGAATGTCTAGATACCATCGCCTATGAACCCCAAATTGGTTACTGCATAAGTGCATCAACTTTACAGCAGTTAAGCTTCCCTGTTAGAGGTGTGTATATTTCCCTCTGCATAATATAATGCTTCAGGCAGCAGTACTTGCCATTCACCAATCTTAGATTATGTCTATAGATTCATTTTGTTCTAATTTCTTTAAAACAAGTCAGAAAAGCAATAATAGGCCCAAACTAGTAAACATTCTTGGTGAATCGGGTACTAATATAGATATGTCTCCTTTATTATTTATTGTTATTGAACCTCTAATTTCATAGCATAATATTTGAGTTTTAGGACTCTAGAATCTAATTATTTCTGCATTAAAAAAACCAAAAACGTGTGCTCTCTGCATGGCGGCGGGCAGCTGCCACTGAGACTGGCGGCCGCTGCGAGAGCGCGCCAGCCCCGCCTTGTTGAGAGCGCGCCAGCCCCGCCCAATGTCGGCGTGCCCCGGCCACCTCCTCCTAACGCTGCCCAGGCCGCTGGACCTGGCCACCCTGCCGCGTCTGCTGCTGCTGCTTGGCCATGGCAGCGGCGGGTGCTGGGGCACCAGGGCCTAGGAGCCGGGCCTGGCGGGGGATGCGGCGGGGGGGGGGGCGGGCGGGGGCTGCTGCGGGGCGGCGGGGGGGGGGGGGCGGGGGCTGCTGCGGGGCGGCGGCGGCAGCGGGGGGGGGGGGCGGGGGGGGGCGGGCGGGGGCTGCCGCGGGGCTGCGGCGGGGGGGGCCGGGCGGGGGCAGCGGTGGCAGTGGACCGGCCTATAATGAGGTCGGGCAGGAGCTGCATGCCAGGCGCCTGTACGCGGCCGACGTGTTCGTGCACGAGATCCCAAAGCCCACGTGGCTAAAGTGGACTGCACAGCCAGCTCAGAGGTGTGCTCTGCCCAGGGGGGTGTGAAGATACTCCACCTTGAAGTTTTTCAAGCCTGGCCAAGAATCTGTGAAGTACCAAGGCCCCCGCCACTTCCAGACACTGCAAAACTGTATGCTGCAGATGCTGAGTGAGGAGGCCCCCACACCAGAGCCAGAAGTAGAACCACCTAGAGCCTCTGAGCTCAAGCAGGGGCTTTATGACGTGTGATGTGAGCAACTTTCAGCTGCCCATCACACAGGGTGACCACTTTATCAAGTTCTTCGCTCCATGGTGTGGTCACTGCAAAGCTCTAGCTCTGACCTAGGAGCAGCTGGCTCTGTGCCTTAAACATTCTGAAACTATCAAGATTGGCAAGGTTAACTGTATGCAGCACTATG
Source organism: Miniopterus natalensis (assembly GCF_054644295.1). Lineage (NCBI taxonomy): Eukaryota > Metazoa > Chordata > Mammalia > Chiroptera > Miniopteridae > Miniopterus > Miniopterus natalensis. The sequence continues at coordinate 95,091,591 of NC_142103.1, read as the reverse complement.
AATTCTATTCAAAAAACCAGGTTCGTGACTTTCCTACTCCTCTCTGATTCTGAGATGGTATAAAGATTGACCAGTACAAGGGAAAGCAGTATCTGGACCACAGAGAGAGTATCTGGAATCACAACTCCAGAGTATGGACAGGGGTGTCCCAGAGACTGTCCAGCCCTCAGAGGCCTGGGTGCTAGCACCATTGGAGAAGGAATAACTTTCATCCAGTTTTATGTTCCGTGGTGTAGTCATTGTAAGGATCTGGTTCCTACTTCGGAAGAATTCTAAAAAGAAGTTCCCTAGTTTGGCAGAGGTCAAGATCGCTGAAGTGGACTATACTGCTGGGCGGAATACAGAGGTGGGCAAGCGTAGGTTTATAGTTGTGAGTATGCAAAACACAGTTTATTCTTCTATTATTATTTGTTAATTATTGTATTATTTTCCATATGAACAACTGTAGACTTACTTTTACCCACCCCTGTATTTGCAGCAAGTACTCTCAGTACGAGGCTATCCCACAGTTACTTTTCCACAGAGGAAAAAAGTCAGTGAGCACAGTGGAGGCAGAGACCTAGAATTGTTGTATCACTTTGTTCTGCAACAGGCAAAAGATGAATTATAAAAAGGCAGGCGCAAGTCGCCTATCCTGCCTGGCCTCCTGGGCCCAGTGTGAAGAAGCTAAATCATGCAGATGCTGAGTTTCAAGTGGCGGTTATTCAGATAGGTGAATGTACTAAACTTGTGGTATCTTTGTGTGTTTTTTAAGCCAACACGCTCTACAGATTCTTAAGTTTCTTTAAACATGTAACTATTTTCAGTGGCAATCTATCATCCTCTTTAACCTTCTCTTGATGAAACCTTAAATGGTTTTCTTTGAGACTAAAATAGAGTTGAGGAAAATCAAATTGCCGGACTATTTTTGGCTCCTGAATGATACTGGTGAAAGCATCATCGAAAGCATAGTTTTTGAACTGCTCATGAGGCTGGACAGGTGGCCATGCGGCAGTATTGATGTTCCTCTGATCTGTAGGTCACATCGACTTATTAATAATGTGGTTGGTCTGTAGCTTGGAGCAGATTTAAAAACAAAAACCTCATTAACTCTGGAAGATACCTTCATGGCCACTCCTGGGTTTTGTTTCTGTTAATACTTCTCTCATCACGAGAGGCTTGCCATGAGGAAAGCAATGGTACTTTTGACATGGACCTGAGTAAGATAATGCTGACGCCATAATCTTATGTGTGCATTCATATTTGTCAGATAGTGTTCAAGGGATACTTCTATTTGTTTCTCATGGGTGAAAGATTTCATTAATTAGGCTAATATGAAGTCAAGATCCATGTAAAGATTCTTAAGATTTTTTTTATATTTTTTTATTGATTTCAGAGAGAAGAAGGGAAAGGGAGAGAGATAGAAACATCAATGATGAGAGTCATTGATCAGCTGCCTCCTACAGGTCCCCTTCTGGGGATCGAGCCCGAAACCCAGGCATGTGCCCTGATCAGGAATTGAACCGGGATTTCCTGGATCCTAGATCAATACTCAACTGCTGAGCCATGCTGGCTGGACAAAATTTTTAAGATTTAAAATCCATGTTTAAGAGCCCTAGAGTTTGGCTCAGTGGTTAGAGCATCAGCCCTCAGACTGAAGGCCCCAGGGTTCAATTCTGGTCAAGGGCACTTACCTGAGTTGCAGGCTTGATCCCGGGCCCCAGTTGGGGTGCATGTGGGACCCAATCAACTCACATTGATGTTTCTCTCTCTCTCTGCTCTCTGAAAAGCAACAGAAAAAATATCCTTGGGTGAGGATTTTTTTAAAAGTTTATAAAAAATAAAATCCATATTGAAGTCCATGTTTAAGATTTGATGTCTCCCATGGAAAATGTAGGCATGGAAAATTCCACAAGGCTTGTTCTGACTATTCTATTAACTTGTAGAAAGATTATGGTTATGTCTGCAAGAGGACTAGAGAAGATTTTCCAGGTCCTGGTATTGGGGACCAGGGCAACCTTGCAACCCCACTACAGTGCCCTAATTGGAAGCAGTTTCCGTTCTGCAGCTAGGTAGTCCTTTTAGAGGCTCACTGTACATCGTCTTCCTTCACAGAGGTTAACCATCATCTTTACGAACAGTGGGATTAACTTGATCTAGAAACCAAAGAAGGAAATAGGCAAGACTGAGTCAGAGAAAAAATAGGCCATGCTACCATCAACACTAGCATCCTTATAATTCATGCCATCCTGGTTATTAAACATTTTTACTATCACCCTTGGAAATAAGCAACCATAGATTTAGGCTCCCTTAAGATAGCTAAATGTATGTTCTTTGCCATCGGTTTGTTTACACTATGATACTCTCTAAATAAACTTTAAAGAAAAAAAACTTGGGTTAAGTCAGCATTCAAGCTCAGCCATAACCAATTAACTAAATTCCAGTAATTAAATATCCCTTTGCTGTATGGACGATGGCTTGTCCAAAGCTATTTGGGGTTGAGTTATGTGGCAGGCATCCAAAGGAAGTAATCTTGGCTTCCGAAAATATCCCCTGAAGTCAGATCTGTTGTTCTGTATAGCAGGTGGCAGGGTGAAGCAAGTTTATTCTCAGAAGCTGCCAAATTTATTTTGAGTTCTTTCAGCTCTGATAAATCGGCCTCGAACTCTTTATATAAAATTATGGGGTCCCAAATTATTGAAAGTGTTGGGAAATACAAATTATGCTCACAGACTATATCTTTAAGTCAAGAAATGCCCTGAATACTTGTCCACATTTACTGGGGTTAGGAAATGTGATTAATAATCAAGAATAACTTGACTAAACTGCTGTGTGCAACAATGGCAAAGAAGTAAGAACTTATTTTGAAAGTTTAATTTTGCATGTATAACCCATTTTTAAGAACTTTATATTGTAAAAATTTTTCAAACATACATAAAAATCAAGAGAGTAGTATAAGTGAACTTATGCATCCTTCTTTCAGCTTCAGGCAATTGGGTACTTTAAATACTACCTTCAGTTGCCTCACTTTTGGGGGTAGTATTTAAAGTACTGTACATCCCAGGCATCCTACCATTTCATCCATAAGTTTCAGAATGTCTTTAACAGATGATGACTTTTTAACATGACCACAGTACTGTTATCACCCCTAACAAAATTAACAATAATTCCTAACATCTAGTTGGCTTTCCCTGTTGTTTTATGTTTTTCCCCCTAGCCATTTATTTATAGTTGGTTTGTTTTAGTTGGATGATATGCCTTTAAGTCTCTTTTAACTTGTAACAATTCTTCCTGGCTTTATACATATATATATATAATCATTGAAGAAAGCTAAGTCATTTGTTTTGTTGGATTTCCCATATTCTGGATTTGTCTGGTTATATCTTATCCTCATGATGTCATTAATATGTTCAGATATCCCTCAGATTTCCTCTAGAGGCTTGATTATATTCAGGATCCATGGCAGGTGGGAGTGGGGGCAAAAATACTCCTAGGTAGCACTCATTACTTCCGGTTGCATCCTATCAGGAGGGAAATAGTGTCTGCTTGTTTCCCTCCTGGTAATGTTTATTCGGTAAGCTAACCTGATTCTTTAAGATTGAAATATTTGTCAATTTTTCCTATTCTCAAGGGCCACTTACCATCTTCCAAAACTTTTCAGTTGACAGAAGGTTGGTATGTAACCCACAATGTGTTCTTCTCTAAGAGAAATAATCCATTATTTCTTACTTCTTAAGTACTTTATCATTTTTCTCCAGTTTCTGTAAATTTGGTGTACTCTGTATTGAATTACAAGAGCCATAATGACACAGTGATCAGAGTTCTCTTCTTCAATATCGATTTCATCTCCTTAGGAGTGAGTGACTTCATTACTCAATACGTGTTGATTTTACATTGTGATTATATCTGATAAACCTGTACCTCTATTTAACCATTTTTAAATTGAGTATATATACTTAGCCAGTTTACAGGAATCTTAATGACTGTAAATGTAATTTGAAGTATATACTAGATTAATGTTAATGGCCGACTTGAGCACCTGGGCCTTGGACATTTAAGAAAGCTATGAATTGATAGTATTTTACATGTATCTAGGTACCTATGTTATCTTTCATTATGACTGGAGGAGAATGATAGAGCCAAATATGCTAATACAAAATGGCCAATATTCCAGAAGTAATTCATGTTCAATTTGAATGGAATTCAGTACACATAATTAAAATTCTAGGAATGTATACCACTTCAAAATAATAAAGCCACCTTGGAAAGATGTGACTCTGTGAGTGGTCATAAGCTATCCCAGCCAATCACTTCTGACCCATTGTTTCATATCCCAACTCTCCCTGGTATATTATTAAAATTATAAAGATATTCCCTAAGATTATTAATTAAGATATTAAGTAGACTACATCTTCTCAAAATATTAAGATTTCTGGCAAATAAGAAAAATGTAGTTAATCTACCTGAAATGACTGTTTTTTTGTTTGTTTGTTTTTTGTTAATACTCACTCGAGGATATTTTTTTCATTGATTTTTAGAGAGTGGAAAGGAAGGATGGGGAGATAGAGAGAAACATTGATGTGAGTGAGACACGTCTGTTGGTTCCCTCTTGCACATACCCCCACCAGGGCTGGGGAACAAACCTGCAACCCATTCCCCTGCAACCCAGCATGCCCTTAACTGGAAAGGGAACCCGTAACCCTCCGGTGCCCAGGCCCATGCTCTACCACTGAGCAACACCAACCAGGGCTGAAGTGACTATTAAATTGTTGAGACCTTTCTTTTTTCTTTCTGTTAATCCTTCCCTTTTTGATTTTTAAACATGAATCTGCTTTCATTCTACCTCTGCCCTTGGTGCATGCGGCAAGCCTAAGGAGCTTATTCATATACTCCTTGGAGACTGAACCACCTTTCCAGGAAGCCTGAAAAAGGACATTGGGGGGGGGGGGGCTTGGAGCTCTTTGCACCTGTGATAGATCTCTGGTCTATATCCATTTGGAATAGAAAACAAAAACTTTTCCCCCTTTCACATTCAAGCCTTTGCTTTAAGATTGCTGGGTGGCCCTAGGCGGTTTTGCTCAGTGGTTAGAGCTTTGGCTCTTGGACTGAAGGGTCCTGGGTTTGATTCCAGTCAAGGGCATGTACCTGGGTTGCAGGCTTGGTCCCTGGTCCCAGTCGGGGTGCGTGCTGGTGGCAACCAATTGATGTGTCTCTCTCACGTCAAAGTTTCTCTCTGTCTCTCCCCCTACCTTTTACTGTCTAAAAAAATCAATGAAAAAAAGTATCCTCCAGTGAGGATTAACAACAAGAAAAGATTGCTGGGTGTTCATGTGCCACTTAGTGATTTGGAACTAAAAGTTACAGGCAAGAACTAGTGTGGCTCTTTGGGGGAACTATTTTCCTCTCTTTAGTTTGAGGGGACTTTCTTCATATCATATATACACAAAGCAAAATTCCTTTTTTCTTCTCTGAAAGCATTATCTTGAGTAAAAAAGACTACAGTTAGCAAGTCCAGCATTTGAACTACATTTTAAGAGAATATTAACTACTGAAGGCAACTGCTCCCTAAAATGAAGCTGTGAGCCCAGACCCAGGCAGTCCCCTTGAATAGCCTGTATTCCTGTTCAGAAGAGGTGAGGGTGTATGCCCATAACTGCCTGGCAACAGGAGTATTATTCTGTCTTACATATCGTTAACTAAAGTGAGAAAAGACCCTTCCCAACCCTGTTTAAGATAATAAAAGGAAAACTACAGGGATCTTTTCCACATGTTTTGAGTACCCAGATTGTTTTTAGGCCCATATCTTCTGTAATGTTTGGGAGAAAAGTGTCTGTTTTCCTATTTTGAACATCAAGTAATAATCTAAGATTTCTTTGCTATCCTGAATTGAAAAGAGAATGTATGTGTGTTTTTAATTTTTAAACTACTAGGTGATGCTGGCATAAAATCTACTGTAGAACTACGAATAAATAGGCTTGCCTCTCCCTGTGGTGGAGCTCTAACTGCATTTATGTGTTTAATGAGCTAGGGTAAGAAAATTGTTTAGTTCATTTTAGTGATATAGAAAGTAGTAGGAGCCCAGCGGTTGAGCATCGACCTAGGATCCAGGAGATCGTGGTTCGATTCCTGGTCAGGGCACATGCCAGGGTTGCAGGCTCGATCCCCAGTCGAGGACGTGCAGGAGGCAGCTGATCAATGACTTTCATCACTGATGTTTCTCTCTCTCTCCCTCTCCCTACCTCTCTCTGAAATCAATAAAGACATATTTTTTAAAAATAATGAAAGTAGTAGGAACTATGACCTATAGATTGGAAAAGTCTCTTTCCAGCCTTATTCGTAAATTGCCTCCGTTCTAGACTATTCTTTGAAAACTAGGTGATTTCTATGACAACTGAGGGCCCATCTTAGGGTACATTCAGAATTTGAAGGTTTTCCCTATAGTGGAATTATGAAACGGATCTGGTCTTAAATTTCCCTAATTGTCTCTTAGACTGGGGAGATTTAAGGGACAATTCTAGTCTTCAACTCAAGTTAAATTGAACCTATGAATGCCTCTGGGACCTTCCGTTGCAATCTCGAATGCTCCTTCCAAAGCAGAATTGGATTGGCCTCTCATGGTTAATAGAAGTACCTTAAGGAGAAAATTTTCTGTGACATTCAGCAACTAGTTCTTTAATATGACCCAGTAGAAAAAATTCTAAAATAAAATATTTTTTAGACCCACAACTTTTTAAAAATTGATAAATAGAAATGTCAAGTTTACTTCTCACATGATAACAAAATACTTAACTTTTTATTGGAAAATTCTGCATGTCAGAGATACTTAATCTTGTCAGGACAGCCACAGCCATGGATTCATGTTTCGGTTGGAATAATCACATAGGAAGAAGCCATTATCCAGAGGTTGAAAATTAGTGGTAGCCTAGAAGCCACTTCCAGCCTCTGCAAATGTATTTGGTTTGGCTTGCATTGTACATTTTAAAATTTTAAGTGGCTGCTAATATTTAAAATTCAAGAAGGTACAGATGAAGATCCAGATTTCTGATTCCTCTTGGAATAAAATGGACAAACTGTCAAATCTGGGCCCCAAGTTGAGTGGCCTGGCTGTTAAATCCCTTAGAATAGGATATATGTTTTCTAATTCATTACAGTTCCCCACACACTATCCATCTATTTAAAGTCCTAATGATTCCTTTATTCAAATGAGTAAGGTGAGGAGGAATTAGAGTCTGCACTCAAGTGGGAACAGATAGAGAGAAAAATGATGACGAGGTAAATATTGGTGGGACTTGGCAACTATACTGACGGTTTGAGCCTGGATTGATTTTTTTTTTTTTTTTTTTTTTTTTAATTCTAAACAGCTTTCTGCCTTGTTCTTTACTGTTGGGCTGAGGCACAGGTTTGTCAGTGCCATTTGATACTCACAGTTTGCTTTCATATTCTAAATATGATTTGTCACCCCAAGTTTAAATATCTATTCAGTTATAATAAGGAAACAAAACTACCCATACAGCCAACCATTGCAGAGAAAATGATGCATTGGTTAGTGTGCTTCACCTGTTCTGTTCTTCACTTTGTGTTGGCCAAGGAGAAAGAATAGTGGCTAGGGAAGATCTAGTGTAGCCAGTACGAGATATCTTCCTTAAATAACCTAGTTTATTTATTTATTTATTTTTTAAATATATCTTTATTGATTTCAGAGAGAGGAAAGGAGAGGGAGAGAGAGAGAAACATCAATGATGAGAGTCATTGATCAGCTACCAGCCCGCAACCCGGGCATGTGCCCTGACCAGGAATCGAACCCCGATGGCCTGCATCCTAGGTCGATGCTCAACCGCTGAGCCACGCCTGGTCGGACAAATAACCTAGTTTAGAAAAAAAAAAAACTATTTAAAAACAAGCAAAAGTCTTTGGCTGAAATACCGGAGTCCTTATAAAATCACATTGCATATCAACTAACATTTTCATGGCAGTGTTCCTGCAGACACTCTTGTAATAGAAAAGCTTTTTTGAGGGGGGGGGGGGACTGGAAAACGTACTTTTTTTGTAGTGCTGTAGTGACTTTGTTCATGCCCATCTGAGTATGTCAGTGTGAATATAAGATTCTAAATTTAGTTGGTCCTTGCCATACATCAATTTATGCTTTCCAAGTGTGATGTGCTGAATGCAGGAAACCTTCCAAAATAAATACATGGAAATCTTTTCTTGTGCTACCTGCATCAGTGATTTAGCTTCCTTATTCTGCCCCAGATACCAGTGAAGCAGTCTGCCAAAGAACTTTATAAAGTATTTTTTAAAAATATATCTTTATTGATTTCAGAGAGAGGAAAGGAGAGGGAGAGAGAGAGAGAAACATCAATGATGAGAGAGTCATTGATCGAGCCCGCAACCCGGGCATGTGCCCTGACCAGGAATCGAACCCTGATCGCCTGGATCCTGGGTCGACGCTCAACCTCTGAGCCACGCCCGGCCAGGCTGCCAAAGAACTTTAAAACAATAAATTAATAGTGGGAATAAACAGTTGTTTCTGTTATCTTTCAAAAATGGTAACTGGATTATTGGTGTGCAGGAAAATGTGTACACATCTGTGCGGTCAAATTGGCTGCCCTGGTTCCAGGAGGAAAGCCCTAAGGTAAGCCTGGAGATGAGATAGGTATTGATGTAATAGTGATTTCCTTAGGGATGAGAGTCTCTCAGGCATCCTTTGGCCCACTCTGCTAATACCACCATGCAGGAGCTCAGTAGTGATATCGGATCAGTGGCATTAGGACAGCTAATAGTGGCTCATTAAATATTTGTGCTTGACCAGCTGGAGGTATTTTAAAGCCCACTGAGACTCTGGAGCTCCAGCTTTATGAGTGGGTAAGTTTATATGAAGACAGCTAACCTAGGGTAAGTGCTGCTTGATTTCAATTTGGACGTATATCTTTTTGTAATGTAAAATCAAACTCTACAGTGAGTAGCCATCAAGCTGAGCTCTAAATTATCCAGTTGTTTCTGAATTCATATGCATTTTCCTTACTGTTTTTGTCTTGAATGCAAAATTTTTATTACAAATATAATTCTATATAACAGATTCTAATAAACTATTTTTCTTTAGCATACAAACGGCTAGATGGTTCGATTGAATGCTGTAACAACCAAAGCCTCACAGATGTGTGCTTTTCCTACAGAAATAATTTTAATAAGCGTTTGGTAAGTTGTCCCTGAAGCTTTCTTGCTTGTCTAATACAGTTATTATATAATAAGCAGATAGAGCTAAAATGGAATCTATGAAAACTTCTCCCTTTTGCTTTGTATCATTTTATTAAAATCTACATTTCCCATGTCACATTTCATCTGAGAATCTTTAAAAATTTATAGTGGTAATATCTTATTTGGACAAAGTAGTATACTTGAATCTAATTTATTGTAAGTGTACATAAATGTCATTTCTTTTACATGAAATTCTTTCTTAATATGCTAGGTGACATTAAAGATATTGAAAGAATGTAACTTGGTGATTTTCTTTTAATAAATCATTTTTGGTAGTGACTAATTAATATTTTATTCATAGCATACCTGCCTACCTGCCCGGAAAGCAGTTGAAGCCACCCAAGTTTGTAGAACCAATAAAGATTGTAAAAAAAGCTCAAGTTCAAGTTTCTGCATAATACCTTCTTTGGAAACTCACACTCGCTTAATAAAAGTGAAACATCCACCTCAGATCGATATGTTGTACGTAGGACATCCACTGCACCTGCACTATACAGGTGAGTATTATGGTGGTAGACCCTCAGAAAATCATTAAGATGACATATATTCTCAGTGGTAGAAACTCAGTACAAATCCTTGCATTTGTTTGTTTGTTTTTTCTCTTTAATTTTTTAAACTTTATTGATTTGAGAGAGAGAGAGAGAGAGAAACATTGATTTGTTGTCCCACTTATTTATGCATTCATTGGTTGATTCTTATATGTGCCCTGACCGGGGATCAAACTCACAACCTTGGCGTATCAGGGATGATGCTTGTAACCAAGTGAGCTACCCTGCTGGCGCTGCATTAGTTTTATTTGTTATAAATTTGATCACTTTTCAAAGTCTTGTTAACTTGTTCTTATTTTTAATTTAAAAAAAATTATCAGTTACAGTTGACGTACAATCTTATATTAGTTTCAGGTGTTGCTAACATTCTTAAGCATTAAATAAAATTTAGGCAATAGGAAAATAATCTGAATTTACAAAAGCAAGATGGAGCTGAACCCCAGGTCTGCCTTTGGAGAGTAATACATTTTTCCTTCTCCTCCACTTATGCCCAAGTCATAGAGCTGGCCTCTCAGATAGTCTGTGAAAGTTTATTAAATTTATCCAAGCTCCCAAAACAGTCGTATGAGCAGCATACCCCAGAGAATACCAGGCATCGTAGGGATATGATGATAAAGTAATTTGTGCGTGATATGAATTTTATGTGAGCATAATTTTAAAACTGGCAGCATAGTTATTTGAACAGTGTACAGCTTCTCCATATGGCTGAAGATCATATAGTCTATCTCATTTTGTTGTATAAGCCTTTTTATATTCCTTTTTAAAATAACTTACTGAAATATAATTCACATACCACATAATTTATGCTTTTAAAGGATACAATTCAGTAGTTTTTAATATATTCAGAGCTGTGCAGTCATCACCAAAATCTAGTTTCAGAATATTTTCACGTCAAAATGAAACCCCACTCACATTAATTAGTCATTTCTCCCCAGCACCCCCTCAGCCTTTGGCAACCACTAATCTAATTTCTATTTCTATCAATATGCCTGTTCCTCACATTTCACATAAATGGAATATTTTGTGACCAGCTTCATTCACTTAGCATAATGTTTTCAAGGCTCACTCATGTCTAGCCTGTTCCAATACATCATTTTTATGGCCGAATAACATTCCATTGTATGGACAGAGCACATTTTCTCTATTCATTAATCAGTTGATGGACATGTGGGTTTTATGTTCCTCTTTAAAAGGCTCTCATTGCTTCACAGTCATATCCTAAGATACCACCTGGGTCATTCTTATTTTTGAGTTTTACAATAAGTGACTAGAATACAAATATTAAATACATCCTCAACAAATGAAGGAAGGTCCCCTTTTAGGGTAGTTCAGAAGTGTGTACTGTGTGTTCTACTTAATCACAAGAAAGTTTTTAAATATTTTGAACAAAAACAGGATTGTGGAATCCACAGAGTGGAAGAGACTCTAAAAATTCTCTAGTCTTAATCCTTCTTTTAGCAAGGAAGGAAAAAGAACGAGACCCAAAAGGTTAAGTGCACAGTAGTTGTAGTGAATGTGACTAAGGTTGTACCTCTCTGAAAGGGTAAGGACTCTTGATGTAAATTCTGTGTTTATTGCGTCAGTCTCTATATTTGGTATTCCTATTTGGTATATAGCCGGTTTTCTCTTATTCTCACCTCAAAATATAAGTACACACTGGGACATGAATTTCTGTATTCCAGTATTTTCATGAGATGTTAGTAGAATAATTGATTGTTTTTATATGTGGGGCATAGGCTGTCCTTTATGATTGGGAAAGGCTTTCTCAATCAGTTTAATAGGCTAGCCCAATTTTTGACTATATGGCAAAATTCATAATGTTTATCTATATGAATAATATGCATTATTCCTCTTATTTTTGTTTTTTAGTGAGCATCACCAGTTTTATCCCACGTTTTAACTTTCTAAGCATAGATCTGCCTGTGGTTGTGGAGACGTTTGTCAAGTATCCTTTCTGGTGTGAAAATGTTTTAAAAGTGTGTTATTTGGAACTTGAACAGTCTTACCTTGAATAGAGCATGCATAGACCTTACAAATATCAATTAGTAACAACTGAAAAAGAGACTTTAAGTTGAAAAAGATCAAGTTGTATGTAGGAGGGAAGTCATCAGAGGAGAGAGATTGAAAGGGAGGAAGAAAGTTGAAGCATTTGGAAGGGATGGAGCCTGGGATACAAACCTAGACTTGAATTGTAAAGGAAGAAAGCTTCAGTTACTAATGAGGTGATGAATTCCGCCTCTTCTGAGCTTGTTAGCTCTGAACAAATGGAGGAACGCATAAGAGAGAGCAAACTGGTTTTCACTACTAAAATAGCAATTCAGAGGGCAAAATCTCTTGTGTTCTTTAGCATGTTATCTTTGCATATACAAGATGAAATTTTTTTTAAAAATTATGTAGAATTTGAATAAACTGAACAGCTCAGAGGGTTTCTTTTTGCCACTTTTAAATCTTTTTAATTTCTTTTATCAGTGACACTGGAAAAAATGAAATAAAAAACAAATGAGCAGTTACTAAAAAATATGTACAATCAAGATTGTATCTTGTAGATAGTAGCTTTGTCTCAGGGATTTACGCTATAACCTTATAGATGATGGTAAAATGGAGTTATATAGTTATATTTACCCTATAACCTTATAGATGATGGTAAAATAGAGTTATATAGTTATATTTACCCTATAACCTTATAGATGATGGTAAAATGGAGTTATATAGTTATATTTACCCTATAACCTTATAGATGATGGTAAAATAGAGTTATATAGTTATATTTACCCTATAACCTTATAGATGATGGTAAAATAGAGTTCAAGGGGCCAAAATCTTTGTTTCCTAACGTAAGGTAATACTTGTAAGGTTCAAAAATAGTTTTATTTCTTATTCCTTCCCAAATTCCTTTCCTCGTTGTATCATTAAAGAATTAAGAAAACTTAGTCTTTCTAAGAATTCATTATAGAGTACCTTAGTTTACAAATGGTCGGCCTTTATTTTTCTAGTCAAGGTTTTTGAACTTTGAAATACTTTGTCATTTGTTTTAAATAGTAGCGATTTAAGAAGGAATGGCCTGTACGGGTGGGCACAGATTCAAAGAAAGGAGGGAAGTCACCTGTAATCTCCAATCTAGTCCTAATAAAATACCTTCTTCTGACTCCAGGAAATGTGGCTTCCACCCAGACCTCGCAGTCGGTTCCTTAACTGATTTTAACCAGGTACCTGATCTCTCTCTCAGGAGCTCTGGCGATCGTTAATGCAGTGCCCTGCTTTGCTTTGGATGGGCAGTGGATTTTAAACTCTTTCCTGGATGCTACCCTTACCTCAGTGATTGGGGACAACGATGTGAAAGACCTGATAGGATTTTTCATCTTGCTTGGCGGCAGTATACTTTTGGCTGCCAACGTGACCCTGGGACTCTGGATGGTTACAGCTCGGTAATACTTGCACTCATCTGACAGGATCTCTGAGTTACAACATACAATACTGAAACCATTACTCGGTATGAAATATAAAATGTTCCCTTAAAATTGCATTTTAGCCAACAACTTTTAAGCTCTTTCTATATCCAGAGTATCCAAGCTCTAGGATGGGGATAAACAGAAGAAATGCAAGGTCTACTCCTTGACTACATTTTAGTTTCAAAGGCTGAACTTATAAACTGCAGATGCTTGTGGAGCAGTTTCTCAACAAGTGCAGATTCTTGTTAAACTACGCGTACCGTGTCGCAGTATTTTAAAAGGAGAACAGAATTGGGTAAAATTAATTGAAGGGAACTTGTTGAAAAAGCATCATTAATCCTGATTTGAAGGAGACCAGACTTTGGCCAAGTGGAAGGGTGAACATTTTCTTGGCCCATATCTCTTGTCCTTTGTCTTGTTTGAAAAGTATTTTAAAATTTAAGGGTGTATTGTTTTGTCCTCTGATAACTGAGGTTTGACTACAATTAAATTAATAAAATTTTTTAAAAGAATCTGCTGACAGGAAAGGGAAAAATCTTTGTCAAATGATGCCAAATAAGTGAACAAAGTAGGAAATAGGACCTGCAATACCTTGAAATAGGTTTTTGCCCCACAAGAGTTACCTCTTTGATAATGCGTTTCCCACTCCCTCACAGCAGCACTCGGCCTTGACACTTAGAATGACCTGTAGGAAGTGTCTCCCACTTGCACCATATGAGCCAAGGCAGTTAGGGTTGAACCTCAGAACTGAGCTGGATCTTCCAACAGATCATAAGACACATCATAGGATGTCTGCAGTCCTGGTTACCACTCTCTCCAGAGCTTTGAAGCTTGGAACCCTTCCAGGGTAGACATTTTCTCTTATGCTGCTGGGGTTATCTGGGTCCTGGCTCCCAGGTTCCTGTCTTCAAGGAGCAACTGCCTTAAGCTCTGAGCTATGCTCTGTCCTCACCAGCAGCTCCCATGTTTGTCTCTGTTGGGCAATAAAACATCTAGTCCTGGCTTTCCATCTTTCCCCTGAGCTACCTCTCTGGGTCCGCAGAACACTTGGTAGTACAGTGAGAATGGCTACACCTGAGTACAAACGTGGATTTGCCAGAGCCTGGGAACCGACTCGTGCCTGAAAAAGCCCCGCCTAGTTCGAGGTCTTTTGGACTGCAGATGCAGCCCTGGGAGAGCTGGAAAGGCAGCAGGCCACTGTGGTTTTAGAAGTGTATGGGATGCTTTACTTGGATGACCAACATGTCCTCATACGCTCAGGAACACTAATAGTCATGTATCCAACTTCTTCACTGAGGGAGATTAACCATGGGGTTCACCTTTTCCAGATCATTGTGTTGCTCTTCAGGCACTAAAACTTTTAAATCATTTTTAACAAACTCTTTAGGTTGTATTACACATTTGCCTGCCTTCTTAAACAAATTATATATTGAGTATGATTTTAACCTTTAATTAGTGACTTGAGGTCACCAGTTATTAGCAGTACTAAAACTGTGCAAATTATTGGTTTATCCCAGGACAAACGCATTTGTTCTGTTTTCAGACATTCATTCAGGATCAGAGTGTATTAGCAGAGTAATGTTCAGACCTGTTCAGGAAGAACTTGGGGAATACCGTGAAATACTTGGATAATTAATTCGATCACATGAACTAAGCAGCTTACTAATGATAATGTTGTATATGTGCAGGTAATTTTTTAGAAAACAAAAAATTTAATAGAAGAAATTCTTCCCATTAATTTTTTATTTTCTGAGTGAAAAATAAGTCCCCAACTACATCATTTTCTTGTAGGTTTTAAACACCTTGGGCTGTTGCTCCATAGGGTCAGGATTTGGGAGCCACTCTATTACGGTATTGAGCAAATCAGTCCCATTCGTATACATGGAAGAAAGGAAAGAAATGTTACGTGTTGTCTCTTCAGCTTGATTGTGGGCACTTCTAGAGCAAGGACCATGTCATACTCTTTGCATCCCTGACACAGTGCATGAGACATCATAAATACTTAATAAATGTGGTTGAATGGGTGACGATTAGTGTTATTTATGGATTAGGAAAGCATGTATCTATTTAAGTAAGCTATACAAACTATTGAATATTTACTGTAAATATATGTTAACATAAAAAAAAACTCAGAACGTCTGTGTGTCCCTGGTAGATTATCATCTTTATGAAAATAATCCATTTTGTTTTCTGTTGAGCAATTACAGAAATGAATTATTTCGAGGATTTGAAGAAAGTGTTCTTTCTGTGTCGTCACTTTGTTCAACGAAATTTTATTTTCAGTGTTCCTACTCTGCATTGTTTACATTTTTGAGGATTTTTAAAAATCACCTACAATCTGTAAAGAATGTATATATTCTTTTCAGCATCTCAGTTTGAAAAACCATGCGGTTAAACTTGACCTTTTGATAATCACTCTTGTAGGTCATTGTCTGTTTTAACATAAATTGTAAACATGTACGTCATGGATATGTGGTTCTCAGTCATCAGTTCGTCCTATGGTATTTATTGACTGTCCATATACTAGTGGTGCACAGAGATTTTTTCTCTAAATCTTTTGACTGTGCTGTAATTCATTCTTAGGATTTAACTTGAAGACACCATAGTTTCTGGCATTTGATGTTTAGTAATAAAAGAATAAATGTGTACCAGCATTCTATGTTTTATCATCATCTGTGTGTTGTCTTTTAAAAAAAATTGTATTATTTTCTATGAAAATTGTTTCCTTTACATGCAGTACCATCTTAGTTGTTTTTACTATTTTTATTTTTAGAGAGAAACATCAATGTGAGAGAGAAACATTGATTGGTTGCCTCGCATACGTGCCCCAACCAGGGATCGAACCCACAACCTAGGTATGTGCCCTGACCGGGAATCGAACCCACCACCTTTTGGTGCACAGGACAATGCTCCAACCAACTGAGCCACAAGCCCTGGCCGATCTTTGTTGTCTTTAAATTCTTGATTCTAAAAGCAGCCTTTAGTTTTCACTCAAGCAGTCTGTATGTGAAAGTTGTTGGAAAGAAGTCTTTTTAAAATAACATTCCTGTGCTCTCACTACTGTTTTGGAAATGGCCTGTTTATGGATGAAGAAAGACGACTACAGTGGTGCCTCGGTTTTCGAACATCTCCATGGACAAGCATTTCAGGTTACAAACACCCTAAACCCAGACGGCAATGCTTCAGTTTTCGAACCTGCCTCGGAAGCCGAACATGCCCCGCGGCTCCCGCTGAGGACGAGATCCTGAGGCCCAGCTGTGGGCTGCGGATCCTGGGTTTGCGAACTTGAACAGGCTCCAGAACGGATCACGTTCGAAAACCGAGGTCCCGCTGCATCAGGTTTCCTTTCATTAGTGTCCGACAGAAGTCTTCTTTAAGTTAGTCTATGTTTTTAGGGATTCTTGAAAGAAAAGTGTTTCGACTCTGACATTTGGTTCTTCTTGACCTTTGGCCCTCGTGCTTCCTCCCTTGTCCACAGAGCCTACCTCTCTCCCATAGGTACACGTGCACACACATGCAGGCACACGCGTGCTTGCACGCACACACTCACTCTTTCTAGGTTACTAAAGGCCGGATGAAACAGGCTGCAAATTCAGCCTGACTCCTGATTGCCTGGCCTCGTTCCCCTCCTCTTTCTTGCTTCTGATCCCATCAGACCACAGTTAGAGCCACGAGACTAGGTGACTGTTTATCTATCTAAACCACTTTTGTTATTAGCAGCTTTACTGAGGTGAAATTACATACCATGCTGTTCACCTGTTTGAAGTGTGCAGGTCCTTGTAAACCATTTTCTTTTAGTGACTAATCAACCAGTAGTATACATATGTTTAGTATAATCGAACCTTTAAATGAACACGTGATAAAAGACTGGGAAGGGTTTCTGTGATGTCACAGCTATTTCAACTTCAAAGTGGTTTTAAGCACTGGAATAGAGTGGAATAACTTTATATTTAAGGTGAAGCATGTGATATACTGTCTTTGAGACAATAAGCCTTTTTAATCAGTGCATTTGCAAGCTACCCTTATTGTTTAGGCCATACTAATTTGAATAATCCATTGTATAGTTATCAGACCACGGCAGACTAATTGAATGAAAGGAAAGCCTCTATTTCAGAACCTAATGCCACAGCAGATTATACTCAGGGTGGAGGCAGAAAAAAAATGGCTAAAGGAAGTCGCAGTTCTAATTACCAAGCAGGTTATATTGTTTGTGTAATTTAATTTCCCATTAAAGAGAGAAAAACACCCTCATATCTTAGTTTTATTTAGATAAAATTTTATGTATATTCAGTAATTGCCCCTGCCTATTAACTGTTTCTCAAATTTTCCTACTGAAGCATTCCTGACACTTTAGAGGAGGGAAAACCCAGAGGAAGCTAAGAGTAGAATCCTGTAATTGGCTCTCCATCCTATAAAGTTGAAGTCTCACTTTATTTTAAATTCATGTGTTTTGCACTCCATTAATCAGGCCTCATAAAGCCAGTTCTCTTAAAGATACGAAACTAAATTATAAAAGAATTAGACGCAAACAGTATTAAGATTTTCTTCATGTCTAAAACACATTGGTAGAAAGTCATTTATGAGATACGGTGTATAGACTAGAGACAGTCTATGATGGTGTTTTTGTTTATTATTGAAATGAGAAATAAAGCTAATGTAGATTGTAATTACAAAATTTTTTAGAAAGTGTGTGTTGCTATAAGGTTGCCTGCTGCCCTTTATCAAAGAGCTCTCTATTTGGAGTAGGGAAGACACTGAATTTCACTTAGCACTTCCAGATTGCTCTCCAAATGGCCCTCTCAGCAAAGCATGAGGCTTCCCTGTTTCCCCACACCCTTACCTCCACCTGAGTTGCCTGACTTCCATGTTCCGGCAAATCTGTTGGGTACAAAATAGAATTTTTTTCTAATTTGTATTTCTCAGATTGTTAATAAAGTTGCACATCCGTGTACTTGTTTAGCCATTTGAATTTTTTATTTTTAATCCTCACCTGAGGATATTTTCCCCTTTGCTTCTTTGGAGAGAGTGAAAAGGGGGAGAGGGAGAAAGAAACACCGAGGTGAGAGAGAGACATCGACTAGTTGCCTCCCACACGTGCCTCGTCCCAGGGGCGGGGAGCGAGCCTCCAACCCATGCCCCATGCATGTGCCCTCAATCAGGAACCCAAGACCCTTCGGGGTACAAACCGACGCTATAACCACTGACCCACACCAGCCAGGGTGCCATTTGGATTTTTTCTGCTAATTGCTTATTAATATCCTTTGCCTGGTTTTCCATTGAGTGTTCTAAATTTTTTTTATTGATCCATAGGAATTTCTTGTATATCCTATATTAGGGGTAAAGAAACTACATCCTGCAGGCCAAATCTTGCTCACCACCTATTTTTGTAAATAAGGTTTTATTGGGTGGAACACAGTCACATTCATTCATCTATGTACTGTCTAAGGCTGTTTTCGTGCTACAAAAGCAGAGTTGAACAGTTGCAACAGAGACCATATGCGCCACAAAGCCTAAAATATTTACTAGTAAACTGTTGACAGAACAATCCATGTTCTAAATATCTGTCCCTTACCCGTTTTAGATGTTGCAAATAATTTTTCCAGTCCATCACCCTTCTATAAATTTTATTTATGAGTTCCTTTGTTGAACAAGGATATTTAGTTTGATGTAGTCAAATCCATTAATTTCTTGATTCATTGTTTATATTTTGTGGGTCTTACTATAAAAGCCTTACCCTGTCCCCAAATCATAATGATAGTTTACACTTTCTTCTATTTGCTTTAGAGTTGTACTTTCACAATGAGGTCTTTAATTTCTAGAATACTATATGGTGGGAGGCAGGAAATTCAGGATTTTTTTCTGTATAGAGTAAATGATCTTTAAAATAGACATATTAAGTATTTTCCTTTATAAGATTGGTAAACACAAGTTTTACATAAACTTCTTCATATGGTGTCTGGCATCCTCCAGTTATTATGTACTTAAATTATGTCTTTTCTGAATGCAGAATAATGACATAAATGTGACATAAATCTAACTAGTGTTAGATCTTGCCTCCCTTTGGTATGCCTTCTTGGTTTCCAGTGCCTTCAGGCTGGCTCTGGTTGTCCAGAGTATCTCCCAGGCCGTGACCCTTTTAAATATTTCTTCTCCCAATCAAAAGAACCTAAAATGGTAATATTTAAGGTGTTGGCTAAGGATTTTGTTCCAAATAACTCGTGTTCATGGGTGTTTTCATTGATAGTAACATAGGCATTTAAATTTGGTCTGACCCAAACAGTATCTTAAAAGGAGGCACTATGACAAACAATATAGGAGAGAATTCAGGAGAGGATGGACTTTGAGGACTAAATCAGACAATAGGAAGCTACCTACTCTGTACAGTCTAGGATATTGTATTTCAAAATAAGCTTTTTAAACATGTTTATTTTCATTTGCTTTTTTTTTAGTTATAAAACAAGCTAAACTTTTTCTAATGTGTGTTCTTTTGTAGATTTTTTTATCAGCATCCTTCGCCCATTTTTCTCTGCAGTAATAATTACCTTCTTATACTTTTCATAATCCAGGACTCACAATATGTTTGCAAACATATTTGACTGTACCATGGCTTCTTTTACAGGTCCCTGACTTTCATTCTTTATTTCTTCCATTTCAATCACTGTTTCCATCTTTAATGGCTTCTAATTTTATTTCTAGGTTTTATGTATCACCAGAAATCTACAGTGGGAGGTAGCACTTTGCAGTTTACAGCATGTTAACTTCTCCAGTTCAAGGCACTCCTTCTCTGTTATGGAAATACCTAGGAAAAAGCAGTTTGTAGTCAGGAGTTTGCTTGGAGAGTATAGAACTGGAACAGGAGGAGATAGTGTAATTTTTTGGCCTTTGTAGAAAAACAAATCTTACTAGAAAAGAAATACACTTTTATTATAGAAAATGTGTTAAATCAAAGCAAATTTTAGATAAACTGGTAAGGGGAGAGAGAGAGAAACATCGATGTGAGAGAGACACATGGATTAGTTGCCTCCCCCATGCAGCCCAACCAGGGCCTGGGATCAAACCTGCAACCCAGGTATGTGCCCTTGACCGGCAACGGAACCTGCCACCCTTCAGCACACAGGCCGCGCTCTAACCACCGACCAACACCTGCCAGGGCGGTAAGCTACCTTTTAAACTTGACAGTGTATTAAAAGCATTTTTCAATGTTATTAATATTTAAGTGTTTTATGATTGTTTTCAAACTTTCAAATCTTTAATCGACATGCAGTGTATTTTGATGTTGGTGCACAGTAGGGATATAACCTTGTGTTTTTTTATCCCCAAATAATTAAACAGTCATGATATTTCATACCAGCCAGGAAAAGGCCTAAATTTGCATCCTTTGGAGAAAATAGATATAATAAGTGAAATTTCTCTCATTTGATAAATCATCCTTACTTTTTCAATTCAGTAATACAATGAATTGAGAATATATCTCATGTATTTTAATTGAATAGAGTGCTTATATTATTTTTTGCTTTAAAGTATTTTTATTGAAATAGTGTTTCTCATTCCTAAACAATATAAATTAGCAATCTGGAGATTATCCTTAATATATATAATTACCTAAGGTACTGTTTTTAGCAACTTCTGTATTAAAATATTTTTTGCTTCTTAGAATTTCAAGCTTTAATTCTTCTCTGTGGATTATTTAATATTAGTCTTTAAAGGTTAAAAAAAAAAAAAAGATGTCTTTGGAGTAGATGCCTGATTTTAAAGTATCTTCATCTCCTTTAGTTATATAATGATTAAGTATGGAACACTACATTCCTTGTTTACTTTTTTAAATATATGCATTAATTTTTTACTCATAATTTAAAATCATGAAAAAAGTAGGTAATAAGGATACTATAAATTTGTATTTTGTTTCTTATAAAATTTTAACAACTTTTTCTATTCATAATAAACGATCAGTTTCAAAGAAGTTGGTTGAGCCTGCTTTTCCCCCATTTAAAATGCTTTTCTCCTGAGGTCATTGTGGTTGATTTTTAAACTTGCCAAATTCTAGAGTATGACTGTTGTAAATATGCTTCTCTAAGTGATGTTTATTGGATTAAAAAGGTTCCATTTTCTTACTCATCCCCATTCTACAATCACTGAAACTGACACATATATTTTTTCATTCATTTAAGAAATATTTGTTGCACACCCACTGTGTTAAGGGCACTGTTCTGGGCTCTGAGGATACAGCAGTCAGACATTTTTTTCTCTTTTGTATTTTTTAAGAAAAAAATACTGTTCATGTTTGAAAACAATAATATACACTGAGTACTACTAAGTGTTGCAGGCATGGGGTGGCAAAAGATTAAGCTAAGGTTAGCAGAGGCCAGGCCTTAGAAATGTGCTAAAGACAGTGTAGACTTGAGCCCAATCACAAATAGGAAATCATTGAAAGTTTCAAGCAAGAGAGGGCCACAGTCACATTTGCATTTCGGGTAGATCACCTTGGCCGAGAGTAAACATGGATTAGAGGGAAGCAAGTCTGGAGGCAATGAAATTGGTTAGGAGGCTATTTCAATTCTCCTGGCAAGAGATGATGGTGGGATAGAATAAGGTGGCGGTAGAGATGGAAGGGGTAGAGGAAAACCTCAGAAGTAGAACCCACTGTATTTGATGGTTACAGGTAGTTTTGGTTCAGGAAGGGGTCAAGAAAACTTCAGGTTTCTGGCTTGGACAATTAAATGATGGCAGTGCCATTAACAGAGGACACCAGAAAAGGAGCAGTTTAGTTTGAAACTCTTGAGTTTGAATGCCTGGGAGGACTTCAAGTGGGCCATTTGGATGTATAGGTATGGAACTTGTGAGAAATTAGTTGGCAATATCATATATGAGCGCATGCACCCACCCCAAATATGTAACTGAACCTGTGGGAGTGGAGAGAGAATCCAGGGAGAATGTAGAAGAATAAACAGGGAGGAGAAGGTGTCCTAAGGTAGAGCTCTCAGGAGCACCAGCATTTAGGTTTAAAGGGTATAAGGCAGAGGAGACAGAAGGAAGCTTCAGAAAATTAAGAAAACCTTAAGAGTATATCCCTCCACCTACCTATTCTAAGGGCTCACTTATCTTTCCAAAAGATTTATTTGTTTTTCCATAAGTATCCTTTCTTTCCCATCTTCTAAGAAGCCATTTGTTCTAGAAGGGCCCCATATCTCTCCTCATCCCCTATTAAGATGGTGCATAAGCCCCAAATACAAACGTCTCCTTGAGTCACATTTCTTTGTCAACTTCTGGCCTGTGTATGTAATTAAATCTGGTTTTTCTCTTTGCTAATCTGTCTTTTGTTAGTTTAATTTGTAGGCCACAAATCATTAACTCAGAAGGGTAGAGGAAATGTTTTTTTTCTCTCTGACAGAGTGAAGATGCATAATGTTTGAAACTTATTCTTAGATGGTTCAGAGAGAAAGAGAATGAAGCACTTATGTCAAAACAGTAACCATCGTAGAATCTGGATGGAAGGCATGAGGTAGCTCTTTGTATTCTTGGACAGAGAGAGAAAATAAAGCAAATGTGTCAGAATGGTAACAATTATAGAATCTGGATAGAAGGTAATGAGGGAGCTCTTAGTATTCTTCCTGAAACTTTTGTTTGAAATTATTTCAAAATAAAATGATTTTTTAAAACAGAACCAGCTTCTGCATTTGTTGATCATCTCCACCTTTTTTTTAATTCTATTTCCAATTTCAACACCTTTTAATTTCACAACTTCCTATGAGTGAAAGAATGAGGGATTTGAAGAACAGCTGCTTTTTGAGTTTAGGCAAATTATACCTCCGTGTCTTAATTTCATCTTTGTAAACTGAGATAAGCACACGGTAGGCACTCAATAAATGTTATGCCCTAATGTAGTATTAACATGCATATTTTACATTTTATGAAAGCTTCCCTCATTACCTTCACGATAACAACTTATTTTGTATTGCACCATACATGTAGCTAAGTGGCTTTTTTATATATTACCTCTGAATTCTCCCAATAACCTTAAAATCAATAATTTTATCTACCTTATCGGTTAGAACATTTTATGAAGTTAAATGACTTCACTCAGATTTCTCAGTAGAAGTGCAAGGATAAGAACTCAGGTTCTTTTAGCCCAAGTCTTGTGTTCTTTTTGTTACATCATAATATGATATTTCTCTTCAAGTGTTTTGTATTTTTTAATTAATCTTTATTGTTGAGAATATTACAGGTGTCCCATTTTTCCCCCCCATTTGACCCTCTCCACTTCGCTCCCACCCCCTCCCCAGGCCTTCACCCCGTTATTGACTGTGTCCATGGGTTATACATATATGCATATAACTTCTTTGGTTAATCTCTTCCCACCTTCCACCCCCCTTCCCTCTTTCCTCTGAAATATGATCATCTGTTGCATGAGTCAATGTCTCTGGATCTATTTAGTTCGTCAGATTCTTTTGTTCATTAGCTTTTTAAAGAAGACTCTTCAACTTTTCCTGTAGTGCTGGTGTGGTGGTGATGAACTCCTTTAGCTTTTTCTTATCTGTGAAGCTCTTTATCTGACCTTCAGTTCTAAATGATAGCTGTGCTGGGTAGAGCAATCTTGGTTGTAGTTCCATGTTTTTCATCACTTTGAATATTTCTTGCCACTCCCTTCTGGCCTGCAGGCTTCTGTTCAGAAATCAGCTGACAGTCGTATGGATGCTCCCTTATAGGGAACTAACTGCTTTTCTCTTGCTGCTTTTAAGATTCTCTCTTTGTCTTTAACCTTTGGCATTTTCATTATGCTGTGTCTTTCTGTGGGCCTCTTTGGGTCCCTCTTGTTTGGGACTCTCTGTGCTTCCTGGACTTGTAAGTCTATTTCTTTCCCCAGATAGGGGAAGTTTTCTGTCATTATTTTTTATTTTTTCAAATAGGTTTTCAATTTCTTGGTCTCTTTCTTCCCCTTCTGGCACCCCAATAATAGGAATGTTGGGCCTCTTGAAGTTGTCCCAGAGGCTCCTTATACTAGCTTCAGATTTATGGATTCTTTTTTCTTTTTGCTCTTCTGGTTGGGTGTTTTTTGTTTCCTCATGTTCCAAATTGCTGATTTGATTCTCAGAGTCCTCTACTAAACTGTTGATTCCCTGTAAATTATTCTTCATTTCAGTTCGTGTAGCCTTGATTTCTGATTGGTACTTTATTATGTCATTGATGATCTCTCTAGTTTCCTTAATAGTCTTGCTAAGATCCTTGAGCATCCTTATAACCATAATTCTGAACTCTGTATCTGTTCCCTTGCTTGGTTCTATTTCATTTAGTTCCTTTTCTAGAGATTTCTTCTGTTCTTTCCTTTGTGACATGTTTCTTTGCCTCCACATTTTGGCTGCTTCCAGGTGTCTGTTTCTATGTATTAGGTAGAGCTGCGGTGTCTCCTGGAATTTGTAGAGCAGTTTTGTGTAGTAGGTGTCCTGTAAGGTCCAGTGGCTCAGCCTCCCCAGTCACCTGAGCTGGGCCTTGTAGGTGCTCCCCTGTGTGGTCTGTGTGCACTGTCCTGTTGTAGTTGAGCCTTGGTTGCTGTTGGCATCACTGGGAGGAATTGACCCCCAGACCAATCGGCTGTGAGGACCAACTGCAACTACAGCCAAAGAGCTGCTGTGCTGGAGACACCCCTATGGAGCAGGATTTACTTCAGTGGAGCTTTGGTGTTCACCAAGTGCGCCCCTTGAGTGTCACTCGTGGATGTGGTAGGGTTGTAATCCAGCGTGGTCGAGTCTGACCACCGAGTGCACTGTGTCTGGGGCCTCCCGGGAGGTACAAAGTCAGCCTGTGCCAGTGCCTTGCCCAGGGCCATCCAGCATGAGCTACACAGCAAACCGTAGTTGGCTGCTACTTGTGCTGGGCTTGGAGGTGTCCAGGAGAGGCCAAGCTATGAGCCAATGGAGGCTGCTGCTAGTGCCAGGCCTGGGGCCCCCTATCAAGCCGCATGGGGCAGCTGCTGCTTGTTTGAGAGATTTTAGGAAAGTCCTAAGCCTGAGGCTGGAGAGGCCACTTACACAGAAAAGCCCCTGGAAATGGCCTGGATGAGCTGCAGGTGGGGAGGGGCGGGGCCTCAGGGAATCACGGGGCGGGGCCAAGGGTGAGGGTCAGGTGCTGGCGATTCAAACATGGCGCCTGCCCGCCGGCTGTGCGGGGAGGACTCGCCACAGGAGCCATGGCCTCCGCCAGCCCTTCTGCCCGGGAGGAAGCCGCCCTCCACCTGTCGCCCAGATTACAGGCAGGTTAGTTCCTCCCCGAGTGTCCCAGGTCCTTTCAGGCTGCTCCCGGCGCTGGGCTCAGAGGGAGCATCCGAGTGAGTCCGAGCTGGGCCCTTTGAGAGGAGCTGCTGGGGCTCCCGCAGCCTCTGCAACCCTCAGCCACAGTCCCCACTGGTTTCACAGCCCGAACGTGTGGGCCCTGGAGCCCTGGGCTGGGGCCTGCTGTGGGGCTGGGACCCCTCCCTCCTCCGGGAAACCCCGCCGCCGAGATTCCCTCCCGGGTTTACCCGAGGCACCGGGTGTGGGCCCGCGGCCGCGTCTCCGGGATCCAGCCCCGCCCCGCCGGCGTCTCCCCCTCCTCCCGGTCTCGGTGCTGCTTCAGCTCCCTGGTTGCGGGGCTTCTGTGCAGCCGGATCTCAGGAGGCTCTGAGCGATGGTGTTTCTGTGTTGTGATTTTGATGTGGTTGCGGGAGGCGGGGGGACCGCGGTTACCTGTGCCACCATCTTGTTGTGTCTTCAAGTGTTTTTTTAATCATAGTAAACTACACATAACAAAATTTACCATTTTAGCCATTTGAAGTGTAGTTTGGTGGCATTAAGCACATGCAGGTTGTTGCGCTACCGCCACCACCTTCCCTCCCCGGAACTGTCCGCATTGCAGACCTGAAAGTCTCCCGTCAAACGCTCCCCCTCCCCCCGCCCCGCCGCCCACCCTTCTACTTTCTGTCTCTGTGCTTTGACTTCCCTGCGCACCTCACGTAAGTGGAAGCACTCAGTTTTGGTTCATTTGTACTGTCTTATTTAACTTAGCGCAACGTTCTCAAGGTTTATCCTGTTGTAGCATGTGTCCTCCTTAAGCTTTATAAACGTCTGTGCCCATGACATTCACCTATGACCTCGTGTGTCTGGTTTCCTCTCCTGGTTTATAAACTCCTTGAGGGCCACCCTCATAATGTCTAGTTCCTAATAGTGCTCAGTGAGCTCTCTTGTGGATGGATGTGGGCCACTCCAAAGTGGAAAGTGATCCCTTTTTGTGCGTGTACAGTCCAGTTTCACTCCTGTGCTCAGCTATTGGAGACCAGGGGACGGATGAGCATAATTACTCCTTATACTGTTGCAGTGGGAGACAGACACAACTTAAGAAGTTTCCACAGGTTGCAGGCATGGAGGGCATGGGAATTTTAGGCATGTAGAGTTAGCTCCCACTCACTATAGAAGGTTGTATATACAGTATTCTTTAAAGAGTGAGAAAAGGTCTTGTCTTTTAGTGCGAATTCGGCAATTTTCCCTCCTCTGAGGAAAAGAAAAGTGACTCATCACATTATGGTAAGAATGAACTTTTCAGATGATTGATCATCAGTCTTTGGAGTCATCTGAGTGCCCTGGAAATGCGTTTGCATTGTCATGCTGTTTGCTTATTACATAATTCGTGTAAACATTAAAGGCTAAAAAGGAGAAATTGAACAGGAAATATTTTGGGTCCGTGTTTTTGCTCTTCCGCCCACTTTGACTTTCAGAAGGTTAAGACTTTAAGTTCCTTCCCACTAGCATGCCCAGGCTTCCAGAGGTTCAAGGGCAAACCTGACTTTGGAGCCCAGAAGGGAATGTGGCCAAGTCAGGAGCAGCTCCAGGAAACTCAAATGTCTTCCTCTCCTTGTCTGGCAAGAGCTGCTGCTGGACCACATGCCACTAGTCCCACTCCTGAAGCAGAACATTTAATGAGTGACCGAAAAGCAGAGGTCACCTCTCAGGAAGAAGGCTATGCTTCAACTGGCTTTCCTCTACTTCAGGCAAGGGCACCCAGAAAAGAAGCATCCTGAGGGATTCACCCAAGTGTTTTCGAGCCAGGACCTGTATTTAGCGCACTTTGGAGAGTGATGGGATGAATAACTGAATGCAACCTGATAAATGATTTTCCTTACTGTGTCTGCAAAAATACCACTGGGTCATATTTTTGACCATTGCTATCTCTGTGGAGATAAAGCAACACTCAGGATTTCAAAAGATTACCCTTACTAAAGGGAAGTCAAACCAGCTTTTATTTTAGCAAGCTACTTATAACCTTAACCTACTTGTGGTTGTTTTATGTAGTATAAAATTTTTCTCATACCAAATTGGTATGAGAAGCTCATTTTATTTTTTTATTTTTTAAATTTATCTTTATTGTTGAAAGTGTTACAGATGTCCCCCTTTTTTTCCCTCATTGACCCCCTCCTCCCCACTCCTGCCCCCTCTGCAGGCCTTCATCAGACTATTGTCTGTGTCCATGGGTTATGCATATATGCATATAAGTTCTTCGATTAATCTCTTCCTGCCCTCCCCCCTCCCTTCCCTCTGAGATCTGTCATTCTGTTGTATGCTTCCATGTCTCTGAACCTATTTTGTTTGTCACTTTATTTTTTTTCATTAGAATCCACACTGTTTTATTTTTAATCCTCACCTGAGGACATGCTGGGGGGGGGGGGGGGGACAATGTGAGAAAGAAACATCGATTCATTGCCTTCTGTACGTGCCCCGACCAGGGATCGAACCCACAACCCAGGTATATGCCCGGACCAGGAATCGAACCAGCAACCTTTCCAGACACAGGATGACTCTCAGTCAACTCAGCCACTCTGGCTGAGCTTGAAGCTCACTTTAAATTTTTAAATCAAAACAGGAAATATAGAGAAAAGGGAGCTATTTAGAATTTTCTTAGAATGTTGGTACTATCACAGGTTTTTAGACTGAGGAGCATTCTACTAAAATATGAGTTGGCATACACTTTTGGTTACCTACCCAAAAACCGTTCCTCTCTCTCTTTTCCCTTCTAGCAGGGTCTGTGCCCCATAAAAGAGGCTAAAAATGCCAGATACTCTCTCTCCCACCCTCCTTGCAGGTAGGGCTGGCCATGTGCCCAGATCTGGTCAATGAGCCTTTCAGAGCAGCACTCCTTCTAGAAAGATTTTCCATCCAATGAAAGCAAGCTATTCAAGAACTTTCTTTCCCACCTCTTCCTTCCTGTCATTTCGTGGGCTCTGGGAGCTGCGGAGGCCTTATCGCAGCCATTAAGCAGTAGACAAAGGTGAATGTGCTGAGGCTGCAACATACAGGAGTGGAGCGAGTCTGGCTCATCCATGACACTGATTAGCCTGGGATGGCTACCTGCCTCTCAACTCCTTGTTAGATAAGACCATGTAACTCCCTGTTTTTACTTGGATGGTGTCGTTCACAGCTGAAAGCATCTTAATTGATCTAAGGAGATTTTAATACAGTCCAGGAGAAAACTATTTCATGCCAAATATTTACTAATTTTCCCTCAGATATTGGGAGGGCATGTTACTGAGCATAAGTATATGAGGAAATCCTTATAACATTGGAATAAGTGGAGGCTCCAGGATAGAGCCCCCGAGGGTTGCCCTAGCGACATCTTGAGTATTGTAGAGTTGGAAAGAGTTGTTCATTGTGTACGAAGAAAGACGCTTCAGCCATGAAGATAGATATTAGGGGGAAATGTTGCCCAATTTTATTGACACAGTTATTAGAATACAATCTGAAAATAATCAGTTTAAATTTAAGACTGCCAATCTTTATTAATCAAGGTTTTTCTTAAGGATTCTAATTCAGATGTGGCATTTATTCTGATTGTAATGAGAGTTTTAAATTGTCCTATTTGAAATGCCATGTGAATCTTCCAGATTGAAAGTAGAATTCATAAGCAAAGCAGCTTTGAAATTGTTTCTGTAATACCTTAGAAAATTCAGATAGCTGACCTTGTATTTTACTTAATAACACAGAGACGTTTAGTGAGAAAATATAGTTATTCACAGGTAGCTACATAATGAACAAATCCATCTTGCTAGAAAACGATCTTCATTAAAATTTTAGATTTACTGTAATTTCTGTGGAACTCACACATTTGGTTTACAGACTTGGAACACTATACTTAGCAGTTGATGTCCATTTTACTTTCTGTTATTTGTTGAGATAAGACACTTTTCTCAAAGCATTACAATTTCATTGAAAAATGAAATGAATATGAAAGTATCTGTTAAAGGATGTTAGTGTCCAAGTGCTCCATCTTTCCCATCTATCATTCATTTGGGCATAACCAGAGTTTATTAAATAGAATTAAATATACCACATGTACCACACCAGTGCTTCTCAACTGGGATGATTGTATTCCCCAAGGGACATTTAGCAGTGTCTGGAGATGCTTGTGATTGCCACAACAGGGGAGGGGTTGGGGTTGCCACTGGCATCTAGTAAATAGAGGCCAAGGATGCTGCTGATCAACCCACAATGTACAGGACAGCCCCCCAAAACAAAGTGATCGATGTACAATGTCAGTAGTGCCAGGGTTGAGAAACTGGTCCACACCAAGCACCTTGATGTTTAAAATGTAACACAAACTGGTTCTTTATTCATTAGAATTCATAGAAAGAAAGGGTCATTATCATTTTAAAGTCATCTCAACAGTTTCTCAGGAGAAGCATTGATTCTTATAAGCTGCAAAATATTAGATTGAAGTCTAGGTTGTGTGTATTGTTTGTTTTCTATTACAAATTTCTTCTTTTGATGTTATAATATTTTCTTTCAAGCCAAGATAGAACTTAGATGGACCCTTCCTTCCTGGAACTCCCTTTTTTTTAAAAAAAATTGTTTTTTATCTGGTCTGTCTGGCGGGGAAGGGGTTCAGAACAGACCTCCCCAAGATGTGCCACTGTGGCATGTGAATTAATTTGAGCTGAAGGGACTTGAGACCCTGTGGGCTCAAGAGAAACTTGTATCTCTCCCTTAAAGAATTTAAAGTGGTATTATTACCCATAATAAGTGCTATCATCAGAAATAACTTTTTATGACCTATCTGTAGGGCAGGGCAAACTTCTAATTACTGAACATCTGGTCCTGTTATCATCCTGATACCAACCTTCCTCCTGTTTGAAGACCCAGGGGCCTTACCTCACCCTTAGCTCAGAATGTCATATATCCCTCATTTCCCCTTTCTGTCTCTGAACCTCTCATGTATGTGGGCTTAATTACATATACATATGTAATTAAATTCGGTCATTTTCTCTTGCTAATCTGCTTTATGTCTATTTGATGTTTAGACCAGCCGGAAGAACCTAGAAGGGTGGAGGAAAATTTGTTCCTACCCCAGTGGTGAATCTGAACTTTATTAACATTGCAAAGAGTCCTCCCCAAGGAGTGTACTTTAGATGTGAGTTATGGTTATAAGAAAGTCACTTAAAAAACTTTTTTGTGCCTTAATATTTCCCTGTCTATAGAATAGACACTTACCTTTGGTGTAGAGATGATGTCAAAACATTTCACTTGGAAAGAAAGTCATGATGCATCCAAATCTAAGACAGAAGGTAAAGAACACCATGTTCATGTTAACCTTTGTGTTATTTGTAATTTAAATGGTTTTTCTTTTTAATTGAGAGTTGGCAAACAATTTTTATGTCTTTGAAAGTCTGACTGGAACACAGAGAAGGAAATTTGTGTTCTTTTTAAAGATCTCTAAGGAAGATTATTCTGCAGTCCATGAGGCTGTTCTAACACAGCCTATAATTTGTCACGATAAGACATGACGCATTGCATTGTAGATGGATATAACTAGTTTGGAAAGCACTTTAACAATATTTATCAACTAACCTCAAAAATGCCCATGTCTTTGAAGCAGTAATTTCTGGAAATTCATCCTAAAGTAATCATCCTAAATATATACTAGGCTTTCTACAAAGAGATGTTCCTAAAGTGCTTTACCCCACTGAATGACTAGAAACTACCTAACTGTCCAACAACCAGAATCGTGGAATGGATGTATCAAACTGACTAACTTGGCTCAGCTTTATGTACACAATATTAAAAATTGTTTTTACAGCATACGTGATAACATGGGAAAATATTTCTGTTAAAAAATAAAACAGAATGTGCTCTGGCCGGTGTGGCTCTGGTTGGAGTGTCGGCCCATGCACTGAAGGGTCGCGGGTTTGATTTCCATTCAAGAGCGTGTACTTGGGTTGCAGGTTTGATCCCCACCCCAGCTGGGGTGCCTGCAAGGAGGCAACCAATCGATGTGTCTCTCTCACATCGATGTTTCTCTCTCTCTCTCTTTCTCTCCCCCCTCCCTCCACTTTCACTCTCTCTAAAAATCAATGGAAAAAATATCCTCAGGTAAGGGTTGACAAAAATACAAATCAGAATATGCAACTTTGTTCACTGCATGATTATAATAGCATAAGAAAAGAAATCAAGCAAAATCCTATGCACTGGTATAATCAAAGCTCTTTACCCAGAAATTCCACACCTAAGAGAGAATCCTTGAAAAATAATTGACTAGAAGGAAATTGATCACCATACAAAGAAGTAGAAACAACCTTAATGGTTTTTAGTAAAAAAGTGTAAACAACTCAGATGTCCAACAACTCAAATATAGGAGATTAGTAAAATTAATTATGGTGCATCTATGCAATAGAAAAATTGTATGCAGAAACATGTTTATTGACTTGGCAACATGTTTATTGACTTGGCAACATGAGTGAAATGCAGATTAAGAGGAGCGCACACGTTAAAATTTCCTTAAAAGACTAGGAAGGAGTAAGAATACAGCGGCGCCTCTGTTTTCAAACGTCTCCGTAGATGAGCATTTCGGGTCACAAGCGCCGTAAACCCTGAAGGCAATGCTTTGGTTTTCGAACACGCCTCGGAAGTCAAACCCGCCCCGCGGCTCCCGCTGAGGGCAAGATCCTGAGGCCCAGCTGTGGGCTGTGGATCCCTCGGTTTCCGAACGTTTCAGAGCCAGAACGGGCTTCCGGAACAGATCACATTAAAAAACCGAGGTCCCACTGTGTTTACAGGTGTACATATAAGTCTGAAAGGGTGTTCTCCCCAAAGGTAGCTATTTACCTTTGAGTGGTGAGATTATTAGGTGGTGTGTTTTTTGTTTTCTTTTTCCATTTTGCTTATATGTATTTTTTCGTATTCCTATAGTAAGTATAAATTACCTGTGTTTAAAAAGAGACAAAGGAAATACATCAAAATGATAGCAATGACTGCAGAATAGGATGATGGATCTTATTTTTTTACATTTTGTTTCTTGTATTTCCCTATGTGAAAAATAATGTAAACAGAGCCACTTTAAGATGGAGTCAGAGCTGCCATCCCAGAGAAACTGTTTTGCACATCTTCTCAAACCTTTGCAATGTTAAAACATTAAGGCAAAATAACCTTTGGACTGGGCCTAAAGCAGCATTGTATCCCAAACTGTTTGGAAAGATGAAAGGAAAGCAGACATTTGCAGACATTGGTTAGAATTATCACTGTGTTAATTAGGGGAAGCAGAGATTGTAACCCCAAAATATGTGTTTTTTTAAAAAAAATATTATTTTAGGTTGGTTGTTTTTAAGAAATGAAAGACTCAGGGTGTTCATAGCCACTGAGTGGCTGTCTAACGCCAGCACCACCTCTAGCTCCCGAGTTCCAGCCAAAGGAGAAGGGGAGGGTAAGTAAGGAGGTCTCTATACCATGGTTCCTAGAAAGCCCACTGCCCGCAAATCCACCAGTGGTAAACTACCAAAAAATCACCTGGCTACAAAAGCTGCTCCCAAGAGTGCACCTTCTACCGAAGGAGTGAAGAAACCTCACCATTACAGGCCAGGTAGTGGTGCACTTCGTGAAATTAGACATTATGAGAAGTCCACTGAACTTCTGGTTCACAAACTTCCCTTCCAGTGTCTGGTGAGAGAAATTGTTTAGGACTTCAAACAGACCTGCGCCTCCAGAGTGCATCTATTGGTGCTTTGCAGGAGCAAGTAAGGCCCATGTAGTTGGCCTTTCGAAGACACCAACCTGTGTACTGTCCACGCCAAACGTGGAACAATTATACCAAAAGACGTCCAGCTAGCACACCACATGTGTGAAGAACGTGCTTGATGTTCCTGCATTTATATTAAAATTTGTGTGTGAATTTCATTTGTGTGTGAATTTTTAAAAATATGCCCTGGCTGGTGTGGCTCAGTGGTTAGATCGCCAGCCCGGAGCACCAAAGGGTCATGGGTTCGATTCCCATCAAGGGCATGTACCTGGGTTGCAGGTTTGATCCCTAGCCCTGGATGGGGCACGTGCAGGAGGCAACCAATCAATGTGTCTCTCTCACATCCATCTCTCTCTCCCTCTCCCCCCTCCCTTCCTCTCTCTCAAAATCAATGGAAAAATATCCTCGGGTGAGGATTAACAGCAGAGTGTGCGTGTGTGTGTGTGTGTGTGTGTGTAAATATCTGCACTTATAGAAATTCCTTCCTTCTATTCATGTAATAATTCCCCTTTCACATAAATACTCCTCACCTTCACTTCCTAATTGGAACATTATTTGGGTTTCTGTCTGAATCTCCTTCCAGAACAGTTATTTTTTTGGATCTCAAATAAACACTTGGTGCCTCACACCGTGACTTTTTTATTTTTAGGTTAACACCTAATTGTCTTTACTGTTTTTGCTATGAAAAAATACACACATATAATGAGATGAGCCATTAGAAGAGAGCACCATGTAGTGTCACCTTTAGAAGAAATGTCTTGGGTGAGCCACTTCATTAAAATACCTGTCTCAGATAGGATCGGCTAAGCTCTGTTGTGGTAACAAGCCCAAAGAACACAGTGTACTTCCTACTCATGCTACATGTCCACCACAGGTCATCCGGAAGCTCCGCTCCTCGTAGTGACTCAGAAGCCAGCATTGTTGCTACATCAGAGGAAAAAAGAGCTCTAGAAAGTCACACATCTGGCAGCAGAATGCTCCACGATTAATCACATGGTCCTAATCCAACCCAGAGGGGCCCAGGAGATAGATGGCACAGATTATATTTGGTGAATGGCACCTAATAACACAGCCTCAAAATAAAATCAGCAAATATTGAAAAAAACTCTAAGGAGACATCAACAAATTTATAATCCAAGTGGTGGTACTTCTGGTACCTGCTAGGGAGTCTGTAGCCAACTTGATCTCGTTAGATGCAAGCATTGCAGAAAGCACACAGGTGTGTCAGGTGGAGACCAGAAATCACAAGGAAATAAGACAATGCTCTTTGTGAAATCAAAAAGTAACAATGCATTTGTTGATTGTGTATGGCAGAAAAAGGGTAGAGGAGCATGCAATACATACATAGGTGGAAACCTTCAAATTACCCACGTTACACTCAGCTGCTCTGAGAATGTAGCTTGCTTAGTGCTCTAAGTCTGCTCTGACCTGCCTTACAAGCTCCCATCTTCTACGTAGAAGTGGGGGGAGGGGGCAAGATCGAGTCCAATTTATTAATCTCACTTTAATTCCAAAATTTCAAATGTCTTTGTAGTTTAAAAGTCTCTACTTATATGACTCAGTTAAGTACTCAACAGGTAAGCTCTGCCCTTCCCTCTGGTCCTCTCCGAGAAGGCATCTGGGAGTTTGAGGGAGGGGTGTGGTTTTGTGACCTCATAGTAGCAGATGTTAACCTTCCCAAAGAACAGCAGGGTCCGGACCTGCCCCCTCCTCTCCCTGCCTTCCCAGCAACATCCCTAGCATACTTCCTGCCCTAGTACTTCGACCTGGAAGGAGGAGATCCGGACAATTTTGTCTTGAGACCTCCCTCTCAGACTCCATTCCCCCTCTCTTTCCCGCACAGCTGAGTCCAGAAGTGGGAGGGGGCACTCACCCCTCTCTCCTTCACAGCCTGGGGGGCCTCCCTTCTATTCTACACACAGGGCCTATGTATTAAAAAGGAAGCTTTGTTATTTAGAAATCCCTTTCCCCAAAAAAGCCTAGATTTTATGTACATTGTCTCACTAAAAAGAGGTCAAGAAAATCAGCTTTGACTGATGAATGGCCCCTCTGCTCTGGGAAGCACCTGCTTGTCCTTTCTTTCCTGGGACAATAAGCTTGATGACTCTGTCAGAAGGCTACCAGGAAATAGGATTTAAAGGGTAGAATCAAAATGCAATTGTTTAATTCTTATAAAATGTGTTCCCCAGAGAGGTGAAATTGGATGAACTAAAGTAATGAGATTTTTTTTTTTTTTTTTGGTGTCTTGTGAGATCTTTTCTTCATAGAGACACAGTGTAATTTTCAAAACACAACCCTAATGAAAATATAGAATGAGTGCATGCCACAGGTTTTATGCATTAATGAGGGAGCCAGCAGAATAGTAAATCCGGTACAAAGGAGAATTCAAAAGACAGAAATGTGTATGTTCAAAAAGGAAAAACACACTGCAATAAGTTTGCTAAATTAGAAGCAACAAAAGGGCAAAAAACCCCATAACCTCTGGGGTTATCACTTCCCTTGCACAGACTCAGAATTCTTTTGCACCTCCACTGGACAAAAATATACAAGTTAACATGTCCGAGCCTTAAGCAACAGGGCATTCCCCTGGAGAACTGAATAATTCTTGGGTGGCCCTTTACATAAAGGCCTTTAAGTAAAGCTTAGTCCAAAATTGAAAGAACAGGAAGTCATCCTGTTGCCTTGTTTTCAAGTGTTAGGTAGTTTTTCTTAACATAGTCAAACATTGCGTATATCCCACCCACCTTAACAGACATAAAACCCAGGCTGGTGAGAGCTGATGGAATGAATGAATTTATAAAGAGCCTAGGGAAATAAAAGGGGGTGTGGGGTAAAGCAAGTTCAGGTTTCTGCCTTAGAATATGCATCTTTAAAAACCCAAAATTGTGATGTTGTTCCAAACCTACAGATTTTAGAGATATTACTCGCAAATTACCCATTCCTTAGAATCATAGTCTAGATAGATTTAATTAGGCCTAAATGATTCCATTACTAAAGAAAATTAATCTGGTTAAATGAAACCATACAGGCCTGCGATAATTATTTTTCAGTCGTCATAGGTTACCCTACCCCATGAAATGTATACTAGCCTATTCGGTTACTGACGTGGCAAACATTATTTCATCGATAAGGCATAGTCAGAGTTGGTTTAAGTTTAAGGAATTTGGCACAGTTTACATGTAAACCACTTTCCAACAGACAGTAGTTTCCAGAACAGATCTATTTTTTTTAAATCTCATAACAGCTCATTTGTAATACCATCCTCTCTATTCAGATGGTTTTTGAAGTATCCCTTGGTTAGAGAGAAATAAAAGAGAACGAATATTATAAAGGAACAAAGCCTGCTCTGACGAGCAGTTTCCCCACGGAATTTCATTTTCTGAGTCGAGAGTAAGATCATCTGATTAAAAAGCTCACATTTTCTGAACCTTTCTGTTTGAAGTCTATGCTGTGTAACATGAGCATGTTTCCATATTAAGGTTATTCAGCTGTGGGGGGAAAAAGCAGAACTCACACAAAGCTTTTCCTTTAAAAGTTGAAGAATGAGAACTCTAAAGGTGTTGCTCCCAGACTGCTTGGCTGTTTTTTTACCCCCTGAAAGAAAGCAAAGACAAACATTCGGGAAAGCATTGTAACTCAAAAGCATGACCAAAGCTAAGAAATTTAAGTAACCGTGTCACAGAAACATGGGAACATAGATTCTGTTGGCTAATCCAAATAGATAATTAATCATGCTCCTGACAGTGTGGAATGCAGATAGCCAGCTATTTGCAGAGACTTTAGCAGGCAGGCTGAATTTTTGGAATACTGGAACCTGGAGTGGCTTGAGTAGTTGTTAAGTCAGTGATTCTAAGATCTACAGATTTCTTAGACCAGTAAAATTTCAAAATAATGTTGAAGACTAACGTACTGTTAACATCTTTATTTTGCCAAATAAAAATATTAGGGGGAAACCCTTACTATTTATAATTGCCAACATTTTGTAAGAGATACAGCTTCACAGATTCTTTTTTTTTTTCTTTTTTTTGAGACTAGTTCATAATTGGATTGACCTGTGGATCTAGGGTCACGATATCTTTAGGTGACCTGACTTCTTTGTCAAACCTTTCATTAGTGACTAACAGGCACATGAAGTACCTGTCCGTGACTGATCAAAATGAATGCTACTCCTGAGACAGCTAGAGTTTGGCTTTAGATAGGGATTGGGTTGATTAGGATAATCCTGTTTTAAGGAGGATTTTTTATTTTCAAATGGAGAGGAGACAGGAGACTTAAACACTGACCAACTTCTGACTGGGGCTTATGTTCTCTTTTCATCTGCCCTACCTGACCTTTAAACAAGAATCAAATCAAATTCCTTTAATACCTGTTGCTAAGAGTTCTGGGCTAGGCTTTGGGGCAAAATTTCTCAAACTTAAATCTTCATAATTATAGGCTGGGAACCTATCAAAAGTGCATATTTCTGGGGTTTAGTGCCGTAGGGTCTGAATGAAGCCTGAGATGACAGCCGTGGAATCTCAGTTTTAACAAGCAATGACATGTGATTTTGATGCACATGGTCCGTGAACCTAATCTTGAGAAACATTGTTCTAGAAATTATGAAGAGGTAACACTTGTAATTTAGCAATGGCACACTAGCTAATTCAGGTCGACCTTCCTGCAGAACATAATGTATTAAACATCTTTTTAAAAGCATCAAAAGCTAACAAAATACTGTTAAATTACTGGGATGAGATCCAGCAGAGAATGGAAATCCAGAGGGAACGAGCCTGGCAGCCTGGACTGTTTTTGCCTTGGAGTCATTAGCTGATCCTGAAGAGACAGTCGGTAGGGTGAGCTGTCTTTTTAGCAACCTCACGGGCTCACTGGAACAAGAGTGAGATCAGGACCTGACAGGGGTGGAGGTCTGGTAAACCGTTCCCCATTTTATATGCACACGCCCATTAGGAGTGAGAATGAACTGGAAATGGCTCCTTTAGAAAGTTTCAAATCTTGAACTTGAACTAAGGTGATCCTGGAAAAAAACCAAAGAACATCTTCTCTAGAGGGATTACATCAACCTCGGCATTGAATTATTTCTACAAACATTTTTTCATGTATAATGTCCGGCACACAATCAAAGACAACTAAGCCTTAATAGGAGACAGAAAACCATGAGCAAGAACTACTAGGAAAAATAAACAACAAAACAGACTCAAAGAGACTCCAGATACTGGGTAAATCTCCCTTGAAGGTAAGTGTGGTCATATGATCAAGTTTGGACCAATGGGATGTGAATAGAATTGATGTGTATTTATCTCCCTAAAGATGAAGATGCTTGCGCTGATTTTTTCCCCCACCAACTTGGAAATGGCAGTAATTGGAACAATTCCTTGGGCCCTAACAGGGATGCTGAGAATGGCAGAGCTGCCCATCAGCCAAGGTCCCTATATGTCCTCATGGAACAGAGCTGCCCTGCACGCCCTGGACTGCTACATAGGAAAGAAAGAAATTCCTATCATATGCAAACTCTCGTACTTTGGGGTTCCTTTGCAACAACAATTTTGCCTGTGCCTTAACTAATGCATGGATGTGTTATGGAGCAACACAAAGGTCAGTTGGATAGGTGGGAGTGAGGGGGAAGCAGTTGTTGCGAGGCTTAATGGCAAGGTTAGGGGTCAGGATTTGAAGGGCTTGGTAAGGTGAAGCAGTGCCGAGGAACCCGACAGGTGGCGGTGCCATTAGTGGTGATGGGGAAGCTGATGAAGTGGCTTCAGTTACCTCACGTGATGTTTATAATTTTATGTCTCCTTTCTCCAGAATTCCAAGCCCATATTTCCAAGGGCTGGACACAATTTCTCTCTGGAGGTCAAATAGGCTCTTTGACCTCAACATTTCAAAATTTAGCTTTCTTCCCCAGAGAGCCTTTTCTTTTTCTTGTATTGCCTGTTCTGATTAATCACCGTATATCACTCTTCACCCAGTTGCTCCCCCTGGAAACCAGGATCCCCACTGATTCCTCCTTTATCACCACGCTCAATTTCTCATAAAGATCTCTCCTTCCATTCTTTCCATTTATTTCTCTATTCCCATTGCCAGTGCCTTTACTCTTGTTTCTATTATCTCTTAGCCCAAATGTTGCCTTATCTTCCTTTTTAGCCGACCTCTCTGATTTCAGCTTCCCTTATGCTTCACATT
This sequence comes from Miniopterus natalensis, assembly GCF_054644295.1. Classification (NCBI taxonomy): domain Eukaryota; kingdom Metazoa; phylum Chordata; class Mammalia; order Chiroptera; family Miniopteridae; genus Miniopterus; species Miniopterus natalensis. The sequence goes on along the minus strand of NC_142103.1, from coordinate 95,052,161 downwards.
GCTCTCAGGGCTATTTTTCCAAAACAAACTTGACCATGTCACTTCACCTGTTTATAAACTTCCTCCCATTTCCTATAAGCCAGAGAGCCCAGATTCAGTACAGATCTGGTCCCCTTTAAACTCATATCAAGCCTCTCAGTGTGCTCTGGGCCCTGAGCACACTGGGCCTTGGCAGTGTCCTCTCTGCCTGCAATGTCCTTGTTTTCTCCTCATTTAGTGAACTTCTATTCAGCCTTCAAAACCTTCCCAATATGACTCATTGGAAAACTTCCCCAGAACCTACTAGCTTAGTTGCTTAGTTATTCCTACCTCAATATCTGATGGATGAATGAATGAATGAATGAATGAATTAAAGTACTAAGAACTGACTCCCAAAGAACACACCCAGCAGAAGGGCAGAAAATTTCATAAGTTTAGAATTTTACTGGGAAGGGAACTTAGAGATTTTAAAGGTCATCTAAATGTGTTTACAGATGAGGTTCAGAGAAGTTAAAGGACTTTCCCGGGATTAGACAACGGAACTGGAGCAAGACATGGGTTCTCTGTTTCTGGTGCTTCGTCTTACATTTTGTTGTGAAAGTATTCAATGGTAATTTCTAGAGAAGGGTTGGTTTGAAAGGCTGAGTTTAAAGGTTTGGCTGTTTTAGCTTGTGGACAAGGTGGCGGCACTTCAAGGCAGATAGGAAATGATCAAAATGTCAGTGTAACATTGTCACAGAGATAATCTAAGCTATGAGCTATTTTGCCAGCAGGATGGAAAGAAATCCTGTTTATACACCAATGTGGGCATTGACAACTCAAAAGAGTGTTCAGTCCAGGGGCTCGACTTATTTTTTTGAAATGCCCAAGGGCCCTTTCAGTTTGGCTTTTCAAAATAATGTTTTTGAATGCATAAAACATCAATAAATAAAAATACAAAGGAAACCAATTACATTAAAATATGGCTATCGAGGTATTAAATATTATAAATGTGTGATGCATGTACTTCTTTATTTAATCTATTAAATCACAAGATCTAGCAGCAGTCTAATAATACCATGATTTTTTAAGTGTCAATGAGTGTAAATGATATTTCCAGATATCTACAACAACTATCATGTAATATGAAAGTATTTGTGATTTCTATTAATGACAAGGCACAGGTCCTGCTAATGCAACTGTGGTTTGATGCTTATATTTGCAGTTGAAGGAAACACTTCTGTTAGAGATCAATGAAAATGAAGAGGAAATGTTTTTCAAGTTCATTGATCTCCTAAACCCAGGTTGAGAATCCCTGGGTTAGTCCAATCTCTTTATTTTAATGATGACGAATCTTTTATCTGAAATATGTAAAATGAGTTCAAAGAAAACGATTGATGGAGTCTATGAAGTTGACATCTCTCAACTCAGCACACTTTCCTCCAGGAGCTTGGGCTTAAAAACAAAGAATTGGAAAAGGGAGGTTGCTTTTTGCGGGGGGAGCTTGACTATATTCTTTAATTGTGGAGGAAAAGACACTGGGCAACTCAGAGGTGATAGGAGTCCTCCTGAACCCGTTTAGATTCTGAACAACAAAGACGGCCTAGCTACTCGGAGGAGCTGTGGGTTAAAGAAATTCTCTTCTACTGTAGAAACAGACTGATGTTAAACCACTTCTGCTTTCTGCTCAGTGTCCCTGGTCCCTAAGTCCTGCTTGATGCAAAGGGCCTCAGGGAGGGGAGATATAAGAATAAAACCCAAATTAGTATCTCAGGAAATTATCCTGCACCACACTGAGACCAAGAAGAAAGAAAACATGATTACTTTTTTAATAAATGAGAACAATAGGAAGTATCCATGCATATATATAAATATCAAATCATTATGTCGTACACCTGCAACTAATGCAGTGTTATATGTCAGTTATATCTCAATTAAAAAAAGAATAATGTTGACTTTTGGTTTGGGATACAAATCCACCTGAATTCTGGTTATTTTTAATTTTGCTTTTTTAAAAAATTCATTTTGTAGGTTGTAGAGTCAGACTCGAAAATATTTGTTAAACCAAATAATTGACTAAATATGGCAAAACTTATTGAATCCATGTCTCTATCATTAATTTACGATGCCTCCTTTGTCATGTACTCGATTATTATAAGTACTAGTGTGTACTTCTTGAGTATATAATTCTTCAGTTCTTGTGCCTCTCCACTCATGTACTATACTGAGACTCATTTAATTACATCTCTGAAATTTGTTTCACTTGAATAATTATAATAACAATAAAATAATAATAATATATATTAAAAGAAGTATGAAAATGCCCTTTAGAAGAACAGAATGCCCAGCCTTGAACTGAACTGATATTGTCTGGAGGTCCTGGACAATTGAATGCTTTCAACCATTTTGGAGCATGGTTGAAAATAGATTTTTCTATTGGTAAGAAATAGATTTTTTTCATTGGAATTCATCACATGTATGCATGGTAAGAAATAGATTTTTTTCATTGGAATTCATCACATGTATGCATGCATGCATACACATACATGTGATTCAAACAAAAGTTTCCCCAAACGAATTTCTCTTAATAAGTGATGGGGCCCACCGATATTTTTTTGTTCTCTGCTGGTGCACAGGCTGGCACTCCAACCACTGAGCCGCACCGGCCAGGGCTCAATTGTTATGTTAAACCACTCTATTCTGTGGTGGTTTATCATGCCGTAATAGATAACTCAGACACCATGACATGGCACGACATCACAAGGCACTTAATGTCAGTTTGTCCCATTATCAGTGATGAAAAGTTGGATCATTTGCTTAAGGTCTTGTCTGCCAGATCGATCCATTATAATGAATAATCTGTAAGGTGTCTTATCTTCTTTTCTTAGAAACTCTTGCTACAGGAACTTAAGCCCACAGTAGCAACAGCGATGGAGGGACCCTGCTTCAGAGTTACATCTTCTCTATTGAAGTACCTGCCTTAAGGCCGCAGGAAGGTGAGCACCTATTGACTGATGACCCAGCGGGTGGGCTCCACAGATGGCAGAGAAGCTGGAAATCCAGCTGTGCTGAAAACACTTGATTCTATTTGTGGTTTAACAGCATCTGTGCTTAAAAGGAATGCTACAAACTCTGTGTACGTTTGCCAACTTCTGATTCGGATCCCCAGATCACGAGATTTTGAGAAAGAAAAAAGCAAAGAGGAGTCCTTTTATTTTAAGCTTTTCATATGAAGTTAGAATCGGGTGCCCACTGAGAAAGAAGTCTATTAAGGACACTGCTTCTTGCTTTCACAGTAATGCAATTGTTTCGTAGTTATATAAACTAGTCAGTCAGGTCTATGTTGTCTTCTTGGTTCCATGTCTTTTAAATTCTGGTTTTAAATATATTATTTCATCACATATTGAAACAATTAAATCATGGTCCTCTTATATCCCAAACTTATAGATGTTCTAGGATGGATGCGGCATAGTAGATGCTGAGTGTGTACATGCATCAAAAAAATGAATACATGGGGCTCCCATTCTTTCATTCATTCCTCAGTATGTTGTACATCTGAAACTAATATAATATTGTATGTCAACTGCAATTGAAATATTGAAAATATATTTTTAAAAAGAACGCTCTCATTTGCATGGCACTCAACCAAGTGGATGTGCACTCCTAGCAATAAAATCTTGTTCAGCATTGCCCATGGCCGGTGTGGCTCAGTGGTTAGAACATCGGCCAGCACACTGAAGGGTCACGGGTTTGATTCTCGATCAAGGGCAAGAACCTAGGGTGCAGGTTCTGTGCGCCCTGGTTTGAGCACGTGCGGGAGGCAACCAATCGATGTGTCTCCCTCACGTTGATGTTTCTCTCTCTCTCTCTGTCTCTCTCTCTCTCCCTCCCTCCCTCCCTCCTTCCCTTCCACTCTCTCTGAAAAATCAAAGGAAAAAATATCCCGAGGTGAGGATTAACAAAAAAAATTGGTAATGTGATTTACATGTTTTCTCATGGAATCGCACTGCATCTGAACAAGGTAAATTTGAAGCTCCGTTGAAAGGAAATGCTTATTTATGATTGAGCTAGACAGGTATAAGACTTTATGCTGAAACTGAAACTTTGCATGATTTAAATCAATAATGATTATTTTATACATTTTCCTAACATGAAACAATATGCAGAATATTGTAATTGTAATAGACAGCATTAAGTAAATTGGCCGTAAAAATTGTAAGGAAGCTTTGAAGAATGCTTTGTTTATATTGATAAACCTAGAATTGTTTCTCAAATAACACACTACTCCTTTGAGTTTAACATTAATACTGAGTTGACACAAATTAATGAATTTATTTAACTTGTACAGATGTGGTTTTGAAACTGACATGTTTTGCTTCAAAGTCAAATCAGTTCTTCTAAAAAATAAATAAACTAGTTTTGTCTGTGTGGATGTAAGTATTAAAGGAAAATGATTTTTGGTCCTCAGTTCAGTTATAGGAAAATTTTTAGGTATGTTAAAACAGCTTGCGTATGTAAACTTACTTTTTTCCGACTGTAAATTTTATGAAATCTAAATACAGATTAAATACTTTTCATTTAAATGGGGCATCCAAAGATGTGCTGTAAGGATAAAATACACACTGGATTTCCCAAGACTTCGGATAAAAAAGAGAATCTAAAATATCTCATTAATAATCTTCTACATATTGAAAGGACAATACTTTGACTATATTGGATAAAATAATATACACTATTAACATCAATTTCTCCAGTTTGTTTTTCCTTCTTTTTTTTAATGTGGCTACTAGAAAACTTAAAATTTCACACATGGCTCTATTGGACAGCACTGCTCTGCATCAGATAACATAGGACTACTTATTTGAGAATAATCCAGTATGACAATGAAAGAGCATGGAATAATTCTTTTATTATTTGATAAATAATCTTAATCCCAAATTTAGGATAATTTTCTTAACTTTATGGGGTAGTGAAAGACCATGTTGTGTCTGAACCTTGCAATAACTTAGCAGGTTTAGAACGTGTGTCTTTGGAGGAATAATAGGAGTTGAGTGAGAAAACGAAGGCCGAGGTCAGCTTGTGAAAAGTGTTTAAACCGTACGTAGCATTTGAACTTCATGCCGTATGCAGTTGGCAGCCACTGAAGAGTTGCAGCAGGGGAGTTGTTATATCGTTAGAATTGTATTCTGGAAAGAGAACTACGGAAGCCTGTGGCGCAGGAATTGCAGGGAGCCAGTTATGACTGCAGAGTATGGAAGGAATAAATGCCCGCATTTAGGTAACGGAAGATCGGGGGTCCAGGAAATGACCAGATGGATTCGAGAAAGATTGGATGAGGAGGGAAAAGTCTGAATGGATCCGGAGTTGGGAGTTTGCAGGGACAAAGGACAAGGGCTTGAGGGGTTGAGGACTTGGTGACCAACTGTAGGGAGAGAGCAGAAATGAGGTGAGTGATAAAGTGAGGAGGAAAAGTCCTCGGACTGAAGGCCTTGATGTGATCAAAGGATGGGCGCTGCACACATTCTGAGCGGCCCTGACTTTTACATGAACCTGCCTCCTCCCTCTGCCCCCCAAAAGCATCCAGAATTACCAGAGCTGAAGAGGTTCATGAACAGACAGGGCATTGGCCAAGCCTCCCACAGAGAACCCGAGGCAGGCGCTGCTTTTGGTGTCAAAGTTGTCAGCATAGGTGAGCTGTGACCTGGAGGCCTGGCAGTGAGTGATGGGGCTGGAGAATGCATTAACCTCTGGGGGTTTTTGGGGGTTTTTTTATTAAGCCTGTGAACAATGAGCTGAAAGTATCAAAAAGGCGACCTTCCTGTTTTCCTCAACCCTGCATTTTAAAAGGCTGACTGTTTCCCTGAAGTCAAGCTTGCCTGTTACCAAGACATTTAATCATGTCTTAAGATGCCACTGTGTCATATACAGCTCAAGAGCTTGGCTTTTCTCCCTTTTTTAAAACATTCTTATGTTTTCTGTATATTCACTGTTCTTGATGACTTTTCATTTTAATTTTAAACGCACTCACAGAAAAGTTGCCAAAAGCGTACAAGGAACTCTTGTACACCCTTTACCCAGATTCAACCATTGTTGACATTTTACCTGGTTGGCCTCGTCAGTTTCCCTCTCTTTTTATTTTTTAAAAAATGTTTATTATGTTCAGGAGCACTTTTAAAATATATATCTTTATTGATTTCAGAGAGAGGAAGGGAGAGGGAGAGGGAGAGAGAAACATCAATGATGAGAGAGTCATTGATCGGCTGCCTCCTGCACGCCCCCCACTGGGGATTGAGCCCACAACCCGGGCATGTGCCCTGACCGGGAATCGAACCCCGATCTCCTGGATCCTAGGTCGATGCTCAACCGCTGAGCCACGTCGGCTGGGCTCTCCCTCTCTTTTAAAATTTACACATGCATATATAATTTTTCCCAAAGCATGGATTAGTTGGAGACATTATGCCCCTTTACCCAAAATGCTTCAGGGTGTAATTCCTAAGATCAAGGACATTCTCTTATGTAATCACAGTACACTGACCAAAGTCAGGAGCTTTAACGTTGCTACACAGCTATTGTTTAATCCACAGTCCCTGTTCCTCTGTTGTTGAATTGCCTTCATAATGTCTCCAATGGCTACTTTTCTTTCCTATTCCAGGATCCAATCCAGAATCACACATTATGATTTAGTTGTAAAATCTCCTTAGTTTATTTTCACCTGAAACAGTTCCTTGGCTTTTCTTTGTATTTCTTGTCCTTGAAATTTTTTGAAGAATGTAGGCCATTCATTTTGTGGAAGTTCCTTTAGTTTGAGTTTGTCTGATGTTTCTTCATGATTAGGTTCAGGTTGTACATTTTTGGCAAGAGGACCACAGAAGGGATGTTAGGTCCTCAGGACATCATAGCAGGAGGCACATGATGTCGGTTTGGACATACTGGAGATCTTACCAATTGTACAGCAACAGAATGTTCTTTAGCTTTATTTTTCCCATTTGGCAGGCGTCTTGCATTGCAGTACAATTTCCTCTTTACAGGAGCATGTTAATGGGAAGTTTCTAAATTATTTTTTATTAGTTGCAAATACCCAAAGTGCAATAACCTGGTGTTTTTTAAGGAAACAAGTTAAAATAACATATATTCATTTTCACTTATGGAGTTTGAATGTCGATAGGTATACTCAGATTGAAACAAAATCTACTATCTCAGACAAAATGAGAAAACTATATATTTGTAAATAATTTAGGGAAAACGTGATTTAAGATTATTAAAGGACAAACTTCCTGATGCAATGAACATATTTTTATTACTTTATTATTTTTTGAAGATCTAATTGGCTTTATTAACTGAATCATAAATCAGGCAGCATCTCATCTCCCCAACGAACATATGTTTAAAATATCAATATTAATATATCCTTAAAGTGTAAGACCCTTATGATGAACATGGTGACATGCCAGGCAATCTACTCTAAAACCAGAAAAAAACTATGGCTCAGGGAGGGCTTAATTATCCTTTGCGGTGTGGATCTTAACAGTAACTGCTGCATAATGATTTTAGGCAGATTTTCAGAGACTGAAAGAGGGGAGTCATGGGACTGGTTGTGCCAAGAGGATGAAGCTGAAAACTGAGCCAAAGAAGAGTTTAAAATAAGAGCTGTGTCAACATGCATAAATTCTCTTGCTTTGAAGACACTGCAATGGGATCCAGGAACAGGAAAAAAAAATATTTATTGTTTTGCCTTTGCATGCCAAAATGTAATCTCTCTTCTTCTTCTACCCTTTCCTTAAAACAACAATTGTCTGCATGTAGGATGAGTGTGTTGTAAATGAACCATTCAGGGTTTTTTTCCCCCTGCTCTCATTTCCAGTACTGAGCGGCAACATGATAGATTAGAAATTCTCCTTACTTTGGAGTCAGACTGATCCACACTCCGAGCCGTGTTCTGCCACAGACTGGCCTCAGTTTCTGTGTCTTTAAACGGGGAATAAACTGGGCTAGGTTGGGAGGACTAGAAATAACATATATAAAGAACTCACAGTACTTTACAAACACTGTGGCCCGTAGCGTACATTCCATAATGGAAGTGGGACATGAGGACAATGTAGTTTCAAGAAAAGAGCCCTGGTCTGGGAACTGGGGCATCAGGGTCCTGGTCCCTAAGCCTTCAATTCCCTAACAAGCACCCGACCTTGGGATGCTCCCTCAAACTTGCTGGATTTTAGTCCCATTGAGGAAGGAGTGTTGGCTGGAGAGCAGTGCAGGCCAAGTGCAAGGGCACTAGCCTGCTGCCACTAACGCAAGGTGCAGAGTGCTGCATTGGACAGCCGACTGCTATGCTGTGGGCACAGAGGTAAGCAAGCAAACAGCGGCCAGCTCTGCCTGGCCGGGTGGCACTCGAGCCGGGCCTTGAATGCTCATGGGTGGGCATTTCCACTGGAGAAAGGGGTTTCAGGTGAGGACAGAGACCCAAGGGTCCAGCACGCGGAAGGCATGGAGCTGCCACGCAGTGCGAAACGGTGGCTCCCATCCAGTCCCGCTGCAGTCAGCTTCTGGGAGGGACTGCCTCTCACTGTTGTGTTGTATCAGATGCATTTGAACACAGGTGGACCCTCTGTGGGCTTTGGAAATCTTTTAGCTCTACTGTAGGGAAATGGTTACTGAGGTGGGAGTTTCCCTCTAAAGCCCCAGGTACCCACCATTTCGACTGGGGCAAAGGAAACTACCAGTTAAACATCAGCCTTTTTAAATTTTATTTTAAATTTATCTTTATTGTTGAAAGTATTACAGATTTCCCCCCTTTTCCCCATTGACCCCTTCTACCCTGCACCGGTGTCCCTGGGTTACGCATATATGCACATAAATTCTTTGGTTAATCTTTCCCCAGACACCCACCCACCCCCTTCCCTCAGTCTTAACTCATCAATAATTAATTCTTCCACGGGGCTTTCCAGTACCAGGCACTGTTCTAAGTGTTATACTTTGTTCATTTATTTAAGCCTCAGAACAACCGTGTGAAAGTGGTGCGGTTACCTCCCGCCCTCACAGATGAAACAATTTAGAAAGATTAAATCTTTTGCCAAAGGCTACCTGCAAACAAATGGAATAATCTAGATAAAGATCCAGGCTGGCCAACGAAAGGCCCTGATCGGAATCCTTCTGTGAACTGCCGCTCCAGAGACCATGGAAGAAAGGAGTCAATCATACGGAAAAATACATATTGAACTAACACGAACAGTTGAGAGTTTAGTCCCATCTTCAAGTATTAGCTGCATTCAGACAAGAAGCCAGGGCATTACTTTTTGGACCAAAACACACTCGATTATTTGCTTTGGTAACACTTTTGATTGTGTGATTACTTGGGGGGCTTAGGAAATGCGTTGCAACAATGAAGTCTCTCCCCCACCCCCATAACGTGCCATCCTTTGCCAGAAATGAGAGGGAAAAAGGGAGTGGGGTGGGCTGGACAGCGTGTCCTGTGGAGAAATGAGGGCTTTGTAAAGAGTCTCCCGTGGAGGTTCTGTGTCTTCTCTGGGCTGAGTGATGGAGCCTCAGATGTCCAATCTTCCCTGAGTCAGGCCTTCTCAAACTGGAGGAACCCCCGGGGCCGGGGTGCGGGGGTGGACACATCTCAGGCACTGAGAGTACGTGGGTGGGGAGCTTGGCTGCAGGGTAACGGCAGGAACTGCCTCACCATCCTTTCGTGTTCTACGTGCCAGTTCTAAAAAGGCCAGCGGGGACACACATGAGGATTATGACTGGCACTCGGGGCGTTGGCTTGAAATGTCTTGAGGAAAGTCTTTTTTGTCATTTACTTTTATTAACTAATCCTCCAGAAAATTCTACCGATTAACTCTTGAAGACCTTCCGAATGGGCTGTGGACTGCCAGGCACCCTGGGGATCAGGGCTATGAGTCGAATGATGGGGAACAGAGTGCCAAGTCACATGGATTGGCCATCGCCCTCATCTCCCTTTCCCAACACCTGACCTCAGAGAACATGATCTCTCTGGGGGTATCTGGGGTGTCGAGCGTGATGTTCTATCCCTCAGTTCATTTCCAAAGACACAGATATTGAGGGCCTACAGTGTGCCAGGCACAGTGCCAAGCACTGGGAGTGGAAGGTTGAAAAGTCAGGAGTCCTGAAGGGGCTTGGTGCCTAGAGTAGGGCGTGCCTTCATAATAATACCACCACCATTCTCATCATTGTAGCCCACTCCCATTTATCAATTATGTGTCATGTGTCAGGCACTGCCCCCCGTACTTACCGTATATTTATTCATTTAATCCTCACAGAAGCTCTATGAGGTGGGTACTGTTATTAGCTTCATTTTACAGAGTGGGGGGAGGAGGCACAGAGAGGTTGATGAACCTGTCTGCTGTCACACAGCTAGTAAGAAGTGGGGTAGGAATTCATCCTCGAAATTGTTTGGTAAAGACAGGCAACAGCTCCAGAGAGGAGAGAGGCAGGACACCCTCTCCAAGGTCACACTCCGTGGTGGGGAGGAGTGCCTGCTGGTGGGAGGCAGCAGACTCACACACCTTGGCTTTGGGGAGTTGTAAGAAAAGTGGCGACAGTTTGAGACAATAGCCAGGGCCAGGAGAGGCAGTGCCATGAAGGAGTGAAGAGCCTGACTCTGGAGCCACCTGCCCAGGTTCAAGGCCCGGCTCTGCCACTTTCTAGCAACCCAACCCCTTTATCCCTCAGTTAGCTCCTTGGTAAAATGGTGATAACTGCACCTATGACTTTGGGCTATCCTAAAGATGAAGGAAGTCAGTGTTTGAGGCTGAAGAATGCTTTTCTCTGGGAAAAACACAACCATGAGGCTAGTTTCCCAAAAGCCTTCCATTTTGCTCCCCCCCCGCCAAGTACCTCACTTCAACTTCCTCCCATTAGGCATTTATTTGAAATTTGCTTCAGGTAATGAAGTTTGCGTAATAAAAATTTCTGTACAGCTTTAGCTTAAAAATTTGATTTGGCTTCAAGCTTTTTTTTTTTTTTTTAAAAAAAAAAGGAGGTAAAATTCACATAACATAGAATTAGGCATTTTACAGTAAAAAAATTCACTGGCATTTAGTGCATTTACAGTGTTGGGAAACCACCACCTGCGTCTACTCCAAAGACGTTCTCATTGCCCCAAAAGGAAACCCCACTGCCATCAAGCAGTCACTTCCTTCCTCTCCTGCCCAGCCCCTGGCAACCACTGACCTGATTTCCATCTCTACGGATTTCCCTATTCGGGACATTTCAAATGGAATTATGCAGTACTTGTCCTTTTGTGACTGGCTTTGCTCACGGGGCGTGTTTTCAAGGTCCCTCTGTGCTGCAGCTTGGGCCCGAACTTCATCCTTCTTGTGGCTGGATAATCTTCTGCTTATCCGCTCATCTCCTGGTGGACATTTGGCTCTTTCCACCTTGGGACGGTGGTATATGGTATATTGTGCTGCTATAAACATTCGTGTACAAGTTTTTGTTTGAACACCTGTTTTCCATTCTCCCCGCCACATGCCCCAGGGCGACTGCTGGGTCCTGCGGTAACTGTGTAACATTTTGAGGCACCTCCACACTGTTTTCCGCAGGGGCTGCACCAATTTACATTCCCACCAGCAGTGTACGGAGGTTCCAATCTCCACATCCTGGCCGGCACCTGTTATTTTCTGTTTTAACAGTTTATTTACTTCCATTAGAGCGGTCCTCGGGGGTTTGGCGTTGTACCTATTGTGGTTCACACCGCTTCTTGACTTGGCAGGGGCACCCTTGGCTTTACATTGGCATCTCCTGGTTTTTGTTTCTGCGGGGGTTTTTTTTGTTGTTGTTTTTTTAACAAGCCCGATGCCCAGGCCGGGCTTCATGGGCTGGGGCTCAAGCAGGCATAGGTTTTAAAGCTCCCAGGTGATCCAGTGTGCAGCTGAGTTGAGAAACACTGGGCCAAAGATTCCAGATCCCTCTCGGTTACACACTTTTTAATCAGAAAGTTAATCGTGTTTAACTAGCTGGGTGAGGCCCACATTCATCTGCAAAATGGTGTGGGGGGGTCATCCAGATTCCTGCCAGCCATTCTAACCCTAATAACTAAGGCCAGGCTTTTAAAGAAAGGAAGTGACTTCATCACGGCTGCTCACAGTGGGCAGGGAGGTGGAATTTCTCCAAGGGCCCCAAGTGGACTGGTGAAAAAGCGAAAAACAGTACGGTAAAACAAAAAGTACTGGCTTTGATGGCAGGTGCAGCTGCTAAGGGCTGCCAGCCCCCTACCTCTCTTCACAAGGAAGGTTGGGAGCAGCAGAACAGTGACTGGCCTTGGGGATCTGACAGCCCGGGGAGGTGCCCAGTTAGCATTTGGCTTCCCTGTCTCTGCCATCAGCACCTTCTAATGGAGGGCTCTTTTCCATTTTGACTTCCTTCTTCGCAGTAGGTAGTTCCTGTTGCTAAGGCCACACTGAGGACAGTGTGGCTCTTCCTTGAGTTCAGAAAACTGTTGCAGATGCCCAAGTTGGCCTGACTACCAATAAGCAGGTGGGTCCATGTGAACATGAGTTTTGGACAGGAGTAATACCTGGAACTAAACAGGATTTTTGCTTAGGGGGCACCTATGGTTTTTCTCCCTAAGTGTTGATTTCATCTTATTGACACTGCCCTCCAGTCACACCCCCCAGGAACACGCCTGGAGAGGAACCAGCAGGTTTTCTCCTCCTTGCAGTGGAGGGAGAGTGCACACCTTGGGGCACCGTGAGGCATCGCAGGAAGGGGGCGTCAAGAAGGGCCATGGATAGGCTTGGGCCCATATCAGGTGCTTTGGGGAGCGTTTAAGGAAGCTGGGCATTGCTCTGGACTGGAGGGAGGGGTAATTCCATGATTGGGGTCTTAGTAAATGTCACCTGGAAGCAGGGAGGACTACACAGAGGCGGTGATGGGGAAAGAGGCGGCAGTCACTCATTAGCCAGGATTGGGGGATGTTTGGTGCCGATTGTGGTCTGGACCAGGTTCACATGTTCTCCATGTTCAGACATGATTATGGAGTGGTCTTGCTGTGTCCTGATCGCAGGATGGCCTTCTCTGATGATGTTCTGGGGAATTGCTTATGTTCAACAGGAAAGTGCCCGACCTGCTCCAGGATGGCAGGAGCTGCTTTTCTCTGCCTCAGACCTCCCTTTTGGCCAAGAGCAGATAAGGTCGGTCCAGAGGACATTAATCCACGATATCCACATTTTCGCCATTGCCAAGATTTTGTTGATTAGGAGGTTGCTTCCAGAAAGCAGGCTATAGCTGGGTAAGTCTCTCTTACTTTCTTGTTGCAGGATCCTGGCAATTTCCACAAATGGTAACAAGCAACTCCCACAAACAAAGGGATTATTCATCCTGTAACAAGTCTTGAAACCAGGGGCCTAGATTACAAAACCCAGGCAATAAAAATATGTTCCAGAATCTAAATAGGTACTCATAGCTCAGTTGGGGATTTAAAGAGGCCTCAAGCCCTTGGTTCCTATGTTTTACCTTTAACAATCTTGCCAGGATTGTGTCATGGGTAGGTGACACATGCATTGAGAACATCCTTATAATAATTCCTAAAGCTACCCCAACAATGCTGGTTCCATATTGAGGTCCATTTATCTCCGTTGTTCTGCACTTCAGCATTTTTGTTAAACTCCACTTTTGCTATGGCTGTCTGATTAGTTTGTGGCAAAACAGCTCAAGGATTTTCATTTCTGTCTATTTTGCACCTTGCAGAAGCAAGGTGAGGCACTAGCACTTGCCTCTGCCTCCTGCACAGCAGGACACAAGCTGCTGAGCAGGACTGGTTACATATTTTACAGGCCTAGTGCAAAACAAAGATACAGGGCTCCTTGTTCAAAAATTAGTAAGAATTTTAAGACAGTGAGCAGAGCATTCAACCAAGTGCAGGTGTTCTGAGCTCTGGACACTGTGCCACTGTGCAGGTACACGCCCCAGGCTCACCCTGCTGCTGAGTGGGGAGAGGCACAGTTGAGGCCTCTGGAGCCCCACTGCCACTACAATGTGGCCAAGGAGAACAACTTGGGTTCCCAGTGACCTGACTCCAGAGGGATGGCAAGGACTGGAGAATATCCCAGGAAGAAAGCAGGAGCTGTATTCTGAAGTATAAGGACTGAAAGCTGAGATAGCAGAGTAGCTTTAAGGCCAACTGAGAACCTGGGAACCACAGAAGAAAGGAAAACATGCAGAGCAAACAGGTGGTCGTGGGTGGGGAAAAAAGAATGCAGGCGCCAAAAAGGGGATCCAGTTCTTAATAGGATGGTGTGTCGATGGACACCAGGGAAGACATTGCCCAGTTCTTGTAGAAGGGCGAAGGACTCAGCCAAACAGCACTAGGGGCTGCCTGCAGGGGCCATGACTAGTATCCAGGTTCTTCTGCTTTCCTGGAGGTATGCGACTTCCCTGATCGAAAACGTGTCCAGCCAGTACAGCGATTCACGTAGAGCTTCTGAGCGCCAGGAGAGGCGCAGAGGACTGATGGCAGGATGGAGGCTTTAATGCTCAGCCACTGGTGTTCTTCCCCTTACCACATCTTGTTGAACACCAGCCATAACCCAAAGTCAAAGGCAAGCCCAGAGCCGAAAGCTTCACTGCCAGGGATCGAGGCACCAGTGATGGAGGCGCAGCTCGAAAGTCAACGTTACCCCCTCGCGTGCTTCCCCCCCCCATTCCCATTTTGCATGAAAACGTAGGTAACTTAAATGCCCAAAGCATTCTCTCTATTGGGTCCTGCAATGCCAAGCTGACCCTTGCTAATAAGGATGGCGATCACAGTCTAGTGGCTTTAACTGGAGTATTTGAAGAGTTAAGGAAAAAGGCGGCAGTGCAGTACTTTAAGGCTACAGAGCGGATCCTGGCATTTTATTTTCTCGACTTGGCCGGGAAATAAGAGGGGCCTTGGGCTGGGGGCTGGCCTGGGAGAAGTACAGGGGGTGGGCCCCCCGGAAGTCGTGCTGCGCCGTTTAAACCTAAGGTGACCTAACGGATGGCGGGAGCGCCGCCCGATCCTGGGCGCGGGGCGCGGCCATTGGTGACGCACGCCGGGGAGCGCGGCGCCCACGTTTCCCCCGCTGCCGCGGCGAGGCCTCACCCCCCGCGCTCCGAGTTCGGGGCTGCGGGCGGCCGCGCTTCCTCCCTCCCGGAGGCGGGCCCGACCCCGCCCCTGCGCCCCGGGTGGCTCCCGGCGGCCCCGCCCACCTCCTACCCTCGGCCTCCCCGGCGCGGCGCAGTCCCCGCCGGCCGCAGGCTGACCCGTCGCGCGGTCCCCCAGTTTCCCGCGGCCGCGTCCCCCAGGCATGGCCCAGGGCCTCGCCGCACTATGGCAGCAGCACGGCACAGCACACTCGACTTCAAGCTCGGCGCCAGAGGTGAGGGCGCGCGGCCGCCACCTGCCCGGTCGCCCCCGCCGCCCGGAGGGCTGGGGCCGGGCGGAGCGCACGCCGCGGGCCGAACAATGCGCGCTGCGGGACCATGTGCACCGGCGGCCGGCGGAGGCCGCGCTGCGGCTCGCGCCGCGCTCCGTCCTGGTCGCTGCGCGGGGCCTGGAGGGGCCGTGCCGGGCGCCCCCTCCTAGCCGAGCCGCCCTTCGGGGCCGGGTGGTCCCCCAGCCCCCCAAGCGGGACACCCGTGGGGCGGGGGTGCAGGGGCGGCGGCAGAGCGAGGGGTGGACGGCGCAGAGCCGCCCGCGTGACCTTTTCCTGTTTTCCGCGGGGGGTAAATTCCCCCCCGGGGATGGGGACTCCCCTCGCGGGAGCTCGGGCTGGGGAAGGACCGCTCCGCGCTTGCAGAATTCTTGGGCGACTGCGTAGGAGATGGATCCCCCGGAAAGGGACCGGGGACGGGAAAAGGAAACGATCATTATTTATTGGGCGGGGGGCTTGAGGTCTGGGCGCGGGAGCCCGAACTCCCCGAATCCGTGAGGCTCGGACGACTGGGAGGCGACCAGAACCCAGGGCTGGGGAAGTCGGAGCTGTGTGCGGGAATTATGAGGGGGAGTGGTGCTTTGTAGGCTTTTCTCTGGGTGCTTCTAACATGGGGGGAGGGGTAGGACTGCGGGTCTTGTTTTCCGTGGCTTTTAAACCTCTGAGAGCTGTAGACCTGCGTCTGCGCTTCCCGAACGCCCCCTGGGAGCATCTCGTCCATATCCTGCTCTTTCAGTGTTTTCCTTGAATTGGATGGATCAGTCCTTTTTGTTACCATTGAAGACATTGACTTTCTCACTTTCTCTTCCCGTTTTTTGAACTTCTCAGTACTTACTTTGCATTTTCTCCCCCAAACTTAAAGGATCTCCGAAGGCACGAGACTTAATAAAATCACTGAGGACTGGAGCAAGGTCTAGGTTTGAGCCCTGCCCCTCGTGATGGGCTCTTTATGTGACTTTGGCCTTGGTTCTCAGCCTGAGTCTCATGTTCCCCTTGGAAAAAACACACAAATAAATAAAAATAAGTGGGGTGTGGGGGGGAACAGCGCGGGCTTCATAAGGCTTTTAATATTAAGAGAGTTGCGGTAAAACACTACAAGGTTGTTAAGTAGTCTCGTATTTGGGTGGCTGGGAAGTGCCTTGGAGAAAACAAAGCGTTTTTTAGTTCCCACGTTTCTTAGGTGAGGATGGAGGGAAAGGAGACAGCTGGGAAGAATCCATAGATAAAATGGTGATTGGGGCGTGTAGCTTAGATAGCTAAGGTTTTGTTGAATAATTACCCTGCCAGCTAAAGCTGGTAGTGGTTAGAGAAGGTTCTAGCACTCAGCCAGGAGGCGAGGAGGGTGAGTGAGGCTTGAGGAAGGAAGAGTGTGGTTCAAGGTCACCTGGCTGCTCAGAGGTGAGTCCGACCTGACCCTGGTGGTAAGCACCTGAGAGCACTTGCCTGCGCTTGGCATGAATTTCTGGGCCCTAACGAGGGTACTCTCTGGCGAGGCCCGAAGATTCCGGCGCTTGACTCGGTTTAAGCGGCCCCGCCTGAATCTGTACCAGCTTTCAGCATAATTCAGGTGTTGCCTGTGGAAATGATGGCCGCTTCTGTGTTCTGTTGTGAAAGTGGGGGGAAACCTTCACATAACTATGAAGAAAAAGTGAGAGAACTTGACCACTTTGGGCTGACACTGGCCAGAGAGGGGGAGAGAACCATGGGCTGGCAGTTTGGAAGGGAGTAGGAGAAACTGGCAGGTTCAGAGTTGGCGAGGTATGGAAGTGACATCTAAATAATTTAGTTGTGCAAAGAGAAAGTAAAAAAGGTGGAGTATTCCCAGCCAGTTATTCTTAATTCCCAGCCCGTTAATCTTAAAGGTGAGAAAGTTTTGATGGCAAAGTGAAGAACATTCTAGAAAGAAAGAATACTAAGGAAGGGTGTGAGTGTGCATGCATGCATCTATGTTAGATCGAATTCCCTAGAAGAGTGTTTTGGCAGTAAGAGAAGTCTGATTCTTATAGTATTCCCCCCCTCATTTATTATGGGGGGGAGGCGTGTCACCTTTGCTTGTCAGTAGGTAGCCACACTAGTAAAATAAGGGGCTCTGGCTAGACTAGGCTCTTCTGAGTTCTTTTGGTTTTCATTCAGGGGCACTTAGAGATCTACCACCTGTGAGGTCTCCAAAAACATTTATTTTAATTGATAATAATGAGTCAAAAAACACTACTCTTGGCATGAGTATTGGATGTGACTCAAGGATGAGTCAAATGCCTGTGGAGACTGGATTTATGTTCTTTTTCCCATTTGTCAGTAATTTTTCCTAATGCTGCAGTTCTATGATGTGATTTTAATGGAATTAAGCTTGAAACATTTAGTTATGTTACTGTGATTCCAAATAGCTTGGTTACCAGTGCAAGCCAGGAGTGCACAGCAGCCACTGGGCACTAAGGGCAATTTTAAGTTGGGCCTGGTGGTGTCTGTTTAGTGTGCTGGCTGATGAGGTAACCCGGGAAATTTTAATGTTTGCTTCAAAAAAAGTCTCATTTTTGGTCATCTTGTAAGTGAAGTATTGGACTCTGAGGACTCTTGAGCGCAGAAAGCATTTTGTGATTTCTCAACCTGAGAGGCTAACAAGAATAAACATGTCCCGTGTTTGTATAGTTTAAGCATCTCTGAACCGGTGGAGGACACCTGCTTTGTTTGTAGTCGGGCGTGCTAGACAGTGAGTGTGCGGGGTATACAGAGGTGGGTGAGGTGCCCATGGCTTCTGCCTGCCCTTTCAGAGCACAGTCTCTAGCTGGCCAATTAGCCCTGGAGGGCCTAGTGATCCTTTTGATGTTCATGTCCCTCTAGGCCTGGAGCATCTTTGAAGGCAGAACTCCAGGGTCTGTCTCTTGGAAACAGTTCTGGAACATCATAGATGTTTGATAAGTGCTGGTTAAATGGGCCAGATTGATATTATGGTAAAAGTGGAAAGCTAGTTCAAGTCCACTAGGGAAAAACAAGGCCCACATTTACATTTAGAATTGAGGATGGGTCCTGAGTGGAGAATCCTGGCTAATGCTTTTTGTCTTTTGGACCACTGATCTATATATAGCAGGGGAGGAAAGTGACTGTCACTCCAATTCATGAATTAGTTTCATAATAAAAATCTTGTTTATAATAAATTAAGAATAGAAGGTTTAGGCTAGGGGTTCTTAACAACTTGTGCCTTTGACCCTCATCAGGAAAGCCTTTGGAGCTCTTAAAATAAGAATTTTAAATGTATAAAAATAACCCAATTCTTTAAAATGCAATTTGCAAATTATAAAACCCCAAATATGTGGCATAGTGATGTGTGCTGCTTTAGTAAAATATCAAATAACACGGCCTAGTAACTTCCGTAATTTTGAAGTAGAACAGAGAAAATCTATAAAAGCTATGATGTGATAGGAAAAGCTGTGATTTTATCGGTGACAATGGCCAGATATAGTTGATAATGTGTGTTTTTACAAGTATAATTGAAGAAAATGCTAAATTTCAATTCATAAAAATAAGGATGTGTATTTTTTCCCATCAAGTTTACAGACCCCCTGAATTGTATCCCCTGGCCGCTTGGAAGCCCATGGACTCTGAGGTTCAGACCTTTAGGAGCTAGAGAGAGAACTGGACTGCCTTTTCTTTCTTTTTTTCAATCCTCACCCGAGGATATTTTTCCATTGCTTCTCAGAGAGTGGAAGTGAGAGAGGAAGGGAGGGAGTGTAGGGGAGAGAGGGAGAGAAAGAGAAAATTGGTGTGAGAGATGTATTAGTTGCCTATTGCATGCGCCCTGACCAGGGCCAGGGATTGGGATCGAGCCTGCAACCAAGGTACCCTTCGCTAATTCAACAACTGCAAAGCCTCTCAGTTTAAGGCAGTGATTCTCAGCAGCCCTGTCTCCCTCTTCACCCACCCCCAGGGACATTTGGTGGTATCCAGAGACATTTTTGGTTGTCACAACTGGGGAGATGCTACTAGCATCT
Organism: Miniopterus natalensis; assembly: GCF_054644295.1. NCBI lineage: Eukaryota > Metazoa > Chordata > Mammalia > Chiroptera > Miniopteridae > Miniopterus > Miniopterus natalensis. The sequence goes on along the minus strand of NC_142103.1, from coordinate 95,032,795 downwards.
AGTAGACCAGGGATGCTGTTAAACATCCTACAGTGCTCAGGAACCCCCCTCCCCGCACAGCATTGGCAGCCCAAAATAATAGTGCTGGAGTAGAGAAACCCTGGTGTAAGTCTAACTAGGCTGTTGCAGTAAATGGGATGACACACCATCAGCAAAATTCCCCTGGTTCTTTTTGGAGTCTCCATTATGCACAAATGGATAGGCACGAAGGGAGAATGGCTTCCTGCAGGGTTTGCACTGGAGTTGGTTAGGAGCAGGTGGCTGCCACTTCCTACCCAACTTAGCCTGTGGCTTCAGGTGACCCTCCCTGATTTCCTGTACCTTCAGCCCATCCACCGGGCTCCCTCTCCTGTGCATTTGTTTAGCTGCTTTCTGGTGGAAGCATATCATCTTCTGGTGTCTTAAATAGCTATAACGATAAGTTAAATCCCTCAACAATCCAATTTTAAGTGCATCGCGTGTGTTTTTTTTTGTTCAAGAGTAGAAAAAGCTTTCCACTTATCCTCTCAGCATTACCATTAACCCTTGTCCACCATTGTGGGGGATGACTAAGTGGGAAAATGCCTGCTTGGGCCCCACTCTAGATTGACTGAATCACAGTCTGGGAGGGGACAGAGATCCTGGAATTTGCATTTTTTAACCCCTTTTCTTCCAGTAACTCTGATGCTGATTAAGTATCATAACTACTATAAAAAGATCCTCATTAAAAACAAACAAAACCCCCGGAAAAAACCTTGCCCTGGCCAGTGTGGCTTGGTTGGGTGGAGTGCTGTCCTATGCACCGAAAGGTGGAGGGTTGTTCATTCCCGGTCAGGGCACGTTTGGGAGGCAACCGATTGGTGCTTCTCTCTGACATCGAAGTTTCTGTTTCTCTCTCTCTCCCCCTCCCTCCTCTCCCTCTCCCCTCTCTCCCCTCCCCCTCTCTCCTCCCCCTCTCTCCTCTCCCCCTCCCCTCCCCACTCTCCCCCTCCCCCTCTCTCTCCTTTCCTCCCTCCCCCTCCTTTTCTGTCTCTAAAATCAATTAAAAAAAAAAAAACAACCCTAAAGAAAACCCCCTTGTATCAGATGGCTTTGGAGCACCCACCGGCCACCACCCCAATCAGCAAGTCATGAGGTCCCACTACACTCTCTCAAATCCTTTGCTCACCTTTTTCCTGGCTGCAGTTCTTGGCTACAGTCTCCCTTTTTGTCTCCATTTTGGGGAAGGGCTTGATCATGAGGAACTCAACAGATCATTTTTTCTTTACCTATTTTAAAACCCTCCTTAGTATCCTCAATGCCCTCTGGAAAAAGTCGGACTCCTTGGCAGCATTTACAAGGTCCATTTCTACCTGGACTCCTCAGGCCTGGACACACACTTAGGTCTCACACTCCTTGTGCTTCCAAGCAGCCTGGGCTCAGAAGTGAACAGCTTTGGGGGAGGCATTGTTTCACCTTTAGGTATTCTCTGGTAACTTATTTGTGTTTGAAAATGTCTTTGGCATGCTTTTTAGCTTCGAATTTTTTAAAAACTCCTTTCCGCCAACTTTGCAATAGGTTCCTTTTGTACTGAAAATTTTTAATGTTGACATAATTGCAGGTGTCCCCTTATTCCCCACCCTTTGCCCACCTCCACCCAGCCCCTGGAGAGTTGGAGTATGGTAAAGTCCATGTTTGCTCATTCCCCCTTGTTTTACATGGCGGGGATAACAGCTGTTTAAGAATTGACTCCATAATCCAGGCATTTGGAATGATCCCTGCTAACAAAAGAGAAGTACTTTTTCAATTAATCTGAAGCCCTGCATGTGATGTTTTTGAAGGAGACTGGTTTTCCAATTCAGTGACCAACCCGTAGATAATTCGTCTTGTAGGGTTTTTTTGGGGGGGCAGGGGGCAGTTTTATTTTGCAACGGAGAAGTTATCAATTTGGAATCTTTTTTGCATCCCCTTAATTGTATCATGAAGTTGGCTATGTGTGAATGGGCACTCGCAGGCCTTTGCTACCTTCTTGGTAGCTGTGGGTTCCCATAGCTTTGAAAAGTTAGAGCTTCTGGCATCACACTTGATACCGAGTAAGGCTTTATGATTGGAATTGAGACCACCACGGTTATACTAATCCTCGGTAGGTAAGGATTAGCTAGAAAGTTACTGGATTGTGGTTGGGCGTCTGTTTTAAAACGTGTTCAGTAAAGCTATTACTCAGTTTAGTTTTTGGAGTCATGGATCTTCCGGGCATTTTAATCCACCATTTCACTGCAGTTGTAACCCAAGCCTGCTGGTGTGCCCTGTGGCTGCAACCACCATTTCATGGTAGTTTAATTACAGGCTCAGTTCTTTTGAGAAGTTGGGAAACCTCCTCAATTGAATCTGCAAACCAAATATGTAAACCATTGCACAAATGCTCTTTTAAACCCTTACAACTGGGCACTTTTCCACACCCCAGAAAAAACAACTCTGGGGCCCCAGGTTGTGGTGGGCCTGGATTTCATTAAACCGATACTGTCATCTGTGTTCCGGAAGGAGCCACTGAACTGGTGCATACTTGTGATCAAATGTATTTACATGCTAAGCCTCAAACGCTATAGGAGCTGGTAAGAGCCGGCAGCAGGTAGTATATTCTAGATTCCTGAGCTGACTTGACCCTCCGGGTAGTTTCACTTGCACCTTAATTTCTCTCTTTGCCTGAAGGTGCTAATGATACCCAAATCCCACACACTGTGTTGTTGGGTGGGATGTCCAATAAAATGTTTGGAAGAGTATCAAATGATACATAGAATACTTAACACTAATTGCAATACTTAGGGCTGAGTACTTTGAAATTGTGCCAGTGGATAAAGATGCTCAGTTATGAAGAGGTGTGAATTTAAGATACTGAAATATAAGGAAAGTTCTGTTGGCAAAGGGAGAAGCAGAAGATAAGGGTGGGCATGTGATTTGAATGTTGGTCTACATATATAAAAGACCTCCTTGAGTTAGTAAAACAGGATTTTTAAAAGGTGCTTTGATTTTTTAAAATATTAATTCCATGGATTTGTGTTGCGTGGTTCTGTTTTCCTAGAATAGGAATTTTTGCAGTGAGAATCTTGACGAGTTTTTAGAATATTGTTATATTTCACCAAGTTGTTTCTTCCAAAGGACTGCAGATCATAGTGGTCAAGCCACACTGATAGGCTAAGGGGACTTCTGAATTTCTATAAGTGAATATACAGGGTGTCCCCCAAAAGTGCATACACACTTTGAGTTATTGTAAAGTCAGTGTTTATTAACATATAGTTCATTTTCAAAATTTAAAAGAATCTACAGAAATGAATAATTTTTGTCAATGCCTGTTTCCAAACTGATAACTGTCTGGTCCAGGCCCTGCTGATAATGCAAAGCAATGGAATCGCAAATGAAGGAATCATTTCAGTATTTGTGTGCCCTCAGTTCGTCAGTTTGTACTGTAAACTTTATCTTTTATGTATCCCCATAAAAAAAAGTCTAGTGGCTCTTTAGGATAAATTTTCTTTAAAGCTTAGTTTGGCTTCGCCCATTATTTCAAATCAGTTAAACCTGAAAAGGAGTGAAAGTTAAGTGAGTTATCAGCTGTTAAAGTGTGTACACATTTGGAGGGACACCCTGTAGGCTGTATCTCAAACTTGGTTCAGCATGGAACTCTTTTCCTTAGAGTAGTTTTCAGGACCAGTGCCTTGGATCATGCTTTGGGAAACAGTAATGGCGTTGGTTTTAGAAATAGTTTAATACTGAATTTTTGAACTACATAATGCTGCAGCTGGTTTATGTGGCCCCATTTGTTTTGGGGTTTTGAGGAAGAGGGTTGTAGGCGTGTTTGTCCGAGTGTTTGATGTTCCTAAGTGGAGTTAGTCTAGGTTGGAGACAGAGAAAAGAGCTTACCATCGACTGATTCCCTTTGGTATGAAGTGCAAGAATATGATAGGAATTTTTTTTTTTAAGAAAGCATTTTGTGAATGTTAAATTGTTAGTGGATTTCCTGTGTGGTTTTTCTTTTTTTTTGAATAAAGGTCTGGCAACTTAAAGAAACTGCAGAAGCTGTTCAAGTAATGGTTTATGCATTTGTCTTTTTACATAATTTTCTCTTTAAAAGCTCTTTGCTCATTTTAGATTATGTAGAGGGTGTAGGGAAATATAAAGAAAGAGGGCACCCAGATCTGGAATCCTGTCACCACTAGCTGCCCACTGTTGATGTTTTGATATATGGGACCAGTGCCAGCTGTAGGTTTTTTGTTGATGCTCTTTATCAAGTTGTGGAAGTTCTCCTCTATTTCTATTTTTCTGTGAGTTTTTATTTTGAATGTCAAATACTTTTCTTGCATCAATTAATACCATGTGATTTTTCTTCTGTAGCCTATTAATATGGTGCATTACACTGATTTTTAAAAAAATACTGTACCACCCTTGTATACCTGGAATAAATCCTGCTGGGTCGTGGTATATAATAGTAATAATAATTATTGTTATTTTTGTTAATCCTCACTCGAGGACATTTTTTCCATTGATTTTTAGAGAGAGTGGAAGGGAGGGAGGGATAGAGAGACAGAGACATCTGTGTGCGAGAAACACATCGATTGGTTGCCTCCCGCACAGCACGTCAACCGGGGCCAGGGATCGGACCTGCAAACCAGGTATGTGCTCTTGACTAGGAATCAAACCCATGACCCTTCGGTGGGCAGGCCAGCGCTCTAACCACTGAGCCACACTGGCCAGAGAGAACTTTTTTTATATTGTGGAGTTTTTTTGTTTTTGTTTGTTTTTTATTTTATTTATTTATTTATTTTTTAAGTTTTATTGTTTAAAATATTACAGATGTCCCTTTTTCTCCCCAATGACCCGTTCCACCCCGTTCCTTCCCCCTCCCCAGTCCCTCTCCCCACCATTGTCCATGTCCTTGGGTTGTGTATATATGCACATAAATTCTTTGGTTACTCTCTCCCCCTCCACCCACCCGCCCTCCTCCATCCCTCTGACATTCGTCAGTCTCATCTATGCTTCCATGTCATTGAATCTATTCTGTTCATCAGTTTATTAAGTTCTTTAGATTCCACGTATAAGCGAGATCATGTGATATTTGTCTTTCGCTGCCTGGCTTATTTCACTCAGCATAATATTCTCCAGGTCCATCCGTACTGTCCCAAAGGGTACGAGCTTCTTCTTCTTTACAGCTGCGTAGTATTCCATGGTGCGAATGTCCCACAGCTTTTTACCCACTCATCTACGGATGGGCACTTGGGCTGTTTCCAGATCTTAGCTATTGTAAACTGTGCTGCTATGAACATCGGGGTACATATATCCTTTCTGATGAATGTTTCAGGATTCTTAGGATACATTCCTAGGAGTGGAATCACTGGGTCAAAAGGCAGCTCCATTTTTAATTATTTGAGGACCCTCCATACTGTTTTCCATAGGGGCTGCCCCAGTCTGCATTCCCACCAGCAGTGCACCAGGGTCCCCTTTCTCCACACCCTCGCCAGCACATGTCGTTTGTTGATTTGTTGATGGAGCCATTCTGACAGGTGTGAAGTGATACCTCATTGTGGTTTTAATTTGCATCTCTGATGATTAGCGACGTCGAGCATTTTCTCCTGTGTCTCTTGGCCATCCGTATGTCCTCTTTGGAGAACTGTCTATTTAAGTCCTTTGCCCATTTCTTAATTGGGCTGTTTGTCTTCCTCTTGCTGAGTACTATGGGCTCTTTGTACACTTTGGAAGTTAGCCCCTTATCAGATTCATCCTTGGCAAATACGTTTTCCCAGACCGTAGGGTTCCTTCGTATTTTGAGGCTGTTTTCTTTCGCCGTGCAGAAGCTTTTTAGTTTGATGTAGTCCCATATGTTTATTTTTTCCTTTGTTTCTCTTGCCCTAGGAGATGTATCAGTGAAAAGTCCACTACGTGGGATGTCTGTGACTTTACTGCCTATGTTTTCTTCCAGGATTTTTATGGTTTCGTGACTTACATTTAAGTCTTTTATCCATTTTGAGTTTATTTTTGTGTATGGTGAAAGTTGGTGGTCTAGTTTCATTCTTATGCATGTATCTGTCCAATTTTCCCAGCACCACTTATTGAAGAGACTGTCTTTACTCCATTGTATACTCTTGCCTCCTTTGCCAAATATTAACTGACCATAGTGGTGTGGGTCTATTTCTGGGGTCTCTGTTCTGTTCCATTGATCTATAAGCCTGTTATTGTACCAATACCAGGCCGTTTTGATTACAGTGGCTTTGTAATATAGTTTGAAGTCTGGTAATGTGATGCCTCCCACTCTGTTCTTTTTTCTCAAGATGGCTGCAGCTATTCGGGGTCTTTTTTGGTTCCATATAAATTTTCGAAATATTTTTTCTAGGTCTGTGAAATATGCTGTTGGTATTTTCATAGGAATTGCATTAAATTTATAAATTGCTTTGGGTAGTATTACATTGTGGAGTTTTTACTTGCTGAGGATTTCAAGGACTTGCTGGGGATTTGTTACGGGTTTTTTGTGTTTATATTCATGATGGGTATTGGTCTGGTTTGTAGGTTTCTTTTCGGGCTGTTTGTGGTTTTACGTTAGGATAATAGATTCATTACAGTGAATTGGGAAGAGTTTTCCCTTCTGATTTTCTGGAAGAGATTATGTAGAATTGGTGTTAATTCTTCTTTAAATGTTTAGTAGAATTCTCCCGTGAGACCATCTGGCCTCAGGATTTTTTTTTTTTTTTAGTTTTAAAAATTATACATTCAATTTCTTTAGTAGTTAGAAGGCTGTTCAGATTATCTCTTTCATATTGGGGAATTGAGGAATTGGCCCATTTCCTTCTCAGCTTGTCAGGTTTGTTTGTGTAGAGTTGTTTCCCTTATTATGCTTTTGGTGTTTGTAGTGATATCTCTTGTTTATCCCTAATACTGGTGATTGTGTCTTCTCTCTGTTTTCTTTGTCCGTTTTGCTCAGGTTTGTCGATTTTATTGATTTTTTTTTTCCTTCAAAGAAATACCTTTTGCTTCATTGTTGGGTTTTTTATTATTATTATTATTTTTCAATTTCATTGATTTCTGCTGTTATCCTTATTCCTTCCTTCCTCTGTGTTGGGTTTACTTTCCTTTTTCTAGGTTCTTGAAGTGGGAGTATAGAGACTTTAAATATTCTCACTCTGTAGTGTGGGATTCTGTTAGCTGCTAATATCACTTCCATGTATTCTTAAAAAAAAAAGCACGGGTCCTAATTATGTAGGTTATCAGCTGGGTTCCCCCCTACATTTAATAAGTTGCTAACTTGAATGTAGGAAATATTCCTGAGATTATTTTAGTCTCAAATTTTAAGAACATCACTTCTGGAAATTCAGGTTGAGTTTGCCTGTCAGTTAGGAATTTAGAGTTGAAAACACCTTAGACCAGGAGTCAACAAACTAAGGCCCTTGGGCCAATTCCTGTTCTTGAGCCTATTTTTGTGTAGCCCTCCAGGCGAGAATAAGTTTTGCGTTTTATTTATTTTTATTTTTAAAAATATATCTTTATTGATTTCAGAGAGAGGAAAGGAGAGGGAGAGAGAGACAGAAACATCAATCATTGATCGGCTGCCTCCTGCAAGCCCCTGCTGGGGATGGAGCCCGCAACCCGGGCCTGTGCCCTGACCAGGAATCCAACCCCGATCTCCTGGATCCTAGGTCGATGCTCAACCGCTGAGCCACACCCGGCCTGGCAAGTTTTGCATTTTTAAAGGGTGGCATAACGTACATAAACACACACATTTGTCACCGAGACCTGAGTTGGCCTGCAAAGCCTGAAACCTATTCTCTGCGGCCCTTTACAGAACAAGTTTGCCCCCCCGCCCCCGCTGTCTTTACACTAAGTCTTGCTTCAGAGCCATCTGGAAAAATTTACCAGTACAGATTCCCAGGCCCCGCATGGCCTTTGTCTCATCTGGAACCCATCATCGCACACCCCTTTCTCTGCGTCTGGGTGTTTTGACTTGTGTCCTTTGTCTTTGATTTCTGTGCTATTCTGTGGTCACGCTTCGTTTTCCAGCACCTTCTAGATGCTGTGTAATCTCCTTGGAGGTCCATTCTGAAGGAGGCACACCTGAATGTATTTGCTGGTAAAAGTCAGAAGAGGGGAAAGTGCCGGGGCCACCTCGGGAACAGCTCTGATATAAAGGTGATTTCTGACATCACAAAATCCAAACTCCTTCATCTCTGGAAATGCTGTTTTATTTTTGATTCACAGCCTGGCATAGAAACTTGGGCGGAAACCCTAGAATTGTTTATGGAAACTCAAATGGAAATAGGTCTGCCCTGTAAAGGATTCTGCCCACCTAAAGTTAGTGGGAAGAGAGCTGGATATTCCTGCTACCAGTTAAGTGCCAACCCCACAGTTACTGCTTTGGGAAAGAAAGCGTGTTCTCCTGGGTTGAGCTGAAGGAAACCATTGCTTTCCGACCTCAACCCAGCCTGGAAGAATGTTTCCTGAAGCCCTGTGACATGAGGGCAAGGGGAAGGTGGCAGGTGGCAGCTGGGACCCCTTTCACTCCTCTTGGTGGACTGCGGATGGCAGTTTGGAACTAAAGCTAAGGGCTGGTCATTTTTTCTGGTTCAGGTGCCTTAAGTCTCCTGTCCTCTAACCTCAAACCCTACAAATCCCCTCTTGCCATCTGCCATGTCCCTTTTATGATGCTACTGGGCCTGCTTTTGTGTCACTCCTTGAACTTCTTCCTGTTGGGTTGAGTGTGGTCCCCAGAGAGGAGGGCTCTTCTGTGTCCCCTGCCTTGGTGGTCTTCCCCTTTTCCACAGCTCTAGCCGAGTTTCCTCCCCCCCGTCTCTGAAAAGACGTTCCTTGAGCCCATGGAGTCCGAGGATGCCTTATGTTGCTCAAGTGATTCTTCTGGGGGAGGGCAGGTGGCCCAGTGTTTAGCATCTCATGATCACAAACTAAGTGTTACCTGCCCCCCAAATGAAAGCCAGGCTTTTTCATAATCTCCCCTTTCTGTGCCTTATTTTATAAATCTTGGTTAGCCTCTCACGTGGGCTACATAAGAATGTGAGGACGAGAGTTTCAGCCACTTGACAACTAACTGCGTGGAGGTGCCACCCTCTCTGTGCCGATTGAGTCTTGTGGGGGAAATGGGTTTGGCAGGACGAAGAGGGTATAACACTGTATTAGTGTTTGGGTTCCAAATTAAAGACACATTAGGATTGTGTCTCATAAATTACATTTTTTATAAACCCTCTTATTTCATAAGGAGATTGGCTCCTGGAGGACCTGGGTTGGTGTTATTTTGAAGTACAGCGAGGCTCCTGCCCCCTTTCCAGTAGGTGTTGGGGGTGATGGGAAATTCCCCTTTAACTGCCCTCCTGCAGCTGGAAGGGGAATGCCTGGCAATGAAATAATTAGCAGCACATTTACCATATGCCAAGTGTACTGGAATGTGAGTTTTAAGAAGTAGTCATTGTGGCTGGTAATGTAAACAGTCCCATATGGTTCTCCTTAATGCACCTCTGCCTAAAAAGAGCTTGGCTACTTCTGTGTTGTGCTGTATGGCTCCCAATCTAATTTACATACGTCTTTTTCTTCCTTTCTGTATGTCCCTTTCTGCATTTTGCAGCCCCACCTCAATGTTGTAATTTTCATTTATTTTTTCACTTATAATTGACATTTAACATTATATTAACTTCAGGTGTATAACATAATTTGCTATTTGTATATATTGCAAAATGATCACCACAATAAGTCTAGTTAACATCTATCATCACACAAAAAGTTAAAATTCTTTTCTTGTGATGAGAACTTTTAACACCCACTTTCCCAGCAACTTTCAAATATACAAGACACTCTTATTAACTAGTCACCACGCTGTATGTCGCTGCTGTGGTTGAACCGATGCATTGAGATTGGCTGCAAGTGCACATTATTGGCAGGAAAGCCATCTCCAGCACCTGGGACAGTGCCTGCACACAGGAGCCACTCAGACGCTTGCTATTTGGAGATGGGTTGTGACTGGTGGGGATGGGTAGGAAGATCACCCCTTGAAATCTCTTTAGACTGGCACTTAGGCCTGGCTTATGGTTGATTGAAGGGGAGAAACCCACTTCTGGAACACACTGTTGCTTACTTCATAGTAACTGAGAATCTAAAAGTTCAGCTTGTGTATTTGGGTTTTTTAAAAAAATAGTTTATTTCTTTTTAAAAAATATCTTTATTGATTTCAGAGAGAGGAAAGGAGAGGAAGAGAGAAACATCAATGATGAGTCACTGATCAGCTGTCTCCCGCACGCCCCCTGCTGGGGATCGAGCCCGCAACCCGGGCATGTGGCCTGACCAGAAATTGAACCCCGATCTCCTGGATCCTGGGTCGACGCTCAACCGCTGAACCACACCTGGCCAGGCACAAAAAATAGTTTATTGATTTTTAGAGAGGGAGAAAATCAATGTGAGAGTACAACATGGATCGGCTGCCTCCTGCATGCCCCCTCTGGGGAATGGAGCCCTCAACCTGGGCATGTGCCCTTGACTGGGAATCCAGCCAGCAACCTCCTGGTGCAGGGGATGACACCCAACCGAGTCACACTGGCCAGGCTGTGCATTTCAAGTTTTGAGGGGACAGCTTTACTGAGATGTGACTCAAATGTCATACAGTTCCTCTATTTGAAGTATACATTTCAGTGATTTTCACTGCAGTCAGCCCTACCCATCTGCAGATTCAGCCAACTGCAGATAGAAAATATTTGAAAAAAGTTCCATTGTTGCTGACTTAACACAGATAGACTTTTTTTCTTGGACTTATTCCCTAAACGAGTGATTTTCAACCTTTTTCATCTCATGGCACACATAAATTAATTACTAAAATTCTGCTGCATGCCAAAAAATACATTTTTTGCAGATCTGATAAAAAAAAAAAAAGGTATAATTTTGATTCATTCATGATGGATGACTATTGTCTTGGCTGCTGTCATTTTTTTTTATTTGACAACCTAAGGGAAAAGAGGTCAGTGCCCCTGACTAAATAGTCAGGTATGGCATGTTTTAAAAATTCTCCTGGCACACCAGGTGAAAATTGCTGCCCTAAATTAAACAACATAACAACTGTTCACATAGCACTTACATTATACTGATATTATAGGTAACCTAGAGATGATTTAAAGCACATGGGAGGATATGCATAGGTTATATGCAAATGCTACACCACTTTGTATAAGTGACTTGAGCATTCCTGGATTTTGGTATCCATGGGGGGTCCTGGAACCAATCTCCCTTGGATACCAAGGGACCATTGCATGTTCAGAGTTGTGTGACCATCACCACAATTTTAGAATATTTTCATCACCCCGCACAGAAACTTGTACCCCTTAGGCATCAGCCCCATTCCTCCCAGCCCTGGCACCCACTAAGTTGCTCTTCCTGTTTAGGGATTTGCCTTTAATGGCTGTGTCATATAAATGGAATTATACAACATGTTGTCCTTTGTGCCTGGCTTCTGTCACTCAGCATCGTGTCTTCAGGGGCCAGCCACATTGGAGCGTGTGTCAGTGCTGCGTTTCTTCTGTGGCTGCACAGTAGTTCAGGGTATGTGTATACCATACTTTACTTATCCATTTATCCACTGGGCGGATTTGCACTTTTTTATCATTATGAATCATGCTCTGAACATTCCTGTTGGCTTGGGTTTTGTGTGAGGAGATTAACCATCTTGCTGCTGTTACATAAACAACTGGACATGGGAATGTAGGAGTAAGCTGCTGAAGACGGGCCTGCGGAAACCACCTACTTAACCTTTTTTTAGTCCCTGGAAATTCAGTAGGCCTCTGAATGTGTGAGAAGTCTCCTGATGCACAGACACTAGATTAAAATTTAGAAATTAAAACAATCTTAATGTCATTTTATTTATTTTTTAAAATATTTTTATTGATTTCAGAGAGAGGAAGGGAGAGAGATAGAAACATCAATGTTGAGTCATTGATCAGCTGCCTCCTGCACGCCCCCTGCCGGTGACTGGGAATTGAAACTCGGTGCTCAACCGCTGAGCCATGCCGCTTGGGCTTAATGTCATTTTAAATGTAAGCTCTTTTGTGAAATATGAAGACCATTTCTGTATATCACTTGATTTTAGTGATCTGTACTTGCTGCCGGTCATCATTCAAGTTTTTGGTTACACCTAGCACATCCCGGGTAAGTTCAAAAGATATTCTCTAAGCCTTGGGCAGTTGTGAGCAAGCTGCTTGTGCGAGAGGGAGCCCATGAGGAATGCTGTGCTCTTTTTTTAGTCTCAGAGGCGTTAAGCCAGTGGTGGTGGTAACCCTGGAACAGACATGCTTTAACTTGATGTAATTTACCTGGAGTGCGTTTTAGTGTACAGTTCGCTTGAGTTTGATCAGTGCAGTGGTCATGTAACCACCACCCACTGTCAAGAGTAGGACCTCTGAGCGGATTTTTAAAGCAGATACTCCAATGACTTCAAACTGTGTTGGAGTCCAGAGGTCTAGCAAGAAAACCAGAAAGCTGGTTTGTGTGGGAAGGGAAACTGCACAGCCCAACTGTGGCTTTTAGGTGCTCTGATATTCGAGTCTCGGGTTTGGAGGAAAGGATACCTGCATCTCTGCATCCTCTTGTAGTGAGCTGCTCATGCAGGTGAGACGGAGTGGGGGTGGGCCCTGCCCACAGATGGGCCCTCTGGCCTGGACTTAAAGGGGAAGTGTGGGTGGGGGAGGCCGACCAGAGGGAGTGGAGAATCAGGTAGGAGGAAGGCACAGGGCTCTGGAAACATCAGGGTCTGGGGAGTAGGAGATGAGCTGGGAGGAGGCTGGGCTTTGGGCTCCCCGCTTGGGCATGGTGCAGTGATGGGATAATTAACCACCTGTTGGAGCTTAAACACCTGAGCTGTTGTGGGAGAGACACCTAGGAGACAAAGAAATGGAGGCGGGGGCTTGATGGTGGAATTTCCAGCCCGCATAATTAAAGATAAGCTTGGCAAGAATAGGAATTCATCTCCTAATTTCATAAGCTGCTTGAATTTATGAGAGAGAGAGCAGAAAGGAACATGGCCACAAATTGCCTCTTCTACCCCCTAATTTCACAGATGAGACTAGTGCAGCTCTGGCCCCTGGCCTGGCGGGCTGGTGGCAGGCTGGTGCTGTCTGATTGCCCTGAGGAAGGGGGGGCATCCCAGCACAGCAGAGACTCGGGATTGGGTAGCTTAAAGAAAGTCCGCACCATTTGTCCTAAGTTGTCTTAGTTGAAGTTTTTTTGAAATTCTTATTTATTGATTTGAGGCAGAGAGAGAGGAAGTGGGTGGGGGGGAGAGATTTGTTGCTCCACTTATTTCTGCATTCATTGGTTGATTCTTGTATGTGCCCGCAACCTTGGCATATGTGGATGATTCTCTAACCAGCTGAGCTACCCGGCCAGGGCTTAATTGAAGTTTTTGAGGTTGAAAAAGACTTCAAGGTGCAAGTCAAGGTCATTGGTGGAGAGAGTCAGGAGTTTTTCTCGGTTGCTTATTTCCCACAGGCAGCCTCTAATGGAATTCACTTTGTTAAGGGGGCTACAGTATTTTAGCCTCTTAAAGCTGAAGAAGTGGGAATACAACTGAAACCTGTTTTCCTGCCTTTTTGCCAGGGTGCCTGGCATCTTAGGTTTTTATTCAACAAGAATCCCTCAATATGTTGGGCCACTAAAGTTTGGTGGGTACAGCTACTCTTAATTTACGCCTGTCTGATAGATCAGTGATGAAATGGCAGCACCGGACCACAAGGGATGGAGGGAATGAACACTAGCACCGGCTTCCTTAGAGATCAGTGGGGTGGGCGGTTGGGCAGGATGCAGGTTCCAGCTGGATGCACAGATTTGGGATTCGGCCACCTGGAGCTGATGGTCAGGGTCAGACGAGTGAGGTTCATTCTCTAAGACAGGCCCGTAAATGGATCCCCGGGCGAAAATGAGGAAGGAAACTGAAACTTGGGCCTTGGTCCCCCCCTCCCTCCCCCACATTGATTCCTTTTAAGTTATTGTTGAGTAAACACACACAAAGTAGGCAGTGATCTGGAAATGGGGGCACTGCGTTTTCCGGTGGACAAAGGACACATTTTGCCCTGGGACAAGGCCGCTGTGGTTCTGAGCACTTTGGAAGGCTCTGAGTAGTATGCTAGTTATTACACATCATTCTTGCCTGGCCAGAGTTTTCTAAGAACTTTTGCCAAACAACATTTTATTAGCATAGTTTGGATTTCTATGTCTACTTGAAAGCAGTGTGGTTATGTCTCTTTTAGCATTTGAGTCTCCTTTGGAATTTTCTGATTTGCAGGCATTTATGACATTGTTATCTTGTATTCCCAAAGTTGGGGATGCTCTGACCCCAGGCTCATTTTCTTTCTTACCTTACCGGAGGATATTTTTTCCATTGCTTTTTAGAGAGAGTGGAGGGAAGGGAGAGTGGGGAGGGGGGACAGACAGACAGACAGACAGACATTGATGTAAGAGAGACACATAGATTGGTTGCCTCCCGCATGCGCCCTGACTGAGGCCTTGGACTGAACCTGCAGCCCAGGTACCTGCCCTTGACTGGGAATCGAACCCAAGATCCTGTGGTCCCTGGGCTGACACTCTAACCACTGAGCCACTCCGGCCAGGACCCCAGGCTTATTTTCACTCATTTGTAGAGCATCTAGTAGTTTTCAAGGGATTTTGTCCCTGGGCATTTGGGATATAGGGTCTTTTTTCCGTAAGATGGGGGACTAACATTTTGTGGGTATGGCTGGATTTACCAAAGTCCTTTGAAGGACAGGATAGTCATTTAAACCATATTGTCAACCTCATTTGAGGAACCCTGATAGAACCAAGTACATTTTGCGTGGCCATGTTACATGCTCCTTACTGGAGAGGCATGAAGGTTGAAATAACCTTTTGGTGACTTGAGTGTAATTGGTTGGAGATCGTGGGGATTTCTTTTTCTTTTTTGTATCTAGTGGTTTAGATCAGTGGTTCTCAACTGTGTCTGCATATTGGAATTTCCCAGGGATCTTTAAAAAATACACCTGGGTCCCACCCCCCAGATTTTCATTTAATTGGTCTAGGTTGTGCCTTCAGAATTTTTAAAACTCCCCTGGTGATTTTAATGCGTGGCTAGGATTGAAAACCACTGGTCTAGATGTTCTAGAAACTCTGCAAAGTGGAGCTCATGTCTTTGGCTTTCTCTTTTCACTTTAAAACCATGATTCTGGAAAAGAGATGCTGGGCAGTTATTTCTGGCTCCCCTTTCTGGAATCTTCTCCAAGGCAAAGGCTGGGAGCAGGGTGGGTGACAAGGGAGTCCCCAGATCAGCAATAAGGTGAATGTGAAGTGAAGTAGACAGTGGGCAAAATGGCCTGGTCTTCGTGTTAGTGGCAGGGCTGGCCACACTCAGTGCCCATGGGGACCAGGCGGTGGCAACAGCCATAAATAACATTCAGACCTGGTATATTTCTTCTGAACTGGGGGGTAAAGCCAAAGTATAGAAGTAAGTAGCATATCAAATTGGATTTCTTTTGTATTGTGTTTTTTTTTTCTTTTCAGTTTGAACCCTGGCAGGAGGGCCTCCATTAGCCCACATGGTACCTTTGCTAACTGTGCCAGTTAAAAAAAGGGGCCGGTTGTCATCCTGGGCTTGGCCAGCAGTCAAGGGCTTTGCGTGTATCACACAAAGACAACCCCTTTCTCTGGCCCAAGGGACAGAGTTTGCCCCAGCTCAGCCTCTGGGCTGGGGTCTTCATTCGCTGCACAGCCTGGCTGGTGACACACAAGGTAGCCCTGCCTGGATTGTCCCCTTCACCAGCCTAGGGGTTTGTGGTCTGTTTCGTAATGTGCCAACAGAACCCAGTCTTGAGGCCATTTACCAGGAGTGATGACTTGTTTTATACACTTTCAAAACAGAAAACACCTGTCCTGGCCAAGGAGGACTGACTGATTACCCAGCAGCTTTCCTCAGGGCAGCACCACTGGGCGTGTGGGCTCCGCGTGCTGGGCTCGCTCGTATTTACCACTCTGCCCTCCAGGCACTGCCATGGTGGCCTGACCTCACCAAGCTTCCTTGACACCACCAGCTGAACAAGCTCAGCTCTTTTCATCAAGCTTGAAAGCAGAATTTTTTAGGGGGGGGGGGGGTTGGGACTCTGTTCTGGGGATATAATTCACGCCTCCCCTTTTAATGTCCCAAACCCAATTTCAGAAAAGTGAAGCCAGCTAGATCATTTTCTGCCAAATGAGTTTCCCAGAGGCAGTTTTGCTGGGAATGAGTGAGACTCATGTTAGTCGGTGCTTGTGTTCCCATGGCTGTGTGGCATGGCTTCTGCTCCACTAGTCTCTCCTCGACGTGGAGCTCAGTTCTGTTTGGTTGTCCAGGGGACCACACGGACATTCTCTGGCCCTGCCCAGGTCCCTCCTGTGGCCTGCCTGGTGCTGCCTTCTCAAAAGGAGGAGCAGCCCCCTTTCTTGTGGGTGAACCGCTGTTGGTGTTTTAATGGGGGGAGGGTGTTGAAGGCCCTTTGTTTTCTCAACTTCTTCCTCTCTGAAATTGCTAGTACTACACAGGTCTCTGGGCTGTGTCCCGCTCGTCTCCACCTACTCCAGTTTGGGGGCTTGGGGTTTTGGGGGTGTGTTCTGTCACCTAGTTTTGTTCTAAATGTTGTTCGTGAGTTTGGGTTGTGGTCCCTAATTGCTCTGTGTTTGGGGCTTCAGAGGATTACAAAGTCATGCGCTCACTGCCATTTTTGCTACTCCATTTGCTCCTGTTTAAAGTGCAGTTGAAGATAGGAATTTTGGTGGGTGTATTAGTCTGCTAGGGGCTGCTGCAATCAAGTATTAAAAATGGGTGGTTAAAAACAGAAGTCTGAAAACAAAGTATAGGCAGGGCCACGCTCATTGTGAAGCCTCTAGGGGAGGGTCGTTGCTCTCCCATTCAGCTTCTGGTGGCACCAGGTATCCTTGGCCTGCGGTGTATCACTCCAGTCTACCTTTGCCACCACATCACCTGTGCTTTCTCCCTGTGTCTTCTGTCACTTATAAAGACACTTGTCATTGGATTTAGGACCCACCTAGATAATCCAAAATGATTTCATTTCTAGATCCTTAAATGCACTTTATTCTATTGTGTTACCTGGTTTTTGGTGTAGCCTCTCATTGCAGGGTCCAGAGTCTATATAAAGCTCATGACAAAGGGGATAAGTGAGTGACTCTGGCTACTCTTTGTTCAGATTTTCTCATGAAGTTCAGTCATTAAACTGTGTCCCACTGGCTTTCCTTCTGAACGTGAGTCATCTGACCATCTCGCCTTCTTTCCCCTCTAGCTGACAGCGAGACCATTCTGAAAGGCCTCCAGTCCATTTTCCAGGAGCAGGGGATGACCGAGTCGGTGCACACCTGGCAGGACCACGGCTATTTAGCGACCTACATAAACAAAAACGGCAGGTGAGACGGCCTTGAGCGCTTCTCTTTACCCTGGAGGACTTCAGGAGTGGGGAGGGGTGCAAAGGGGAGTGGGGGGTGGTGTCTAGGGATCCCCCCCCCCTTCGACAACTTCTAGGAGGAGGCTAGAATTCAGTGCTTCTCTGCCTTAGCTGCACAGTAGCATCGCCTGGGAGCATTTCCACGAAATGCCATGCCCAGGCACTCCCCCCAGAGACTGAGGCCGCTGAGCGTCAGTATTTCTCCAAAACCCCAAAGGCGGATCTACTGTGTGACCCAGAACCCCTGGGCAGCGTAAGCAGTGTGAACTGGTAGGTGGTGATCCGGACTTGGTTAAAACAGGCTCCTGGGCCCCTGTCCAAGAGTGTCTGATGTGGTAGGCCTGGGACAGCACCCCATACAGCATTTCCAGCAAGCTCCCAGGGGCCGCTGATGGTGGCTTGACCCCACTGTGAGATGAGAATGCCAACGAGTAGCTTCCCAGGAAGCTGGGGAGACCCAAGAGTTCAAGTTTTTTCCCTTAACACTTACAGACTATCTAGACGATTAAAAAATGTAGATGAAAGTCGATGTACTCTGAGAACAGGAAAGGAAACCTAAACTAACAAATGATCGATAACAGAAGGTGCTAGTGCATTGAGCTTTTGTGTTCCCCTGTACCCAGACTGGTTTAGGATGCTATTAAGATTCTTAGTCATTTGCACTATTAATTTAAAAAGGTGAACTCCTGGGTATTTTTTATAGCTTTCACTCCATTCCCCCAATGGGTACAAAGTCCTAAAATCCCACGCGGCTTTCTTAATGTCCCACATTCTCTCCCTCGTTTTTCTATTAAAAGAACCCCTCCCCCCGGCTTGCAGAGGCCCAGAAAACAGTGCTGTGAGAAGAGGGAAACTTACTTTTGGGGCCATCTCCCCTTCCATTACTCTTTTTATAAGTCTACTTGGCCCACCCTTATGGCGGAACTTGGCATTTCCTCTCCTGATGCCTCTCAGAGACATCTTCCCCCTTCTCTCCCCAAGCCCAGATTTGTGTTTCTAACTATGTAGCAGTGTCCATGTATGTGTGTAGCAGATACCTGGAGTGTATGTCTAGAGTTAGTTCTTCCTCAAGGGTGATCCAGAATCGATCCCCTTCCGCCCTCCATGGTCTGGCCCGGCTACCAGCGAGGCTCCTGGAAGCAGCAGGCTGAGCTGTCCGTGGGCCCTCCAGCTCCTCCAGGCTCCCATTCAGCCCCCCTCCGCCCCAGCCTCTCTTCTCTGCCCTCCCTGCCGCCTCTCTCACTGTCCTCGCTGCGGTCCATCCTTGGGGGACCACAGCAAATCGGATCTTGACACTCTGCCACCTCGGTAAGCTCCTCCTGCACTCCAGGTGAAGCCCTGCATCTCCGACCATCTCCCCAGGGCCTTTGCAGCCCAGCCCCGCCTCCCTTGCTACTGCAGTTCTTGAATCTTCTACCCCAGACACCAATTCCAGCCATCCAGAGGGCTTAGAATTCTTCCTGGGAGAGAGTTTTTGAGTGAGAAGAACTGTTTGGAAATGCTTCTATAAGCAAAACAAATAGAAACGAGCGTGCTTAGTTAAAAATCTTATTTTCTCCATTGATCTTATTTCTCTACATGGTCAGTTGGGACCCATCCTGTGGTGCCTGACCATGGTGCCTGTCCCTAAACCTCACTTTTCCTGCCCCGGCACCTGCTCTGGGGATGCACTGCAGCGACACACCCTGCTTCTGGCCTGGCTCCTGGTTAATGGCCCCTTGGTCATGCCAAGGTCCTGTTCCTCAGCCACCTTTTTATGCATTTTCCATATTCCCCCCTGGTAACTTCTTTTTGTTTCTGGTTTTAATCCCTTCAGATGGGTGCTTGACACCCCACCTTCCAGCATTCTCTGTGTCCCCCTGGTTCTCTGGCAGAGGACTCTTTGCTCGAACCACCCAGGTGGTTAAGGGGTCCCCTTCCTTTGTGCTGCTGGCGGTGGTGGAGGGGGAAGGAAAGATGATCCGCTCATTCAGAGGCAGATGAGTGTGTGGTGTCCTGGACTTGAACTTGATTTTGAGGCCATCTAAGGGCTGAAGGTGAAAATTAACTAGTTACATTTATTTTTACATCCAGGCACACTGCCTGTATTCTCTGAATAGAATTAATCATCTAATTTAGTATATTTCAGATCTTTATTTAACCATGACTTATAGTAAGAGGTAACTATTTTTTTATTGTATTTTTAAAAGATTTTTTTTAGAGAGAGAGAGAGAGAGAAACATTGATGTGAGAGTGAAACATCGATTGGCTGCCTCCTGCATACCCCTGATCGGGGATCAAACCCATAACCTGGGCATGTGTCCTGACTGGGAATCAAACCGGCAACTCTTCTGTGCATGGGCTGATGCCTAACCAACTGAGCCACACTGGCCAGGGCAGTAAGAAGTAACTTTATATCGTCGCATACACATCTGTGTATGTACAATACAATTACCCAACATAACTGGGGGGAAAAAAGTGCTCCCTCAAATAATTAACTCTTATTGCATGTGATACTGTCATATTTTATGTCATGAAAAATGCTGGTCAGATCCACTAAAGATTTTTCTGTAAGGAGCCACATAAGGTCCCTGTCTGTCACATACTCTCCTTTTATTAAAAAAGAGCTCTTTAAAAACATAAAAACCATTTTTAGAGTGCAGGCTTTACAAAACCTGCTGTGGGCCAGGTCTGGTTTGCAGGCTGGAGGGAGCGTGCTGACCCTGAATTCAGTGAATTTAATCACCACCTGCCTGCAGTCGGAAAAACCCGGCTGGTTTTTGTTTTTTTTTGTTTTTTAAATTGAATTTATTGGAGTGAGATTAGTTCTCAAAGCCATACAGGTTTCAAATGTACAGCTCAACAAAACATCATCTGCGCACCGCATCGTGCGTCCATTGCCCCAAGCAAGGTCTCTTTCAGCCCTCCTTCCCCCCCCCCGGGCCCCCCCCATGCCCTTCCCTCCGGCTCTCACCACACTGTGGTCTGTGTCTGTGTCTGTATGTTACGTATATATGTTTTTTGGCTCTGTTTTGAATTGTGACTGTTAATGGGGACAACCCAGTCGGCCCCTGCCACCATCCCTCCCAGTGGTCACTAAACTTGGCTGAATCACCTGCTGGGCAAGCTTCTTAAAAATCAGATTCAAAGGACTGACTACTGAATGACTTTCTGGGCCCAAGAACCTGTTCTGAAAACCTTAGCATTTGGAGACTTTAATCTTCGCTGAGTGATTGGTTGCTTCCCTGCCACTAAGGAGTAGTTCTAATAAGAAAGCAATAGGGTTAAGTGTGTAACTTCGGGGGAAAAGAGAAGTGGTCTTTCCTTTGAATTGGGTTGGCATATTTTCTTCCTTTTGAGTGCCATGATACAATTCCTAACCTTAAAATTATGCTTTTCTTTTATAGCTTTGCCAATTTGAGAATTTACCCACATGGATTGGTGTTGCTGGACCTTCAGAGCTACGACGGCGATGAGGAAGGCAAAGAAGTTGACAGTGTTGGTTTTTACTGTTATTTATTCAAGTGTTTGAGGTTCACAAAACCAGCACCATTTAACTTCCCAGTTAACTGTAGATGTTCTTCCCTCCACAATAAGTGTTATTTTAAAAATATGTTTTTATCGATTTCAGAGAGAGGAAGGGAAAGGGAGAGAGAGAGAGAGATTAACATTGATGAGAGAGAAACATTGATGAGAGAGAAACACTGATGAGAGAGAAACATCGATCGGCTGCCTCCTGGGGATTGAGCCGGAAACCTGGGCATATGCCCTGACCAGGAATCAAACTGACAACGTCCTGGTGCATGAGACGACACTCAACCAGCCAGGCCACACCAGTTGGGCCACAGTATGTGGTTTTAGAAGAGAAATATTTGTTTTTAGCAACCTGGCTGCCATCTTTCCCTTGACCTCATGAGGACTGATTTTACTTTCCACCGGAGGGAATGGAATATAAAGCTTTAGCCAAGATGGTGTATCTGCATTCCCCTTGAGCATTCCCCTTTCCCATTATTGGTAACTTAGACTGAGGTTCGGTCAGCACCATGAGGACTAGTTGGTGTGGGAGTGGAGAACTGGGCCTGTCCGGAGGCTGCTGTGGGAATGGGGAAGATGTGTGTATTTGGGTATCTGCCAGTTCACACAGCTCTGCCAACATGGTCTCAAGCTCCTGGTCTAATTTAGCTGTTCCACTCAGCCTATTCTAGAAGCCCATTGATTTCTTTTCTTTTAATTGTAGCTTTTGAACAAAGTAGAAGAAAGAATGAAAGAATTGAGTCAGGACAGTACTGGGCGGGTGAAGCGGTAAGTCCACTCCTGGATGTCCTTTGATGTTTGGTTAAGTGATAAAATAATCGGAACAGTGGTGGTGTCCCTGAGCTGTGTCTGCCGAAGATGCAGCCAAGATCAAAGTCAGCTTCTGCTTTTGGCAACATGGTAGACTGAGCTCGTGGGCCCCTCACCGCGCAACAAGACAAGACGTGTGAGAACACACACGCTGACCGAGAGAGACATGCTGGATAAAATGAGACAGGCAGAAAGGAGATGTGGAGTGATTCCCAGGAGCTGGGAACTCTGGAAAGCAGAGAGCCGGGCGAGGCTGCCACCTCAAAGGGGAGCTAAACAACTTCCCCCTTCCTGTCCAGTAAAGAGAGAAGGTCACATGTCTCTGCTCAGAGTTCTGGGCTCTAGAATAGAGCTAAGCAGTTAAGAGATTTATGACAGGACAAGGTGGTAGAAAATTTGCCTCAAAGTTTGTAAGTAAGAAGACTTTGCAAGGTGCTAAGAACCAAGAGGCCACCCACTTGGAGTAGCCACAGGTAGGTTCTCTTCAAACGGTAAATGAAGACAGTTAAGCTTTCCCTGTCCAGGTATATAGCCACTATGCCACACGTGGCTATTTAAAATTGTTAATAAAAATAAACAGTTCTTCAGTCTCACCTCACTACCCTCATGTCAATAGCTAATGGCTAATGACTGCCATATTGGACAGCACAGAAGTATTTGCCAGTGGTGTCAGATGTTAAGAGCTTGACAGAAGTAACAGTGTTAACATTTGTTGGAAGGAATAGAGTCTGGTAGGTCTTGGGAATTAAGAATGGGAATTAATGGATTCACAGCAAGTAATTCTCATCAGTTTGCTCTTGCCTGCCTGCCTGCCTGCCTGCCTGGGTGCCTCCTTATCAGGCCCCCAAAAGTTAGGAGGCTTGTTCCTTGCTCATAAAGGCAAACACATAGATGTAGAGGCTCAGAGGGACTTTACCAACGTCACACCATCACTGATGGAAGCATCTGGAATGCAGATTTCTCTAGTTCATGGCCCTTTCCAGAAGAGGGAATCCTTTTTGGCAAGAGCTAGGATGTGTAAGTACTTCATGGCTCAGCATGCTAAGTTTGCTCAGTCCATAGGAAAGCTCCAGGGCCATGTACCAGAACTAGGAAGGTGTTTAATCCCTCTGGTGGGGGCAGAGAGCAGGAAACTGCGAGTGAAAAAAACATGGCTCAGTGTGGAACTTGCCCATTTTTTTTTTTTGATCAGAGCTCCCATATTTGTTTACTTTGTCCAAGTTCAGTTTATGTATTCTCAGCTCCTTCCCCATCCTTAAAAAACACATCCACACCCACACTGCTTTCTGGACTTTTCATCTTTTCCTACTTCTGAGAGTTTTCCTTATCTACACCCGTTCGAATTGAACGGGTTCCCACTGTGTTGTAAAATGTCTGAACTTGGAGATGATGAATTGGCCAACTTCAAAATGCCTCTGAGTTTTATTGGTCTGATTTTTATCGGAGTTAATTCTGGGAAGGAGGAAACAGATGGAATGCAGTTATGGGCCTCAGCATTTGTGAGAAGTCTGGTTTGTTTGTGTCTTTCTGGTCTAGGAGTTTCTGAAGGGACAGTGAAGTTAGGCTTTAAATGTTCAGTTCAAAACGCAGACCTTGGTTTTGCTTGTCACTCTTTTTACATGTTTTCATAAAATCAGGGTGGAGGAGATGAGAAGTGCTTAGAAATACATTGTGGTAGGCCCTTTGTTATTGGCTTCAAAAGGACAAGGATGGTGCCACTTTCTCCCCCCGGGAATGACATTATTAGAGTCAATCATTAACAAATAACTCAGTACCATCTGAAATAATTACTCCCCTGTGGCCAATGAAGTAAATGTGATTTTTCATCTACGAAGCCATGGGGTTTCTTAAAAAAATGTATTTTTGTATTCTACTTTTCAAAAGAAAAGGTATGGGAAAACAAGCTCCCATCAGTTTTGTTGCAAACAATTCTTGAAATTTACACACTGTACTGAGGCCCAGGGCATATTCTGCCTTTCTTTTCTTTAAAGAAACAGAAAACTTTTATTGATTTTTAGAAAGAGAGAGGAAGAGAGAGAGAGAGAGGGAAACATCGATTGGTTGCCTCCTGCATGTACCCTGACTGGGAATCGAACCCACAGCCTGGGCTTGTGCCCTGACTGGAAATCAAACCATTGACTTTTTTTTTTTTTTTAATTTTTATTGATTTCAGAGAGAGGAAGGAAGAGGAGGAGAGAGAGAAACATCAACGATGAGAGAGTCATTGATTGGCTGCCTCCAGCACACCCCCGACTGGGGATTGGGCCCGCCACCCAGGCATGTGCCCTGACCGGGAATCGAACCCCGATCGCCTGGATCCTAGGTCGACGCTCAGCCGCTGAGCCACGCCTGGCCGGGCACCATTGACCCTTTGATGCACAGGATAATGTCAGCCAATGGAGTGACATTGGCCAGGGTCTGCCTGACTTTCTACCATGCAATTTTGATTTTTAGCAGTGGTGGTTGAAACGAGTTGTGTAGGGCTCCAGAATGTTTCCCATAGCCCATCACAGGGAAATAGATGCGCGGCCTGGTAGGATGAGTACTTTGTCAAGGTATCATCTTCCCCATCCTGTTGGAGATCCTTGTTGTTTCCTTGCCAGTCTTTACAAACCACTGTGTTGCACCTGAGGAAAGAGCCCAACCTTAGCCAAGGTAGTGTTGACACAACTGAGATTGGGCATTGTTTCTTTTCAGTGGGTTTGTGCATAGTTCAGTAAAAGCCTTTTGCTGGCTGGCTGGCTGGCTGGCTATCGACCAGGAGGTAGGTTGCTGCCCCTGAAAGCTGGGAATTGATACATGTCACCTTCCCACCTCACTCCACTCTCCACCACTGGCCAGGGGTGGAAAGAGGCTTCCCCCAAGTCCTGTTTATCTTGAGATGGGGAGAAGTGTCCTGACTCGGGCTCCACATTTTACAAGAAAAACCTCTGGTCTGCCTAACATTGCAGCAGCTGAATTTGTTTACCTGAAAGATGAATTGGTTAAATCAGAAGCTGTTAGCATTAAATGAGAGTTTATGAGAACTTGCTCTGTAAATCTGTGTTCTTTACGGATGTTAGTACTGTTTCCACACAGGAAGCCTCATTAACTTGTAACAGGTCCAGACTGGACTCTGGGAAGCAGGTGAGCTGGGAGGGGAAAGAAACTCATCAGATAAGTCAGAGACCGCGTCTCCCGCGTTTGAGGTCTCTGCGGCTGTTCTGCTATCGTACACCACTGTGTCTGAGAACACGTGACTTGGAGACGGGTTGTGCCCTGTGTGCAATGAGTTCTCATTTGTTTGTGTTCCAGTTAGATTTGCCAAGCCCCTTTTCCAGGTCTGTTTTTCCCTGTCATTTAGTGTCCTCTGCTGGTAGTTTCTAGTATATTCACCCTATCTAAAATACTGAGCACTTTTGAAAGAATGGAATCAGAAAATTATCAGTTTGCAGCCACTCCAGTAATATTGGATCAGGCAAGAATCTTTTAGATGCCAAAGCTACTGGTGAAGGCTTGTCGGGAGGTCAGGACCTTCACCCAGTTTCGGAGGACCACCCCACAGCTTGCTTAGTCAGTTCAAAGAGAAAGAAAGGTACTTTTGCACATGGAGAGATCCGGTGCCATCTACTTCAACCAATAATAGGACAGTAGCATCATCAATAATAGACAAGCACACATCTCGTGTCCCTGATGTGATGCTCGTGTGATATATGTCAGCCTGACTGTAATGAAGATCATCAGGCAAACCCAACTGGGGGGTTTTCTACAGAACACCTGGTCTGGACTTTTCCAAGATGTCAATGCCATGAAATGCACAAGGGAGAAAAAAACCTATTCTAGAATAAATGGGGGTAAGAAAAGGAAAGAAAAAAACAAAACAGCAAATTACAGTGTGTGATCGTTTGTTCAAAAGCCGAACAGCTATAAGGGACATTATTGGTACAACCGGAAACACTCGAAGACGGATTCTGAACAACATAATGGTACCATGTCCACGTGTACCTGCAGGAATGTGATAGACGACCGCGTGGTTATGTAGGCAGCCTTAAGAGTGTCGGGTGGCGTGTGATGTCTGCAGTGCCATTTTCTCCTTCAGTTTTTTATTAGGAAAACTTAGAGCCTGCCAGGAAGGTGTTTAAAAAGCAAAGTCCTGTGCCCAGCAGTTGCTGAGATTTGGCGCAGCCGTGCAGGTTAAACCTGAAAGGCTGAGCGTTCCATTTGCGGGCGCTCTTTAGGAGCCGGCCCAGGGTCAAGCGGCTTGCTCCTGCACACTGCTCCCGGGTGCACCTTAAGGCAGGCTCACCGTCAGCGGCATTCTTACAAGGCTCATTCCAGTTTCCTTCCCCCCCCAGATTACCACCCATCGTTCGAGGAGGGGCCGTCGACAGGTACTGGCCCACTGCCGACGGCCGCCTGGTCGAGTACGACATAGACGAGGTGGTGTATGATGAAGATTCGCCTTACCAGAACATTAAGATCCTGCACTCGAAGCAGTTCGGAAATATTCTCATCCTTAGTGGGGACGTTAGTGAGTATTCCAGCCCTGCCCCAGTTGCAGAACAGAGCGATGGATGTGCTGAGTTACATGGCTTTCCCGACAAGTAGCATTGCTGTAGATTTGCCCAAGGTTGTCCTTGGCCCTGCTGTTTTTAGAAATGAGCGTTTCTGCCGTAGTAACCTGCGGATTGTGTGGGCCTTCATGTTTTATAGCTGAGCCAGGAAACCTCTGTCTTGATATTCTTTTCTCTTAGTTTCTTAGTGGTGAGTATTTGGGTTATATATCAAAAAGTATATAAATTGCTCATTAAAAGATCTTTTTGTTATGGAAAACCTCACATCTAAGTAGACAGAATAGTATGGTGAACCCTCATATACTCACCATTGGGTGTCAGTAGTTCCCGACTCCTGGCCAGTCTTGTTTCCCCGAAACCCCTGTCCGCTTTGTTCCTCATATTTTGGAGCACCTCTCAGATGTTGTATTAGTTCATCTGGAAAGACATAATTGCTTTTAATTATTCACATCAGTACATCCTTAAGACCAGGTTTTCTTCCAAATGACTTAATGTATACACTTACGTCACCCATGTGTGTAATCTGTTGTATTGGAGTTGATGAAAACTCCACTATCCAGAAGTATACCTTCCTCCATTGTCGACAGTGTTTAAAGGTCGAAAGGGAAACATCTTAGGCTGGAACCCAGCCCTTCCCAGTGCCATGAGTCGGGTGGCGTGTGGGTTTGGGTAGGGTCGTCATTCGGGGTCTGTTTCCTCCCTAGATCTGGCGGAGAGTGATGTGGCGTATACCCGGGCCATCATGGGCAGTGGCAAAGAGGACTACACTGGCAAGGACGTGCTGATTCTGGGAGGCGGAGACGGGGGCATTTTATGTGAAATAGTCAAACTGAAACCAAAGATGGTCACTATGGTAGAGATATCCTTTGTTAGAGGAAATCAAGTTCACTGGGCTGCTTTCCTTTCTCCCTCCCTTTTTGTCTTATGACTCCAGTTAATGTTATGAGGTAAATGTGTGATAACTAGTGCCTCCAACAAACATTTCAATTTAGTACCAATGGCCTCTTTTATGAGGCCGCTGACAAAGAAGCAGAGACAATCTAGTTGCAAATTAAAGAGCAAGCGACTTTGGCACCATATCTGTTGCTCAGCAGTTGCCGAAATAAGAGTCTTCATGAGAAGGAACAATTTACTTCCTTTCGAGTGTCCTTGGTGCAAAAGTAAAATCTTTGTCTTATCTTTTCTAACTTGATACCCAAATTAGTGTTATAAAACTTTCGTTTGTCTTAACCTTTTTTTAAAAAAATATATCTTTATTGATTTCAGAGAGAGGAAGGGAGAGAGGGATAGAAACATCAATGATGAGAGAGTCATTGATCGGCTGCCTCCTGCACGCCCCCCGCTGGGGATGGAGCCCGCAACCCGGGCATGTGCCCTGACCAGGAATCGAACCCGGATCGCCTGGATCCTAGGTCGATCCTCAACCGCTGAGCCACGCCTGGCCGGGCATTAACCTTTTTTTTTAAACTATTACTATTTCAGAATTCTTTGATATGTTTAAATTCAGGGTAAATTTCTCCTTAACCTATTCTGAACATTGACCAAATGGTGATTGATGGATGTAAGAAATACATGCGAAAAACGTGTGGTGATGTCTTAGACAATCTTAAAGGAGACTGCTATCAGGTAATTATGTTTTCCAGATAATGTTTTTAAGTGAACTGATAAAAGAATTGATCTGAATTGTGCCTTCCTAAAACAACTTTAAGTATAATTGGTTAAGAAGATAAATAGATCATCTTGTAGGGGAGGAAAAAAAATTCTCTCTACCTTTCTAGTTCTTGGCTGAGACTCCTGTAATCAGAGACAGATTAACGAGAAAAGCAGATGTTTATTAGCATGTATACCTCATTATACGGGGGAGATACGCAGAAAAAAGTGAATAACAGAGTAGCTTTAGAATTTAGGCTTAAATATCATCTTAATAGGGAAAGTGGATGTAGGTGTTTTAGGGGTGAGTAAAAAACTTTTAGAAAACATGGATGGGCCCTTAGAAGAGGAGCCATGATAGTTTGTGACAGTTTGTCTGAGTCCGCGTAGTGTCAGTCTTCTCTCCTGTGATAAGAGGTGATCTTCCCTGGTTGAATCCTCCGGGGCGGGGAACGGATGACAGCTGAGTTCCTTTTGGAGGATCTGTGTTGAGGCAGATAAGGGGAGTTCAGAGAAAGCCTCTCTCTACATTTGCTGTTTTTCAAGTGCCTTCAGCTTGAAATAGTCAATATGCCAGTGCAGCATATTTTGAGGTGGCATGTTCTGCTCCCCTTGGTTCTCTCTGTGACTTATGTGTAGATTCATATTTAGGGCAGATGTGTACTTATAATAAAGAACTCTATAAACTCTGAATTTAATAACATTCATTCATTCGTGTTTAAAAGATGTCATGTACCTTTTTATGACCTGGCAACCACCACTTCTGTCTCTCTACCCTGTATAATCTCTCTGTGTCTGGGTCTTTCAGACGGAATTCGCTAAGCAAACTGGTTTCTGTGCTAATTCTACTGTACTTGCAAGTTCACCAATCATTAGTATATAGGTTACATTTTGTATTGCATTTTAGGATGCATATGTTTGATGTCCACACCGATAGTACTTGTTACAACAAGATAATCAAGCAAATACTTATTTTATTTGAACAGAATCTTGTGTATCTCCAGATGTGTAGACAGTTTAGGTGAGAGCTTCAGTTTGTTGATATGTCAGTTACTCACCCCTACCCCATCCTTCCTAAAATGTGTGCATCTAAGTTTGATTTCATGGTACATGCATGTTAATTTTTTAAGCTGAGAGAGGAATTATTTCTACATTAAAATACGACTGTTTTTGTGGGCAAAAGGAAGTTTAAAGAGGGAGGGGAGGTTGGGTTCTTCAGAGCATGACAGATTTTTTTCACAATGAGCTAAATGTTACCATTGTTTACAAATAATGCTTACATTGCCCAGGGTGTTTTAACATTTAATGCTCACACCTGTACCACGTGGGTATTATTTCTATTTTATGGATGAAGAAGATTAAGCTTAGAGTTTAAAGGACATTTATTCAAGGTTGCAGGGTAACTTTAGAGGAGTGATTCAGATTCGTAGTTCCTTATATGGCTTCCTTATATGGATTAAGAAAAATACATAAACAGAACCCCAGCCTAAACCTGCAGTACTGTGCAGCTGTGCACTGTTATAATTAAAGGCCATATATAAGTGGGAAGATTTACTAATGGCCCTGGAAAAAAACCTTTCCACTTGAGTGTCCATCTGAGGGCAGAGCACCAAAGGCAGAAGGTGACATAGTCAGACATTTTAGGGAAGGGAAAAGTAGTATTTTATTTGAAATGGCCGGGCTCTTGAGGAAGTCGGTTGCCTGAACGTATCCTTTTTTCCCCTACCACCTTTCTGGAACAGAACAACCACCAGGGGGAGCCC